>NC_066581.1:356184065-356799067 GCF_024323335.1 Lathyrus oleraceus | reverse complement strand
GATCAACCTCGATTCCTCTTTCACTTACAATGAACCCCAGCAGTTTACCGGACCGCACTCCAAAAGTGCACTTGTTTGGATTCAACCTCAGTCTGAATTATCTCAGCCGGTCAAATAACTTGGCCAGATCTACCAAATGCCCCTTTTCTGTTTGGGACTTTGCTATCATGTCATCAACATAGCATTCGATTTCATGATGAATCATATCATGAAACAAAGTCACCATGGCTCTCTGATAAGTAGCATCGGCGTTCTTGAGACCAAATGGCATCACCTTATAACAAAAAGTGCCCCATGGTGTGATGAACGTTGTTTTCTCCATATCATCTAGCGACATTTTGATTTGATTATAGCCAGAAAAGCCATCCATGAAGGAAAACACCGAGAACTGAGCTGTATTATCTACCAACACGTCAATGTGAGGTAATGGAAAATCATCCTTCGGGCTAGCTCTGTTCAAATCCCGGTAGTCCACACACATTCTCACCTTCCCATCCTTCTTCGGGACCGGCACAATATTCGCGACCCAAGGTGGATAATTAGTGACAGCGAGGAAACCAGCATCCAACTGCTTCTGAACCTCTTCTTTAATTTTCATGTCCATCTCAGGTCGGGTTCTGCGCAACTTCTGCTTCACTGGAGGACAATCTGCTCTCAACGGTAACTTGTGCACAATAATATCGGTATCCAATCCTGGCATATCTTGATAAGACCAGGCAAAGATATCAACATATTCTTTCAACAATGCTACCATTCTGCTCTTGACACTCGCCTCCAAAGCGGCCCCAATTTTCACTTCTTTCCGGACCTCGTCGGTACCTAGATTCACAACCTCAACTTGTTCCTCGTGCGGCTGAATCACCTTCTCCTCTTGTTTTAACAACCTGGCTAATTCCTCCGGCAGTTCATAATCTTCTTCTCCTTCTTCTTCGGCATGATAGATCGGATTGTCGAAGTCATATGAGGGTGTAACAGGATTGTTATCAATGAGATCCGGAGAAATATCGCATCTGCATGAATGTTGATTCATGCATTGCTTTAGAACCGGAGCGAAACAAATTGAAAAGGAAAATGAAAACATTGCCATTTTTATTTTTGTTTTTAAACTGCAAAAATAAATGAAAAACAAGGAACACCGCTTTTAATTGAAAAACATCCTTTTATTTATGATGCAAATTTTGCAAAATGAAACATGAGGTGGCCCTTACAATGAACCATTACGTTTCGGGCAAAACGTATGGCTTCCATGCAAATAAAATTGAAAACAGAAAAATATTACTCTTCAAGTAGAGTGACAGTGATGATCTTTTCGGCCTTCCAGTTCTGGACATCCATTCCTGGTACGCACGGCTTTATCCATTGATCCATCTCGCAGTCACTGTCGACCTCTTCACCCACCATACAGATGTGATCTAGATCCAGCATTCCCGCACTGGTGAATGTGAATGACGGACGACGTCCTCTACCTTGTCCAGACGAGCCTTGGCCCGGTTGATAACCCATTCCGAATCGGTCTTTCTTGGCGGCGATGTCCATCATCTTCCCCCAACCTGGAGCTTCTCCACTCTTCACCACCTCAGCAGCTTGCTTATACGAAGAAATGAACGGCTTCTCCTCTCCTTTAGCAAAAAGAGAATTCTCCACCTTGACGGTTTCGAATGCTTGACTCGGCGTTTCCCATATCTCACCGTCCATTTCAACATACTTGAACGACGATAGGTGGCTGACGAAGATATCCTCCTCTCCACAGACTGTGACGACCTGCCCGTCCCAGATATACTTCAGCTTCTGGTGCAAAGTCGAAGTCACTGCCCCAGCAGCATGAATCCATGGGCGACCCAACACTGTATGTCGGCTGAATATCCATGACATAAAATACCGACTTGAACACCTCGGGCTCAATCTTCACCGGGAGCTCTACTTCTCCAAACACAGCCCGCTTCGAACCGTCGAAAGCTCTCACTATCAGGTCAGTGGGCGTCAAAATTAACCATTCACAGTCCAGCTTCGCCAGAGCTTTCTTTGGCAACACATTTAAAGAGGAGCCGGTATCAACCAACACGTGCGAGAGCACGGCCCCCTTACACTCCATAGCAATGTGCAAAGCCCTATTATGATTCCTCCCATCCACAGTTAGATCTAAATCAGTGAAACCCAGCCCATGATTGGCATAGACATTTGACACCACCGTCTCCAACTGATTGATTGTTATCTCCTGGGGAACATAGGCTCTCTTTAGTATCTTCAGCAAAGCCTCTCTATGCCCCTCGGAGCTTAACAACAAGGACAAGATTGAGATCTTGGATGGGGTCTGCTGCAAGTGGTCAACAAGTTTGTACTATGACTTCTTGATGATCCTCAGGAATTCTTCAGCTTCATCATCAAGTTCTTTCTCCGACCCACCAGGCGCCGGTGTCACCATAGGAGTACCTTCATTTATCACTTTCTTTCCTCTTGCCCTGGCTAAAGCCTCGGCCTTTTCTTTCTTTTCTTTCTCTCCCTCTCCACTTCTCAAAGCATCAGGGGCAAACAACCTTCCACTGCGAGTGAAACTACTAGGTCCGGCATTATCCACCTTTGAAACGGTGGTTTCATCCGCAGCCTGATCCTCCAACCTCTCCCCATTACAATAGCCCTCTCCACCATAATGCCACGGCACGGCGTCATCTTTGTCATAAGGAATTGACCCAGGTACCGTGATAGTAACTGGAGCCGCATCTGCCAGCGTTGACAAATCAACCGGGTCGAAATAGATGGTTATGGTGGAGACATCTTCCTTCACCAAATCCACTCTCTCAAACCTGAGGCTTCCCTCATCCATCATCTTCTGGACAGCCTTCCTCAAGAGTACACACCCATCGAGAACAACGGTGCACGCAGCACAACAATCATCACAACCCGGAAAGACCCCATTCTGCAACAACTGTCGTTTGACCTCAGCCAACGGAGTCTTCAATTGATTTACACTCATCAACCTGATTCTGCCCTCTTCAGCAATTGCATTCACCCCCATTTGACCATGCGCGGGCATGAGATTAGCGTTAACATTTGGAGATGGTGAAAAGTTGATTGCCTTAGAATCCACCAAGTCCTGGACCACATGCTTAAAAGCTTTGCAATTTTCTACATTGTGTCCAGGGGCACCCGAGTGAAATTCACATTTGGCATTCTCATCAAAACTGGGAGGCCTCTGATCAGGTCTCAATGGTGCCAACGTCCTCAGCTGGACCAACCCCAAGTCTTTCAACTTCTTCAACAAGAATGAATAGGTTACAGATGGTCTATCAAATTGACGATCATTCATTCGCCCTCGCACCTGATACCCAGCCCTCTGCGGTCTCTGTTGAAATGGCTGCCGTTGTTGTTGCGGTTGTTGCTGTTGCTGTTGTGCAGGCTGGTTATCAGCAGGAATGGTTACCGCAGCAGTGTGCTGGTAGTAACGATCCCTACTCTGTCCTTTTTGGGTATACACTGCACTGGTATCACCCTCCTTCTTCCTCTGACCATTTCCAAAGGGCTTCTTCGATCCAGACGACGAAGCATTACCCTGTATCTTCCCCAGCTTCAACCAACTTTCAATTCTTTCCCCGGCCACCACGATATCAGCAAAGTTAGTAACCGGACATCCAACCATCCTTTCTGCAAATGTCCCCTGAAGGGTACCCATAAATAGATCCGACATTTCTCGGTCTACCAACGGAGGTTGGACTCTGGCAGCTAGCTCCCTCCACCTCTGTGCATATTCCTTAAACCCTTCACTAGGCTTCTGAGACATACCTTGCAGCTGGGTACGACTAGGAGCCATGTCAGCATTAAACTGGTATTGTTTAAAGAAGGCATCTCCAAGATCTTGCCAGCTTTTAATGTCAGAAGACTTCAACTTAGTGTACCATTCCAGAGACCCTCCAGACAAACTGTCCTGGAAGAAGTACATCCAAAGCTTTTGGTCCACGGTATAAGCAGAAATCTTACGGACAAAAGCCTGGAGGTGAGTTTCCGGGCAGAACTCCCATTATACTTGTCAAACGCGGGCGCTTTAAACTTTTGCGGGATCACAATCCCCTCGACCAGCCCCATGTTCGACATATTGACAACCCCCGGAGTAGCATGGCTTTCCAAAGCCCTTATTTTCTCCGCCAGTACCTGAATCTCTTTATTTGGCGGTTGAATACCATATTGGCCAAATTGTTCATTTAACATGGAGAATTGATCTGCTTCCCTGTCCTCCTCTCTATCCTCCTCAGCCCCAAAGAAAGAAGGGAACAGACTGTCCTTCAAATTATTGCCCACCAGACCGGGTCTACCGCTTGTGGCAGCACCAAAACCCCCAGCATTGTTGATCACCACGCCAGCAGTTGTCTTCTTTCCAAGATCTCCTCCATCCCTGGAACCACCGAGGCCATGGTTAGAGACACCTTCTAAATTAATACCACTGTTGGCAGCTGAAGCCCGCTCGAGCTTCTCCACTTTATCAGCAAGTGCCTTCTGGCCCACAGCAAACCCTTGCATGACATTAATCAGTTCGTTCATCTTCTCCTTCAGCTCAAGAATATCTGCGTTGGGTAGATCCATCAGCCTGGGTGTATTGCGTCTGGTAAAGTATCTGTGCGGACGGGTTGTGTGCAAGGGAATGACTCTACGCGCACGAGCAATGATTCCTGAAACAACCAAGCACGTTAGAAACCGACACCTGCAAAATAGAAGACAAGTTATTATGATTATGCATGAATGCAATGTCTATTCACATGAGGAACCCTCTGTCTTTCGATCCTGATTTCATCGAGACAGATAATAATCCGGCAGCAATATTCTGACATTCATCGAATGATTTCATCATACAGATCAGAGATATATGATTTAGCAAAGATACCACCTAACCATGTGTGTGCTGTGTGAGTGCATACAGGAAAGCAAATAAAGCTTGAAGATCAATCACTGAATGAAAATAACCACTGTATACCAAAAGTGCACTACAAGTGCAAAAGTCATACATCAGGCTGATACGAGTCAAATTACAATTCTCCAGAATCAGAAAGAAAATACAAACAAGTGAATTCCGTCAACAGGCCTGACGGTAATCCAACACAAATAAGAAAAGTCTAGACTGACGAAGGTCCCATAGAAGGCCCTACATCATCAACCATCCTGGTAAACTTCGTGGCGAACCTGAGCTCGGTATTCTCCTGCTCAAATCTCCCCACCTCTTTCTGGTGAATCTTCATCTTTCGGAAGTAATGATCTCTCTCAGCAATGTAGTGATCTCTCTCGGCAATATAATGATCTCTCTCAGCAATGATCTTCGCGTTCTCTGTTTCCTTAATCTTCAGCTTTGCCTCCCACTCGGTGATAAGGACTCTGACCCTGTCTTCCCTCTGATCCCTCACAAGGATTTGTCTCCTCTTCTCATCTTCAATGACCTTCGAAGCTCTAGCCAACCTCTCCTTGGTGATGTCGTGCTCCCTTATGGATGACTCTAAAGCTTGGCTGACCTTGCCATAGTAAGCGGTGTTTATCTCAAAGCGCTTCACCATAAGAGCATGTCTCTTATCCTGGTCTTCCATTTTCCATTTGATTTCCTGATTAGCCATTTGGACTCTAGCAACACTCATTTCCAATTCAGTCTTCTCTGCATGCAGCTCATCTCTCTCCCTCTTCATCTCTAAGAACTCTTCCATACTGACAGAAGAATGTGATTCCTCAATCAACAGATACCAAGGATCAACCACAGGAAATGGTAGACAAGTGAGCTCCACTCTCTTGCTAAGCCAGTCATCAAACGGAGGGAAAGACCTGTTATTAGCTCTACCCCAAGAAAACTTGCCTTTCCTTTGAATGTTGCGCCATGCATCAGACACTTGCCTCAACCGTGACTGGTTGTCCTCAACCGGGAAGTACAAAGTTTCCTGAATCTCACTCTTGAAAGGAGGAACCTTCATAGCGAATCCCATTTGTCTCTTAAGAAGTGTCAGGTTATAATTAATGCAACCCTGAACTCCTATAAGAGGCACATTGGGAAAACTCCCGCAACTGCAAATGAAGTCTTGTCCAACCCCACTACTGTGAGTCCAAGCTATGTCTTTGGCCCGCAAACCCATCAACTTGGTCGCCCAATTGACAGTATGGTCAAGAAGAACAAAAGCACCCCTGGAAGGAAAATATCCCATAAACCATTTGTATAGTAGCTGAGCACAACACCTAATCAATCCCCTACGCCGCTTCTCGTTCCGATTATGGACCGAGTAATAAACATCCCCAACCAGGGTAGGAATAGGATTCTTCTGAGCAAACAAACGGATGGAATTAATATCCACAAAGTTCTTCTGGTTAGGGAATAGGACGATACCATAGATGCCCACAGCAATCAAAGCACAGACATCTTTCCAATCACCCAAAACAGCATGCTCCTTGGCCTTAGCCTCTAGGAAACTCAGATGAAAACCATGCAACTTTCCCTTCTCCTTCAGACCTCCTTTAGTCAATTCTGGACTCAAATAAAGAGCACGGGAGATCCTACTAATATCAGGTTCTTCCTTAGTAGCATAGAAAGGAACCTGATTTCTGATCTGAATGCCCAAGATACCAGCATAGTCCTCCATCAAAGGCCCCAATAAGTAATCCGGGAAGACGAAACACCTCAAACCAGGGTCATAAAACTGGAGAAGAGTATGGATGGCGCTCCTATCCCTATCAGTGAGCCTGAAAACCATCTTCAGAATACCCCTATACGTCTCACGGAACATCCCCACATGGTCAAGTGTAATCAATGCTATCATCTCCTTCAGCACACTGATCTCTGGATCAAAGAAACTGTAGACAACATCGTCCTTCAAACCAGGCCTCATATCCGAGCAAGTAAGTCTCTCAACCACGATCTCAATCAAGAATGTTCCCTGCATATGGATAAACATGAGTTAGATGCGAATAAATGCAAAATGAGAATGATGTTGATGTATGAATGCAATGCATTGTGCCATCCTCCAAGTCATCTGATCATTCACTGCACTGAGTTGCGGCCTCTGAACTGATCACAACCATCTGAAGGAATATGTAACCACAAATACAACTCAGTGTTCCGAAATAAACGGAACTGAAAGATATATCACCATCATCACCAGAGATCCTCTGAACAGATAACCACAAGACCCTCTGAACCAGCCCAGGGAATCTTGAAATAAACGGATCCCTACTGATAAATACCACGGACAGAATTCCGGCGTCTCAGAAGTAAATGTCCATAAATCCGACTTATAAATAGGACTCTGATCAATATCTGAACCATTAGTCACCATCAAAGTCACCATCAGGACATGCATCTGTAGGAATCAACCCTCCCCTCACAGGTGAATTCTAATTAGGTCATCCTAAGGCGGATAATGGTCTCGACAATCGGGCAAAGATACTCAACGGGTTTGCCCTTTCGGGTGTGCCGTTGCAGCTCTCATAAGATCGTCTAAACCAAAGATCCGGGAAAGAACGGTCACCGAAGTCAATAGCTCAAAAGAGGTAACTAGACCAAAGTGGAATACTCCACAATGGAAGAGCTCTCTCAGATGAACCTCGTCCGGCTTGTGGTATGTCACGTTGCAACAACATGCCCAACCAACATGTGAGGAACGTGAGACCACACTAATCCTAGGTGTATGCTCGGGCATGGGTTATAGCCCCACTCAGAACACCCACCCCAAATCATAGGACCCGACCTGTATAGAATCAGCACGATGATAACATGATGTATGCAAACATTTATGCAAATATATATACAACATAATAATTATAAATGCAATAAATAGAACAACACAAGCAACCTAAACTATCCTAGAGAACGCTAGGAAAGACTCGCTTAGGGAAGAGGGACCAGCAAGAGGTCAACTTCCTATTTCCCCAGCAGAGTCGCCAACTGTCGCATCCGCGAAAATCAACCGGCAGGAAAAACAAAACAAACAGAGCCGCCACCGTGTGTTATTTATCCCAAAAGAGGGAAAGGAAACGCTCGAAGTAAACCTGGAAAAGACATGGTCTCGCGACCAAAGAGAGATGGGATCGGGAGTCGGTTATGCGAAGGGAAGGTATTAGCACCCCTACGCATCCGTCGTACTCGACGGGATCCACGCTCAAAAGGATAGAAGCAAGGTTGCTAAAACTGCTCAAAAGAATGCACACACACACACTGGAATAAGACACAGGTGGAAGAAGAGGGGAACGGGCTCGCTAGGATATCGCATCCTATGCCTACGCATCTCATCTGGAATGAGAATCAGAGCTACCGTAGTTCGGCTCACGCACGCCAAACAAAACACAAACACAAGAAACCGACTGCCAATCGCTGGGCTTACGTCAAACTCCACCCAAACAAGCAAACATGGAAACCGAATGCCAATCGCTGGACTTACATCAGACTCCGAACCAACAAACACACACAGGAAACCAACTGCCAATCGCTGGACTTATGTCGGACTCCAAACAAACAAGACGTTAACCGGACGCTGAGTCGTCAAAAGCAACAAAAAAGTTGAACAGACAAGCTAACAGGGAGTCTGGTACTCGAGCCTGCTAGCTATCAAGCAAACACACACCAAAAAAAGGAAAAGGGGGCCCGGAGAGATCTCGTACGATCTCCTTCCTACGTACCTCATCTGGTATGAGGATCAGGGCGACGTAGTTCCCCTTAACAGGGAAAGAACTTCTAACCTAACCAGAGACTGGGAAATGACAAACTAGAAGGGAGCCTGACTCGAGCCTAATAGTTATCATGCAATCCACAATGGTCCTAGGTTGAGGTTTCTATCTAACTTGCACAGGGAGCAAGCTATCCTAAATAGCACAATCAAACAACACAAGCACAATAAACAATCACACACACTATATGCAATCAATTGGGCTCATACAAGGTTAGGCTGCAAAAGCAAGCCAACTGGAATGGGGTGTGGTTAGCTCTTAACCCTAACATTGAGAGTTAGGGTGAAGCAGATGAAATGGGAAGTGAGGGTAAGACCTCACAGCTCTTATCCCTGGCTTGGGAAAGCTTCAGACAAATGAAAGTGTGGGAGTTCAGAAAGTTGGAACTCTTCTCCACATATGACTGACACAACAAAGATCTTGGGTTATTATCCACAATGCATCAACACAAGGTGTGTGAGCAAAGTGAACGACACACTGAATAGCAGGAGATGGATTGCACATCTCTTTTATCTGCCAATTGCCTCATAAGAGGACTTTTCCTGCTTGGAACAAAAGTAAACATTCACAAGCATTGCCTCTTAAGGAGGGCTTCAGACAGGTGCCTGCCCACATAACAGGACAGGTCTTCCAGACTACATGAAGTCAAAGGAGTTATACCTCAGTGGTTAAGCAACCAAGCAAAGCAAAGCTCACAATGAACTTAAAGCAACTTAAGTACCTGTGGAAACATCAGACAAATCAGTACAATGTTCAGACAAACAAACAACAGTCAATCACACAATCATACAAATAAGGCATTAGGCAACAATGTGCAAGCCACAAGCCAATAGGCACAACACAAATAACTTGGCATCAACCTACAAAACAACTCAATATTAGCCAACATCAACCAACTAATCAACTCAAATGAGTGACAACTCCATCATGGTAATGTGCTTAACCTGAAATCCACAATCCAAACAGTGAGTCCAAACCACTAGGTCAAAGCCTAGGGTCAAAAGAGGGTCAAACATTCGAAACAGAACATGAAATTTAACATGGATCAACTTCATTCAATCAAGAACACAATCCAAAAGGTTCCATATCCAAATCATTAACCAAAAGCATTTCATGAACCAAACATGGCAAGGTATGCAAATTGTGACCACATTGTGACATCAGAAGAAACAAATGCACATTAAATCAAAAATGATTCAAATAATCTTGGAAAAATTCATGAGTAAACAGGACATACAACATGATCATCACACAAACAATTAGAGGCATTGGACATAATTAGGCATGGCAATCACATAGCATAAGTCAAGACAAGCACAACAAGAACATGTGTGACACAAATTGTCACACCAAGTTAGCATAGGCATAAAACAGAAATGGTAATTGGTAAAAACCTCAAACCAAAGCCAAAACAACACTCAAAATGTCTAAAAATAGCATGCGAAATTTCACATTCATGAGATAAGGAACAAGCATTTCATGATCAAATGAAGTCCAAGGCAATTTAAAAGGTCAAATCTAACCAACTAGAATGAAAAATCTCAATTAAATCAGAAATGATCCCAAACATTCCAACAAAAATCATGAGCAATCACGGCATCCATAGCATGCATCATACAAATAATCAAGGCAATTGGAGATCATTTGGCATGGCAAACTCATCAATCAAGTTGAACATCACAAGGTGTGACACAAATTGTCACACCTAACTTAACATGATCATAAAACAGCAATGGTAATTGATAAAAATACCAAATCAACACCAATATGTCAAGCAAGAAGTCTAGTTATAGCATGCAAAATTTCATAAGCATTGGATCAAAGACCAGCATTTCACAAATGATATGGCAAAGCAAGGTCAAGAATCCATACATGTTCAAGTCTCCTAGCACAAAAAATTATCCAGCCATGCACAATTTATGGAAAAATGATCAAAAAATAATAGACAGAAAATGCAACACAATACAAAAAATCTCATAATTTTTGGATGATTTTTTAATTATATATGAATTTTTAAAGTTGGAGAAAAAAATAAAAAAAACATATGAAGCATGGTATGAATACATGGAGGGAAAAGGAAAATCATAAAAAGCATTTGAATAATTGGAACCGGCCGGAATCGAACACAAGCCAAATTCAAATAGTGGCGCGCCTTGGCTGAATGAAACTCAGCGTTTCATTTAAACGCTGGCAGGTCAACATGCATGGTCAACAAAACAGACCAATCAGACTACAGCATGGCCATTTGAAACAACCAATCACAAGCGAGCCCTAAACTAACATACTGGAACGGATTTGCGTTGCAGAAAGTGAATCAAAAGCGTTGCCAAAAGATGAACATCACCATCTTCATCGTGAATCATGAACAGTGCATATGCAGCAAGAACAAAATCTCCAGATTTTAAAATCAAGGCCATCATCATGTAGCATATTCATCATAGATCACAAATCAACTAACAACTAAGCACAACTCCTCATATTAAGATCAAATCGAGCAAATCAAGTTTCATGCATGGATCTTTAACCTACCATAACTAACTCAATTTTGCATGGAGTTTCATGGTTTAAAGCTCAGAGTAACCAGCATCACAAGATCTACAACTATAACACAAGAATTTTAAGAATTAGAGATATCGAATTGGAACATCTTTGGAGAGCAGAACTGGATTTTGTGTTGTCCAAGCCTTGCAATGCTCAAAAACTCCTCTATGATGCTTGTGAAGTTGATTGGATGAGAGAAGGAGGTTCAACTGCACACGAATCCACCAGAATTTGAATTTGCCATGGATTCTTTCAAGCTTCAATATGCTTCAATCTTGTACTGTTTCCTTCAACTCCACGTGTAAACCTGCTCAAGAACACCTTAGCAACAAGAATTAAGCAAGAAGAATGGATTGAATGTGAAGAAATTTCAAGAAAAAAAGTGAGAGAAAAATTTGGAGTTCTAGATCTAGATCTGAAATTGTGATTGTTGTTTTTGAAAAATAGTTAGAGATTAGGCTTATATATGTTCTACTAATCATGCCTTAATCAAGTTTAAGCCAATGCAAATGGAATTAACAAATATGAGGTGTAAATGCAAATTGGGATTTTCACCCTTATGCGTGAAAATGCATGTGAACAGTACACGAATTGTGATTCATTTTCACTCAAAAATCTGTTTTGGAGCTAAAGGCAAGCAATGGCACAATGTTCAAATAATGCACAAATTTTAAATTCCATATTTTCCCTCCAAAAATCAAGTGAATTTCCAAATATTCATGTGATGATAATGCATGTCATGTAATGCAAGATTTGGAAACTAGAGATCAAAATAAGAGCAATGCAAAAAGAGCCATCTAATTTGGAGTTTTGGTTGAGAAGTTATGCTCATTTGAAGCTCCATGTACACGTTGTCAAGATTTGATTATATCTCCTTAACCACACATGAGAAATTGATGATCTTGGACTTTTTAGAAATGGGAGAGAAATATATACAACTTTCATGTTCAACAAAATTTCATTTGAAGCTTTCTTGATGATGTAATCTTGAGTTGAAAACCTTTCCATTTTTGGCAAGTTTGAATTATGGGTCACTTTCTATTTTTGGAAAGCTTTGACCTGACCTCAAATTCTTCAATGTTGATGTTTGAAATGTCAAATGAGACTTGTTTGAACATGAATGAAGTATCTCTAACCACTTCCCACCTCCTAATCCAACAGTTGACTTGCAGTTGACTTTTGTGATTGACAGATGACTTGGTCATGCACAGATGATTTTGAGCCTCAACCACTTGATGAAATAACTCTAACATGAAACTCTAGCTTACACAAGCTCAATAAAATCATATGATGATCTCCATCTCAATAAAGACCTCATCTCCTTGAAAATCCCTGATTGGCATAATGCAACTGATTAGGGTTGACTAGAGGTCAAAACCCTAATCCCAAGGAATCTGATCAGGAATAATGAACCATGATGATGATGGTGTACCATTTCAACCAAGATAATACCCAACCTCTTGAGGAACCAAGAAACCCTAATTGAAGCACAAACCTCAGATGATTAGTGATCAATTCATGAGACCCTCAGGCTTGCATCTATTAACCTCTCCATCTTCTGAGAAAGACCTAGGAGGATGACTTGCTTACTTCACATGATATGCAAAGAGGTAATGCCTAATGTCCTAAAAATGAGATGCAATATGCTAAGCTAGTCCCAAGAGAGGAGGGCAAATTTTGAGGTGTTACACTCCTCGGTCTCAAACACAGGGAATTCAAAATTTGGAGAAGGAGAAGGATCATTGTATTCAATGGGGTTAGGAACCATCCTGCATAATGATTTGATATTTTGATTTTAGAGAAGTGAATTTATGACCAAATATTATGCAGATGGACAATTATACTGTTTATTTATGTTTTTTGTGATTACCATTTTTAGAATAAAGCAAAAAGTAAAAACAAACATCATAGATGTGGATGAATAGACTTAATTTTATTGATGATCAATTTGAAAATGCCCAAACAATGTTCACTTCTCCCTTAGGCATAGGAGAAGGATTTTAAAACATATAAAAGCAATTACTTAGATTGATGCAAAATAACAGGAATATCAACAGCAGTCCAATCGTTGCAAGCCTTTCATGCGTTAAAAAGTTGGTGCAGTCTTCCTCTTTGTCATCCTCTAGCACAACAGCTAAGTGTTGTTCATTGCCATGAATGAACCCTCCGCTATGGAAGCTGAGTCGCATATCTTCCGATCTAATAGTTGATGAGCCTTTCTGGAACCCCAAACCGGTTCTGCCTTTGTTGTCGGAGACCTCTACCATGCGCCCCCAGTGATCAACAGTAGCTTCTTCAACAATTTTCTGAGCATCTTTCAACGAGGACATAGGTGCCCCAACTCTCTTCTCAGCAAAAATAGATAAGGCTTGGAACGGAGTTCCAACCTCACCCTCAGCTTCAACATACGAGAAAGATGACAGATGGCTAACCAATAACACTTTTTCTCCTCCAACAATCACAAGCTTGCCATTCTTGACAAATTTCAATTTCTGATGCAGAGTGGAGGTAACAGCCCCTGCCTCATGAATCCATGGGCTTCCCAATAAACAGCTGTAGGCCGGGTTGATATTCATTACTTGAAAAGTAATCTGAAAATCACTCGGACCTATCTTGATTGGAAGTTCCACTTCACCAATTACCATTTTGCGCGAGCCATCAAAGGCTTTGACAATTACCCCATTATACCTCATGGGCGCTCCTTGGTAAGATAGCTTTGACAAAGTTGACTTCGGAAGTACATTGAGTGACGAACCGGTGTCAACAAGCACATTTGACAAAGCATCTTCTTTACAGTTCATTGAAATATGCAACGCCAAATAATGATTTCTTCCCTCCTCAGGGAGTTCTTCGTCACAGAAGCTTAAATTATTGCATGAAGTGATGTTAGCCACAATGTGATCAAATTGATCCACAATAACATCCTGCTCTACATATGCTTGTTCAAGAACTCTCTGTAGTGCTTCTCTGTTTGCTTCGGAATTCAAAAGTAGAGATAACACGGAAATCTTTGAGGGAGTCTGGAGGAGCTGCTCAACCATATTAAATTCGCTCCTTTTTATCAATCAGAGTACCTCATCATCATCATTGGCTTTCAAGTTGCTGGATTAACCAGACTTATCCTTTGAACAACCAATCGGATCTTTCTTAGGCACCTCCGCCTTCTTACCAACAATCATTTCTTCTGGGAACACCGGCCCAAACACTCGACCACTGCGGGTCACCTTCGTTACATCAGCAATGCTCCCCACTGAACTAGTCGTAGGTAACGGAACCTCTTGGCCATTCTTTATCATTGTAGCATTGTACTAGTACTGTACAGCCTTATCAGATGAATACGAGACTGTGCCCGCTAACCGTATTACCAACGACGATACTAATCTTTGACTGACATTCTTATTGTTGCTGTTATCATATTGAATTACCAATCGCTCTTGTTGTTTGAAAACGGGCACTATGACATTGGCGTCGTCATCTACATGACGGGATTGAACAATCTGGATCATGGCTTCATCTATCAGACGTTGGATGTCCCTTTTCACTACATCACACCCTCTTGGGTTCACACTACAAACAACACAACCATCAGGGTCATGTTCACAGTCACTCACCAAACAGATATCCTTGTGCATCTGCACCAAAGATCTTCGGATAAACCGGACGTCGAAAACTTTGAATTCTCCAGGACAATCGTCCACCATATTCACTGAAGAGTTCCCATGAGCGGGCAAAGGGTTTGCTTTCACATTTTGTGCGCGGTCCTCAAAGGACACCATACCACTCTTCATATGCTTTTGAACCTCATACTTCAATGGATAGCAATTTTCAATGTCGTGCCCGGGTGCTCCTTGATGAAAAGCACAACGAAGCTCAGGTTTATACCATCAGAGAAGTGGTTCTGGGATCTGCGGTGGGTTCCTCGATTGAATTAAGTTCTTGAGAACTAGCGAGGGATACAGCTCTGCATACGACATAGGAATCGGGTCAAAAGAGACCTTCTTCCTCTCAAAGTTCTGTTGATGATGATTGTTGTTGGTATTGTTGTTGTTGTAGGTGTTCGTTCTTTGTTGCGGTTGTTGTTGTTGTTGACGTTGATGTTGATGTTGTTGTTGTTGAATTGATGTTACTTGTTGATTAGAAAATACCGGAATTACTGATGACACTTGATGATGATGATGTTGCCGGGGTGGTGGATTTCTTCTCATCTGAGGCCTCCTCTACCTCCCACTGATTACTGCATTGGTTTCACTATCCTTCGTCTTACCGAAGTTGCTACCATATCTCTTGCTCGTTGACGCCTCATCTCTTGACAAACGTTCCTCACAGACTCCTTCCTCAAGTCTCATCCCCATATTTACCATTTCGGTAAAATCACTAGGGGAACTAGCGGTCATTCATTCATAACAAAATGAACTCAGATTTTTCAAGAAGATCTTTGTCATCTCTTTCTCCTCCAAAGGAGGAGTAATCTGGGCAGCCAACTCCCTCCATCTTTGCGCGTACTTTTTGAATGTCTCTTTATCCTTCTGAGACATAGACCTTAACTGGTCTCTATCTGGCGCCATGTCCACATTGTACTTGTATTTCTTCACAAAAGCCTCTCCCAAGTCGTTGAAAGTGCGAATGCTTGCACTATCCAACCCCATATACCAACGGAGTGCAGCACCAGTCAGGCTATCCTAGAAGTAATGAATAAGCAATTGATCATTATCTGTCTGAGTTGACATCTTGCGGGCATACATCACAAGATGATTGAACGGACAAGATTTCCCCTATATTTTTCAAAGTCAGGTACTTTGAACTTCACCGGGATTTTGACATTGGGCACCAAACACAACTCGGCAACACTTTTCCCAAACAGATCTTTACCTCTCAGCGTCTTCAATTCCTTGCGCAACTCAAGAAACTGATATTTCATTTCGTCCATCTTCTCATAAACATCCGGACCCTCAGATGGCTCGGAATGATAGATGGTATCCTCTACGCGAGGCAAAGTGTGCACAACGCGAGGTGGCACGGACATGACCGGGCTAGATGCCGGCATGGAAGCAAATGTAGGCGCAAAGCCTTCTGGCACAAAGTTGGGCGGCATTCCCCACGGGAATCCGGCATGCATATTCGGTGCGAAGTGGGCGGTAGCAGCAAACATGGTAGAGGTAGTCACATATGAAGTACCAGTCCTCGCGGGAGGAGTTACAGGTGTTGGAGAAGCTTGACTCTGAGCAGCAAGAACTGACTCCATCATGGCAGTCAGGCGGTGCAGCGGGGTATTCGTTACCATTAGAGATATTGACTAAATCCAAGGTAAACCATACAAGTCGAGTCGCCACCATACTTCTATTTATCCAAAGGAATGGTTAGAAAGCGAACAAAAACCTAAAAGTTTTATCGAATCAAAAACTAGTAAAAATGTCAGAGATCTGGGTAAGGGGGTTGGTGTCGTACCCCAATTTTGTCCGAGCATATTTAAATTGTCATAGAATTTATTTCATTTTTCATTTAGCATCATATGCATAACATGACACACATTTGCATCATGAATAACACCTGAAATGTCAGTCAGATTGAATTTATTTGAGAGTACAGACAAAATCAGTTGAATCGTTAAAATTTGAGGAAGCACTGTATCTTTTTTAATAATAAGTTTGTTTTGTGCTGACAATTTTAGTGTGACTGGTTTAATTTTTCCGAGTCAAATTTGTACTCGATTTTTATTTTTTTAATTGGTCAAATATTTTTTTTGATATTTAATTAAAGAAATTAGAATGGTATTTAATTAAATATTAGTTAGTTTATTCAAAACATTAGTTAGTTTTTTTTAATATTAGTGATTTAGTTAAATATTAGTTAGTTTTTTTAGATATTAATTAAAATCAAATAGTAATTAGATTTTTCTTGGTTGATTTTATAAAATAAATATGTATATATATGTCCATTGGATCCTTTTTATTTTACTTACATAAAAAACAAAAAAAAGAAAATAATAAAAAAAGAGGAATTCAAGGAAATCCACTCCCAACGGTCCGCTACGTGTCACTCAATATCAATCCACTCCCAACAAACTCCCACTACAAAAACCTCACCCTAAAAACTCTCTCTCACAAAAAAAACACTCAGCAGAAAATAAAGAAAAAAATCTCTTCACTCACTCTCATCACCACCGTCCGAAACCCTCTCTTCTCTCTCAAAATCTCACACTCCGACTTCACATACCTCACACTCATCATTCTCTCAATCTCCCACAAAAAACCCTAAACGGCCACCATTCACCGCCACCATCTTTCCGCCTTCCATCTTCATTAACTCGATCCACCCTTGCTTCCTTCCACCATCCAAAACCCATCTTCAACCCCAGAACCCACTACGCGACCTCCATCATCGCTTCCAAACATCACCTTCATTCAACCCCTAAACCGTAACCCTTACTACCGCCGCCGTTCTTCATCACAAACCCTTTCCGTCGCAACTCACAAAATCACAACCCCTTCACCAACAACCACCGTCGCCTCTCAAACCACTAAATCGGCGAAACCCAAAACCCACGAATCCACAGCTTCCACCACGAAACCCTCCGTCTTTTTTCTATTTTCTGCATAAACCCACGAAGCATACGGATCTACAACCCAACCTCCGCGATCTCCCTTCCAACTCGTCACTGCCTTCAACAACATCGCTGCTGGCATCACAACAAAATCGGTTTTGTTTTTTGCAGATATGGTTCCATTGGCTTTGATTTTTTTACAGGTACTGACAATATCGGTTCAAAGATACCACAAGCTCGTCAAGTTGTTGACACTAACAAACGATTCCAAGTTGATGCTGCTATGACTTAATTCTACTACAGCTGTTATTATTACGGTAAATCGAGTTCTGTGTGTTTGATTTCCATCTGATGAGCATTCTGTGGGTTGTAGACTAAAAGCTATAATTAGGAGTTGGTTCCGTTATACATGTTAAACACAAGATCCTCATAACCGAAACCAACCCGTATTTCTTCTTGTTACACCTTTTTTGCTATTACTGGAGTCTATAATGTAGTGTATTTTGGTGGTTTGTCTTTGGATTTGTTAAGGAATACTGAACTTGATTGTGTGTTAATTATCTGAACTTATATTTTTTTTAGCTCTGAGTGTTGTTAATTTTGGTCTGAAATCAGTAACCAATGTCATTACTGCTGCATCTTGTGAGGAATTGCGTGTTGGATCTCATTTGCAGAATTATGAGGAAAGGTTGTAGTGAAATTTAAGTGTTGTGGCAATTGCTGTGGAGTTCTTTAAATTGATTACAGTTCGCAATTACATAAGGATGCTTTAAGTAGTGTTAAGAATGATGACCATTGGCATTATGATTCTTAAAGTGTTTTCCCATTGTTTTGGATTTAGATTTGTGGTGCATTACTGTTAGTTTTGATATTTTATTGCAGGAAGTTAAGGTTAATTTGGTTAATTACCTCGTTGGTTTTTTTTAATTGTAGTATGATATTTATAGACAATATTAATCTGAAGACATCAACCGTGCTTAGAATACTGCAGATTGTATTGTTGATATAGTCATTGTAAATAATATTAGTGCATTTTTTTAGTCGGATAAATATGTGGATTCAACAATTCTATGTTGTAATGCCGCCTAATTTTCAACAAATCAATTGTACGACTTCACCGCGTTTAGATCTAACAAACGACTTTTTAATTCCATGGTCGCTATGTACAAACCGGTTTGAGCACACCGGCTCAATTCAAACAAATAAATCAAGCATTCTTTCTCTTTTGATTCAATTAAATTGATCAAAATCTTTAACTAGTTTAATTAATCAATTTTAATTAACTTAATTATTTGATTTAATTAAATAATTTTGATAGTTAATTTTAATTAATTCAATTAATCGATTTAATCAATATTTTCGTAAGTTAATCTTTTTGTCAAAAAAAAATGGATGAGTTTCTCTCACTCGCACAATTTCACATTATTTCAAACAAGACTACTTCACAAATCATCTTTTCATAAATCATTTTCAATTTCAATTTTATTTCAATTCATCATTCAACACAAACCAAATTTCAAAAAGCACATCATGCAATTCTCGATTTAAATATCGAGTCCTTTTTCAAAAATCCCTTGTAAGTCGATTGCTCTTAGCATCGCCATCAACCTCACATAGCTTACTCTTGGGCTTCCTTACAATGAAACCTACTTGATTATTGATTAATCGAGTAGATGAAATAATACACTAAATAAAATTCATTTCATTCATAAACACAAATTCAAACCACTTTTCAAATCATTCAATTTCAAAAGAATTTTTCTTTTAAACCTAAACTTGGGATGAAAAGGAGATAGGAAGCGTACGCTTCACTATTTCTCAAGCACTTGAATAATTGGCGTACGCCATATTGCGCGAGTTCTTGTCACCCGATTAAATCTTAAATCACACAACTTCAAATCATTTTTCAAACCATTCAACTTCAAAAGGATTTTCTCTTTCAAACATAAACATTGGGATGAAAAGGAGAATAGTAAGCTTCCGCTTCACTATCTCTCGACTATTCGAATAATTGGCGTACGCCATATTGCTCGGATTTTCGTCATTCAAATAAAACCCTTTCAATCAATACACTCCTCAAAACCTTTTAACACTATTTTGGATGAAAAGGAGAATAGTGAGCATCCGCTTCATTATCTCTCGATTATACGAATAATTGGCGTACGCCATATTGCTCGGATTTTCGTCATTCAAATAAAACCCTAATGATCATACAATTTCAAATCACACCTTCTAAATAAATTACAAACCCTAAAATCCTTTTAATTCCACATTTCAGATGAAAAGAGGATAGGGGGCGTACGCCTCACTATCTTTCGATTATTCGAATAATTGGCGTACGCCACATTGCTCGAATCTTCGTCATCAATTCAAAACCACAATCGAATAAACAAAAATCATACCAAATCCCAACTTACCAATTCAAAATACAAATCAAATACGATATCTAAAACATATCTTTTACAATTTAAACTTCGGATGATAAAAGATGGGAGGCGTACGCCTCATCATCTCTCGGTTATTTGAATAATTGGCGAACGCCATATTGCACAAATTATCGACTTCCGACTAAAACACGCTAAATAAACTTGGATAAAGGAATAAGTGGCGTACGCCTCATTATTCTTTGGATAAGCAAGTAAGGGGCGTACGCCTCACTACCGTGCGTATTCAACATCCACAAACAAACTTTCAAAATAATTCGAACGAAAAGGGACTAGAAGGCGGGCGCCTTATTACTCCTCGAGAGAATTGGACGATTGGTGTACACCACATTGCTCAATCTTTCGTCGTTCTTCCAAAAACATCTCCAACAAATTAAACCTAACTTCTCGCCCCCGAGCGATCGAAACCAACCAAATCAAACACCCAAACACATCAATTCAACTCGTCACCCCCGCGTGACCAAAACTTCTTTCAAAAAGAACACTGTTAATCCCTTCTGATGCGCACAATAAACCAGTGCTAGAGCCTCCCCCAAGAGTAGACAAGCCAACGTTTAGCCGTTAGAACGTCGACCTACACAGTCGTTCATCAAACAAAACACACCAAATATTCGTAGTAGCCCGAACTACGAATGCTCTGATTTCCTTATTGCACCATAAGGATACGTAGGCAGGAGATTGCTGTATCTTCGCGAGCACACTAATAAAAAACCTCCCATTTCCCCCTCATGAGGTCTTCATCCATATCTATCATCAATTCTAATCACTCGAAGCAAGCAAATAACAGTCAATTAACAGTCAAATAGCAAAATCAGACTAAGAGGTTCCCGTTGAGTACAACGGACGTAAGGGGTGCTAATACCTTTCCCTTGCGTAATCGACTCTCGAACCCGAATATGGTTGCGACGACCATTATTCTTATCTATAAAGGTTTTCTCGATATTTTCCTATTCCTTCATTGGAATAAATAATGTTCGGTGGCGACTCTGTTTCGAACAACATTTTTTCCGTGTCCTATCGCGAGGGATCGCATTATCACATTTTTTGAGGTGCGACAGACTGGCGACTCTGCTGGGGATCGAACCCAGAATCTCTGGTTTACTTAGTGCACTATAAGGATACGTAGGCAGGAGATTGCTGTATCTTCGCGAGCACACTAATAAAAAACCTCCCATTTCCCCCTCATGAGGTCTTCACCCATATCTATCATCAATTCTAATCACTCGAAGCAAGCAGATAAACAGTCAATTAACAGTCAAATAGCAAAATCAGACAAAGAGGTTCCCGTTGAGTACGACGGACGTGAGGGGTGCTAATACCTTCCCCTTGCGTAATCGACTCCCGAACCCGAATATGGTTGCGACGACCATTATTCTTATCTATAAAGGTTTTCTCGATATTTTCCTATTCCTTCATTGGAATAAATAAAGTTCGGTGGCGACTCTGTTTCGAACAACATTTTTTCCGCGTCCTATCGCGAGGGATCGCATTATCACATTTTTTGAGGTGCGACAGACTGGCGACTCAATCAAATTTTTCGTAAGTTAATCTTTTTGTCAAAAAAAATGGATGAGTTTCTCTCACTCGCACAATTTCACATTATTTCAAACAAGACTACTTCACAAATCATCTTTTCATAAATCATTTTCAATTTCAATTTTATTTCAATTCATCATTCAACACAAACCAAATTTCAAAAAGCACATCATGCAATTCTCGATTTAAATATCGAGTCCTTTTTCAAAAATCCCTTGTAAGTCGATTGCTCTTAGCATCGCCATCAACCTCACATAGCTTACTCTTGGGCTTCCTTACAATGAAACCTACTTGATTATTGATTAATCGAGTAGATGAAATAATACACTAAATAAAATTCATTTCATTCATAAACACAAATTCAAACCACTTTTCAAATCATTCAATTTCAAAAGAATTTTTCTTTTAAACCTAAACTTGGGATGAAAAGGAGATAGGAAGCGTACGCTTCACTATTTCTCAAGCACTTGAATAATTGGCGTACGCCATATTGCGTGAGTTCTTGTCACCCGATTAAATCTTAAATCACACAACTTCAAATCATTTTTCAAACCATTCAACTTCAAAAGGATTTTCTCTTTCAAACATAAACATTGGGATGAAAAGGAGAATAGTAAGCTTCCGCTTCACTATCTCTCGACTATTCGAATAATTGGCGTACGCCATATTGCTCGGATTTTCGTCATTCAAATAAAACCCTTTCAATCAATACACTCCTCAAAACCTTTTAACACTATTTTGGATGAAAAGGAGAATAGTGAGCATCCGCTTCATTATCTCTCGATTATACGAATAATTGGCGTACGCCATATTGCTCGGATTTCCGTCATTCAAATAAAACCCTAATGATCATACAATTTCAAATCACACCTTCTAAATCAATTACAAATCCTAAAATCCTTTTAATTCCACATTTCAGATGAAAAGAGGATAGGGGGCGTACGCCTCACTATCTTTCGATTATTCGAATAATTGGCGTACGCCACATTGCTCGAATCTTCGTCATCAATTCAAAACCACAATCGAATAAACACAAATCATACCAAATCCCAACTTACCAATTCAAAATACAAATCAAATACGATATCTAAAACATATCTTTTACAATTTAAACTTCGGATGATAAAAGATGGGAGGCGTACGCCTCATCATCTCTCGGTTATTTGAATAATTGGCGAACGCCATATTGCACAAATTATCGACTTCCGACTAAAACACGCTAAATAAACTTGGATAAAGGAATAAGTGGCGTACGCCTCATTATTCTTTGGATAAGCAAGTAAGGGGCGTACGCCTCACTACCGTGCGTATTCAACATCCACAAACAAACTTTCAAAATAATTCGAACGAAAAGGGACTAGAAGGCGGACGCCTTATTACTCCTCGAGAGAATTGGACGATTGGTGTACACCACATTGCTCAATCTTTCGTCGTTCTTCCAAAAACATCTCCAACAAATTAAACCTAACTTCTCGCCCCCGAGCGATCGAAACCAACCAAATCAAACACCCAAACACATCAATTCAACTCGTCACCCCCGCGTGACCAAAACTTCTTTCAAAAAGAACACTGTTAATCCCTTATGATGTGCACAATAAACCAGAGCTAGAGCCTCCCCCGAGAGTAGACAAGCCAACGTTTAGCCGTTAGAACGTCGACCTACACAGTCGTTCATCAAACAAAACACACCAAATATTCGTAGTAGCCCGAACTACGAATGCTCTGATTTCCTTATTGCACCATAAGGATACGTAGGCAGGAGATTGCTGTATCTTCGCGAGCACACTAATAAAAAACCTCCCATTTCCCCCTCATGAGGTCTTCATCCATATCTATCATCAATTCTAATCACTCGAAGCAAGCAAATAACAGTCAATTAACAGTCAAATAGCAAAATCAGACTAAGAGGTTCCCGTTGAGTACAACGGACGTAAGGGGTGCTAATACCTTCCCCTTGCGTAATCGACTCCCGAACCCGAATATGGTTGCGACGACCATTATTCTTATCTATAAAGGTTTTCTCGATATTTTCCTATTCCTTCATTGGAATAAATAAAGTTCAGTGGCGACTCTGTTTCGAACAACATTTTTTCCGCGTCCTATCGCGAGGGATCGCATTATCACATTTTTTGAGGTGCGACAGACTGGCGACTCTGCTGGGGACCCCGCTCCAAGCAAGAGAGAGTCTAGCCTAACTTAGTCTGATTTTGCCATGACTGTTGGAAGATATTCTTTTCTTCCATGTTTATTTCTCCGTATCTTATTATGATTGTTTATGTTGTATGTGATTTTTGCTATAATATGGGGCTTGATGTATGTTGTGAGATAAGCTCCATACCCGAGCTTCGAGAAAAAAACTTAGAACCCGGAGTTGTGTAGTATTGAACCAGGGGGTGTACACCTCATTGGGACAATACGAAGACTCCACCTAGAGTATATCTGTTTGGAGTTTCCACCACAATATGGCTAGCCCATCATTGTGGGGAAGGTTCTAAACACGATCCGTGACTCTAGGGACCTCGCCTTAAACCCAGGTTTTGTTTTCATGATCGGTGATTATGTAGTATTGAACCGAAGGGTCTACACCCTGTTCGTACAATATGAGAATCCCACTTAGATTAGATCATTTCAGAACTCCCATCACGATGTGGCTAGCCCACTATTGCGAGGAAGTTTTGAACTTGATCCGTGAGTCTAAGTTCCTTCCTTGAAAACATAACTTTAGAACCTACCTTTGGGAATTTCTAGTAATCAGAGAAACTCGGGTTTCTTCCTGTTATCCTGATGTACCCGACGTATGAATAATCTTGAGTCTGTATTCCTTTCCGAAGAACATGGCACAATTTCATGCATTTGCATATCATAAACATGCATTGCATTTCATCTTCCAGAAACAAAAGCTTACACCATATTCTACCCTTTGTCCAGTAAACGCTAACTACTCGACACCGGTACGAGACACGCCACAGTTACAAGATGACACTCGAACAACTTGAAGCTAATCAAGTTTCAATGAGGACCGACATTGACTCCATGCAGGCAAAGATGGATCGCTTGCTGGAAACCATGTTACTCTTGGCCCAAAAGGAAAAGGATGCTGAGACTAGTGTCGAAGCCAGAAGAGTTGCTATTCAGTTTGGATCGCCATCACTTAGCATCCCTGGAGTAACCGACCTTGATGGTAACCCCAATCAGCCTAGAGGAGGACCGATCCCTTTTCCTGTTCCCATGGTTAACATGGACCCTCATGAGCATTCTGCTACATCTGCTCGACACGGATCCGGGATGGGCGATGAAGATCCGTATGATGCCTTCTTCATGCCACAACCCGTCAAACCTGTTGTTGGAGGTATCCCAGACCCAGCTGTTGAGAGACTCCATGCTTTGGAGGAAAGTTTAAGTCCTTGGAGGTTCACACTACTCCCGGTTTGGACGCCTTTGATATGTGCTTGGTGCCAGGCCTCGTGATTCCCCAAAAGTTCAAAGTCCCGGACTTTGACAAGTACAAAGGAATCAGCTGCCCAAGAACACACCTCAGAGCCTACTGTCGCAAGATGGCCGCCCACATCAGTAATGATCAACTCCTGATTCATTACTTCCAAGATAGCCTCAGTGGGGCATCCTTGGAGTGGTACATGCAACTAGAGAGAGATCAAGCCCAGTCATGGAGAGACCTTGCTGAAGCATTCCTCAGGCATTATCAGTACAACACTGATCTAGCGCCCAATCGCACACAACTGCAAGACATGACTCAACGCAACAATGAGTCATTCAAAGAATACGCACAGCGCTGGAGAGAGCTTGCAGCTCGCGTCCAACCTCCCCTTCTTGATAAAGAATTAATCGACATGTTTATGGGAACCCTGCACACCCAGTACATGGAAAAGATGGTAGGATCCAGTTTCCCTACTTTTGCTGAGGTTGTCTCCGTAGGCGAACGAATCGAGAGCCAAATTAAGAAAGGAAAGCTACCTTGCGCTGCCAATGCTTCAGGTGGGATGAAGAAACCTTATCCTAATCTCACGAAGAAGCCAGAAGTTCAAACTAATGCCATAATGGGAGGAGGAGGGTATAGGGCACCTCCACATGCTAATACGCCTTACCCTCAGGTTGCCGCTGTCATCCCGACACCATATCAGCCACCCTATCAGCAACCATATCAACAACCTTATCAACAGCCGGCTTACCAGCAGCCACATCAAAATCAACAGCAACGTGTTCCACAACCACGTTCACCTAATCAGCAGAGGGCAAGGAGGCCTGAAAGACATTTCGATCCTTTGCCAGTATCATACAGCAAGATCCTTCCCTATCTGCTAAAGGATGGATCGGTTGTTCTAAAGGAGATAACACCTACAACTCCACCATATCCTCCAGGCTACGACGCCAATGCCCACTGCGAGTATCACATGGGTGTCCCAGGGCACACAATAGAGAACTGTAAGGCTTTCAAGCACAAGGTTCAAGATTTGATTGACAGTAAAGCACTTACATTCACGCCAGTGAGGCCAAACGTTGCAACAAATCCCATGCCAACGCATGCAGAGTCGAGTGAAGCTCGAAGGTAAAGCTTCCCACCAGCCTGAACAAGCAGAGCAATTCCAACAAAGAATCGAGAGATGAAGGTCTGTTCATTTGAATGAAGGCGATCATTATGACATTTTTACCATTTTGCATTCTTGTAATTTGATCTTGTTTGTCTAAGTACTGTATGCCTTAAGCATTCTTATTTGTATTTGGTTTTATTAATGGGATGATTATGCATGCTTTGAATCAATCTTTCATATTCACTCATCTATCACATTTGCAAATCACAAACACATACTTTTCCACCTCACTTTCTTCATCACACTATTGTTAGTAAATGTTGGAAGGAGGATGACGAAAAACAAAATACTCATAATTACTGATTGTATGCTTTCAGATAAAACCTTGCTGATGATATACAGGCATTGTTTCAAATCCCCAAACACTGGAGAGATAAGGAGTTAATCCCTAGTCAACCACTTCGAGCCTAGAAGTAGGAGTTTCTTTCAGATCTAAAAAACCCTTACGCTTAACCTGGGGCAGGGTAGTGTTCAGTTGATTTGACTACACATTCAAATTACAAGATGAAATATCCCATACAAGGATCAACCACGTGATATTCTTCGCACACATCTCGAAGTGTCGAAGAAACCATACAAATCCAAACTTTAGGTCTATGGTTCTTCAATGACCAATGACTTGGCAGTCACAATTTCAAAAAAAAAAATCAAAAAAAGAGCCTGCTAAGTCAGACACCCTGAAAGGAGACTTAGGCAAAAACAGGGGCAATCCCGATGGATTAAAGCTTTAAACAAAGCGGTCCATGCAAAAGTTAGGGATCAAAACAAAAATCTAAAGAGACAATGAAAGTCTCCAACAAAACAAAACAAGATTCAGTGACCACCATACCAAAATCAAAGGGTCACCGACATCCAAAAAAACTAAATAAGGTGGCTGCCATTCCAAGAGACCTTGAATCACCATCTTTATCCTTACACCTGCAAAAAGACGAATGTGTGTGTCGAATTAGCTGAACGTAGGATTGGAGATCATCATGAAGAAGGGGTGGGTTAAAATAAACTTTGAGCCTTATATCCTTTTGTTTCAATAACCATGAACCAAGCCACGTTACAACCCTCAAAAGACCTAATTGAAGTAGGGTTTGTTCTGAAAGCATACTACAACAAGGTTGAGTAAACTGACTCCCAAAGATTTGCTAATATTCTCTTCCCACTATATCACTTACACACTAGCTAAATCAGCACCGCGTTTGGACTCATGATCCACTCGCCATACACTATCACAACACTTCCAAATGAATGATTGTTTTTCAAAACTTGCATAACTGTTGCATTAAAATCACCATTTCTTGGATAACAATTCTTAATTGTCAGTCAGTACTTGACATCGAGAAAAATCCTACAAAGGGCAATTCAAGAGGCACTTGATCGTTGGTGCTGACATGAATCAAGACAATCCTATGGATCAGGGGCATGGCATCTTTTGATCACGTTGACATAAGAAGTAGTCAGCATAAGACAAATCTCCAAGCATTAGTTGATCAGGGAGGAAAAACACTTCAGTGCTCAGTTAGTCTGGGGCAAGTTCCCCAAAGGCTAATCAGGGGCAGACCATTGCAAGATTCAGGAGCTGAAAAAAAATAGACTCAGACCATGTCATGGGATAATCACTCCTAAGGTTTCCTTGCAAGGAGAAATCCTTTGAACACCCCACAAACTGGGGCAAGATAAGTTGCAAGGGGCAAATTCCCTCCATATCTTCAAGCCAGTCAAGCAGATTGCGTCATACAGTAGTGACTGCTTGAATTCACAACCAAGTTGTTGAAAGTCCATACCAGTACAACAAGAATCCTTGGGGCACATCAAAAGCATAATCATCATGTCTTGATCACGTCGCTATGCTTAGTTACAGGCTGGCCAAACACTTCAGAAGAAGAAATCAAGATCTTCTCAAAGACAAATACTCAACATATCAGTAAGAGATCAAACCTGGGGCACCAAGAGTATCCGCATCTATTGCATGTTCATCACATCATCAACTACCGAGTGTCGGGAAGTCAGATCCGTTCACCGATCAATAGCTCAATCCGCATTGACAACTACAAAAAAACCAAAGCCCATCTTGATGGCACCTTCACACAAAAACAAATACAACCAACATTGATTTCTAGAAAACACATTGCCTTTGGAAAGGGGGGCCAATCCCAAACAAACCAATCATTCTTTGCATTCAAACATGCATCATATGCATCACCTCATTACATAATGCATACAGATCACTTACGCATATAGCACAAATCAAAATCCAAGGTTTAGTCGTAGGCATCCAGGCCAACCCTCAGTTGAGTCATTGTTTTTCTCTGAGTGAGTTCTTACCCTATCATCGGGCGTTCCCCGTTGAGTTACATCTTTCAACCGTTTGTTGATAAGATGTTATCCTCAGCTTAGTCAAACAATGTTTCTTTAAACACATACCTTGTTTCATGTTGAGCGTCCCTCAATGAGTTGTTTCCCGTAACCTTTTGTTGATGGAAATTACACCCCCAGAGAATATTGTTCTGCAACCTTTTGTTGTCGATACCCTGAGCAAGTCTTACACAGTAATGTTCCAACACTACCTAGCAAATCAGGTTTACTGAACTTTGATAGTAGCCTTTTTTTTCCAATATTTTTCTCACCATCATCCTTTTGGTGAAAGTCCATTGAGGAATAATATTAATCATCACCCTGATTACAATAACCGTTATCCTTTTGGTAATGGTAAATCCTTGACATTTATGATCTTACTGTCATCCTTTTGGTGTCTGAGATCCTTGAAGTTTTGGTACAACCTTCATCCTTTTGGTGAATGGTGACCTCTGCAATTATTACAGCTTACCGTCATCCTTTTGGTGTCGGCGATCCTTATGGTGATAAGCAATCCTTGTCATTTTGGCTCAACCATCATCCTTTTGGTGATGACGTCCAGTTCAATCTAAATATCATCCTTTTGGTGATAGAGATTATGGAGTTTGGTTTAAGTTATCATCCTTTTGGTGATGGTGACACTTGAAAAAGTCCAACCCCACTAATATCCTTTTGGTGTCAGTAATTTTTGAAGTTATTATAACTTATTATCATCCTTTTGGTGGTAACAAGTTTTGAAGTTATGATTCCACCTTCATCCTTTTGGTGATGGTGATCAATTGTGTGTGTACTTATTATCATCCTTTTGGTGGTAACAAGTTTTGTCGTTTTAACAAATACCTTCATCCTTTTGGTGATGGTAATTGTTGACTTATTATCATCCTTTTGGTGGTAACAAGTTTGTGTCTTGATCCTACCTTCATCCTTTTGGTGATGGTGATCAATTGCGTGTGTACTTATTATCATCCTTTTGGTGGTAACAAGTTTTGTCGTTTGACAATGCCTTCATCCTTTTGGTGATGGTGATCGTCGACTTATTATCATCCTTTTGGTGATAACAAGTTTGTGTCTTGATCCTACCTTCATCCTTTTGGTGATGGTGATCAACTGCGTGTGTGCTTATTATCATCCTTTTGGTGGTACTAAGTTTTGTCGTTTGACAATACCTTCATCCTTTTGGTGATGGTGATTGTTGACTTATTATCATCCTTTTGGTGATAACAAGTTTGTCTTGATCTTACCTTCATCCTTTTGGTGATGGTGATCAATTGCGTTGTGTGACTTATTATCGTCCTTTTGGCGATAACAAGTTGTGTCTTTTAATTATACCTTCATCCTTTTGGTGATGGAGATCTTTGGTAGCCACTGTAACCATCATCCTTTTGGTGATGACTACTTTTGAAAGCTCGATTTATCCATCATCCTTTTGGTGATGAAAATCCTGAAAATCATGTTGAATTCCCATCATCCTTTTGGTGATGACCACTAATTTGGACTGTCATCCTTTCGGTATCAGAAAACCAGTCCCACATTTGTCTTTACAATAATAACAACCTGTGCAAGATTTGAATGTCGACTCGAGGGCTGGCTTTGATTTGACATTCTACCCCTATTACCTTGGTGCTGTTAGAATCCATTGCATTTTCTCCATTGCATTTTCTTTCTGCATCCATTCCATTGCATTTCAAAGGACAAAATTTGGATCTTTTTGTATTTAATTACCTTCTACCACGAATGTATGAAGACCGTTGTCATTCTTACCTTCTAATTCAAGATAATTAAATAGGGGCAGCTGTCGTACCCCAATTTTGTCCGGGCATATTTAAATTGTCATAGAATTTATTTCATTTTTCATTTAGCATCATATGCATAACATGACACACATTTGCATCATGAATAACACCTGAAATGTCAGTCAGATTGAATTTATTTGAGAGTACAGACAAAATCAGTTGAATCGTTAAAATTTGAGGAAGCACTGTATCTTTTTTAATAATAAGTTTGTTTTGTGCTGACAATTTTAGTGTGACTGGTTTAATTTTTCTGAGTCAAATTTGTACTCGATTTTTATTTTTTTAATTGGTCAAATATTTTTTTGATATTTAATTAAAGAAATTAGAATGGTATTTAATTAAATATTAGTTAGTTTATTCAAAACATTAGTTAGTTTTTTTTAATATTAGTGATTTAGTTAAATATTAGTTAGTTTTTTTAGATATTAATTAAAATCAAATAGTAATTAGATTTTTCTTGGTTGATTTTATAAAATAAATATGTATATATATGTCCATTGGATCCTTTTTATTTTACTTACATAAAAAACAAAAAAACAAAATAATAAAAAAAGAGGAATCCAAGGAAATCCACTCCCAACGGTCCGCTACGTGTCACTCAATATCAATCCACTCCCAACAAACTCCCACTACAAAAACCTCACCCTAAAAACTCTCTCTCACAAAAAAAACACTCAGCAGAAAATAAAGAAAAAATCTCTTCACTCACTCTCATCACCACCGTCCGAAACCCTCTCTTCTCTCTCAAAATCTCACACTCCGACTTCACATACCTCACACTCATCATTCTCTCAATCTCCCACAAAAAACCCTAAACGGCCACCATTCACCGCCACCATCTTTCCGCCTTCCATCTTCATTAACTCGATCCACCCTTGCTTCCTTCCACCATCCAAAACCCATCTTCAACCCCAGAACCCACTACGCGACCTCCATCATCGCTTCCAAACATCACCTTCATTCAACCCCTAAACCGTAACCCTTACTACCGCCGCCGTTCTTCATCACAAACCCTTTCCGTCGCAACTCACAAAATCACAACCCCTTCACCAACAACCACCGTCGCCTCTCAAACCACTAAATCGGCGAAACCCAAAACCCACGAATCCACAGCTTCCACCACGAAACCCTCCGTCTTTTTTCTATTTTCTGCATAAACCCACGAAGCATACGGATCTACAACCCAACCTCCGCGATCTCCCTTCCAACTCGTCACTGCCTTCAACAACATCGCTGCTGGCATCACAACAAAATCGGTTTTGTTTTTTGCAGATATGGTTCCATTGGCTTTGATTTTTTTACAGGTGCTGACAATATCGGTTCAAAGATACCACAAGCTCGTCAAGTTGTTGACACTAACAAACGATTCCAAGTTGCTGCTGCTATGACTTAATTCTACTACAGCTGTTATTATTACGGTAAATCGAGTTCTGTGTGTTTGATTTCCATCTGATGAGCATTCTGTGGGTTGTAGACTAAAAGCTATAATTAGGAGTTGGTTCCGTTATACATGTTAAACACAAGATCCTCATAACCGAAACCAACCCGTATTTCTTCTTGTTACACCCTTTTTGCTATTACTGGAGTCTATAATGTAGTGTATTTTGGTGGTCTGTCCTTGGATTTGTTAAGGAATACTGAACTTGATTGTGTGTTAATTATCTGAACTTATATTTTTTTTAGCTCTGAGTGTTGTTAATTTTGGTATGAAATCAGTAACCAATGTCATTACTGCTGCATCTTGTGAGGAATTGCGTGTTGGATCTCATTTGCAGAATTATGAGGAAAGGTTGTAGTGAAATTTAAGTGTTGTGGCAATTGCTGTGGAGTTCCTTAAATTGATTACAGTTCGCAATTACATAAGGATGCTTTAAGTAGTGTTAAGAATGATGACCATTGGCATTATGATTCTTAAAGTGTTTTCCCATTGTTTTGGATTTAGATTTGTGGTGCATTACTGTTAGTTTTGATATTTTATTGCAGGAAGTTAAGGTTAATTTGGTTAATTACCTCGTTGGTTTTTTTTAATTGTAGTATGATATTTATAGACAATATTAATCTGAAGACATCAACCGTGCTTAGAATACTGCAGATTGTATTGTTGATATAGTCATTGTATATAATATTAGTGCATTTTTTTAGTCGGATAAATATGTGGATTCAACAATTCTATGTTGTAATGCCGCCTAATTTTCAACAAATCAATTGTACGACTTCACCGCGTTTAGATCTAACATACGAATTTTTAATTCCATGGTCGCTATGTACAAACCGGTTTTAGCACACCGGCTCAATTCAAACAAATAAATCAAGCATTCTTTCTCTTTTGATTCAATTAAATTGATCAAAATCTTTAACTAGTTTAATTAATCAATTTTAATTAACTTAATTATTTGATTTAATTAAATAATTTTGATAGTTAATTTTAATTAATTCAATTAATCGATTTAATCAAAATTTTCGTAAGTTAATCTTTTTGTCAAAAAAATGGATGAGTTTCTCTCACTCGCACAATTTCACATTATTTCAAACAAGACTACTTCACAAATCATCTTTTCATAAATCATTTTCAATTTCAATTTTATTTCAATTCATCATTCAACACAAACCAAATTTCAAAAAGCACATCATGCAATTCTCGATTTAAATATCGAGTCCTTTTTCAAAAATCCCTTGTAAGTCGATTGCTCTTAGCATCGCCATCAACCTCACATAGCTTACTCTTGGGCTTCCTTACAATGAAACCTACTTGATTATTGATTAATCGAGTAGATGAAATAATACACTAAATAAAATTCATTTCATTCATAAACACAAATTCAAACCACTTTTCAAATCATTCAATTTCAAAAGAATTTTTCTTTTAAACCTAAACTTGGGATGAAAAGGAGATAGGAAGCGTACGCTTCACTATTTCTCAAGCACTTGAATAATTGGCGTACGCCATATTGCGCGAGTTCTTGTCACCCGATTAAATCTTAAATCACACAACTTCAAATTATTTTTCAAACCATTCAACTTCAAAAGGATTTTCTCTTTCAAACATAAACATTGGGATGAAAAGGAGAATAGTAAGCTTTCGCTTCACTATCTCTCGACTATTCGAATAATTGGCGTACGCCATATTGCTCGGATTTTCGTCATTCAAATAAAACCCTTTCAATCAATACACTCCTCAAAACCTTTTAACACTATTTTGGATGAAAAGGAGAATAGTGAGCATCCGCTTCATTATCTCTCGATTATACGAATAATTGGCATACGCCATATTGCTCGGATTTCCGTCTTTCAAATAAAACCCTAATGATCATACAATTTCAAATCACACCTTCTAAATCAATTACAAATCCTAAAATCCTTTTAATTCCACATTTCAGATGAAAAGAGGATAGGGGGCGTACGCCTCACTATCTTTCGATTATTCGAATAATTGGCGTACGCCACATTGCTCGAATCTTCGTCATCAATTCAAAACCACAATCGAATAAACACAAATCATACCAAATCCCAACTTACCAATTCAAAATACAAATCAAATACGATATCTAAAACATATCTTTTACAATTTAAACTTCGGATGATAAAAGATGGGAGGCGTACGCCTCATCATCTCTCGGTTATTTGAATAATTGGCGAACGCCATATTGCACAAATTATCGACTTCCGACTAAAACACGCTAAATAAACTTGGATAAAGGAATAAGTGGCGTACGCCTCATTATTCTTTGGATAAACAAGTAGGGGGCGTACGCCTCACTACCGTGCGTATTCAACATCCACAAACAAACTTTCAAAATAATTCGAACGAAAAGGGACTAGAAGGCGGACGCCTTATTACTCCTCGAGAGAATTGGACGATTGGTGTACACCACATTGCTCAATCTTTCGTCGTTCTTCCAAAAACATCTCCAACAAATTAAACCTAACTTCTCGCCCCCGAGCGATCGAAACCAACCAAATCAAACACCCAAACACATCAATTCAACTCGTCACCCCCGCGTGACCAAAACTTCTTTCAAAAAGAACACTGTTAATCCCTTCTGATGCGCACAATAAACCAGTGCTAGAGCCTCCCCCGAGAGTAGACAAGCCAACGTTTAGCCGTTAGAACGTCGACCTACACAGTCGTTCATCAAACAAAACACACCAAATATTCGTAGTAGCCCGAACTACGAATGCTCTGATTTCCTTATTGCACCATAAGGATACGTAGGCAGGAGATTGTTGTATCTTCGCGAGCACACTAATAAAAAACCTCCCATTTCCCCCTCATGAGGTCTTCATCCATATCTATCATCAATTCTAATCACTCGAAGCAAGCAAATAACAGTCAATTAACAGTCAAATAGCAAAATCAGACTAAGAGGTTCCCGTTGAGTACAACGGACGTAAGGGGTGCTAATACCTTCCCCTTGCGTAATCGACTCCCGAACCCGAATATGGTTGCGACGACCATTATTCTTATCTATAAAGGTTTTCTCGATATTTTCCTATTCCTTCATTGGAATAAATAAAGTTCGGTGGCGACTCTGTTTCGAACAACATTTTTTCCGCGTCCTATCGCGAGGGATCGCATTATCACATTTTTTGAGGTGCGACAGACTGGCGACTCTGCTGGGGATCGAACCCAGAATCTCTGGTTTACTTAGTGCACTATAAGGATACGTAGGCAGGAGATTGCTGTATCTTCGCGAGCACACTAATAAAACACCTCCCATTTCCCCCTCATGAGGTCTTCACCCATATCTATCATCAATTCTAATCACTCGAAGCAAGCAGATAAACAGTCAATTAACAGTCAAATAGCAAAATCAGACTAAGAGGTTCCCGTTGAGTACAACGGACGTGAGGGGTGCTAATACCTTCCCCTTGCGTAATCGACTCCCGAACCCGAATATGGTTGCGACGACCATTATTCTTATCTATAAAGGTTTTCTCGATATTTTCCTATTCCTTCATTGGAATAAATAAAGTTCGGTGGCGACTCTGTTTCGAACAACATTTTTTCCGCGTCCTATCGCAAGGGATCGCATTATCACATTTTTTGAGGTGCGACAGACTGGCGACTCAATCAAATTTTTCGTAAGTTAATCTTTTTGTCAAAAAAAATGGATGAGTTTCTCTCACTCGCACAATTTCACATTATTTCAAACAAGACTACTTCACAAATCATCTTTTCATAAATCATTTTCAATTTCAATTTTATTTCAATTCATCATTCAACACAAACCAAATTTCAAAAAGCACATCATGCAATTCTCGATTTAAATATCGAGTCCTTTTTCAAAAATCCCTTGTAAGTCGATTGCTCTTAGCATCGCCATCAACCTCACATAGCTTACTCTTGGGCTTCCTTACAATGAAACCTACTTGATTATTGATTAATCGAGTAGATGAAATAATACACTAAATAAAATTCATTTCATTCATAAACACAAATTCAAACCACTTTTCAAATCATTCAATTTCAAAAGAATTTTTCTTTTAAACCTAAACTTGGGATGAAAAGGAGATAGGAAGCGTACGCTTCACTATTTCTCAAGCACTTGAATAATTGGCGTACGCCATATTGCGCGAGTTCTTGTCACCCGATTAAATCTTAAATCACACAACTTCAAATCATTTTTCAAACCATTCAACTTCAAAAGGATTTTCTCTTTCAAACATAAACATTGGGATGAAAAGGTGAATAGTAAGCTTCCGCTTCACTATCTCTCGACTATTCGAATAATTGGCGTACGCCATATTGCTCGGATTTTCGTCATTCAAATAAAACCCTTTCAATCAATACACTCCTCAAAACCTTTTAACACTATTTTGGATGAAAAGGAGAATAGTGAGCATCCGCTTCATTATCTCTCGATTATACGAATAATTGGCGTACGCCATATTGCTCGGATTTCCGTCATTCAAATAAAACCCTAATGATCATACAATTTCAAATCACACCTTCTAAATCAATTACAAATCCTAAAATCCTTTTAATTCCACATTTCAGATGAAAAGAGGATAGGGGGCGTACGCCTCACTATCTTCCGATTATTTGAATAATTGGCGTACGCCACATTGCTTGAATCTTCGTCATCAATTCAAAACCACAATCGAATAAACATAAATCATACCAAATCCCAACTTACCAATTCAAAATACAAATCAAATACGATATCTAAAACATATCTTTTACAATTTAAACTTCGGATGATAAAAGATGGGAGGCGTACGCCTCATCATCTCTCGGTTATTTGAATAATTGGCGAACGCCATATTGCACAAATTATCGACTTCCGACTAAAACACGCTAAATAAACTTGGATAAAGGAATAAGTGGCGTACGCCTCATTATTCTTTGGATAAACAAGTAGGGGGCGTACGCCTCACTACCGTGCGTATTCAACATCCACAAACAAACTTTCAAAATAATTCGAACGAAAAGGGACTAGAAGGCGGACGCCTTATTACTCCTCGAGAGAATTGGACGATTGGTGTACACCACATTGCTCAATCTTTCGTCGTTCTTCCAAAAACATCTCCAACAAATTAAACCTAACTTCTCGCCCCCGAGCGATCGAAACCAACCAAATCAAACACCCAAACACATCAATTCAACTCGTCACCCCCGCGTGACCAAAACTTCTTTCAAAAAGAACACTGTTAATCCCTTCTGATGCGCACAATAAACCAGTGCTAGAGCCTCCCCCGAGAGTAGACAAGCCAACGTTTAGCCGTTAGAACGTCGACCTACACAGTCGTTCATCAAACAAAACACACCAAATATTCGTAGTAGCCCGAACTACGAATGCTCTGATTTCCTTATTGCACCATAAGGATACGTAGGCAGGAGATTGTTGTATCTTCGCGAGCACACTAATAAAAAACCTCCCATTTCCCCCTCATGAGGTCTTCATCCATATCTATCATCAATTCTAATCACTCGAAGCAAGCAAATAACAGTCAATTAACAGTCAAATAGCAAAATCAGACTAAGAGGTTCCCGTTGAGTACAACGGACGTAAGGGGTGCTAATACCTTCCCCTTGCGTAATCGACTCCCGAACCCGAATATGGTTGCGACGACCATTATTCTTATCTATAAAGGTTTTCTCGATATTTTCCTATTCCTTCATTGGAATAAATAAAGTTCGGTGGCGACTCTGTTTCGAACAACATTTTTTCCGCGTCCTATCGCGAGGGATCGCATTATCACATTTTTTGAGGTGCGACAGACTGGCGACTCTGCTGGGGATCGAACCCAGAATCTCTGGTTTACTTAGTGCACTATAAGGATACGTAGGCAGGAGATTGCTGTATCTTCGCGAGCACACTAATAAAACACCTCCCATTTCCCCCTCATGAGGTCTTCACCCATATCTATCATCAATTCTAATCACTCGAAGCAAGCAGATAAACAGTCAATTAACAGTCAAATAGCAAAATCAGACTAAGAGGTTCCCGTTGAGTACAACGGACGTGAGGGGTGCTAATACCTTCCCCTTGCGTAATCGACTCCCGAACCCGAATATGGTTGCGACGACCATTATTCTTATCTATAAAGGTTTTCTCGATATTTTCCTATTCCTTCATTGGAATAAATAAAGTTCGGTGGCGACTCTGTTTCGAACAACATTTTTTCCGCGTCCTATCGCAAGGGATCGCATTATCACATTTTTTGAGGTGCGACAGACTGGCGACTCAATCAAATTTTTCGTAAGTTAATCTTTTTGTCAAAAAAAATGGATGAGTTTCTCTCACTCGCACAATTTCACATTATTTCAAACAAGACTACTTCACAAATCATCTTTTCATAAATCATTTTCAATTTCAATTTTATTTCAATTCATCATTCAACACAAACCAAATTTCAAAAAGCACATCATGCAATTCTCGATTTAAATATCGAGTCCTTTTTCAAAAATCCCTTGTAAGTCGATTGCTCTTAGCATCGCCATCAACCTCACATAGCTTACTCTTGGGCTTCCTTACAATGAAACCTACTTGATTATTGATTAATCGAGTAGATGAAATAATACACTAAATAAAATTCATTTCATTCATAAACACAAATTCAAACCACTTTTCAAATCATTCAATTTCAAAAGAATTTTTCTTTTAAACCTAAACTTGGGATGAAAAGGAGATAGGAAGCGTACGCTTCACTATTTCTCAAGCACTTGAATAATTGGCGTACGCCATATTGCGCGAGTTCTTGTCACCCGATTAAATCTTAAATCACACAACTTCAAATCATTTTTCAAACCATTCAACTTCAAAAGGATTTTCTCTTTCAAACATAAACATTGGGATGAAAAGGTGAATAGTAAGCTTCCGCTTCACTATCTCTCGACTATTCGAATAATTGGCGTACGCCATATTGCTCGGATTTTCGTCATTCAAATAAAACCCTTTCAATCAATACACTCCTCAAAACCTTTTAACACTATTTTGGATGAAAAGGAGAATAGTGAGCATCCGCTTCATTATCTCTCGATTATACGAATAATTGGCGTACGCCATATTGCTCGGATTTCCGTCATTCAAATAAAACCCTAATGATCATACAATTTCAAATCACACCTTCTAAATCAATTACAAATCCTAAAATCCTTTTAATTCCACATTTCAGATGAAAAGAGGATAGGGGGCGTACGCCTCACTATCTTCCGATTATTTGAATAATTGGCGTACGCCACATTGCTTGAATCTTCGTCATCAATTCAAAACCACAATCGAATAAACATAAATCATACCAAATCCCAACTTACCAATTCAAAATACAAATCAAATACGATATCTAAAACATATCTTTTACAATTTAAACTTCGGATGATAAAAGATGGGAGGCGTACGCCTCATCATCTCTCGGTTATTTGAATAATTGGCGAACGCCATATTGCACAAATTATCGACTTCCGACTAAAACACGCTAAATAAACTTGGATAAAGGAATAAGTGGCGTACGCCTCATTATTCTTTGGATAAACAAGTAGGGGGCGTACGCCTCACTACCGTGCGTATTCAACATCCACAAACAAACTTTCAAAATAATTCGAACGAAAAGGGACTAGAAGGCGGACGCCTTATTACTCCTCGAGAGAATTGGACGATTGGTGTACACCACATTGCTCAATCTTCCGTCGTTCTTCCAAAAACATCTCCAACAAATTAAACCTAACTTCTCGCCCCCGAGCGATCGAAACCAACCAAATCAAACACCCAAACACATCAATTCAACTCGTCACCCCCGCGTGACCAAAACTTCTTTCAAAAAGAACACTGTTAATCCCTTCTGATGCGCACAATAAACCAGTGCTAGAGCCTCCCCCGAGAGTAGACAAGCCAACGTTTAGCCGTTAGAACGTCGACCTACACAGTCGTTCATCAAACAAAACACACCAAATATTCGTAGTAGCCCGAACTACGAATGCTCTGATTTCCTTATTGCACCATAAGGATACGTAGGCAGGAGATTGTTGTATCTTCGCGAGCACACTAATAAAAAACCTCCCATTTCCCCCTCATGAGGTCTTCATCCATATCTATCATCAATTCTAATCACTCGAAGCAAGCAAATAACAGTCAATTAACAGTCAAATAGCAAAATCAGACTAAGAGGTTCCCGTTGAGTACAACGGACGTAAGGGGTGCTAATACCTTCCCCTTGCGTAATCGACTCCCGAACCCGAATATGGTTGCGACGACCATTATTCTTATCTATAAAGGTTTTCTCGATATTTTCCTATTCCTTCATTGGAATAAATAAAGTTCGGTGGCGACTCTGTTTCGAACAACATTTTTTCCGCGTCCTATCGCGAGGGATCGCATTATCACATTTTTTGAGGTGCGACAGACTGGCGACTCTGCTGGGGATCGAACCCAGAATCTCTGGTTTACTTAGTGCACTATAAGGATACGTAGGCAGGAGATTGCTGTATCTTCGCGAGCACACTAATAAAACACCTCCCATTTCCCCCTCATGAGGTCTTCACCCATATCTATCATCAATTCTAATCACTCGAAGCAAGCAGATAAACAGTCAATTAACAGTCAAATAGCAAAATCAGACTAAGAGGTTCCCGTTGAGTACAACGGACGTGAGGGGTGCTAATACCTTCCCCTTGCGTAATCGACTCCCGAACCCGAATATGGTTGCGACGACCATTATTCTTATCTATAAAGGTTTTCTCGATATTTTCCTATTCCTTCATTGGAATAAATAAAGTTCGGTGGCGACTCTGTTTCGAACAACATTTTTTCCGCGTCCTATCGCAAGGGATCGCATTATCACATTTTTTGAGGTGCGACAGACTGACGACTCAATCAAATTTTTCGTAAGTTAATCTTTTTGTCAAAAAAAATGGATGAGTTTCTCTCACTCGCACAATTTCACATTATTTCAAACAAGACTACTTCACAAATCATCTTTTCATAAATCATTTTCAATTTCAATTTTATTTCAATTCATCATTCAACACAAACCAAATTTCAAAAAGCACATCATGCAATTCTCGATTTAAATATCGAGTCCTTTTTCAAAAATCCCTTGTAAGTCGATTGCTCTTAGCATCGCCATCAACCTCACATAGCTTACTCTTGGGCTTCCTTACAATGAAACCTACTTGATTATTGATTAATCGAGTAGATGAAATAATACACTAAATAAAATTCATTTCATTCATAAACACAAATTCAAACCACTTTTCAAATCATTCAATTTCAAAAGAATTTTTCTTTTAAACCTAAACTTGGGATGAAAAGGAGATAGGAAGCGTACGCTTCACTATTTCTCAAGCACTTGAATAATTGGCGTACGCCATATTGCGCGAGTTCTTGTCACCCGATTAAATCTTAAATCACACAACTTCAAATCATTTTTCAAACCATTCAACTTCAAAAGGATTTTCTCTTTCAAACATAAACATTGGGATGAAAAGGTGAATAGTAAGCTTCCGCTTCACTATCTCTCGACTATTCGAATAATTGGCGTACGCCATATTGCTCGGATTTTCGTCATTCAAATAAAACCCTTTCAATCAATACACTCCTCAAAACCTTTTAACACTATTTTGGATGAAAAGGAGAATAGTGAGCATCCGCTTCATTATCTCTCGATTATACGAATAATTGGCGTACGCCATATTGCTCGGATTTCCGTCATTCAAATAAAACCCTAATGATCATACAATTTCAAATCACACCTTCTAAATCAATTACAAATCCTAAAATCCTTTTAATTCCACATTTCAGATGAAAAGAGGATAGGGGGCGTACGCCTCACTATCTTCCGATTATTTGAATAATTGGCGTACGCCACATTGCTTGAATCTTCGTCATCAATTCAAAACCACAATCGAATAAACATAAATCATACCAAATCCCAACTTACCAATTCAAAATACAAATCAAATACGATATCTAAAACATATCTTTTACAATTTAAACTTCGGATGATAAAAGATGGGAGGCGTACGCCTCATCATCTCTCGGTTATTTGAATAATTGGCGAACGCCATATTGCACAAATTATCGACTTCCGACTAAAACACGCTAAATAAACTTGGATAAAGGAATAAGTGGCGTACGCCTCATTATTCTTTGGATAAACAAGTAGGGGGCGTACGCCTCACTACCGTGCGTATTCAACATCCACAAACAAACTTTCAAAATAATTCGAACGAAAAGGGACTAGAAGGCGGACGCCTTATTACTCCTCGAGAGAATTGGACGATTGGTGTACACCACATTGCTCAATCTTCCGTCGTTCTTCCAAAAACATCTCCAACAAATTAAACCTAACTTCTCGCCCCCGAGCGATCGAAACCAACCAAATCAAACACCCAAACACATCAATTCAACTCGTCACCCCCGCGTGACCAAAACTTCTTTCAAAAAGAACACTGTTAATCCCTTCTGATGCGCACAATAAACCAGTGCTAGAGCCTCCCCCGAGAGTAGACAAGCCAACGTTTAGCCGTTAGAACGTCGACCTACACAGTCGTTCATCAAACAAAACACACCAAATATTCGTAGTAGCCCGAACTACGAATGCTCTGATTTCCTTATTGCACCATAAGGATACGTAGGCAGGAGATTGTTGTATCTTCGCGAGCACACTAATAAAAAACCTCCCATTTCCCCCTCATGAGGTCTTCATCCATATCTATCATCAATTCTAATCACTCGAAGCAAGCAAATAACAGTCAATTAACAGTCAAATAGCAAAATCAGACTAAGAGGTTCCCGTTGAGTACAACGGACGTAAGGGGTGCTAATACCTTCCCCTTGCGTAATCGACTCCCGAACCCGAATATGGTTGCGACGACCATTATTCTTATCTATAAAGGTTTTCTCGATATTTTCCTATTCCTTCATTGGAATAAATAAAGTTCATAGGCGACTCTGTTTCGAACAACATTTTTTCCGCGTCCTATCGCGAGGGATCGCATTATCACATTTTTTGAGGTGCGACAGACTGGCGACTCTGCTGGGGACCCCGCTCCAAGCAAGAGAGAGTCTAGCCTAACTTAGTCTGATTTTGCCATGACTGTTGGAAGATATTCTTTTCTTCCATGTTTATTTCTCCGTATCTTATTATGATTGTTTATGTTGTATGTGATTTTTGCTATAATATGGGGCTTGATGTATGTTGTGAGATAAGCTCCATACCCGAGCTTCGAGAAAAAAACTTAGAACCCGGAGTTGTGTAGTATTGAACCAGGGGGTGTACACCTCATTGGGACAATACGAAGACTCCACCTAGAGTAGATCTGTTTGGAGTTTCCATCACAATATGGCTAGCCCATCATTGTGGGGAAGGTTCTAAACACGATCCGTGACTCTAGGGACCTCGCCTTAAACCCAGGTTTTGTTTTCATGATCGGTGATTATGTAGTATTGAACCGAAGGGTCTACACCCTGTTCGTACAATATGAGAATCCCACTTAGATTAGATCATTTCAGAACTCCCATCACGATGTGGCTAGCCCACTATTGCGAGGAAGTTTTGAACTTGATCCGTGAGTCTAAGTTCCTTCCTTGAAAACATAACTTTAGAACCTACCTTTGGGAATTTCTAGTAATCAGAGAAACTCGGGTTTCTTCCTGTTATCCTGATGTACCCGACGTATGAATAATCTTGAGTCTGTATTCCTTTCCGAAGAACATGGCACAATTTCATGCATTTGCATATCATAAACATGCATTGCATTTCATCTTCCAGAAACAAAAGCTTACACCATATTCTACCCTTTGTCCAGTAAACGCTAACTACTCGACACCGGTACGAGACACGCCACAATTACAAGATGACACTCGAACAGCTTGAAGCTAATCAAGTTTCAATGAGGACCGACATTGACTCCATGCAGGCAAAGATGGATCGCTTGCTGGAAACCATGTTACTCTTGGCCCAAAAGGAAAAGGATGCTGAGACTAGTGTCGAAGCCAGAAGAGTTGCTATTCAGTTTGGATCGCCATCACTTAGCATCCCTGGAGTAACCGACCTTGATGGTAACCCCAATCAGCCTAGAGGAGGACCGATCCCTTTTCCTGTTCCCATGGTTAACATGAACCCTCATGAGCATTCTGCTACATCTGCTCGACACGGATCCGGGATGGGCGATGAAGATCCGTATGATGCCTTCTTCATGCCACAACCCGTCAAACCTGTTGTTGGAGGTATCCCAGACCCAGCTGTTGAGAGACTCCATGCTTTGGAGGAAAGTTTAAGTCCTTGGAGGTTCACACTACTCCCGGTTTGGACGCCTTTGATATGTGCTTGGTGCCAGGCCTCGTGATTCCCCAAAAGTTCAAAGTCCCGGACTTTGACAAGTACAAAGGAATCAGCTGCCCAAGAACACACCTCAGAGCCTACTGTCGCAAGATGGCCGCCCACATCAGTAATGATCAACTCCTGATTCATTACTTCCAAGATAGCCTCAGTGGGGCATCCTTGGAGTGGTACATGCAACTAGAGAGAGATCAAGCCCAGTCATGGAGAGACCTTGCTGAAGCATTCCTCAGGCATTATCAGTACAACACTGATCTAGCGGCCAATCGCACACAACTGCAAGACATGACTCAACGCAACAATGAGTCATTCAAAGAATACGCACAGCGCTGGAGAGAGCTTGCAGCTCGCGTCCAACCTCCTCTTCTTGATAAAGAATTAATCGACATGTTTATGGGAACCCTGCACACCCAGTACATGGAAAAGATGGTAGGATCCAGTTTCCCTACTTTTGCTGAGGTTGTCTCTGTAGGCGAACGAATCGAGAGCCAAATTAAGAAAGGAAAGCTACCTTGCGCTGCCAATGCTTCAGGTGGGATGAAGAAACCTTATCCTAATCTCACGAAGAAGCCAGAAGTTCAAACTAATGCCATAATGGGAGGAGGAGGGTATAGGGCACCTCCACATGCTAATACGCCTTACCCTCAGGTTGTCGCTGTCATCCCGACACCATATCAGCCACCCTATCAGCAACCATATCAACAACCTTATCAACAGCCGGCTTACCAGCAGCCACATCAAAATCAACAGCAACGTGTTCCACAACCACGTTCACCTAATCAGCAGAGGGCAAGGAGGCCTGAAAGACATTTCGATCCTTTGCCAGTATCATACAGCAAGATCCTTCCCTATCTGCTAAAGGATGGATCGGTTGTTCTAAAGGAGATAACACCTACAACTCCACCATATCCTCCAGGCTACGACGCCAATGCCCACTGCGAGTATCACATGGGTGTCCCAGGGCACACAATAGAGAACTGTAAGGCTTTCAAGCACAAGGTTCAAGATTTGATTGACAGTAAAGCACTTACATTCACGCCAGTGAGGCCAAACGTTGCAACAAATCCCATGCCAGCGCATGCAGAGTCGAGTGAAGCTCGAAGGTAAAGCTTCCCACCAGCCTGAACAAGCAGAGCAATTCCAACAAAGAATCGAGAGATGAAGGCCTGTTCATTTGAATGAAGGCGATCATTATGACATTTTTACCATTTTGCATTCTTGTAATTTGATCTTGTTTGTCTAAGTACTGTATGCCTTAAGCATTCTTATTTGTATTTGGTTTTATTAATGGGATGATTATGCATGCTTTGAATCAATCTTTCATATTCACTCATCTATCACATTTGCAAATCACAAACACATACTTTTCCACCTCACTTTCTTCGTCACACTATTGTTAGTAAATGTTGGAAGGAGGATGACGAAAAACAAAATACTCATAATTACTGATTGTATGCTTTCAGATAAAACCTTGCTGATGATATACAGGCATTGTTTCAAATCCCCAAACACTGGAGAGATAAGGAGTTAATCCCTAGTCAACCACTTCGAGCCTAGAAGTAGGAGTTTCTTTCAGATCTAAAAAACCCTTACGCTTAACCTGGGGCAGGGTAGTGTTTAGTTGATTTGACTACACATTCAAATTACAAGATGAAATATCCCATACAAGGATCAACCACGTGATATTCTTCGCACACATCTCGAAGTGTCGAAGAAACCATACAAATCCAAACTTTAGGTCTATGGTTCTTCAATGACCAATGACTTGGCAGTCACAATTTCAAAAAAAAAAATCAAAAAAAGAGCCCGCTAAGTCAGACACCCTGAAAGGAGACTTAGGCAAAAATAGGGGCAATCCAGATGGATTAAAGCTTTAAACAAAGCGGTCCATGCAAAAGTTAGGGATCAAAACAAAAATCGAAAGAGACAATGAAAGTCTCCAACAAAACAAAACAAGATTCAGTGACCACCATACCAAAATCAAAGGGTCACCGACATCCAAAAAACTAAATAAGGTGGCTGCCATTCCAAGAGACCTTGAATCACCATCTTTATCCTTACACCTGCAAAAAGACGAATGTGTGTGTCGAATTAGCTGAACGTAGGATTGGAGATCATCATGAAGATGGGGTGGGTTAAAATAAACTTTGAGCCTTATATCCTTTTGTTTCAATAACCATGAACCAAGCCACGTTACAACCCTCAAAAGACCTAATTGAAGTAGGGTTTGTTCTGAAAGCATACTACAACAAGGTTGAGTAAACTAACTCCCAAAGATTTGCTAATATTCTCTTCCCACTATATCACTTACACACTAGCTAAATCAGCACCGCGTTTGGACTCATGATCCACTCGCCATACACTATCACAACACTTCCAAATGAATGATTGTTTTTCAAAACTTGCATAACTGTTGCATTAAAATCACCATTTCTTGGATAACAATTCTTAATTGTCAGTCAGTACTTGACATCGAGAAAAATCCTACAAAGGGCAATTCAAGAGGCACTTGATCGTTGGTGCTGACATGAATCAAGACAATCCTATGGATCAGGGGCATGGCATCTTTTGATCACGTTGACATAAGAAGTAGTCAGCATAAGACAAATCTCCAAGCATCAGTTGATCAGGGAGGAAAAACACTTCAGTGCTCAGTTAGTCTGGGGCAAGTTCCCCAAAGGCTAATCAGGGGCAGACCATTGCAAGATTCAGGAGCTGAAAAAAAATAGACTCAGACCATGTCATGGGATAATCACTCCTAAGGTTTCCTTGCAAGGAGAAATCCTTTGAACACCCCACAAACTGGGGCAAGATAAGTTGCAAGGGGCAAATTCCCTCCATATCTTCAAGCCAGTCAAGCAGATTGCGTCATACAGTAGTGACTGCTTGAATTCACAACCAAGTTGTTGAAAGTCCATACCAGTACAACAAGAATCCTTGGGGCACATCAAAAGCATAATCATCATGTGTTGATCACGTCGCTATGCTTAGTTACAGGCTGGCCAAACACTTCAGAAGAAGAAATCAAGAGCTTCTCAAAGACAAATACTCAACATATCAGTAAGAGATCAAACCTGGGGCACCAAGAGTATCCGCATCTATTGCATGTTCATCACATCATCAACTACCGAGTGTCGGGAAGTCAGATCCGTTCACTGATCAATAGCTCAATCCGCATTGACAACTACAAAAAAACCAAAGCCCATCTTGATGGCACCTTCACACAAAAACAAATACAACCAACATTGATTTCTAGAAAACACATTGCCTTTGGAAAGGGGGCCCAATCCCAAACAAACCAATCATTCTTTGCATTCAAACATGCATCATATGCATCACCTCATTACATAATGCATACAGATCACTTACGCATATAGCACAAATCAAAATCTAAGGTTTAGTCGTAGGCATCCAGGTCAACCCTCAGTTGAGTCATTGTTTTTCTCTGAGTGAGTTCTTACCCTATCATCGGGCGTTCCCCGTTGAGTTACATCTTTCAACCGTTTGTTGATAAGATGTTATCCTCAGCTTAGTCAAACAATGTTTCTTTAAACACATACCTTGTTTCATGTTGAGCGTCCCTCAATGAGTTGTTTCCCGTAACCTTTTGTTGATGGAAATTACACCCCCAGAGAATATTGTTCTGCAACCTTTTGTTGTCGATACCCTGAGCAAGTCTTACACAGTAATGTTCCAACACTACCTAGCAAATCAAGTTTACTGAACTTTGATAGTAGCCTTTTTTTTCCAATATTTTTCTCACCATCATCCTTTTGGTGAAAGTCCATTGAGGAATAATAGTAATCATCACCCTGATTACAATAACTGTTATCCTTTTGGTAATGGTAAATCCTTGACATTTGTGATCTTACTGTCATCCTTTTGGTGTCTGAGATCCTTGAAGTTTTGGTACAACCTTCATCCTTTTGGTGAATGGTGACCTCTGCAATTATTACAGCTTACCGTCATCCTTTTGGTGTCGGCGATCCTTATGGTGATAAGCAATCCTTGTCATTTTGGCTCAACCATCATCCTTTTGGTGATGACGTCCAGTTCAATCTAAATATCATCCTTTTGGTGATAGAGATTATGGAGTTTGGTTTAAGTTATCATCCTTTTGGTGATGGTGACACTTGAAAAAGTCCAACCCCACTAATATCCTTTTGGTGTCAGTAATTTTTGAAGTTATTATAACTTATTATCATCCTTTTGGTGGTAACAAGTTTTGAAGTTATGATTCCACCTTCATCCTTTTGGTGATGGTGATCAATTGTGTGTGTACTTATTATCATCCTTTTGGTGGTAACAAGTTTTGTCGTTTTAACAAATACCTTCATCCTTTTGGTGATGGTAATTGTTGACTTATTATCATCCTTTTGGTGGTAACAAGTTTGTGTCTTGATCCTACCTTCATCCTTTTGGTGATGGTGATCAATTGCGTGTGTACTTATTATCATCCTTTTGGTGGTAACAAGTTTTGTCGTTTGACAATGCCTTCATCCTTTTGGTGATGGTGATCGTCGACTTATTATCATCCTTTTGGTGATAACAAGTTTGTGTCTTGATCCTACCTTCATCCTTTTGGTGATGGTGATCAACTGCGTGTGTGCTTATTATCATCCTTTTGGTGGTACTAAGTTTTGTCGTTTGACAATACCTTCATCCTTTTGGTGATGGTGATTGTTGACTTATTATCATCCTTTTGGTGATAACAAGTTTGTCTTGATCTTACCTTCATCCTTTTGGTGATGGTGATCAATTGCGTTGTGTGACTTATTATCGTCCTTTTGGCGATAACAAGTTGTGTCTTTTAATTATACCTTCATCCTTTTGGTGATGGAGATCTTTGGTAGCCACTGTAACCATCATCCTTTTGGTGATGACTACTTTTGAAAGCTCGATTTATCCATCATCCTTTTGGTGATGAAAATCCTGAAAATCATGTTGAATTCCCATCATCCTTTTGGTGATGACCACTAATTTGGACTGTCATCCTTTCGGTATCAGAAAACCAGTCCCACATTTGTCTTTACAACAATAACAACCTGTGCAAGATTTGAATGTCGACTCGAGGGCTGGCTTTGATTTGACATTCTACCCCTATTACCTTGGTGCTGTTAGAATCCATTGTATTTTCTCCATTGCATTTTCTTTCTGCATCCATTCCATTGCATTTCAAAGGACAAAATTTGGATCTTTTTGTATTTAATTACCTTCTACCACGAATGTATGAAGACCGTTGTCATTCTTACCTTCTAATTCAAGATAATTAAATAGGGGCAGCTGTCGTACCCCAATTTTGTCCGGGCATATTTAAATTGTCATAGAATTTATTTCATTTTTCATTTAGCATCATATGCATAACATGACACACATTTGCATCATGAATAACACCTGAAATGTCAGTCAGATTGAATTTATTTGAGAGTACAGACAAAATCAGTTGAATCGTTAAAATTTGAGGAAGCACTGTATCTTTTTTAATAATAAGTTTGTTTTGTGCTGACAATTTTAGTGTGACTGGTTTAATTTTTCCGAGTCAAATTTGTACTCGATTTTTATTTTTTTAATTGGTCAAATATTTTTTTTGATATTTAATTAAAGAAATTAGAATGGTATTTAATTAAATATTAGTTAGTTTATTCAAAACATTAGTTAGTTTTTTTTAATATTAGTGATTTAGTTAAATATTAGTTAGTTTTTTTAGATATTAATTAAAATCAAATAGTAATTAGATTTTTCTTGGTTGATTTTATAAAATAAATATGTATATATATGTCCATTGGATCCTTTTTATTTTACTTACATAAAAAACAAAAAAAAACAAAATAATAAAAAAAGAGGAATCCAAGGAAATCCACTCCCAACGGTCCGCTACGTGTCACTCAATATCAATCCACTCCCAACAAACTCCCACTACAAAAACCTCACCCTAAAAACTCTCTCTCACAAAAAAAACACTCAGCAGAAAATAAAGAAAAAATCTCTTCACTCACTCTCATCACCACCGTCCGAAACCCTCTCTTCTCTCTCAAAATCTCACACTCCGACTTCACATACCTCACACTCATCATTCTCTCAATCTCCCACAAAAAACCCTAAACGGCCACCATTCACCGCCACCATCTTTCCGCCTTCCATCTTCATTAACTCGATCCACCCTTGCTTCCTTCCACCATCCAAAACCCATCTTCAACCCCAGAACCCACTACGCGACCTCCATCATCGCTTCCAAATGTAACACCCTTCTACCCAAACGACATATTTATATATAATATCAGAGTACAACATGTAGAAGAGTTTACATTTCATACAACATATCATCTATCGCATCACAACATAAATCATATTATTTAATTTATTAAATCTTCGCAGCGGACAACAACATAATTATTATCCTAATGTGCCAACATGATCTCAACAAAACATCTCAACAAATCATTCATCACAAACAACGTAAGTAACAATAATATAGCTATCGGATCCCATAATCCCCGGTGTCACATGACCAGAGCATTTGACTCGACTCTGTAGAATGACCCTACACTTATTCTTCGAACCTCAACAATAGCTACTCCTCTTTATCTGCACATTGCTCATCATAGATGAACATAAACACATGCAGAAGGGGTGAGAATTACATTATTAAATAATAATATAACGACAGAAATATAAACATAAATATGTTTCACATATGCCAACACAATTCATCCTAATCATCATAATCAATAACTCATGAACACCAACAACACAACACATCAAATGCAATGCACACACCCATGCATGACTCAACACGACTCGGTATACCTATTTTGTGATCACTACAGGATCACCACTCCCAGATTCATCACCATAGAATCCGAGTCCCCCGTAAGGAACCAAGCCTCTCAACAAGCCCGGAGTCAACAACATCATTGGAACTCATGTCCGTTCATCACTAGGCATCGGCCTTTCATGAATGCATGCACATCAAACATGCATCATAATCAACATAGCAACAACATCATCATATAGTCATGTGATCATCATCATTAATAACATGACAAACAACTCAACAAAACAACAACAACATCATAACGATATCACATCGTCACATAATACATTCATAACTAACACGTAAATTCAATATTTCATCATCGTAAACACCTCATACACAATCATACAATCGCTATTAATTGTTTATAATACAACTACAGCGACTTACTAAGAGTCTCGCAACTCAACGTACTCAAAACCCACCAACATTAGCTTCTACATTTCTCCAGTTCGCGCCGCCAACATAGGGACGCGCCGCGAACTCTCCAACTCAACACAGTTCGCGCCGCGAACGAAGGGTCGCGTCGCGAACAACTTATTTCGCTTCAGTACGCGCCGCGAAGCAGGGTTCGCGTCGCGAACAACGAATTACAGAACCCCTCTAAATCCTGCCCAGTTCGCGCCGCGAACTAGGCTCCGCGCCGCGAATCGCGCGCAACCAGAACCCTCTGCTGCAGAATTCAGCGCAGCTTCGCTTCTCTACTCGCCATAACCCGTACCCCACAGCTAGCAAACCAAAATCGACATTTAACAGACACATATACGCAACATACTTCGATTACGATGCATATAACACAACAAAACTCACAAATCAGAGGATTTTCCATCAAAACCCCAACTTTCTCAATCTCCCTAAAATCCCCAAAATTCATCAACAATTCAACAGATGTCATACAATTGCTCGCATATCATTGTTTAATAAGGTTCAGACCCCTTACCTCTTTGGATTGAAGGAAGTTCTGAGCACTCTCCAAGCTTCAGCTTTTCCGTTCTTCGACCTTCGCTCTACAGCTCTTTCCTCTTCTCTGCAGCTTTCCAACTTCACGTGAAACTCTTCTGTTCCAAAAATGAGAATCTTTCTCTTATCCCAACTTATATTTTCCAATAATTATTATTCCAATTAATAATAATAATAATCCAATAATTCCATTTTATTTAATTAAATTAATAAAATAATATTATCAACTTAATTAAATAATTCTTTTACTTTATTTGGGGTGTTACAACTCTCCCCCACTTTAGAAGTTTTCGTCCTCGAAAACATACCTCAAGCAAATAGAGTCGGATACGACTCCTTCATCTGATCTTCACGCTCCCAAGTCAAGCTCTCACCAGCTGGACCTCCCCAAACAACTTTCACTAGAGCAATCTTCTTACCTCTCAGGGTCTTCTCTTCTCGGTCATCTATCCGAATTGGCAACACATCAACGGTCAAATTATCCCTCACCTGGATATCATCCAACTGAACAACATGCGAGGGATCCGCAATATACTTTCTCAACTGAGATACATGAAACACATCATGCAGATTAGAAAGCGACGGCGGTAAAGCTATCCGATACGCCACTTCTCCAACCCTCTTCAAAATCTGATACGGACCCACAAACCTCGGAGTAAGCTTTTTAGACTTTAAAGCTCTGCCCACACCTGTCGTCGGAGTAACTCTCAAGAACACATGATCTCCCTCTTGGAATTCAAGTGCCTTTCTCCGGTTATCATGATAACTCTTCTGACGACTCTGAGAAATCTTCATTTTCTCCTGAATCATCTTAACCCTTTCAGTCGTCTGCTGCACAATCTCAGGTCCGAGTACAACACTCTCACCTGATTCATACCAACACAATGGAGTTCTACACCTCCTACCATACAATGCTTCATATGGAGCCATACCGATACTAGCATGAAAACTATTATTATAAGTAAACTCCACCAACGGCAAATAACTATCCCAAGAACCACTCTGCTCCAACACACAAGCTCTCAACAAATCCTCCAAGGATTGGATAGTTCTTTCAGCCTGACCATCAGTCTGAGGATGATAAGCTGAACTCAACCTCAACTTAGTCCCCAACGCTTTCTGTAAACTTTCCCAAAATCTAGAAGTAAATCTGGGATCTCTATCAGACACAATACTGGATGGAATACCATGCAGCCTCACTATCTCCTCAATATACAACTCTGCCAATTTCTCTAAAGAGTGATTAATCTTTATCGGTAAGAAATGCGCCGACTTAGTCAATCGATCCACAATCACCCAAATAGAATCATTACCTTTCACCGTCCTCGGCAATCCCGTCACAAAATCCATGGAAATGCTATCCCACTTCCATTCAGGAATCTTCAAAGGTTGCATCATACCTGCCGGTTTCTGATGTTCAATCTTTGACTTCTGACAAGTCAAACAGGCATACACAAACTTAGCAACATCTCTTTTCATACCAGCCCACCAAAACAACTTCTTCAAATCTTGATACATTTTAGTTGCACCTGGATGGATGCTCAATCCACTCCTATGGCCCTCTTCAAGAATACTCTTTTTCAATTCAGACACCTCAGGAACACAAACTCTACCTTTAAATCGCAGGATGCCATTCTCATCAATCTCAAAATTACCACCATTACCCTGGTTAACCATAGTAATATGATCAACTAGAGCGACATCAACTTGCTGACCATTCCGAATATCTTCCAGAATTCCACTAGTCAACTTCAGCATACCCAACTTTACACTATCAGCGGAAACTTCACAACCCAAACTCATATCACGGAACTGTTCAATTAACTCAAGCTCCCGAACCATCATCATAGACATATGTAGAGACTTTCTACTCAGCGCATCTGCAACTACATTAGCCTTACCGGAATGATAACTCAATTCAAAGTCAAAATCCTTCAGTAATTCTAACCACCTTCTCTGCCTCATATTTAACTCTTTCTGATCAAACAGATACTTCAGACTCTTGTGATCACTGAACACTTCGAATCTGGAACCATACAGATAATGCCTCCACATTTTCAACACAAATACAACAGCTGCAAGTTCTAGATCATGCGTAGGATAATTCCTCTCATGAACTTTCAACTGTCTAGAAGCATAAGCTACAACTTTACCATTCTGCATCAAAACACCACCAAGACCCATCAAAGAAGCATCACAATAAACAACGAAGGACTCACCAGGATTAGGTAAGATCAACACTGGAGCACTGGTCAACCGCCTCTTCAACTCAACAAAACTCGCTTCACAAGCTGCATCCCACACATACACTTGACCCTTCTTAGTCAACTGCGTCAACGGCAATGCCAACTTAGAGAAGCCCTCAATAAATCTGCGATAATAACCAGCTAACCCCAGAAAACTGCGTATCTCAGTAGCAGACTTCGGAGTCTCCCACTGTAATACAGCAACAACTTTAGCAGGATCAACCGAAATCCCACCGCTCGAAATCACATGGCCAAGGAAACTCACCTCCTTCAACCAGAACTCACATTTAGATAACTTTGCATATAATTTCTTTTCTCTTAACACCTGCAGAACAATTCTCAGATGTCCTGCATGCTCTTCTTCCGTCTTAGAATATATCAATATATCATCTATGAACACCACAACAAAATTATCAAGGTACGGATGAAATATACGATTCATATATTCCATAAACACACCTGGAGCATTAGACACACCGAACGGCATCACAGTGTATTCATAATGACCATACCTCATACGGAAAGCAGTCTTCGCAATATCATCTGACTTCACTCGGATCTGATGATAACCTGACCGCAAATCAATCTTACTGAAAACATGAGCTCCAACCAACTGATCCATCAAATCATCAATCCTCGGCAATGGATACCGATTCTTGATAGTCACCTTATTCAACTGCCGATAATCGACACACAACCTCATCGTACCTTCTTTCTTCTTCACTAACAATACTGGTGCACCCCAAGGAGAAACACTTGGACGCACAAACTTCTTCTCAAGCAATTCTTCAAGTTGCTTCTTCAATTCAACTAATTCAGTTGCCGACATTCTATAAGGAGACATCGACACTGGACTCGTACCTGGTACTAAGTCAATGGCAAATTCGACTTCACGTTCTGGAGGTAAATCACTTACATCCTCCGGAAACACATCCTGAAATTCACAGACAACAGGCAAATCTACACTCACTACTTTCTTATCCGCTTGCAGAGATGCAAATAAAGCGAATATCTGAGCTTCATCTTTCACAAATTCCCCCACCTGCCTAGCAGATAGAAATCTTGCCTCATCATTCTCGCCAACTTCAGAAAACCTCACCGTCTTACTATAGCAGTTGATAAACACGTCATAGAATTCTAGCCAATTCATTCCCAGAATGATATCAATTTGGTGCAAGGGTAAGCACACCAAATCAACCACGAACTCTCTCCCAAAGATCGTCAAATGACAACCTCGACAGACAACAGAAGTCTTCACAGAACCATTAGCAGGAGTATCTATCACCATACTTCCGCCTAGGGACGACATACTCACACCAATCCTGGTCGCACACTCATACGAAATAAACGAATGCGTAGCACCAGTGTCAACAATAGCAAGCAATTCAACATTATTAATCAAGCAAGTACCTTTAATCAGATTATCTCCTTTAGGAGCTTCAGTCCCACTCAGAGCAAACACCCTACCAGTAGTATGAGCTGCAGTAGCCGCCTTCTTCGGTTTCGAGCACTGCAAACTGATATGGCCTTTCTCGCCACAATTAAAACATGTCGGACCAGCATCCTTACATTCCGTAACTCTATGACCAGCCCGACCGCATCGGAAACATCTCAGCACTTTCTTGGTACAGCTATCAGCACGGTGGCCTGGCTCGCCACACTTGAAACATTTACCAGCTATGGAAGATCCTCCCCCACTTGGCTTCTTCTCATCTACTACTTTCTGCTTACCTTTTCCATTCGGAGATGCATAAGGACTACCACGATCCTTATTCTTCTTCTCACTAAGACTCTTGTAGTGAGCAGTCCTAGCCTTGCTATCTTCATCAAATATCCTGCACTTGTTAACCAGTGTAGGAAACCTACGAATCTCCTGGTAACCAATGCCTTGTTTGATCTCTGGACGCAACCCATTCTCAAACTTGACACACTTGGATTCCTCAGCATCAGCATTATTATAATGAGGACAATACTGCACCAGCTCCTCAAACATCGAAGCGTAATCAGCAACAGACATGTTACCTTGCTTCAGACCTAGAAATTCCATCTCCTTCTTACATCGCACATCAGCAGGAAAATATTTCTCCAGAAAGGCCGTCTTGAACCTTTCCCAAGTCATCTCAGCACCTGGTACCGCAATCCTCTGGCGAGTGTTATCCCACCAGTTCTCAGCCTCTTCAGATAACATATGCGTACCAAACTGCACCTTCTGTGCTTCAGTACACGTCATCACCCGGAAAATCTTCTCAATTTCCTTCAGCCAAATCTGAGCACCATCTGGATCATAGCGCCCTTTGAATGTAGGAGGGTTATTCTTCAGAAACCTTCCCAAATTCCTAAACTCGTCGACCGGCGGATTCTGCTGCGCCTGCATAGCCTGCGCCATAGCAGTCAAAGCTTCAGCAATCGCACGATCATTTTCTCCAGCCATACTCTGCACAACACAACCACAACCGTTAAATATCGACAGTGTCATCCACACTAATCGACCAACAGGGAAAACCTCACACTACGACTCGACTGGACTGACCATGCTCTGATACCACTAATGTAACACCCTTCTACCCAAACGACATATTTATATATAATATCAGAGTACAACATGTAGAAGAGTTTACATTTCATACAACATATCATCTATCGCATCACAACATAAATCATATTATTTAATTTATTAAATCTTCGCAGCGGACAACAACATAATTATTATCCTAATGTGCCAACATGATCTCAACAAAACATCTCAACAAATCATTCATCACAAACAACGTAAGTAACAATAATATAGCTATCGGATCCCATAATCCCCGGTGTCACATGACCAGAGCATTTGACTCGACTCTGTAGAATGACCCTACACTTATTCTTCGAACCTCAACAATAGCTACTCCTCTTTATCTGCACATTGCTCATCATAGATGAACATAAACACATGCAGAAGGGGTGAGAATTACATTATTAAATAATAATATAACGACAGAAATATAAACATAAATATGTTTCACATATGCCAACACAATTCATCCTAATCATCATAATCAATAACTCATGAACACCAACAACACAACACATCAAATGCAATGCACACACCCATGCATGACTCAACACGACTCGGTATACCCATTTTGTGATCACTACAGGATCACCACTCCCAGATTCATCACCATAGAATCCGAGTCCCCCGTAAGGAACCAAGCCTCTCAACAAGCCCGGAGTCAACAACATCATTGGAACTCATGTCCGTTCATCACTAGGCATCGGCCTTTCATGAATGCATGCACATCAAACATGCATCATAATCAACATAGCAACAACATCATCATATAGTCATGTGATCATCATCATTAATAACATGACAAACAACTCAACAAAACAACAACAACATCATAACGATATCACATCGTCACATAATACATTCATAACTAACACTAAATTCAATATTTCATCATCGTAAACACCTCATACACAATCATACAATCGCTATTAATTGTTTATAATACAACTACAGCGACTTACTAAGAGTCTCGCAACTCAACGTACTCAAAACCCACCAACATTAGCTTCTACATTTCTCCAGTTCGCGCCGCCAACATAGGGACGCGCCGCGAACTCTCCAACTCAACACAGTTCGCGCCGCGAACGAAGGGTCGCGTCGCGAACAACTTATTTCGCTTCAGTACGCGCCGCGAAGCAGGGTTCGCGTCGCGAACAACGAATTACAGAACTCCTCTAAATCCTGCCCAGTTCGCGCCGCGAACTAGGCTCCGCGCCGCGAATCGCGCGCAACCAGAACCCTCTGCTGCAGAATTCAGCGCAGCTTCGCTTCTCTACTCGCCATAACCCGTACCCCACAGCTAGCAAACCAAAATCGACATTTAACAGACACATATACGCAACATACTTCGATTACGATGCATATAACACAACAAAACTCACAAATCAGAGGATTTTCCATCAAAACCCCAACTTTCTCAATCTCCCTAAAATCCCCAAAATTCATCAACAATTCAACAGATGTCATACAATTGCTCGCATATCATTGTTTAATAAGGTTCAGACCCCTTACCTCTTTGGATTGAAGGAAGTTCTGAGCACTCTCCAAGCTTCAGCTTTTCCGTTCTTCGACCTTCGCTCTACAGCTCTTTCCTCTTCTCTGCAGCTTTCCAACTTCACGTGAAACTCTTCTGTTCCAAAAATGAGAATCTTTCTCTTATCCCAACTTATATATTTTCCAATAATTATTATTCCAATTAATAATAATAATAATCCAATAATTCCATTTTATTTAATTAAATTAATAAAATAATATTATCAACTTAATTAAATAATTCTTTTACTTTATTTGGGGTGTTACACCAAACATCACCTTCATTCAACCCCTAAACCGTAACCCTTACTACCGCCGCCGTTCTTCATCACAAACCCTTTCCGTCGCAACTCACAAAATCACAACCCCTTCACCAACAACCACCGTCGCCTCTCAAACCACTAAATCGACGAAACCCAAAACCCACGAATCCACAGCTTCCACCACGAAACCCTCCGTCTTTTTTCTATTTTCTGCATAAACCCACGAAGCATACGGATCTACAACCCAACCTCCGCGATATCCCTTCCAACTCGTCACTGCCTTCAACAACATCGCTGCTGGCATCACAACAAAATCGGTTTTGTTTTTTGCAGATATGGTTCCATTGGCTTTGATTTTTTTACAGGTGCTGACAATATCGGTTCAAAGAAACCACAAGCTCGTCAAGTTGTTGACACTAACAAACGATTCCAAGTTGCTGCTGCTATGACTTAATTCTACTACAGCTGTTATTATTACGATAAATCGAGTTCTGTGTGTTTGATTTCCATCTGATGAGCATTCTGTGGGTTGTAGACTAAAAGCTATAATTAGGAGTTGGTTCCGTTATACATGTTAAACACAAGATCCTCATAACCGAAACCAACCCGTATTTCTTCTTGTTACACCCTTTTTGCTATTACTGGAGTCTATAATGTAGTGTATTTTGGTGGTCTGTCTTTGGATTTGTTAAGGAATACTGAACTTGATTGTGTGTTAATTATCTGAACTTATATTTTTTTTAGCTCTGAGTGTTGTTAATTTTGGTCTGAAATCAGTAACCAATGTCATTTACTGCTGCATCTTGTGAGGAATTGCGTGTTGGATCTCATTTGCAGAATTATGAGGAAAGGTTGTAGTGAAATTTAAGTGTTGTGGCAATTGCTGTGGAGCTCTTTAAATTGATTACAGTTCGCAATTACATAAGGATGCTTTAAGTAGTGTTAAGAATGATGACCATTGGCATTATGATTCTTAAAGTGTTTGCTCATTGTTTTGGATTTAGATTTGTGGTGCATTACTGTTAGTTTTGATATTTTATTGCAGGAAGTTAAGGTTAATTTGGTTAATTACCTCGTTGGTTTTTTTTAATTGTAGTATGATATTTATAGACAATATTAATCTGAAGACATCAACCGTGCTTAGAATACTGCAGATTGTATTGTTGATATAGTCATTGTATATAATATTAGTGCATTTTTTTAGTCGGATAAATATGTGGATTCAACAATTCTATGTTGTAATGCCGCCTAATTTTCAACAAATCAATTGTACGACTTCACCGCGTTTAGATCTAACATACGAATTTTTAATTCCATGGTCGCTATGTACAAACCGGTTTTAGCACACCGGCTCAATTCAAACAAATAAATCAAGCATTCTTTCTCTTTTGATTCAATTAAATTGATCAAAATCTTTAACTAGTTTAATTAATCAATTTTAATTAACTTAATTATTTGATTTAATTAAATAATTTTGATAGTTAATTTTAATTAATTCAATTAATCGATTTAATCAAAATTTTCGTAAGTTAATCTTTTTGTCAAAAAAAATGGATGAGTTTCTCTCACTCGCACAATTTCACATTATTTCAAACAAGACTACTTCACAAATCATCTTTTCATAAATCATTTTCAATTTCAATTTTATTTCAATTCATCATTCAACACAAACCAAATTTCAAAAAGCACATCATGCAATTCTCGATTTAAATATCGAGTCCTTTTTCAAAAATCCCTTGTAAGTCGATTGCTCTTAGCATCGCCATCAACCTCACATAGCTTACTCTTGGGCTTCCTTACAATGAAACCTACTTGATTATTGATTAATCGAGTAGATGAAATAATACACTAAATAAAATTCATTTCATTCATAAACACAAATTCAAACCACTTTTCAAATCATTCAATTTCAAAAGAATTTTTCTTTTAAACCTAAACTTGGGATGAAAAGGAGATAGGAAGCGTACGCTTCACTATTTCTCAAGCACTTGAATAATTGGCGTACGCCATATTGCGCGAGTTCTTGTCACCCGATTAAATCTTAAATCACACAACTTCAAATCATTTTTCAAACCATTCAACTTCAAAAGGATTTTCTCTTTCAAACATAAACATTGGGATGAAAAGGTGAATAGTAAGCTTCCGCTTCACTATCTCTCGACTATTCGAATAATTGGCGTACGCCATATTGCTCGGATTTTCGTCATTCAAATAAAACCCTTTCAATCAATACACTCCTCAAAACCTTTTAACACTATTTTGGATGAAAAGGAGAATAGTGAGCATCCGCTTCATTATCTCTCGATTATACGAATAATTGGCGTACGCCATATTGCTCGGATTTCCGTCATTCAAATAAAACCCTAATGATCATACAATTTCAAATCACACCTTCTAAATCAATTACAAATCCTAAAATCCTTTTAATTCCACATTTCAGATGAAAAGAGGATAGGGGGCGTACGCCTCACTATCTTTCGATTATTTGAATAATTGGCGTACGCCACATTGCTTGAATCTTCGTCATCAATTCAAAACCACAATCGAATAAACATAAATCATACCAAATCCCAACTTACCAATTCAAAATACAAATCAAATACGATATCTAAAACATATCTTTTACAATTTAAACTTCGGATGATAAAAGATGGGAGGCGTACGCCTCATCATCTCTCGGTTATTTGAATAATTGGCGAACGCCATATTGCACAAATTATCGACTTCCGACTAAAACACGCTAAATAAACTTGGATAAAGGAATAAGTGGCGTACGCCTCATTATTCTTTGGATAAGCAAGTAAGGGGCGTACGCCTCACTACCGTGCGTATTCAACATCCACAAACAAACTTTCAAAATAATTCGAACGAAAAGGGACTAGAAGGCGGACGCCTTATTACTCCTCGAGAGAATTGGACGATTGGTGTACACCACATTGCTCAATCTTTCGTCGTTCTTCCAAAAACATCTCCAACAAATTAAACCTAACTTCTCGCCCCCGAGCGATCGAAACCAACCAAATCAAACACCCAAACACATCAATTCAACTCGTCACCCCCGCGTGACCAAAACTTCTTTCAAAAAGAACACTGTTAATCCCTTCTGATGCGCACAATAAACCAGTGCTAGAGCCTCCCCCGAGAGTAGACAAGCCAACGTTTAGCCGTTAGAACGTCGACCTACACAGTCGTTCATCAAACAAAACACACCAAATATTCGTAGTAGCCCGAACTACGAATGCTCTGATTTCCTTATTGCACCATAAGGATACGTAGGCAGGAGATTGTTGTATCTTCGCGAGCACACTAATAAAAAACCTCCCATTTCCCCCTCATGAGGTCTTCATCCATATCTATCATCAATTCTAATCACTCGAAGCAAGCAAATAACAGTCAATTAACAGTCAAATAGCAAAATCAGACTAAGAGGTTCCCGTTGAGTACAACGGACGTAAGGCGTGCTAATACCTTCCCCTTGCGTAATCGACTCCCGAACCCGAATATGGTTGCGACGACCATTATTCTTATCTATAAAGGTTTTCTCGATATTTTCCTATTCCTTCATTGGAATAAATAAAGTTCGGTGGCGACTCTGTTTCGAACAACATTTTTTCCGCGTCCTATCGCGAGGGATCACATTATCACATTTTTTGAGGTGCGACAGTTGGTTATGCAATGGGAAGGTTTTAAGCACCCCAAAACATCCTAGGTACTCCTAGGGAGCCCTTTTCATAAGTGTTGTTCTAGTCTAAAGGGTGTAGGTATATCTAAAGTACTATTTACTAAAAGGAAGGTTAAAATAAAATGACTCGCAAGGATGTCGCATCCACTGCCTACGTATCTCATATGAGTATGAGAATCAGGGTCTTCATAGCTCGGCTCCCTATGGGTTAAATAAGTGTGCTCGGTAAGACGTCGCGTCTTATGCCTACGTATCTCATCTGGAATGAGAATCAGAGCAAAACGTAGTTCGGCTAACTAGGGGTTAAGGATTGCCATCTGAACATGGACTTACAAAAGAGAACACCAGCTGTGTCAAAGGAGGGTGGGCAGTGTGTTCAACGTCCTAGCAGTAGGTGTCGCAGCTCGCTGAATCGAGTCTTAGGCAGTTACCTCTTTGCAGTAGAACGGACTGACATGCCACAAGATCGGAGACGCAAAGAAGGTCTAAAAGTGGGGAAGCTCTGCTCTAGAGTTGTCATGCAATATGGACCTATGTGTTAGGATTTACAAAGGGGAATATCTACCTAATGTTAGCATGCAAAGAATAAGGTAATTCTACCTATGTTATCATACAAAGGATTCTACCTAATGGGTGCTACCTAAACGGAACAACAGTCGACGGATGGAGCGCGAAGAGGAGTTACGGATAAGGGTAAATGGCGATGCCGGAGGCAATCGACTTACAGGTAGATGGCGATGCCTGAGGCAATCAACTTATAAGAGGATGGATGAATGCGTGCTGGTTGTGTTAAGTTTTGAAAATGATTACTCGACGTTGGATCAAGCTTTTGATCTTATTTTGAAATGGTTATCGGATGTTCGTTTTAATTCTTGTATTAACAGGTGACTAAAGAAATAAAGAAATAAATATTATACACTTTATGGGAGAGGGGTACATTTGTTATGAATGGGGATTGTTCATGGCAAACAAACAATAAGAATATATGCCTCATACATCATACAAGTAGGCAATCGTTATCAATCAGATCGGATAAATAAACAATATATATAATCAAACCAAAGAATTAAATAATGGAGCATTTAAACAATGCATGGGAGTATGACCATGATAAATAATCAAGCAATAGAAAGCATGAATGAGAGAAACAAGTATAAAAGATAACAAATGAATCAAACAAATGAAAATATGCACACAAAGGGTCCACTGAATAATTTAATCAGGAAATGAGGTAAGGACCAAATAAAATCAAGGTAAAAGGCCTCTAATACATGGCATATGAGATGAACAAGGGAGGATCAAAAGATCTCTTCAATTTCCATAAGCAATCCCTAAGTCAAACATCGATCATAAAGAAGTCAACTGAAAATTCAAGTCAACTTAAAAAATAACAAATAAATAGCAAATCAATCAAGAAAATTATGAAAAATTAAACTAAATAAGGATGGGTCAGGACATCATCATCCCCCAAAAAGATTTTAAAAATATTGAAAATTGGTACGTTAATTAATTAAAATACAAGAAAAGTCAAATTAGAAGTCAATTAATAAGACTAGGTTAGAAATAAATCAAGAATAAATAGTAAATTAATCAAGAAAATTATGAAAAGTTAAAATAAATAAGGTGGGGTTAGGACATCATCATCCCCCAAAAATATTTTAAATTTAATGAAAATTGGTATGTGATTTAATTAAAATAAAATAAAAGTCAAATTAAAAGTCAACCAACCAAACTAGGTCAAAAATAAATCCAAAATAAATTGAAAACATGAAATAAAATTCCAGGAAAATGTCAGGTTGACCATGAGACAGTGGTTAACCTTCACCCCAAAAATCAAATGCTAACAATAATTTTAAGTCATAAAAATAAAATCAATAAAAAAGTGTGTTAAAATGGACTATTTAGAATAAATAATTAAAATAAAATATTAATATTAAAAATAACGAAAATAAAAAATTATATAAAATTAAATAAAACATTAATAAAAGTGAAAAATATTTTTGGGTAATTTTATGGACGAAGAAAATATTTTAAATAAGAAAAAGAAATATGAAAACGGAAGGATTAATGGTGATGAACATGGTAAGCAAGCGTAGATATATCAAAACATGGCAATGGAAAAGATGATTACCTAATGGAAAATAGAAGTGGAATGGAATATGATATGTGATGAAGTTTTGCCTCCTTGCCACGAAATTCCAATGCTCCTTTAGGGTTAGGGTTTCAGCTTCTTAAATAGGGTGGATTAGGTGTTCTCATGGGCTTTTTAATAAGTGATTTATCCATAAGAATAAAAGTGCGAAGTGAGGTGTAAAATGTTGTTATTTTGGGTCAAACTTAAGTGAGTGGATGTCCAATGCATGTCCAAAAGAGGTAAAAAAAACGTGACTGGTTTGTGCAGCATGCTTAGAAAATCTGATTGGGCCAGCCAGACCCAAAATCTGCCTAGAAAATCAAGTCATGGTGCCCACTTTAAATGAATGTATCTCTGAAACCATGGATCCAAATGAGATGATTCCAAAAGGATGTGAAATAGGACATGGCAAGGTACAATTATTGTGAAGAAAGTATTTTTAAATAATGCCTTGAAGTGCAAGAAAACTGGCCAAGAAGTCTTGACAAATTTTGAAGATTTTGGACTTAGAAATTTTTCTAAGCGTCCTAAAAAAATGTCTCACATTGACTAAGCATAACTTTCTCAATTCTAATCCAAATGGAGAAAACTTTATATCTCTAGAAAGATTGGAACAAGAGGAACAACGTTCGTGTTGGAGAAATTTTCAAATGGAGCTTTTATCTTGATGCAAAAAGGGCTTAAAGTGAGTGCAACGATCATGAAAAGTTGCAATAAATGCAAAGTCAACCATTTCCAAATTAAGTAAATTTTCCAATTCCTGATTAAATGATGAATCCATGATCCAACCTTGATCAAATTTCACATTTAGGATCCCCTAGGCATGGATTTTTAGATTCCACTCTCAAAATGTCAGGATTTGACTTTTCTGACCCCACAGTTGACTTTTCCCAAACTGTCTGATTCCCGATTCCATTGATCAATTGAAGCACTTCTAGCTCAAATAAAGAGCTGATTTTTTGTATGTAGACCCTTGTGGACATATGGAGGGCCATGGAAAAGAGTTTCACCCAAAGAATCAGAAATAAACTGATTTTATACCAAACCCTAGTTTTAGGGCAAAATGATCAGGAACTGATTGCACTGATTGCCTATGGATCTTTCTGAGATAATTGTGAATCTTCCTAGGCCAAGATGCCTCTCTAATCATGACATGAACGAGCTTCTCTACTTCCAACCAAACATTGCCTGTCGCAGGTAGCCATGAAACCCTAATTTCTGATTAAATCCAGATGAACACTCTGATAGCTTTGAATCCTTCACTGATGAAATGAGGACCATAATAAGATACTTGGACCCTCCTGAGACCCTTGAGACTTGTATACTTAGAAAATGAAGTCCAATTCTCAATCTTGCTTTGTGTGGGCTCCTTCTGTTTAGGAGTGATCGATCAAAACCTGATCTCCATGTCACTAATGCAGTATGCAATGAGTATGACCTAATATGATGCTAATGAAGTGTAAAACATAATCCCATGCTTCCAGGAAAAATGAAGCAATGACAACAAGGATGAAGCGATGCCCATTGGAAGCAGTCGGCTCAATCTTTCCAATCATATCAATGCCCCACATAGCAAACGGCCACGACGAAGACATTACATTCAGAGGATTTGGCGGCACATGCCCCTTATCAGCATAAATCTGGCATTTATGACATTTCCTAGCATATTTGAAACAATCAGATTCCATGGTCATCCAGTAATAACCCGCTCTCAACAATTTCTTAGCCATTGCATGTCCGCCGGCATGAGTACCGAAGGAGCCTTCATGAACTTCCTGCATTAACATGTCTGCTTCGTGTCTATCCACGCATCTAAGCAAAACCATGTCGAAGTTCCTCTTATACAACACATCGTCTTTGTTCAAGAAGAAACTGCCTACCAATCTTCTCAAAGTCTTTCTATCATTGTTGGATGCCCCTACAGGGTACTCTTGATTCTTCAGAAAGCACTTGATGTCGTGGTACCAGGGCTTGTCATCAACTACCAGTTCAGCAGCAAACACATACGCGGCTATATCAAGGCGCATAACATCGATCTTGGGAGCATAGTTCCACCGAATCACCTTGATCATGGAGGACAGAGTAGCAAGAGCATCTGCCATCTGGTTCTCATCACGAGGTATATGATACAACCTTACTGTTGTGAAGAAAGTCAACAGTCTTCTCGTGTAGTCTCTGTAGGGGACCAGATTAGGCTGGAGAGTATTCCAATCACCATTCACTTGATTGATTACTAGAGTTGAATCTCCGAAGATGTCCCGAGTCTTGATTCTCAAATCAATGGCTTGCTCGATACCCAAGATACAGGCTTCATACTCAACTTTATTATTGGTGCACTCAAAAGTCAGACGAGCGGTGAAAGGCATGTGGGCACCTTTCGGAGTGGTAATGATAGCCCCAATTCCACTTCCTTTGGCATTGACGGCCCCATCAAACATTAAAGTCCACTTTTCATCTGGATCAGGTCCCTCCTCAACAACTGGCTCTTCACAGTCTTTCATCTTGAGGAACATGATGTCTTCATCCGGAAAATCAAACTTCATCGGCTCATAATCATCAATCGGCTGTTGAGCTAGATAGTCTGACAGAATACTCCCTTTGATGGCTTTCTGGGATGTATACTGGATTTCATACTCTGTCAGTACCATTTGCCAATGAGCAACCCTTCCGGTGAGAGCTGGCTTCTCAAATATATACTTGACTGGATCCATTTTGGAGATCAGTAAGGTTGTGTGAGTCAGCATGTATTGTCTCAATTGCTTAGCAGCCCATGCAAGTGCACAACATGTCTTTTCAAGCATTGAGTATCTCGACTCGCAATCTGTGAATTTTTTACTCAGGTAGTAGATGGCATGCTCTTTCCTACCTGTCTCGTCGTGTTGACCGAGAACACAACCCATGGAATTATCAAGTACTGTCAAATACATAATCAGCGGTCTCCCTGGGACTTGAGGCATAAGGATTGGAGGATTCTGCAAATACTCTTTTATCTTCTCGAAAGCCCTTTGGAAATCATCATTCCACCTGATGGCCTGATCTTTTCTCAACAATTTGAATATTGGCTCACACGTGGCTGTTAGGTGAGAGATGAACCTTGCAATGTAGTTCAACCTTCCTAAGAAACCACGGACTTGTTTTTCTGTTCTTGGCTCAGGCATTTCTTGTATCGCTTTCACTTTGGCCGGATCCACCTCAATCCCTTTTTCACTAACAATAAAACCCAATAGTTTTCCAGATCTCACCCCGAAAGTACACTTGTTCGGATTAAGCCTCGGCTTGAATTTCCTCAAACGCTCAAACAGTTTCTGCAAATTCACCAGATGTTCTTCTTCCGTCTGAGATTTGGCAATCATATCATCAACATAAAGCTCAATTTCATGATGAATCATATCATGGAAAAGAGTTACCATAGCTCGTTGATATGTTGCCCCAACATTTTTTAGACCAAACGGCATCACCTTGTAGCAGAAGGTGCCCCATGGGGTTATGAAAGTTGTCTTCTCCATGTCTTCTGGTGCCATTTTAATTTGATTATAGCCAAAAAAGCCATCCATGAAGGAGAATACCGAGAACTGAGCCGTGTTATCCACCAAAACGTCAATGTGAGGTAATGGGAAATCATCTGTAGGACTAGCTCTGTTCAGATCCCGGTAGTCAACACACATCCGTACCTTTCCATCCTTTTTAGGTATTGGAACGATATTTGCAACCCATGGAGGATAATTTGTAACCGCTAAAAACCCTGCATCCAACTGTTTTTGCACTTCTTCCTTTATCTTGACAGCCATCTCTGATCTTTTTCTTCTGAGCTTCTGCTTGACCGGAGGACAATCCTCTTTGAGAGGCAAACGGTGTACCACAATGTCTGTGTCAAGCCCTGGCATGTCCTGATAAGACCAAGCGAAGATGTCAACATACTCTTGCAGCAATTCAATCAACCCCTTCTTCACATTATCTTCCAAAGCAGCCCCTATCTTGATTTCTCTCTTGACGTCCTCGGTGCCGAGATTAATCACTTCAATAGACTCTTGATGCGGTTGAATGACCATTTCCTCTTGTTTTAACAACCTGTCAAGTTCTTTAGGGAGTTCACAGTCTTCATCACCCTCTTCTTCAGCTTGAAAGATTGGATTTTCAAAGTCGAAGCGAGCCATAACAGAACTGTTATCAATAGGATCCGGCGATGTGCATCTGCATGAGTGATGGCATGTGCTTATGAGTGTGAACAAGGAGTGAAAACTAAACAAAACATTGCCAAAATATTTTTTGATTTTTGAAAACTGCAAAAATAGAAAGACAGTGAACGAAATATTTGAATGCAAAAAGACGTCTTTTATTTATGATAAAAAATGCAAGTATCCACATAGATGAGCCCTACAATGAGTCATTACGCCCTGGGCGGAACGTAAGACTTGGATATGCATGAATAAACAAAGAAAATTACTCTTCAAGAAGAGTGACTTGGATAATCTCTTCAGAAGACCAATTGCAGAGAACTTCACCCGGGGCCCTTGGACGCACCCAGTTGTCAATGTCACAATCACTATCCTCATCTTCTTCGTTGATTGCAGAGATCTGGCCGTACTGAATGATGCCAGCGCTGGAGGGAAAGAGAGGATCAACATCTGCATTCTCAACAACCTCTTTAACAACCCCTTCACAGACCTTTGGGCATATAGGTCTTCATCCTGGAGGATACCATCGTCAAGCAAGGCCTGGATACCCTGCTGTAGCTTCACACAACCCCCACTCTGCGCAACACAACCCAAACAACCGCTCCCGCAACCGGGGAAAACATCTGCCTTTAGCAAGTATTCTTTGATTTCTAACAGCGGAGTCTTCAGCTTCAACACCTCCTTGACTAATTTGACTTCTCCTTCAACCATGTTAACATTTGCTCTACCATGTTGCGGCATAGGATTGTTGACAACATTAGGAGCCGACGCAAAGTTAATGGCCTTTGAATGAATAAGGTCCTGAACTACGTGCTTAAAAGCTTTGCAGTTCTCAATAGTATGGCCAGGTGCCCCAAAGTGGAAATTACACTTAGCATTGGCGTCATAACCCACTGGAAGCCTGCCAACGGGAGGAGCCAAAATGCGTAACTGCACAAGTTGCAAATGTTGAAGGTTGAGAAGCAACTGGGCATACGACATCGGAAGAGTGTCGAAACGCCTATCCATCATCCTCTGTCTCTGTTGATAAGCAGGTCTGTTACCCTGTTGTTGTTGGTATTAATTTTGTTGACGTTGAGGTTGTTGTTGTTGCACTGGTGCTGCAGCCGGAATGGTCATTGCTGCAACATAAGGTTGTTGATGGTAATTCTGAAAGTTATTCCTCCGGTTACCCCTGTTCTGATAAGAAGATATGGCATTTGCATCCCCTTCTCTCCTCTTCTGCCCTCCTATAAATGGCTTCTTCATCCCTGAGGATGATCCAACTCCACCTTGGATCTTACACGTCTTCAAGTAGTTCTCCACTCTCTCACCGGTAGAGACCACATCAGCAAAATTGAAGGTGTTGCAACCCACCAGACGCTCCAAGTAAGACCCGGGAAGTGTGTTCATAAACATGTTGGCCATCTCTTTTTCCAACATCGGAGGCTGAACACGGGAAGCCAACTCTCTCCAGCGTTGAGCATACACTTTGAAGCACTCGTTGCTCTTGAGAGACAGATTCTGGAGTTGAGTCCTGTCAGGTGCCATATCCACATTGTACCGATATTGCTTCACAAAGGCCTCAACCAAGTCTCTCCAGCAGCGAATATGGGCTCTGTCCAGCCTCATATACCACTCCAAGGATGCCCCAGCTAGGCTGTCCTGGAAGAAGTACATGAGCAGCTTCTCATCATCAGAATACGCGATCATCTTGCGAAAGTAAGCTTGCACATGAGTCTTCGGGCAAGAGTTGCCACTGTATTTATCAAACACGGGGACTTTGAATTTTGGCGGAACTCTCACGCCTGGGACCATCCCCAAGTCAGCAACATCCACACCAAGAGCATTCTGCCCTTCCACAACTTTCAACCTCTCTTCCAGTCTCCGAAACATAGGGTCCATACCATGGCCCATGCCAAAGTCCTCCTGAAGTAGAGGGAATTGATCCTCCTAATCATCATGGATGGGTTGTTGACCAAGGTTGCCATGTGGGATTGGGATAGGCCCCGGTCCATTGGGTCCATTAGCCTCTCCAGCGGGAGGATCATCCACAACCTCTGGTTGAGTAGTAGGGGGATTCCCCTGTACCAACAATCTAATATCCTGTTGTCCCTGAGCCACTCCTTGGACCACTTCCATGAACTGATTCATGCGAATCCTCATCTCAGCGAGCTCTGCTTGTAAACCTTCCATTGCTCTCTGTTGATTCCTTCGGGTACCGTATCGGTGAATGGCTGAGTCAGCTATCCTAATAATGGAATACCAAACAAGATGAGAACACTGCGGCGGTACCTGTTATGCAAGACATGCTAATGAATATGCAAATGCAATGACATGTTTATCAATTTCAAAGGGTATTATACCTCTTGATTCCAGTCTCACATTAGATAAACAGTGTAAGAAAACCCCGATTAGAATCAAGAAGAAGATATAAACCCCTAGGAATAGATAAACATGATGCATGCATGCTTATGATTTAATTTTTATATCAGAGGAACTTTAGAGTCTTATTTGCAAATTTTGGAAATATTAAACGTTTATCACATACGGAAATATCACGTCAATTAATATTTGGAAATGTTTTTACGCCAAAGAAGTATAGTCTTGGTAACCAAGTACAATACAAGAGAGAAGGAAAATAAACATCCTATGGATCCCTAGAAGCAATCGTCCAAAGCCCTCGAGACCGGAAGATAAGCTGCACGAAGCCTCTTCACCTCCCTCTCATAGGCTGCCTCCATATCTAACTTCTCTTTGGCGAGTCGATCATACTTCCTCTTCCAAAACTTGGAAGACTGAGGAAGTAGAGAAGTCAATGCGTCATCAGGATCATCAATAACCTGATCCTCAAGGAACTCTATCAAAGCATCCTTCTCTCTGATCTGCTGAAGCAACTCCTCTCGTTCACGGATCCAAGCACGCGAACGATCTTCGTCTCTCAACTCCTCTACTCCTTGGCTAGGGAGGGTTGAAGGCCCAGTCACAACCAAAGGTGTAGGTCTTGGATACTCATAAGGCATGAGGTACTCGAAAGCTCTCCTCCTAACCCAAGAGGTATAGGGTTCCAAAGCGATACAGTTCTTCGGACCTAGCTCCTTCCTTCCTTTCTTATGGATCTTGCGCCAAGCGCGGACCACCTTGCCCTTCAAGCCTTCGGGATCTTTACCCTCCTGAAAGAACATACCCTCTAACAGAATGTTATTGGGTTTATCCTTTAGGGGGAACCCAAGCTAACGACGTGCCAAAATAGGGTTGTAGTTAATTCCACCTCATGTACCAAGAAGAGGTACATTGGAGAATTCACCATAAGAGTCGATAATCTGCACACCATCATATACACGGTTGTACCGAAAGATATCATCATTAGTGAGAGACATAAGTCTCGTGGACCACCGTAGACATCCTTTGTTCTCCTTGAAGGCGAGCGTCTGAGGCAAGTGCGAAATAAACCACTTGTACAACAGAGGCAAACAACACACAATGCTACCACCGCCCTTTGCATTCCTCATATGCAAAGAGAAATAAGTGTCACCCAATAGAGTAGGAACGGGATTAAGAGTAGAGAAAATCCTAATGGCGTTCACATCCACAAACTTGTCGATGTTGGGGAATAACATTAGCCCATAGATGAGAAGTACAAATATGGCCTCAAAGGCGTCCTCACTCATGGCCTTCCCAAACGCAGTAGCTTGATCAATGAGGAAATCAGACAGGAGACCTTGAATTCCACCTTTGGTAGTCATATGAGCACCAATAATAGATTCATCTATACGCAACAGATCAACAGTCTCTTGAGAAGAAGGAACTCTCTCCAAGCCATTGAACGACAACTGGTCTAGGATAGGTATGCCCACAAGATAGGCATACTCCTCAAGCGTGGGCAAAAGCTGGAAATCCGGAAAAGTGAAGCAACGGTACAAGGGGTTATAGAACTGCACCAACACACTCATTAGACCTTCATCCACTTGAGTAGCCAGAATAGACAGAAGCTTCCCATGACGAGCCTTGAATTCCAAGGGATCTAATACATAGGATGTCAAATTCCTTAACTCTTTCAAGTCGGGTTGTCTGAAACTGTACTTCTTCGTATTCCTTCTTTGCTTGTCCATGTCTGAAAATTTGCAAATAGACCTCTTAAGTTCCTTGAAAAGTTTCTCATTGTTGATGATATGGATGTGTATGAATGCATGAATGCATGGATGCAACAATCACACTCAAGGATCAAGCAAATCACACCATACAAAGGTCATGGGATGGATCAAGTCATCCTTAATATCAATCATCCATTTTGGTGGATTATGGTTTAAACCTTATCAACACCCAAGTTCCATTGATATTAAGGATACACAAGAACGGATCAACCACGAATCAAGGGTTTGTTGCGAGTCGCGAGCATGGAGTCTTGGTTAAGAACCACCCAAAGGGAGTGTACTATGGTTAAACCTGACAATCATGTTCTACAAGAGGTTCCCATAGTCATCATCCCATATTTCGGATATTATCGGATAAACGATTACTCGTATTCCAAAAATATTTGAAGGTGAGAAAAACAAGAAAGGGGGGGTTTGAATTGTTTTGGAAAATAAGCGCTTTTTCAAAATGAAAATCACACAAGGAATTTATACTGGTTCACTTATAACACAAAGCTACTCCAGTCCACCCGGCCAAGGTGATTTCGCCTTCAACAAGGACTTAATCCACTAATCTTGAAAGATTGATTACAAACAACGTCTAAGAGAAAGATCTCTTAGTCCTCTCAAGTATACAGACTGCACAGAGTCACTTGAGGAAATACAACAAAGATAAAGACTTATGTAATCTAGAGTGCTTCTAAGATAAGCAAATATTACAACAGTAAGAGCAAAAAGTGTTTCACGTTTTTAAGCAAAAGCTTTGTGAGGATTGAGAGAATAGAACGTTTTTGTGTGTTGATGTTTCAGTATGTTCTTGTGTTGTGTTGTTATTGTTGTTGTATGCCAATGTTGATTTGCAGTCCTTTATATATAGGAGTGAAGTAGTTGATGAAACTGATGGTCAATAATTTGAATTAATGCCATAACTTATATAGCTTCTTGCCAAGACAACTTTCTCTCCTCGAATGACTACTTTCCAAATATAGTTCCTTTTCATTTGAATTTGGAGTTAACGTCTCTTTCTGTATTAGGAATTCCATTTCCAAGCCTTTATTTGAAGTTAACGTTACTCTTTCTTTATTTGGAAATCCATGATCAGAGTCTTCTTGTTTCTGGGAATTTTGCTATCTAACTTTTGAGGTTGACCTCTTTTGAGTTCTGATGGTTCCTTCAGATAGCGCTGAGAACTTCTGGAGTTTGACATACCGTTGTTCAGAGTCAGAACTTCTAGAGCGTACTCCTTGTTCAGATGCTTCTGATATTTTGCTGTTTTGCTCAGAGTTAGACTTTCTTGAACGTGTTTCTACTTCAGATGCTTCTGGTCTTCTGATAATTTGTATCTAATATGATTCTGTATCTGATGATTTCTTCCTTCTTTCCTTAGAACCCTGCACACTTAGAAACTTTTCATTAGGGTGCCATTTTTGGTTTCATCCTTTGTTATCATCAAAATCATGGAATCTGTTGTAGAACAATTTTTGTTCTTACAATCTCCCCCTTTTTGATGATGACAAAACAAACTTAATTAGCAGATGAAACATAAACAATATCAGATCAGATAGACAAGAGCTCCCCCTGAGATAGGCTAGGGAGTTCAGAAGTCCTTACCAGAGCTTCCAAGCAATGAGGTTTCTTGATACCTTCTGCAATTTCTTAAGTTTAGAGTTAGATAAATTTATTTATTTTTAAAAAAAATGTTGCAGAGTGCTTAAGGTATTTAGACAGTATTTTCATCAGAGCTATTAATGACTTCTCCCCCTTTTTGTCAGAATCAAAAAGACATAGCAAAAAAAAAATAATTCAAGAGAAAAACATTGTATTCAGATAAAAAGCAACAAAGGAAAAAAAAGAACAAGTAAATATCAGAAACAAAGAAGGCAAAGCAACAAAAAAAATCCTAAGTGCCTAAGGGTTGGGAGGCGGAGGCATTCTCTGAAGCAGTTGAGCCAGCATGTTCTGAATGTTATCGTTGACGGTATCTTGTTTATCCATTCTGGCACAGAGTTCCTTCTGATCGTTTTTGAGTTCTTCAAGTGTCTGGAGAACCATAGGGATAACAGAAGAGGACTCCCCCTGAGTCAGAGCCTGCTGTGCTTCAGCAGCGGCCTTTGCTTCAGCTTCGGCAGCAGCATCGGCCAGAGCTTTAGCTTCAGCTTCCTTTGCCCTTTCTTCCTCTAGCCTTCTGGCTTCTTCTTCAGCTTCTCTTGCTAGTCTCACTTCCTCCAGCCTTCTGGCTTTTTCTTCAGCTTCTCTTGTAAGTCTCTCCTGTAGTCTTGCCTCAGCATCTCTGATGTAGCCATTTCTGACTTGCTCAGAGATGTTCTTCAGTTTAAAAGCCTCAGAGGTCATCCAGCCAATGACTCTGTCCCAGTGTGTCCTTACAGAGTCAGGATCATCACTGACTTCAGAGTTAATGGTCAGAGACTTGACCTTTTGTACTGAAGCCCCTGCGACCAGCATTATGGCTTCCTCAAGGGTAGGTACAGAAAGGTTAGGTTCAGAGGTTTGAGGTGAAGAGGTTGGAGGGCTGAGGTTTAATGTTAGAGGTTCAGGTTCAGCTTCAGGTTCAGGTTCAGCTGAGGTGTTTAGAGGGGTGATATCAGAGGTGTGGAGGTCAGAGTGTTGAGTTTCATAAGGTTGGTCTTCAGAAGGGATGTTGGTTGTTTGTTCTGGGGGAGGTGAAGTTACTTCAGATTGTGTTGGTTGTTGTGAAGCGAGGTTTTGAGCCTGAATTTGGGCTAGGGTTGGAGAGTGAGGGTCAGAGTATTCTGGGTCAGAGGAGAGGATAAGGTATGGAGGTGATTCTGGGTCTGAAGATGATGAAGAGGAAGTGGTTTGATTCAGTTCTTCAGCTTCAGAACGTGGTAAAGAGGTATTGGCAATATTGAATTTTGGTAAAGGTTGTGAGGTTCTGGTTGTAGAAGGTGGGGTTTCAGAGGATGTGTATATAGGTGGTGTTGGGAGAGGATTAGAAGAAGCCATAAGTTGTTCAGAGGGAATAGAGGGAGCAGACGTACCAGTAGTTACTTGCAGAGGCGCTGGAGATCTGGTTCCAGAAGTTTCTCCTAGCCTTGCTCTCTTTGCCTTTGAAGACTTCTTTGAAGAGGGACCTCTTTTGAACCTAACAAAATCTTCTTCTGAATCTAGACAATCATCCAATCTGAAGTCAGAGATGTCAACTCCTTCATCCTTCAGACGCTGCATATAGAAGAGGATAGCGTCTCTCGGTTCATTCTTGAAGAACCTTGCAAGACCATGGGGCAGCTTCCTCTGATCTTTCAAGGCGTCCCAGGAGGTGTCCATCGTGGGTCTGACTTGAATCTTCTTCAATATTCCCATGCTTTTTAGATTTCTGGCGTTCAGAGGTCTTCCAGTATCTATCGCCAGATCTTGCATCAGTTTGTTCTTCTCCAGATGATCTACCAGCCCATTCTCGATGAAAACATCAGATAAAAGCCTTCCCAGAGGGATGTAGGCTCTGGGTTTCATGTTGTTTCTTGTCTCCCTTACAGAGTCTCTGAGATATCTGAAGAGTAGTGCAGGAAGGCAGAGCTTCAACCCCTTGTGAATGCAATACAGAATGCACTTCTGATCTGTATTGATGTAGTCAGAGGAGTTTGATACTGGGCGATGATGAATGGTTCCCAGAATGATCTTGAGCCATACTCTGAGGTTCTGATGAAGTTCTTTGTTCTTTGAAGGATTGCCTTCAGTGTTGAGTTTGAAAATAGTTGGATTTATTTCCTGAGCAGCGCGCCTTGACCTAGGGTTGATGTTGTAGATCCTTATTCCTCCATCTTTCTCCATGTTCAGTAAAGAAGCAATTGACTTTTCAGTAATCACTATCTTTACCCCCAATACGTAGGAGACGATGAAATGGTCATCAGCGTCAGCAAATCTCCAGAATTCTTTGATGAGATTTGGGTAAACAGGGCCATAAAGCCTTTGGAAGTAGTTTCCCCACCCTTGCAGACGGAGTTCTTCAGTAAGATCTACTCCATTTCTCTTCATGTTGTCGAAGTCCACTAGAGTTTCACATAAAACTTCCAGTCCCTCAAAGGGAGTTGCTAGGTTTATGTGGGGTTCACGATCAAGAACATGGGGTTCCTTGTACACTGGAGTAATGGAGACTCCTGTAACCGTTGGAGTTGGAATGCTTGAACTCTGGGCAGTGGTGTTGGATTCCATTTGCTGAGAAAAGTTGAAAACTTGTTTTTGTTGAGCATCCATAGTTGATAAAGAAGGAGATGAAGATGAAGAGTTTGTAGAAATGCTTCAGAGAGGGTTTGAGAGTGAGTGAGAGTGATAAGTGTGTGAAATGTGAGAGGAGTGTTTAAATACCCTAAATGAAAACACATGCAAAACGACACACAATTCAGTGTTGGCACAAAACACAAGTTAGCACGCTTGGGGAAAAATGATTAAGGCTCATTAATGAATGTCTAATCCCACAGTATGCACACTGCTCGAGGAGATCTCAATCGTCTGGCCTTTGAATTTCTTCTGGACAGCTGTCTAGAAGTTCTAGGGTTAGACGCTAAGTGCTCTACGTGTTTTGATGTATCTGATCTTCAGGAATACCAAAGGATTGGTTCCTGGAGATTTCTAACTCAGATATCTTCTTAACTGGTAGAAATATCAGAGTCAGAGGCAGAAACACATTTGTTTATGTCAGAGTCTCATTTTACATCTTCAGAGCCATACTTCATTCGGGGCAATTTTGAATGTTCAGATTTTCTAAGATAAAAAGAAATCTATCTTCAGCTAGAGGTTTAGTAAAGATATCTGCCCATTGGTGATCTGTATCAATGAACTTCAATGTTACTATCCCTTTCTGAACATAGTCTCTGATAAAATGATGTTTTATTTCAATGTGTTTAGCTCTGGAATGTAGAATGGGATTCTTACTTAGACAAATGGCAGCAGTATTATCACAGAAGATAGGAATGTTACTCTCGAAGATTTGCAGATCTTCTAACTGATTCTTCATCCAGAGCATCTGAGTTGTGCACAGTGATGCTGAGATATATTCTGCTTCTGCAGTAGATAGAGCAATAGTTAACTGTCTCTTGCTGGCCCAGGATATCAGATTGTTTCCCAGAAGCTGGCAATTTCCAGATGTGCTTTTTCGTTCTAGTCTATCTCCTGTATAATCTGCATCACAGTAACCCGAAAGTCTATACTCTGATGTTTTCTCATACATCAGGCCCAGGTTAGGAGTTCCTTTCAGATACTTGAGAATTCTCTTAACAGCTGTTAAATGAGATTCTCTAGGATCTGATTGGAATCTGGCACAGAGACAGACACTAAAGAGAATATCAGGACGAGTAGCAGTCAGATAGAGAAGAGAGCCTATCATACCTCGATAGAGCTTCTGACAAACCTTTTTGCTTACTTCTTCCTTTTCAAGAATGCATGTCGGATGCATGGGAGTTTTTGCAGAGTTGCAATCAGCCATATCAAATTTCTTCAGAATATCTTTAATATATTTGCTTTGATGAACGTATGTAACTTCTGAAGTTTGGTTAATTTGAATTCCCAGAAAGAACTTTAGTTCTTGCATTAAGCTCATTTCAAATTCTGCCTGCATTAACTCAGAGAATTCTTGACAAACAGAGGCGTTAACTGAACCAAAAATAATATCATCAACGTATATCTGGCATATCATGAGATCATTGTTAAGGTTCTTACAGAAGAGTGTGGAGTCAACTTTCCCTCTGATAAAATTGTGTTCCAGAAGAAAATTGCTTAAACGTACATACCAAGCTCTGGGAGCTTGTTTAAGTCCATATAAAGGTTTTTTAAGTTTAAAAACATGTTCTGGAAAATTTGGATTTTCAAAACCTGGAGGTTGGTTGACATACACTTCTTCTGAAATATAACCATTAAGAAATGCGCTCTTGACATCCATTTGATATAATTTAATAGAATGGTTAATAGCAAAAGATACAAGAAGACGAATAGATTCTAACCTTGCGACTGGAGCAAAGGTTTCATTATAGTCAATACCTTCTTGTTGACTATAACCTTAAGCTACCAGTCGAGCTTTATTTCTGACGACTTCTCCTTTCTCATTCAGCTTGTTTCTGAATACCCATCTGGTTCCAATAACATGAGTGCCTCTGGGCTTTGGAACAAGATCCCAGACATCATTCTTTGTGAATTGATTTAATTCTTCTTGCATGGCTGAAACCCAGTCGTTATCTTGAAGTGCTTCATCACAGGACGTAGGCTCAATCAGAGACACTAGTCCCAGAGGAGTATCTTCAGAGGTCTTGAAGGTAGATCTGGTTCTGACAGGTTCGTCCTTGTTTCCCAGAATCAAATCTTCAGATACGTTGATATGACTTTTAACTTTCTTTGGGATTTCTGGGGGTTTAATTTCTTCAGAGTTCTGAGTGACAGTTGCTTGTGAAGCTTTATCAGATCCTGCAAGAGTGATTTCTAAATCTGCAAAATTTTCAACTAGCTTTGACTTTTCAGGGTCAAGCTTATCATCAAATCTGACATGAATTGATTCTTCCACAATTTTGGTTTCTGTGTTGTATACTCTGTAGCCTTTAGAGCGTTCTGAGTATCCTAACATAATACCTTTCTGTGCTTTGGAATCGAACTTGTTCAGATGTTCTTTAGTGTTTAAGATAAAGCAAGAACATCCAAAAGGATGAAAATATGAAATGTTTGGTTTTCTTCCTTTACACAGTTCATAGGGAGTCTTTTCCAGAATAGGTCTTATAGAGATTCTATTCTGAATGTAACACGCTGTATTTACAGCTTCTGCCCAAAAGTGCTTTGCCACATTAGTTTCATTGATCATGGTTCTGGCCATCTCTTGGAGTGTCCTATTCTTCCTCTCTACAACTCCATTTTGTTGTGGAGTTCTAGGGCAGGAGAAATCATGGGATATTCCATTAGAGTCAAATAATTCCTCAAAATCTTTGTTTTCAAATTCCCCACCATGATCACTTCTGAGTCTAATAATTTTAGAGTCAAATTCTTTTTGCACTTTGGAGCAGAAACTAGTGAATACAGAGTGAGACTCACTCTTGTGCTTTAGGAATTTCACCCATGTCCAGCGACTGTAATCATCAACAATGACTAGTCCATACTTCTTTCCATTGACTGATGCTGTTTTCACAGGACCAAATAAGTCAATGTGGAGAAGTTCCAGAGGCTTAGAGGTAGAAACAACATTTTTCTTTTTAAAGGATGTTTTTGAAAATTTTCCTTTCTGACATGCTTCACACAGAGCATCTGAAGAAAACTTCAGTTTAGGTAGGCCTCTGACTAACTCGAGTTTATTTAGCTGAGAAAGTTTCCTCATGCTAATGTGGCCCAAGCGTCTATGCCACACCCATTGCTCTTCGTGAACAGTCATCAGACATTTAACATTTTGTTCTTTTAAATTAGAAAGATTGATTTTATAAATGTTGTTTTTCCTCTTGCCTGTGAATAGGACAGAGCCATCGTTCTGATTAATGGCTTTACATGTCTTTTGATTAAAGATTACATCATAACCGTTATCACTTAATTGAGTTATGGATAACAAGTTATGCATTAATCCTTCTACGTAAAGGACATCAGATATAGAGGGAAGAGTACCATTACCAATAGTTCCGGAGCCTCTGATCCTTCCTTTCTGATCTCCTCCGAAGCCTACAAATCCAGCGTCTTTAAGTTCCAGACTTTGGAACATAGACTTTCTTCCCGTCATGTGTCGCGAGCATCCAGAGTCCAGGTACCATGACTGGTGTCTGAACTTTGCTGCATAGGATATCTGCAACATAAACAATCTTATCTTTCGGTACCCAGAATCTCTTGGGTCCTTTCTGATTAGTCTTCCCAGAGTTCTTATAACTTTGGGTTTTCTAGCATTTTCAAATTTTTGTTCTTGTGTGTGTGTATAGTGATATGAAAATGGAGATTTAAGTTGGTCACTAGTAGAAGTTTTATCTTCCTTAGGATCATACCCAATTCCCTTTTTATTGTTCTGACTGACTCCATAAATCATGGATGCCATAATACTCCTACCTATTCCATTTTTCAGAAATTCTTGAAAGGCTTCTTCATATTCATAAATTAATTTATTTGAAGTTTGTGGTGCTTGAGACAACGCTTCTTCTAATTCTATGCTTTTTCTTTTTTCTCCATCTCTTTCTAATGTTAAAGATCTGATTGTATCTTCCCGCGCTAGAATTGTCATCTCAAGCTTGCCACATTCTTCAAATTTTGCTTTAAGACAGCCCTTTATGTTTTTAAGCTTTTGTTTTAATTTCTGATATGAGCTATGTAGGTGTTTAATTGGCTGCATTGTATGGTAAAACACTAATGTCTTGACTGATGTCATGACATGTATATGTAACTACATTGTAGTTACTGCAGGACTAGCTAACACAGGATTATTGAATGTTGTGACATTCATACCTGTCAACAGATACTAAGGAACAGAAGCTCTGTTAGAACTTAGTATTCATTTGCAGTCTGGTTATCAAGGAAGAACCAGACCTGGCATAAGGCCTACTGAATGAATGTCAAACTGGATGTTGTGATATTCATCATTAACAGCAGCTGGTGAAGATTAGGCAGAGTGGTGTTCTGCTATACTTCAGCATATTAGTTAGTTTGTTCTTCAAGAGAATTACAGAACTAACTTGAGGCCAATTGTGTAAATGTTAAGTTGGACACTTTGACATTTACTAATGTAAGCTGGTACTGTAGTATGGTCATATTGATCATGTACAAGTCAGCAGATTTGTACAGTCTGTTTTTCTGGAAAAACAGACTCAGCATATGGACCTTGATGTCAAGCTGAATGTCGTGACATTCATTCCTGACAGCATATGCTAAATTGTAGGTTGTTCAGTTTTCTGTTACAGCTTTCTCAGGCTATTCTTTAGGAAGTCAACAGCTTAGAGAAAATCCAGGAAATCAACAACCAAGCTACATTCAATGAACCTAACAAATAGCCTATTTCTTAGCAACCTAAATATTGAATTTGTGGGAACGTATGTGACCTAAAATTCAGGAAAATACAGGTGCAAAAGCCCAGGTGCTGCAATATAAAAAGGAAGGCATTCCTCCATTCAGTTTCGGGGATTTTGAGGCGTGAAGATTTAGTGTGTCCATCTTACTTCACTGCTGTATTTTTGTGAGTCTAGAATTAGACGTATCTTGTAAGCCAAGTCATTATCAAATAGATGATTGCTTTGGCATAGGGTGTTCATTGAGTTGTAAGTGTTGTGTCACTCGAAGCTTTTAAGCGTGAGTGCTGTGTATCTTGGTTTAAGCTGTGAAGCATAACCAAGAGTTGTTTTTGAAGTGTGACTTCAAAGTGTTTTTAATATCACTGAGGTGATTGAGGGGGAGTGAGTAGGAACTCTGATCTTAGATTAAGATTGAAATTGCATTGGGTAGGGATTAAGTGATAAGTTGTAAACGGGTGAGTTTAGCTTTGAATTGATACTACTAATAGTGGATTTCCTCCCTGGCTTGGTAGCCCCCAGATGTAGGTCATGTTGGACTGAACTGGGTGAACAATTACTTGTGTTATTTACTGCACTTACTGTTAAGTTCTGCATAATCCCTGTCTGTGCAGAATTGGATGTCATAACAACCAGTGTGACATCCAAAGTCTGATAACTAGAATTTCAATTGGCATCAGAGCAGGCACCCTGCCTGTGAAGTTCTGGGTGAGATCTAGGGAAGTTACTTTCTAGTACCATGGACAAGGATTTAGGACACTCAAATAGACCACCCATGTTGGATGGCTCTAATTATGATGACTGGAAGCCTCGTATGATAGCCTTCTTAAGGTCTCTAGACAGCAAAGTCTGGAGAGCTGTCAACAAAGGATGGGAACATCCAACGAGGACTGATGAAGATGGAGTCAGTGTGCAGATTCCTGAAGAAGATTGGGACAAGGAACAAGAGGCATTAGCTCTTGGAAATTCCAAAGCCTTGAATGCACTGTTCAATGGAATCACTAAGAACATCTTCAGGCTGGTGCACCATTGTGAACTAGCTAAGGAAGTTTGGGATACCCTCAAGGTAACTCATGAAGGTACTTCCAAGGTGAAGATGTCAAAACTTCAGATGCTGACAACCAAGTTTGAAAATCTGAGGATGAAAGAGGATGAGACTATTCATGACTTCCACATGAATATTCTTGAAATTGCAAACACCTCTGGTGGACTAGGTGAGAAAATGACCGAAGAGAAACTTGTAAGAAAGATTCTCAGGTCCTTGCCTAAGAGGTTTGCTATGAAGGTCACTGCCATAGAGGAGGCTCAGGACATCAGCAATATGAAGGTAGATGAGCTCATTGGTTCTCTCCAAACCTTTGAAATGGGCTTAGGTGAGTATGCTGAGAAGAAGAAAAGCATAGCCTTTGTATCTAATGCTGAAGAGGAGGCAGAAGAAGGATATACTGGAGGTGATGAAAGTATATCAGAAGCCTCAGCCATGCTTGGAAGGCAATTCAACAAGTTCATGAAGAAGATTGATCAAAGAGGTAGACCCAATGTCAAGAACATCCCGTCTGACATTAAGAAAAGATCAACTTCTGAAGAAAAGTTCAACCATGGGAAGGGAATCCAGTGTCATGGTTGTGAAGGGTATGGACACGTCAGAGCTGAATGTCCTACTTACCTCAAATTGCAAAATAAGGGGCTAGCTATCACATGGTCTGAAGGAGATTCTGAAAGTGAATCTGAAGGAGAATCTGCCAAACATGTCACTGCACTAACTAGTGTGTGTGTCTCTGAAGATGACACAAGTGCAGATGAGCTGACCTTTGATGAACTTGCTGCAGCATATAAGAAGCTGTGTACCACCAGTGCAGAAGTGCGTGCACAAGGTGAAAAGCAGAAGAAACTCATCAAGGAACTGGAAGATGAGAGACAGAAACAACTGTCTGCCATAGAAGGGCTGAATGATGAGATAGCCCTGCTGACCTCCAAGCTGAACCAGATGACCAAATCCATCAGAATGATGAATAAGGGAACTGACACCTTGGAAGAAATCCTAAAGGTGGGACAGCAGTCTGGAACCAAATCTGGGCTAGGATTTGGAAAAAGAGCTGAACACAAACGCCCAAAGGCTAAAGTTCAGAAGTTCAAGCAGATGTCAAAACCGATGTCTCAACATCGAGGAGCTAGGATGAATGATCATCAGAAGAGAATATTCCAGAATTGGAGGTGTCACCACTGTGGCAGGCTTGGACATATAAAAGCCTTCTGCTACTGGATTCATGGCTTCCCTAACAGAGCCTCACCTGTCAGACCTAAGCATAACACACACAAGCGATGTGTTCCCATTAAGAAGCAACAATGGTATGCTAGGATAGCACACACTGCCCTAAGGGCTTCTTCCAGAGAAGACTGGTACTTTGACAGTGGATGCTCAAGACATATGACTGGTATGGAAAATCTACTGGTAGACATTCAACCTCACACCACCAGCTATGTGACTTTTGGTGATGGTGCCAAAGGAAAAATCAGAGGTGTGGGCAAACTGGACTGTTCTGGAGTGCCAAAACTGAACAATGTGCTGTTAGTAAGAGGACTAACTGCAAACCTCATCAGCATAAGTCAGCTGTGTGATCAAGGTTTTCATGTTCAGTTTACTAAGGAGCAGTGCATTGTGACAAATGGTGACAATCAGGAAGTTATGAGAGGAACCAGGTCCAAAGACAACTGCTATCTGTGGGAACCTGACCTCTCTAACTTTTCCACAACTTGCTCCTCAGCCAAGGAAGAACAGGAGGTGAAGCTGTGGCATAGAAGACTTGGCCATCTCCACTTACGTGGAATGAAGAAGATCATATCCAAGGAAGCAGTCAGAGGAATGCCAAAGCTTCTGATTGATGAAGGAAGAGTCTGTGGAGAATGCCAAGTGGGCAAGCAAACCAAGATGTCACACCCAAAGCTGGGACATTCCACAACCTCCAGAGTTCTGGAACTGCTGCACATGGACCTAATGGGACCTATGCAGGTTGAAAGTCTTGGTGGGAAGAAGTATGCCTACGTGGTGGTTGATGACCATTCCAGATACACGTGGATAAACTTCATCAGAGAGAAGTCAGATACATTTGATGTCTTCAAGGATCTGTGCATAAGACTTCAAAGGGAAAAGGACAGTTGTGTGGTCCGGATTAGAAGTGATCATGGCACTGAATTCAAGAATTCCAAGTTTGATGAGTTCTGCTCATCTGAAGGAATAAGCCATGAGTTCTCCTCCCCTATAACTCCTCAGCAGAATGGAATAGTTGAAAGAAAAAATAGAACTATTCAAGAATCTGCCAGAGCAATGATTCATGCAAAGAAGCTCCCTATGCACTTTTGGGCTGAAGCAATGAATACAGCGTGCTACGTTCACAATAGAGTCACCTTGAGAAAAGGAACCTCCTCCACTCTGTATGAAATATGGAAGGGTAGAAAACCCACTGTGAAGTACTTTCATATTTTTGGAAGTAAATGATACATTCTCACAGATCGTGAACAGAGAAGGAAGCTAGATCCCAAAAGTGATGAAGGCGTATTTCTGGGATACTCCACGAACAGCAGAGCCTATAGAGTGTTCAACTACAGGACCAATGTCCTGATGGAATCCATAAATGTCATTGTGGATGATAAAGAGGAAGGAACCGATGTCATGGAGGATGTTGAAACATTCCTTGATAGTCCAACTGACAGTCCAGTCAAGCCTGAAGAAGTACAGGAACCTCCTCCTGAATGTGAAGTAGAAGCACCCTCCAAAGTGCCATCTATCAGAATTCAGAAAGACCACCCTAAGGATCTTATCATAGGGGATCCCACCAGTGGTGTAACTACCAGGTCAAGAGGAATAAACTCAAATTCCTGCTTTGTTTCCAAGGTTGAACCAAAGAATGTGAAAGAAGCCCTGACTGATGAATACTGGATCATTGCCATGCAAGAGGAACTCGAGCAGTTCACAAGGCATGAAGTATGGGAGCTGGTTCCAAGACCTGAAGGGTCCAACATCATTGGTACCAAGTGGATCTACAAAAACAAATCTGATGAGAAAGGAGTAATTACTAGAAATAAAGCAAGACTAGTAGCTCAAGGATACACTCAAGTTGAAGGAGTAGACTTTGATGAGACATTTGCTCCTGTGGCTAGACTTGAGTCCATCAGATTGCTGTTGGGGGTAGCATGCATCCTGAAGTTTAAGCTATTTCAAATGGATGTGAAGAGCGCATTCTTGAATGGCTACCTGAATGAAGAAGTCTATGTGGAACAACCCAAAGGGTTCTGTGATCCTAACCAACCTGAGCATGTATACAAGCTGAAGAAAGCCTTGTATGGGTTGAAGCAAGCACCCAGAGCTTGGTATGAAAGGTTAACCGAATTTCTGACCACAAATGGATACAGAAAGGGTGGCATAGATAAAACCTTGTTTGTGAAGGATGAGGAAGGCAAAATCATGATAGCTCAAATCTATGTGGATGATATAGTCTTTGGTGGAATGTCAGAACAAATGGTTAAAAAATTTGTTCACCAGATGCAATCTGAGTTTGAAATGAGTCTAGTGGGAGAACTGACCTATTTCCTTGGAATGCAAGTAAACCAAATGGAGGACTCTATGTTTCTTTCCCAAAGCAAGTATGCCAAGAACATAGTTAAGAAGTTTGGTATGGATCATGCCAGGCACAAGAGGACTCCAGCTCCTACTCATCTGAAGTTAACCAAAGATGATGGAGGACCCAGTGTTGATCAATGCCTGTACAGAAGCATGATAGGTAGTCTGCTGTATCTAACTGCAAGTAGACCTGACATTTCCTATGCAGTTGGAGTGTGTGCCAGATATCAAGCAGAGCCCAAGGTGAGTCACTTGAATCAAGTCAAAAGGATCCTCAAGTACATCAATGGGACATGTGACTATGGGATGTTGTACTCACATGGGTCTGAGCCTGTCCTATCTGGGTACTGTGATGCTGATTGGGCTGGAAGTGCTGATGACAGAAAAAGCACATCAGGTGGATGTTTCTTCTTAGGAGAAAACCTCATATCGTGGTTCAGCAAGAAGCAGAACTGTGTCTCTCTGTCCACTGCAGAGGCTGAATACATAGCGGCTGGAAAGAGTTGCTCCCAACTGGTTTGGATGAAACAAATGCTCACTGAGTACAATGTCACTCAAAATGTCATGACATTGTTCTGTGATAATCTCAGTGCCATCAACATCTCCAAGAATCCCATCCAACACAGCAGGACCAAACATATTGACATTAGGCACCACTTCATCAGAGATCTGGTGGAAGACAAGGTGATCACTTTGGAACATGTAGCCACGGATCTTCAACTGGCTGACATATTTACAAAGGCTCTGGATGCTACTCAGTTTGAAAACTTAAGGAGCAAACTGGGAATATGTCTCTCTGAGACATTATAGCAACCACTGATGTTTGGGATAAATTGTTTAATATCTCTGCCTATTAAACAATTGTACAAGACTATGATTGGTCAACATATCATAGCTATGCTGCTTGCAACAAGGGTGAATACAAGAGGGTAAGGAGACACCCTACAGAGAGAAGGCCACTGTACCTGCAGGAGTTCAAGGATGCTGTCCATGCAGGAGTGGTTCTGGATGTCAGAAACAACATCATGGCATCTGATATGGTGGTACCTACTGTAAAGCAAAAGTGGGTGATCACTTGATCGAAGCTGTGAAGCAAGATCAAGTGGATGTGAACTTGGTTGAAACTGTGAAGTAAAACCAAGTCTGGAACTCTGTCATTGTGCTCTGCCTATGGTGTTTGTCGCATTACGCGAAAAACCGGCGGGAAAAGAAAGAAACAACAGAGCCGCCACCGTGCGTTATTTATCCCAAAAGAGGGAAAGGAAACGCTCGAAGTAAACCTAGGAAAGAACATGGTCTCGCGACCAAAGAGGATGGGTTCGGGAGTCGGTTATGCGAAGGGAAGGTGTTAGGCACCCTACGCATCCGTAGTACTCTACGGGATCCACGCACAAAAGGAAAGAATATGGTTGCTAAACACTGCTCAAACACACACACACTGGCTGAAAGAAACGAAAGAGACTGACTGAAACTGACTCGGCAGGATATCGTATCCTGGGCCTACTTAGTCTATCAGGCATAGACATCAGAGTCGAAGTAGTTCGGACTGGGGAAACGACACATGCTCGCTAGGATATCGCATCCTATGCATACGTATCTTCTCGGACGAGAGAAGAATCAGAGCATTCGTAGCTCGGCTGACACGCACACAAACAAACAGGACACACACAGGCAAACGTGGAGCCTGAATGCCAATCACTGGACTTACATCAGCATCCGAACCTAAACACACACACACTGGAACCCAAATGCCACTCGATGGACTTACATCGGCTTCCAAGCACACAACAACACAACAGGTTGATAGGGAGTCGGGGACTCAGCCTATAACTGTCAAGCACACACAAAAGAAAAGAAAAGGCGCCCGGAGAGATCAGCTCAATCTCCTGCCTACATACTCCATCTGGTATGGAGATCAGGGCGATGTAGTTCCCCTACGCAGGGACAAGGATCTAGCCTAACCAGATAACAAAAGGAGACACAACTCTAGGGAGACTACGACTCGAGCCTAGACGTTGTCATGCAAAGGTCAACCCTAAGTTAAGGTTTCTAGCTAAATGGCACAAGGGCCAACCTATCTTAAACAGACACAGGAAAAAGCAAGATCTCGATTGCAACAAGAGCAAGAGAAAGGGAATATCTCAATCACAACAGGGGTGAGAGAAAAGAATTAGATGTTAGTTGTTAGTCAAACTCGGCAAGACATCGCGTCTCGTGCCTACGTATCTCATCTGAACATGAGAATCAGAGTTGCCGTAGTTCGGCCAAACAACTCTAAGCATGGCTCACACAGGAAGCAAGCCACACAAACTACCTTGCACACGGGCAAACCTAAACTAAACCTAGAGAGGCAAAGCAAACAGGCAAACACAAACACATATAGCATGAAATAAACACACCAACAAGGGGGCTCAAACATCAAAGGTTAGGCACTAGGGCCAACTGGAATAGGGTAAGTGTGCTCTTAACCTTGCCATTGAGAGGCTAAGGTGAAGCGGATGAAAGGAGATGAGGGGTGTGCCTCATTGCTTCTATCCCTGGCCAGGGAGAGCACTTGACAAGAATGTGTGGGTTCAGAAAGTGGGAACCCTTCTACACATTGGGTACTGACTCAGCTGTGCAATTGCACAAGATCTTGGGCTAGGATCTTAGTGCTACAACCATGTGATGGGAGCACTGAGAAGACTCACTGAATAGTAGGGGATAGATTGCTTGTCCCTTTGATCTACCAATTGCCTCTTCACTTAGGAGGTCTTTGACTCTGTACAGGGACAAAGTAAACATACACAGGCATTGCCTCTTAAGGAGGACTTCAGACAGTTTGCCCGGCCAAATAACAAGCCGGGTCTCCAGACTACATGAAGTAAAAGAGATTATACCTCAAGCAAGTTGCTAAAAAGCAAAGCAAATTAAGTTCAGAGAACTTAAGCAACTAAAGTACCTGAAAAAGTCAAACCAATCAGTAAACAGTTCAACAGTTAAAACCAAAAGGAATGGATAAACAGTCAACCACAGAAGGTCAACCGTGCAAAACAAGACTCAAACACATGAGTCAAACCATCTACAAAAACAAAGGTTAGTTCATATGTAAACAAATCCAATCACATTTGTATGATCTCAGTGGCAATGGTGCTTAACCTGAAACAGGAACTCAATAGTAAGCACAAAAGACCACTAGGACTAGCCTAGGGTCAAGGATGAAAGAAAAAAAAGTCAAGGAAGCAGAGAAAAGTCAACCAAAGTCAAAGTCAAACATTTAAGAAGCTATCACCATTGGGCCCACATTCAAATCATGCATTATTATCATCTTATGAACATTTGAAGTCAAAGTAAGGCAAATGAAAGCTCAAAGAGGTCAACAGAATAACTTGCATCAAAAGTCAACCCAAACAATCTCAAAAATCATCAAATAAATCACACTCAATCCTAACATCTAGCATGGTATACATGTAAAATTTCATGGCATTTGGATGAGAGGAAGACAGTCAATGAAAATCATGAAGTCAACACAATTTCAATCATGCACAAAGAAAATCAACAAACATGGGTCAACTTCAAAAAATCATATCAAATTGAAAACAGATGAGAAATGAATGAAATTAACACCAATGCAAAGCTCAAGATGTCTAGTTATCACATATGAAATTTCATGATCATACAATAAGATATGAGAATTTCACAAAAGATTTGGCAACATGTATCTCATAAAGTCAACAATTGACTAGGCAGGGAAGAAAAATCTCACATAAATGGAAAACAGCATGGTTAATTCCAAGAAAATTCATACACCAACTAGACATGTAAGATATCATTCATGCAAAATTTGGGGTCAATTGGATGCTAGGAAGTATGTGAACAAAATTCATGAAAATGCACATTCATGTTGTGACACCAAATGTAACCTCTAACTTCAAAAAAATCATATCACACAAACCCCAAATGAGAAATCCACAAACTTTATACCAAAATGAAGATGAGTGAGTCTAGTTTCACCACAAAAAATTTCAGGACCAAAGGATGCAACACGAGTATTTCACAAAAGAATTGGCAAGAGGTATCATTTAAGCATACATGTTGAGAAACTTATTACCATTAAAAATCCAGCCACATAAAAAATAATTAAAAATCATGATAAAATAGGGGACATTCTCATGAACATGATGGAAAAAATTGCATGATTTTTGGATTAAAATTGAGGGAGAAATGAATTTTGGAAGTTGTGTGAATAATTTGAGCAAACATGAGCAAATAGCATGGTCAAACAAGAGTCAGCATGGCAAAAGTGTAAATAGCGTGTCACTTATCCAAAACTCTGCGTTTTGGCATGAAGAATAAAATGTTTTGATTGGCTCTCAGCCAATGGAACAGTACACGCACAGAAAACAAATAACAGCAGCCAATTGAAATCCAAGTTTTCTGGAAATGGTCATACAATCTAGGGTTTGAAAATGCAGCAAACATCTTGCTCAAGCAATCATCATGAACAACAATCATAACTTTACAAGCATCATGGCAACGAGACAATAAGGTTCATGCAACATCATACCAACAGTAAATCCAAACATGATTCAAGAAGAAATCTGGGCAGACATTCTTTATGGTTGGTACAGCAGTTCATGTTCATATGACCAACATCATGAGAAAATTAATTCCAACCGAAAGGCCCAATCAGCCTGGCCACTAAACATCATCCTCAAATGGCATTAAACAGAAAAAACAGACACAGTTCAAGGAGATATTCTGGGCAGGTTTAATGGTTTTAAGATAACAGCAGGGCATTAACATTTTCATCGAAACTCATCATCAATCTATAGCATGGCCAACAGCATAGCAGTAACAATATGATTATGCAGATACAAATAACAACAGCAGGCATGATTCTGGGAAAACAAACTGGAAACAAGCTAGAGTTTAAGGGATACAGCAATGTTTTATCATCTTCATGTTCAACCATTAATCATGAACAACCAACCATAAACAGAATCATCAATAATCAAGCACGGCCATGAAACAACATCCTTATGCAACATCACTAACAACAAACCAAACATAATCATGGGGATTTCATAGGCAGAGTTCTAGGGTTTAAATACAACAGTGCTCACTTCATGTTCATGAACTCAAAAATCCAAAGTGCCCAGAAGTCAAAATCAAGTATGCCAATAGCATCAGCCAACATTAAACAACAAGAATACAGCACCACATTTCATTAAAACAACTCCATCAAGGCAAATCGAACAAAAGTTATCATGAACACAGAAAATGAAATTCAATTTTCTCTCAGCATATCCAACCATTTAGCATGATATAAGTTGCAACATGTTCAGCACACAAGAATCTACCCTAAACATAGCATGGTTTTGAGAAAAGAGGGAGTCGAGATTTTACTTGTTTTTGAAGCAATGGAAGAAGCAGTGCTTGTTTGGATGATCTGAGCTTGAACAGATGGAGGTTTTTGGTCCCAATGGTGTATCCTTGAAGAAGTTGTGCTCAAACTCGCTTGGTTCGACTCCAGTTCCAAGCTGCCATGGGAGAATGCTTTGAAAACAGGGCACGATGAAGAGGTTACAGCAGTGATTTGATGGTGCAAACAGCTTCCAATTAGTGACTAGATCATGGAACAAAGAAAAGAAATCGTGGCCTTTGAAGTTTTGGAACAGAAATTGCCAATATGCAAAAATGCAAGAGAGGAGAGGATGAAGTTTTTCTGTCGTTTTCAGGTTGTGGCTAGGGTTGAAATGAGCAGAAAATGTGCTCTTATATGTCTGTTTAAGCTCCACTAATGAAATGCTAAACCAAGTTTAACTTAATGAATAAAAATGCAAATTGCTAAGTGTTGGCATAAGGGAGTGGAGGTGTGGTTTCTTGCACGAAAATGGGCCTTAGCCAAGCTGCTACTGACCCTTAATCCATCTGTTTTACATTGGTTCATGAATTGCTAACCAAACTTTACTTATTTGAACCAATTTGCCATATTTGCACATTTTGCACTTTGGTCTAAAATGGTGGCATGATGATGAAATGAACATGAAATTATGCTTGGAGCAAGTTTCAAATACCATATAAAGTGAATCCCAATTGGCCAATTGTGTAAAAAGTCAATGAGTCAAAAAGTCAAAGTTTGGTCAAACTTTGATTTTTAATGGAAAAGGTCAAAAAATGCCATTTTGATTGGCAACGTTTTGGAGGGTGAAATTTATATTTTTGGAAAGAGGATGAAAAATGTGGTTTGTAGGAAAAAACCCCACCAAATTTGGCCTTATGGTTTGAGAGATATGCCCATTTGAAGTTCAAGATTTTGTGAAAATGAATTGATCATATCTTGACAACCATACATGGGATTTGAGAGTTCTTGGACTTTTTGAAAATGGGAGAACAAGATATTCAACTTTCATGTTGGGCAAAAATTCATTTGAAGCTTGTATCATGATGAAAGTTGAGGATCAAGAAGTTTCCATTTTTGGCAGTTGAAATTACAGGTCCAGTTTCTATTTTTGGAAATTTTCTGATTGGCTTCAAATTCTTCCATGATGTTGATTGCCATGACACATGAGGCCTATTAGGACATGAATAAGCTCTTTCAAACCATTTCCATCCATCAAAACCATAGAATCAACCACAGTTGACCAACTTTGACTTTTCTAGGGTTTTGGACTGACTGTGCACTTCTGATGAATTCCAAACCCTAATTCCTTGAGACCTTGACTTCACATGATGTCCCAAGTTGTATGGACTCTTGATTATGATCATGGTGCCCAAATTCCACAAGAATGGCCACCATCCACTGCTTTGATTGACTGTTGACTTTCTAGGGTTTTTTGCCTGGCTGTGCATGGACTGATGACCTCTGAGCCTTCAACCCTTGATTTGAACACTTAAAATGGACCTCCAAGTCATGTGAACTTGTTGGACAAACCCTAGGGCTTTAATTCCTTGAGAAACACCCTTGCTTGATTGGTGGACTGATCTCCTGATCAGTTTGACCTAATTCTTGCTTGCTTGCTCTTGAGGCAACTGGGGACAACGCAAATGCTATGCAATGGATCATGATATGCTATGACCTAATATGAGATGGTATGTACAATGATAGGTGCAAATTCGAGGTGCTACAGCTGCCCCTATTCAATCAGCTGGGAACCCGAATGGATGATAGCAGTGGCTGTCAGACTTTCAGGGTAAACAGGGATTGAATACAAAAGAACCGTAGAAATTTGCACCGACTGGATATAATACAAAGAAAACCACGTCATTTACCGATGACAAACTGCATGACAGCTTCGGAAAATCAAAACCATTTACCGATGGTTAAAGAACTGGAACCTTGATATTTACCGATATCAACTTCAGCGAGACCATTTACCGATGGCGGCTGGGGAAAACAAACTTCTGAAAAACCAAACCATTTACCGATGGTTAAAAACTGGGACCTTGATATTTACCGATATCAACTTCAGCCAGACCATTTACCGATGGCTGCTGGGAAACAACTTCTGAAAGATGAAACCATTTACCGATGGTTAAAACTTGATATTTAACGATATCAACTTCAGCCAGACCATTTACCGATGGCTGCTGGGAAACAAATGATGTAGAAAAGAAGCAAGACCATTTACCAATGGTGGCTTCAAAGAAACTGGATATTTACCGATGTCAACTTAGCAAGACCATTTACCGATGGCTGCTGCAACTGAGAACTCGATATTTACCGATATCGAGGAAACTGGGCCATTTACCGATGGTATCTCCGCTTGGGGAGTAACAAAATCTTCGTGGTGATACCAGACAAGACGTTTACTGACGACTTCCAGGGATTTTGATTTTATTGACGAGAGAACAAAGAATGACCAGACATTTACCGATGACTGGGATGATACACGATGTTTACCGACATCGAAAGATGATGTTTACCGACATCAAAAAGAATGACCAGACATTTACCGATGACTGGGGTGAGACACGATGTTTACCGACATCGAAAGATGATGTTTACCGACATCAAAAAGAAATGACCAGACATTTACCGATGACTGGGGTGAGACACGATGTTTACCGACATCGAAAGATGATGTTTACCGACATCAAAAAGAATGACCAGACATTTACCGATGACTGGGTGAGACATTTATTGGGGAAATACAAACAAATATTCGCAACTGAAAACCGGGTAGGACACTTACAGATGACTCTACTGGGGATTTCTAGCTGGGGAATTATCATACATTTACCGATGACTGATGGAAAAACTCGATGTTTACCGACATCGAAAGATGATGTTTACCGACATCAAAAGAGAAGACACACGCGGGTGTTGACATGACACTTACTGGTATCACAAAGAACAAAAATCTGGGATATGTTGAAGCAAGGCTGATCACTTGCTGGGGGGTGGTCTCACTAGGGGAGAAACAAACCCTCTGTCACCATCGGGTGAGGAAATAAAACTCTGTGGGGATAATCAAATCCGAATGCTGTCGAAGCAACTGTAGCAGACGTGTGCTGATGTTGAACAGGATGATCCGCCTCTGCCGGGGGATACGGTCTGATGTGGTTTCAAACACATGAATGCATATGTTTGAATTTTTCTATGGCGTAATGCTCCATATGGAATGGAAATGCTACGCAGTTTTGAGGATGCAATGATTTACTATATGCAATGTAGTATGGTAAGAACTCTGCGGGGAGAGATGCACAGGACGACTGTGCTGAGGAATCTTCAAGATAAATCCACTGGGGGAAAAGAAGGCAACTGCTGGGGAGCCGTCAATACAAATCCACTAGGGGGAGACAAGGCAACTCGCTGGGGAGTAATAAAGCAACACTGCTAGGGGAAAACAAAGGGAAACCTGCTGGGGGTAGCCCACATCAATCCACAAAAATTCCACTTGGGGAAATAAAAGCTCCACTGGGGAGGCTAAACCAGGCAACTCTCTGGGGATAAGGCTCATACAAACCTCAGATACAATAAACTTTGCTTTGGGGAATAACCGCTACTCCGCCGGGGACGACCCACAATGTTCACAAGTAGAAACGACTCAGCTGGGGATGTAGGTATCCGTCTGCCATGGACACCCGTCCAATCCACTGGTAGGATGAACTCTGCTGGAGAGATAACTGTTTCGCTGGGGAAGGCTTAAACAAAACAAAGTTAGGAGAACGACTCTGTCTGGGGAAAGCACTGCTGGAGAATGCTCACAGGTGACGACCTTACTGGGGAAAGTATTCACAGGTGACGACCTTACTGGGGAAAGTATTCACAGGTGACGACCTTACTGGGGAAAGTATTCACAGGTGACGACCTTACTGGGGAAAGTATTCACAGGTGACGACCTTACTGGGGAAAGTATTCACAGGTGACGACCTGCAAATCGGAACAACAGATGCCCCAGGGAGTACATGGACAAAATACAGTCAAGTGTCCTCAACATTCAAAATGATTTTCAAATGTTTTAATCTTTCTGCACGTCATTGTTTAGCCTTCATGTTCTCATATGCAATGTTTATCAAAAATTCGGACGTTTTTTGCAAACAAAACAGTAAAAGTAAAAACAAGAGAGCAATTTATCTGAATAACGACTTTTATTGATTGAAAGGGTGCCTGAAAAGGCAAATACATTGGGAAGCAATTCCTAGAAAGAGGTAATTGCACACAAAAGGAAAATAAACTATCCTAATGGCAATGTGAACACGGCATTCACTGTTTCCCGACTCTGTTATAACTCATAGATCATCAGTTTCCTCCCAGTTCCTTGCTTTCTGAGAAGACTGACTGGACCGACCACATCTGTCGCGATGGCAGCTGACGAAGCATGACGAAGTACAGATAACTCAGACTGTAGTCTTCGCTTTAATCCCTCTTTTGGCTGGATCGCCTTTTCAGGTTTTCAATCCACCGGGATACCCATTTTTGCCTAAGCCGCCCTTGCGGGTTTTCGACTTACCGGGTGTACATTTTTTTCATTTTTCTCCCTAACTTTTGCCCGAACCTTTTTCTTTCTGTTTTTTTTTTTTTTTTTTTTTTTTTGGTTCGCCGGGATGCCCATTTTTGCCTGGACTATTTTGTTCTTTTTGTCCAGCGGGTCAATTTATGCGAAGTATTTTTTGACTACATCTGAGTTAACAGGGGAAGGAAAATCTTCACCATCCATAGTTGTAAGCATCAAGGCTCCACCGGAGAAGACCTTCTTCACAACATATGGACCTTCGTAATTAGGAGTCCACTTGCCCCTGTTATCTGTACCGGGAGGAAGGATCCTCTTCAAAACTAGATCGCCAGTTTGAAATGTCCGAGGACGCACTTTCTGATCAAAGGCTCGCTTCATCCTTCTCTGGTATAACTGCCCGTGGCACACAGCTGCCAGCCGTCTTTCTTCGATAAGGCTTAACTCGTTAAACCTTGTACGAATCCACTCGGCTTCGTCCAGCTTGACATCCAATAATACCCTCAGAGAAGGGATCTCCACCTCAACTGGTAGGACTGCTTCCATACCATACACAAGGGAGTAGGGGGTTGCCCCGGTCGACGTACGTACTGAGGTACGGTATCCATGTAAAGCAAAAGGCAACATCTCGTGCCAATCTTTGTACGTAACGACCATTTTCTGCACAATCTTCTTGATATTCTTGTTAGCTGCCTCTACAGCACCGTTCATCTTCGGTCTGTAAGGAGAAGAATTGTGATGTTCAATCTTGAAATCTCTGCATAAGTCTTTCATCATTTTGTTGTTGAGATTTGAACCATTGTCAGTGATGATTCTCTCAGGGACTCCATAACGACAGATGATTTCTTTCTTGATGAACCGGGCAACCACTTGTTTGGTGACGTTGGCATAGGAAGCTGCTTCCACCCATTTGGTGAAGTAATCGATCGCAACCAAGATGAAGTGATGTCCATTAGAAGCAGTTGGCTCTATCCTCCCAATCATGTCAATGCCCCACATGGCGAACGGCCAAGGCGAGTTCATGACATTCAACGGGCTTGGTGGTACATGCACCTTATCAGCGTAGATTTGACACTTATGGCATTTCCGAGCATATTTGAAGCAATCGGATTCCATAGTCATCCAATAATATCCGGCTCTCAGCAATTTCTTCGACATTGCATGACCACCAGCGTGGGTACCAAACGAACCCTCGTGCACTTCTTGCATTAACATGTCTGCTTCGTGTCTATCCACGCATCTGAGCAAAACCATGTCAAAGTTTCTCTTGTATAGCACATCATCCTGATTCAGATAAAAGCTTCCAGCAAGCCTTCTCAGGGTCTTCTTATCATTTTTCGACGCACCCTCAGGATACTCTTGAGTCTTGAGGAAGTTCTTGATGTCATAATACCACGGCTTATCATCAATAGCATTAACAGACTCGGCTGCAAACACATACGCAGGCCTCTCGAGTCGATTTACCGCAACATGTGGCACCTGATTCCACCAATGAACCTTTATCATGGAAGATAAAGTAGCCAATGCATCAGCCATCTGATTCTCATCCCGAGGGACATGATACAATTTCACCTTCTTGAAGAACGTCAGTATTCTTCTGGTGTAATCTCTATACGGAATCAAATGTGGCTGGTTTGTATTCCAATCTCCATTGACCTGATTGATCACTAGAGCAGAATCTCCAAAAATGTCAAGTGTTTTGATCCTCAGATCAATGGCTTCTTCTATCCCCATGATACAAGCCTCATACTCAGCTTCATTGTTGGTGACGTCGAATGTCAATCTGGCAGAAAAAGGTATATGAGCACCTTTGGGATTGATTAGCACTGCGCCAACACCATTACCGTTCATATTCACAGCCCCATCAAACATCAGTGTCCACTTGTCATCAGGATCCGGTCCCTCCTCAACAAGCGGCTCTTCACAGTCTTTCGTCTTCAGATACATGATGTCTTCATCAGGGAATTCAAACATCATAGGCTGATAGTCATCGATCGGTTGCTCGGCAAGATAGTCTGACAGAATACTGCCTTTGATGGCCTTCTGCGATGTGTACTGAATGTCATACTCTGTTAAAATCATCTGCCAACGGGCAACACGTCCGGTGAGAGCTGGCTTCTCAAAGATGTATTTCACAGGATCCATCCTAGAAATCAACAGAGTAGTATGGTTCAACATATACTGCCTTAGTCGGCGAGCAGCCCAGGGCAAAGCACAACAAGTTTTCTCGAGCAGTGAATATCGTGTTTCACAGTCGGTAAACTTTTTGCTTAGGTAGTATATGGCATGCTCTTTTCGACCAGACTCGTCATGCTGACCCAACACACACCCCATTGAAGTCTCGGTGACTGATAGGTACATTATCAGTGGTCTCCCAGGAACTGGAGGGATCAGGATTGGAGGTTTCTGTAGATACTCCTTGATTTTGTCAAATGCCTTTTGACAGTCATCATTCCATTTGATCGCCTGATTCTTTCTGAGTAGTTTGAAAATTGGTTCACATGTGGCAGTTAGATGAGATATGAACCTTGCAATGTAGTTCAACCTCCCTAAAAACCCACGGACTTGCTTTTCCGTCTTCGGTTCAGGCATCTCTTGAATAGCTTTGACTTTAGCTGGATCTACCTCAATCCCTTTTTCGCTGACAATGAAGCCTAAGAGCTTCCCGGATCTTACTCCAAACGTGCACTTGTTCGGATTCAGCCTCAGTTTGAATTTGACCAGTCTGTCAAACAACTTCTGCAAATTTACCAAGTGCTCCTCTTCTGTCTGCGACTTCGCAATCATATCATCCACGTACACTTCGATTTCGTTGTGCATCATGTCATGAAAGAGAGTCGTCATTGCCCTCTGATAGGTAGCACCGGCATTCTTCAGCCCAAATGGCATCACTTTGTAGCAGAACGTGCCCCAAGGTGTAATGAATGTCGTCTTTTCCATGTCCTCTGGCGCCATCTTGATCTGGTTGTAGCCTGAGAAACCGTCCATGAAAGAGAATACCGAGGACTGAGCCGTATTATCAACCAATACATCGATGTGAGGTAATGGGAAGTCGTCTTTCGGACTCGCTCTGTTCAAGTCTCGGTAATCGACACACATCCTGACTTTGCCATCCTTCTTCGGCACGGGAACAATGTTGGCAACCCACGGCGGGTAACTGGTGACAGCTAGGAAACCTGCGTCCCACTGCTTCTGAACCTCTTCCTTGATCTTGACAGCCATATCAGGACTTGTTCTGCGAAGCTTCTGCTTGACTGACGGGCACTCTTCTCTGAGAGGCAACCGATGCACCACAATGTCTGTATCCAGCCCAGGCATATCTTGGTATGACCAGGCGAATATTTCCACATATTCTCTCAGCATCTCGATTAGCTTCCTCTTGACAGAGTCTTCTAAAGCAGCCCCAATCTTGATCTCTCTTCTGGCGTCCTCAGTACCCAGATTGACAATTTCCAACTCTTCCTGGTGAGGTTGGATGACCCTTTCCTCTTGCTTCAGTAATCTGACCAATTCTGCAGGGAGTTCACAGTCTTCCTCACTCTCCTCTTCAGCTTGGTAGATGGGATTGTTGAAATCATACTGAGCCATAACAGAGTCGTTCACAGTGGATGCCAAAAGATCATTTCTGCATGTTTAATGTTTTGCTTTTAGAAAAAGATTTCAATAAAGTCACAAAAGACAAAAACATTGCCATTTTATTGTTTTGAAAAAGTGGAAAACAGAAAATAGAAAGACAAAGATCTCAAAGTTTGATTGAAAAAACGTCCCTTATTTATAAACATTGTGAAACATGATGTGGCCCTACAATGAACCGCTACGCCTTGGGCAGAACGTAGGGTTTTCATGCAAAATGATAAAAAACAAAAGAAAATTACTCTGTCAGTAGAGTAACTTGGACCACTTCTTCAGCTGTCCAATTGTTGATAACCTCGCCTGGTGCACAAAGGCGGACCCAGACGTCCAAATCACGATCGCTGTCTTCACCATCAGTAACAAAGACGTCCCCATGGTTCATCAGCCCAGCGCTGGTGAAGGTGCTCGGACCTGCTTGTACATGCTGCTCTGCTTGGAGAGGCTCGTACCCAATGCCGAATTTGTCTTCTTTAACTGGCAAGTCAACCATCTTGCCCCAGCCTTCTGCTTTTCCGGAGTCTACCACTTCCTTGGCTTGCTTGTACGACGAAATCGAAGCACCAGGCTTCCTCTGCTCAGCACAAGCTACCCCTTCCAATGCCACAGTCTCGAACGCCTGGCACAGGGTTTCGTGGATCTCGCCATCCACCTCAACATATTTGAATGAGGAGAGATGACTCACCAGAATCTCTTCTTCGCCACAAACAGTCACAATCTGACCGTTCCAGACATATTTGAGCTTTTGGTGGAGAGTCGACGAGACTGCTCCAGCGGCGTGAATCCATGGACGCCCCAACAAACAGCTATAAGCAGGCTGAATGTCCATCACATAGAAAACAATGTCGAAGGTCTCCGGACCTATCTTCACTGGCAGGGTGACTTCACCAAACACAGAACGTTTGGATCCGTCAAATGCACGCACAATCAGGTCACTGGGAGTGAGCACAACTCCCTCGACATCAATCTTCTTCAATATCTGCTTCGGCAGGACATTCAGGGACGACCCGGTGTCCACTAGCACGTGAGATAATACAGCGCCTTTGCACTCCATAGTGATGTGCAAGGCTTTGTTGTGATTGCGACCCTCAGGCGTTAGGTCTAGGTCAGTGAAACCTACACCGTGCCTGGTACTCACGTTTGCTAGAACACCCTCCAGCTGGTTGACGGATATCTCTTGCGGGACGTACGCCATGTTCAACATCTTCAACAGAGCGTCCCGATGTGCCTCAGAACACATCAGCAAGGAGAGTATCGAGATTTTTGACGGAGTTTGGTTGAGCTGATCCACAATTTTGTAGTCACTCTTTTTGATGATTTTCATAAACTCCTCAACATCTTTCTGGAAAGAACCCTCAGCCTCCTTCTGAGCCGGCTCTTCGTCAACCACTGCTTGTTTGCCCTTAGCTTTTGCAGATGACTCAGCAATAGCATCCCTCAAAGGCTGAGGCGCAAACAGTCGTCCACTCCTTGTGAAACCTCCCTGTCCTCCAACATTGTCCACCACCGGACTTGCAACAGCAGGGATCCTCACAGGAGCACTGATAGTGACTGGTGCTTGCACAGCTGGTCTCGTCTGGTTACCAGCCCTCCTATCACGGCGATAGGCATTGTCATAACTCCATGGCACAGCTCTACTATTCTCAATCTGCCTTCTGCCAGGCACAACAATAGTAGCAGGTGCACGGATGGTTACCGGAGCAGGAATGGTAACCGGAGTATTATTGGTGGCGGGTGCACTGACAGCCCCACGCCCTCTTCCTTCGGACGGCTTATAAAAAATAGTGACAGTAGACACTGCCCCATTATCTCTGGTAGCCCGGCTGAACTGCAAACAGCCTTCGTCCATCAGCCTCTGAATACCAGCCCTCAGCTGGTCACAACCATTGTCGGCTTCTGCACAGCCTAAACAATCTTCTTCACAACCTGGGTCAACACCCCCCTTCAGCAAACGGCCCTTGATTGTTAACAAAGAAGTCTGAACTTCATTAACATTCACAATCAAGTTTTCAGCTTCTCCATCTTCAACATTGTTGACCCTATGCCCGCCATGCTGAGGCATAGGATTGTTCACCACATTCGGAACTGGAGAGAAGTTGATCGCCTTAGCATCGATCAAGTCTTGAACCTTGTGCTGCAAAGCTCGGCATCTTTCAATATGGTGGCCTGGTGCCCCAGAATGAAAGTCACAGCGGACATTTGCGTCATAGCCTGGAGGCAGCACAGTAGGAGTCGCCATTGTACGCAATTCCACAAACCCTAACCGGAGTAGTTCGGGTAACAATTCGGCGTACGTCATGGGCAATGGGTCAAATCTTCTATCAGGATTCAACCTCTGTCTCTGCTGAGGCTGGAAAGGACGTTGTTGTTGTTGTTGCTGTTGTTGAGGTCGTTGCGGTTGTTGTTGAACTCTCTGTTGTTGTGGACGAGGTTGAGGTGCAGGAATGGTCACTGCAGCTACTGGACGATACTGGTCCCTGTTTGTATTAGCTCTGTACACACTCCCTCTGTGCTGTACAGCATTGGTTTCTCCTTCTCTACGGCGAGGTGCCCCAGAGAAGGGTTTCTTAGAAGAAGATGAGGAACCAGTATCATGGATCCTCCCAGCCTTGATCAGACTCTCAGTTTTTTCACCGCAAATAACAACGTCAGAAAAGCTTCCGAATGGGCAGCTTCCCATCCGGTCCATGTAGACACCTTGCAGAGTGCTAATGAACATGTCAGTCAACTCCCTTTCCAGCATAGGGGGTTGAACTCTTGCAGCTAGTTCGCGCCATCTCTGGGCGTACTCTTTGAAACTTTCGTTGTTCTTCTGACATAAGCTTTGCAACTGAGTTCTGGTCGGAGCCATGTCCATATTATGCTTATACTGCCTGAGGAACGCCTCACCCAGGTCTCTCCAGCATCTGATGGAATCCCGCTTCAACTCCATATACCAATCCAAGGACGCCCCAGATAGGCTGTCTTGGAAGAAATACATCCACATCTTCTCATCGTCAGTGTATGCGGATATTTTTCTGTAGTACGCCTGCACGTGGGTGCGAGGGCAGGAGGTACCGTTGTATTTGTCAAATGACGGCGCCTTGAATTTATGCGGGATTCTCAGTCCTTCAACTAATCCCATGTTGGTAACATCAAAACCGAGGGAGTTTTGACATTCCATTGCCCGGATTTTCTCAGCAAGGGCCTCTACTTTGCGATCTCTAGCATCATTCCTACCCAAGATGTCGTCATCTTCACTGAGCATAGTAAACAAATCCTCTTGTCTGTCAACAATAGGAATTCTATTACGGGCTGGAACATGAATGGCTCTGGCACTAACAACATCTGGAGCAATCGGTTGACCGTCAACTCGGATACCCCTCAACTCTTCACCCACATCATAATTGTTGACGGGAATAGCAGCAGCAGGGACTTCAGGAACTGGGTTTCCTTCTTGCAGAGGCTGGTTGGGCGGTGGCAATGTAGCTTCTTGCCTCTGAACCAGTGCTCGGAGCTCTTCTTGACCTTGCGCAACCCCTTGCATCATATGAATGAACTGGGCCATGCTTGCCCTCATCTCTGCCAACTCGGCTTGTACTTGATCCATGTTGCGTTGATGGTTGAGCCTCGTTGAGTAGCGGTGCGGTCTTTGATCAGCTATCCTGCCTGAACACAGGAACCCACAGTGAGAAGACGGCACAAGAGCACCTGTTATGCAAATGATATGATTATGATGTTTAATGATATGCATGATGCACATGAAATGCTCATTTCTCAGGCATTCAAAGAGCCTGACCCATCCTGAAAAGATGGCAACCTGCAACAAGAGAACAAACAGATACAGGGAAAAAGAGAGCAACAGGGAAAAATCAGACATCCTTATATATGAATAAGGGTAAAAGAAGTCATACAACTGAATATTCGAAAACAGAGTACAAAGAAAAAGAATCCCATCCAACAAGCCTGGAGGTGATTCTCAATAGAAAGATCCAACAGATGGATTACACACAAACGAATCCCATCCAACAAGCCTGGAAGTAATTCAACAAAAAGATACAAACAAAGATACAGTCTACAGCAGACGGTCCTCTGGAATGAGGGTCTTCAGGTAATGACATTGGTCTATCAACAGTGAGCATTCTGAACAATCTGGTAAAGGAGTGATCTTCTCCTTCAATTGTCTTCTCAGCTCCAAGACTTCTCCTCCGAGATACTCCTCCGACTTCTGTCTCAACTCCGTCTCCTTCTTCAACTGACTGTCTTTGTCCTTGAGTTGCTTCTCCAAGTCTCTGATCTTCTTTTGGTAGTTGACTTCTGCTCTCTGCAGTCTCAAACACTCCCTATGCTCTGCATCCATCAAGGACTCCATTTCCTCATATGATCTCTTCTTCCTCCTTGCTCTACTAGCATCCTCTCCTTGCACTTCCCTGAGTTGATGGGCCAAGTGCAGCTTGTCAGCCTTAGCTTTGTACAGCTCCATCTGAGTGTCTTGCTCCTTCTCTCTCAGACGACGACTCTCCATCAAGGCTTGCTTATAGTGCTCAGCAGGCACACTATCAGCAAGTACCAAAGGTGGTTGCTCTTGCAACGGCTCCATCCTATCGTAGGGAAGCAGCAAAGTTTCCACTCTCTTCTTTACCCAATCGGTGTAATCGGGCATTGCAATGGCAAACTTCTTTCCTAAGACGGATCCATCCTTCACTCCAACATATCTCCAGGCTTTCCCTATCTGCTCCAACTTAGCAGGGTCATCCTTCTTCTCAAAATAGAAACTCTCAGCTATCTCAGCTTCGAGCGGTCTTCTACACATGACAAACCCTAGCTGGCGAAGGGAGAGAACTGGGTTGTAGTTGATGCAACCCTTGGTCCCTACGAGTGGCACGCCCCGGAATTCGCCACAACTTAAGATAACATCCTTCACATCCATCCGGTACGACTGCCACCTGATGTCGTAAGAAGTGAGCGACATGACCCTCTGAGTCCACTTCAGAGTGCTCTGGGTATCCACAAATGGTCCACTGGCTGGCAGAAGAGACATGAACCATTTGAACAGAAGAGGTAGACAACATCTAATGGCTCCACCCTTACCATGCCTACTGTGGATGGCATAGTAAGTATCCGCTAGAAGAGTAGGGATTGGATTCCCTCTGATTAAGATGCTGATGGCAGTATGGTCAATGAAGTTCGGCATACTGGGAAATAGGATGATCCCATAGATCATGGCAGCTAGCTGCGCGTGAAACACTTCCCAATTACCCTTATTTGCTTCAGCTCTGGCTACTCTCAACAGAAACTTCAACGGCAGACCTACAACCTCCCCACAGGGCTTCCAATTCTTACCAACCTCCTCAATACTCAACTGGAGAGCTCTGGCAATTAATCTGAAGTCGACCTCCTTGGGGACGTCCAAGAAGGGAGTCCGATGCTGAATAGGGATACTCAACAGGATAGAATACTCCTCAAGGGTAGGTGCAAGCTGATAATCTTGGAAAGTGAAGCATCTGAGCTCGGGGTCATAAAACTGAAGTAGTGTCTGCAGAGGCACCGGATCCACTACTGTCTTCAGCACTGTCAAGAGATCTCCATATCGCCCAACAAAACTCTTCAATCGGTCATCTGTCACGAGGCTACCCAGCTCAACTAGCGGAGTCAACGGCTCACGGTGGAAACTGTAGGAACAGGTCTTCCGCTTCAGCTCAGGAACTGTTGCCATCTCTATCAGTAGACAAGCTCGGGAATGTACCTGAGAAATGATATGCATGCAGAGATTAGTTTTTTTTTCTCTTTTTTTTTTAATAATTTTTTTTCGATTTTTTTTTTTAATGCGTTTCTTTTGAAAAATAAATATGCTATGATGCACATGATGCAGACTGGACTGGCTGGTTGTGCAATCTCTGACTAGGTCGAAGCTTCAGTCAAAACTCGGAACTTAAATCCAACTTAAGGTCAAACTGATCACACTGTCTGAACATAGAGTCACCATCAGAACCAAAGTCACCAACGGTACCTGTAATGAATAACCCTTCCCCACTCACGGGTGTAGTCTAGGCCAGGGTAAAGCTGAGAGAAACGCAGCATAAATAACCTTTCGCAGAAATACTGTCATATACACACCCGAAGTATGTAACGACAGTACCCCACCAGGGTCTGAACTGCTCGTGATATCGATGTTCCGCTAAGTGGCGCCATACCACCCGCTTCCCATGAATCACTCTATTCCTAATCATCCTAGGTTTTCACTCATGGTCTGGGTATTGGACCTTTTACCTCAACTGACTCCCCCCCCACACAGAGAAAACAGACAACCAGCCAGGCAACAGCAAATGATGAATATGAATGCAAACATCAATGCGCACAAATAATGCAATCAATAAATGTACATATATACAATGAATGCAATAAAATACAACAAGCAGAAAGCAACCAAAACCCTAATCCTAGAGAGCGCTAGGAGAGACTCGCTCAGGGAAGATGGACCAGCATAGGTCAACTTCTCTATGTCCCCAGCAGAGTCGCCAGCTGTCGCATTACGCGAAAAACCGGCGGGAAAAGAAAGAAACAACAGAGCCGCCACCGTGCGTTATTTATCCCAAAAGAGGGAAAGGAAACGCTCGAAGTAAACCTAGGAAAGAACATGGTCTCGCGACCAAAGAGGATGGGTTCGGGAGTCGGTTATGCGAAGGGAAGGTGTTAGGCACCCTACGCATCCGTAGTACTCTACGGGATCCACGCACAAAAGGAAAGAATATGGTTGCTAAACACTGCTCAAACACACACACACTGGCTGAAAGAAACGAAAGAGACTGACTGAAACTGACTCGGCAGGATATCGTATCCTGGGCCTACTTAGTCTATCAGGCATAGACATCAGAGTCGAAGTAGTTCGGACTGGGGAAACGACACATGCTCGCTAGGATATCGCATCCTATGCATACGTATCTTCTCGGACGAGAGAAGAATCAGAGCATTCGTAGCTCGGCTGACACGCACACAAACAAACAGGACACACACAGGCAAACGTGGAGCCTGAATGCCAATCACTGGACTTACATCAGCATCCGAACCTAAACACACACACACTGGAACCCAAATGCCACTCGATGGACTTACATCGGCTTCCAAGCACACAACAACACAACAGGTTGATAGGGAGTCGGGGACTCAGCCTATAACTGTCAAGCACACACAAAAGAAAAGAAAAGGCGCCCGGAGAGATCAGCTCAATCTCCTGCCTACATACTCCATCTGGTATGGAGATCAGGGCGATGTAGTTCCCCTACGCAGGGACAAGGATCTAGCCTAACCAGATAACAGAAGGAGACACAACTCTAGGGAGACTACGACTCGAGCCTAGACGTTGTCATGCAAAGGTCAACCCTAAGTTAAGGTTTCGAGCTAAATGGCACAAGGGCCAACCTATCTTAAACAGACACAGGAAAAAGCAAGATCTCGATTGCAACAAGAGCAAAAGAAAGGGAATATCTCAATCACAACAGGGGTGAGAGAAAAGAATTAGATGTTAGTTGTTAGTCAAACTCGGCAAGACATCGCGTCTCGTGCCTACGTATCTCATCTGAACATGAGAATCAGAGTTGCCGTAGTTCGGCCAAACAACTCTAAGCATGGCTCACACAGGAAGCAAGCCACACAAACTACCTTGCACACGGGCAAACCTAAACTAAACCTAGAGAGGCAAAGCAAACAGGCAAACACAAACACATATAGCATGAAATAAACACACCAACAAGGGGGCTCAAACATCAAAGGTTAGGCACTAGGGCCAACTGGAATAGGGTAAGTGTGCTCTTAACCTTGCCATTGAGAGGCTAAGGTGAAGCGGATGAAAGGAGATGAGGGGTGTGCCCCATTGCTTCTATCCCTGGCCAGGGAGAGCACTTGACAAGAATGTGTGGGTTCAGAAAGTGGGAACCCTTCTACACATTGGGTACTGACTCAACTGTGCAATTGCACAAGATCTTGGGCTAGGATCTCAGTGCTACAACCATGTGATGGGAGCACTGAGAAGACTCACTGAATAGTAGGGGATAGATTGCTTGTCCCTTTGATCTACCAATTGCCTCTTCACTTAGGAGGTCTTTGACTCTGTACAGGGACAAAGTAAACATACACAGGCATTGCCTCTTAAGGAGGACTTCAGACAGTTTGCCCGGCCAAATAACAAGCCGGGTCTCCAGACTACATGAAGTAAAAGAGATTATACCTCAAGCAAGTTGCTAAAAAGCAAAGCAAATTAAGTTCAGAGAACTTAAGCAACTAAAGTACCTGAAAAAGTCAAACCAATCAGTAAACAGTTCAACAGTTAAAACCAAAAGGAATGGATAAACAGTCAACCACAGAAGGTCAACCGTGCAAAACAAGACTCAAACACATGAGTCAAACCATCTACAAAACAAAGGTTAGTTCATATGTAAACAAATCCAATCACATTTGTATGATCTCAGTGGCAATGGTGCTTAACCTGAAACAGGAACTCAATAGTAAGCACAAAAGACCACTAGGACTAGCCTAGGGTCAAGGATGAAAGAAAAAAAAGTCAAGGCAGCAGAGAAAAGTCAACCAAAGTCAAAGTCAAACATTTAAGAAGCTATCACCATTGGGCCCACATTCAAATCATGCATTATTATCATCTTATGAACATTTGAAGTCAAAGTAAGGCAAATGAAAGCTCAAAGAGGTCAACAGAATAACTTGCATCAAAAGTCAACCCAAACAATCTCAAAAATCATCAAATAAATCACACTCAATCCTAACATCTAGCATGGTATACATGTAAAATTTCATGGCATTTGGATGAGAGGAAGACAGTCAATGAAAATCATGAAGTCAACACAATTTCAATCATGCACAAAGAAAATCAACAAACATGGGTCAACTTCAAAAAATCATATCAAATTGAAACCAGATGAGAAATGAATGAAATTAACACCAATGCAAAGCTCAAGATGTCTAGTTATCACATATGAAATTTCATGATCATACAATAAGATATGAGAATTTCACAAAAGATTTGGCAACATGTATCTCATAAAGTCAACAATTGACTAGGCAGGGAAGAAAAATCTCACATAAATGGAAAACAGCATGGTTAATTCCAAGAAAATTCATACACCAACTAGACATGTAAGAGATCATTCATGCAAAATTTGGGGTCAATTGGATGCTAGGAAGTATGTGAACAAAATTCATGAAAATGCACATTCATGTTGTGACACCAAATGTAACCTCTAACTTCAAAAAAATCATATCACACAAACCCCAAATGAGAAATCCACAAACTTTATACCAAAATGAAGATGAGTGAGTCTAGTTTCACCACAAAAAATTTCAGGACCAAAGGATGCAACACGAGTATTTCACAAAAGAATTGGCAAGAGGTATCATTTAAGCATACATGTTGAGAAACTTATTACCATTAAAAATCCAGCCACATAAAAAATAATTAAAAATCATGATAAAATAGGGGACATTCTCATGAACATGATGGAAAAAATTGCATGATTTTTGGATTAAAATTGAGGGAGAAATGAATTTTGGAAGTTGTGTGAATAATTTGAGCAAACATGAGCAAATAGCATGGTCAAACAAGAGTCAGCATGGCAAAAGTGTAAATAGCGTGTCACTTATCCAAAACTCTGCGTTTTGGCATGAAGAATAAAATGTTTTGATTGGCTCTCAGCCAATGGAACAGTACACGCACAGAAAACAAATAACAGCAGCCAATTGAAATCCAAGTTTTCTGGAAATGGTCATACAATCTAGGGTTTGAAAATGCAGCAAACATCTTGCTCAAGCAATCATCATGAACAACAATCATAACTTTACAAGCATCATGGCAACGAGACAATAAGGTTCATGCAACATCATACCAACAGTAAATCCAAACATGATTCAAGAAGAAATCTGGGCAGACATTCTTTATGGTTGGTACAGCAGTTCATGTTCATATGACCAACATCATGAGAAAATTAATTCCAACCGAAAGGCCCAATCAGCCTGGCCACTAAACATCATCCTCAAATGGCATTAAACAGAAAAAACAGACACAGTTCAAGGAGATATTCTGGGCAGGTTTAATGGTTTTAAGATAACAGCAGGGCATTAACATTTTCATCGAAACTCATCATCAATCTATAGCATGGCCAACAGCATAGCAGTAACAATATGATTATGCAGATACAAATAACAACAGCAGGCATGATTCTGGGAAAACAAACTGGAAACAAGCTAGAGTTTAAGGGATACAGCAATGTTTTATCATCTTCATGTTCAACCATTAATCATGAACAACCAACCATAAACAGAATCATCAATAATCAAGCACGGCCATGAAACAACATCCTTATGCAACATCACTAACAACAAACCAAACATAATCATGGGGATTTCATAGGCAGAGTTCTAGGGTTTAAATACAACAGTGCTCACTTCATGTTCATGAACTCAAAAATCCAAAGTGCCCAGAAGTCAAAATCAAGTATGCCAATAGCATCAGCCAACATTAAACAACAAGAATACAGCACCACATTTCATTAAAACAACTCCATCAAGGCAAATCGAACAAAAGTTATCATGAACACAGAAAATGAAATTCAATTTTCTCTCAGCATATCCAACCATTTAGCATGATATAAGTTGCAACATGTTCAGCACACAAGAATCTACCCTAAACATAGCATGGTTTTGAGAAAAGAGGGAGTCGAGATTTTACTTGTTTTTGAAGCAATGGAAGAAGCAGTGCTTGTTTGGATGATCTGAGCTTGAACAGATGGAGGTTTTTGGTCCCAATGGTGTATCCTTGAAGAAGTTGTGCTCAAACTCGCTTGGTTCGACTCCAGTTCCAAGCTGCCATGGGAGAATGCTTTGAAAACAGGGCACGATGAAGAGGTTACAGCAGTGATTTGATGGTGCAAACAGCTTCCAATTAGTGGCTAGATCATGGAACAAAGAAAAGAAATCGTGGCCTTTGAAGTTTTGGAACAGAAATTGCCAATATGCAAAAATGCAAGAGAGGAGAGGATGAAGTTTTTCTGTCGTTTTCAGGTTGTGGCTAGGGTTGAAATGAGCAGAAAATGTGCTCTTATATGTCTGTTTAAGCTCCACTAATGAAATGCTAAACCAAGTTTAACTTAATGAATAAAAATGCAAATTGCTAAGTGTTGGCATAAGGGAGTGGAGGTGTGGTTTCTTGCACGAAAATGGGCCTTAGCCAAGCTGCTACTGACCCTTAATCCATCTGTTTTACATTGGTTCATGAATTGCTAACCAAACTTTACTTATTTGAACCAATTTGCCATATTTGCACATTTTGCACTTTGGTCTAAAATGGTGGCATGATGATGAAATGAACATGAAATTATGCTTGGAGCAAGTTTCAAATACCATATAAAGTGAATCCCAATTGGCCAATTGTGTAAAAAGTCAATGAGTCAAAAAGTCAAAGTTTGGTCAAACTTTGATTTTTAATGGAAAAGGTCAAAAAATGCCATTTTGATTTGGCAAGGTTTTGGAGGGTGAAATTTATATTTTTGGAAAGAGGATGAAAAATGTGGTTTGTAGGAAAAAACCCCACCAAATTTGGCCTTATGGTTTGAGAGATATGCCCATTTGAAGTTCAAGATTTTGTGAAAATGAATTGATCATATCTTGACAACCATACATGGGATTTGAGAGTTCTTGGACTTTTTGAAAATGGGAGAACAAGATCTTCAACTTTCATGTTGGGCAAACATTCATTTGAAGCTTGTATCATGATGCAAGTTGAGGATCAAGAAGTTTCCATTTTTGGCAGTTGAAATTACAGGTCCAGTTTCTATTTTTGGAAATTTTCTGATTGGCTTCAAATTCTTCCATGATGTTGATTGCCATGACACATGAGGCCTATTAGGACATGAATAAGCTCTTTCAAACCATTTCCATCCATCAAAACCATAGAATCAACCACAGTTGACCAACTTTGACTTTTCTAGGGTTTTGGACTGACTGTGCACTTCTGATGAATTCCAAACCCTAATTCCTTGAGACCTTGACTTCACATGATGTCCCAAGTTGTATGGACTCTTGATTATGATCATGGTGCCCAAATTCCACAAGAATGGCCACCATCCACTGCTTTGATTGACTGTTGACTTTCTAGGGTTTTTTGCCTGGCTGTGCATGGACTGATGACCTCTGAGCCTTCAACCCTTGATTTGAACACTTAAAATGGACCTCCAAGTCATGTGAACTTGTTGGACAAACCCTAGGGCTTTAATTCCTTGAGAAACACCCTTGCTTGATTGGTGGACTGATCTCCTGATCAGTTTGACCTAATTCTTGCTTGCTTGCTCTTGAGGCAACTGGGGACAACGCAAATGCTATGCAATGGATCATGATATGCTATGACCTAATATGAGATGGTATGTACAATGATAGGTGCAAATTCGAGGTGCTACAGTGTTGACTTTGGCAACATTTGTGACAAAAAGGGGGAGTAATAACCACCAATACCCCTGACAAACAGAGTGGGTCTCTACAACAGACTCTCATGACAGATCTGAAGATTCCCCCCCCTGCAGCTGATGTTGAAGTTTAGGTGCAACTTCTAATATATGTGTGCTGCTATGTGAAGTTTTCATTTAACTTCCATGTGTGTGAGTGTGCTGCCACTCTGAGTGTATTAGCTAGTATTATTCCGCTGCCATGAACTCTGTTATGGGGATCAAAGTGTTTTAGCCAAAAATTTGCCAAAGGGGGAGTTTGTAGGTGTTTAATTGGCTGCATTGTATGGTAAAACACTAATGTCTTGACTGATGTCATGACATGTATATGTAACTACATTGTAGTTACTGCAGGACTAGCTAACACAGGATTATTGAATGCTGTGACATTCATACCTGTCAACAGATACTAAGGAACAGAAGCTCTGTTAGAACTTAGTATTCATTTGCAGTCTGGTTATCAAGGAAGAACCAGACCTGGCATAAGGCCTACTGAATGAATGTCAAACTGGATGTTGTGACATTCATCATTAACAGCAGCTGGTGAAGATTAGGCAGAGTGGTGTTCTGCTATACTTCAGCATATTAGTTAGTTTGTTCTTCAAGAGAATTACAGAACTAACTTGAGGCCAATTGTGTAAATGTTAAGTTGGACACTTTGACATTTACTAATGTAAGCTGGTACTGTAGTATGGTCATATTGATCATGTACAAGTCAGCAGATTTGTACAGTCTGTTTTTCTGGAAAAACAGACTCAGCATATGGACCTTGATGTCAAGCTGAATGTCGTGACATTCATTCCTGACAGCATATGCTAAATTGTAGGTTGTTCAGTTTTCTGTTACAGCTTTCTCAGGCTATTCTTTAGGAAGTCAACAGCTTAGAGAAAATCCAGGAAATCAACAACCAAGCTACATTCAATGAACCTAACAAATAGCCTATTTCTTAGCAACCTAAATATTGAATTTGTGGGAACGTATGTGACCTAAAATTCAGGAAAATACAGGTGCAAAAGCCCAGGTGCTGCAATATAAAAAGGAAGGCATTCCTCCATTCAGTTTCGGGGATTTTGAGGCGTGAAGATTTAGTGTGTCCATCTTACTTCACTGCTGTATTTTTGTGAGTCTAGAATTAGACGTATCTTGTAAGCCAAGTCATTATCAAATAGATGATTGCTTTGGCATAGGGTGTTCATTGAGTTGTAAGTGTTGTGTCACTCGAAGCTTTTAAGCGTGAGTGCTGTGTATCTTGGTTTAAGCTGTGAAGCATAACCAAGAGTTGTTTTTGAAGTGTGACTTCAAAGTGTTTTTAATATCACTGAGGTGATTGAGGGGGAGTGAGTAGGAACTCTGATCTTAGATTAAGATTGAAATTGCATTGGGTAGGGATTAAGTGATAAGTTGTAAACGGGTGAGTTTAGCTTTGAATTGATACTACTAATAGTGGATTTCCTCCCTGGCTTGGTAGCCCCCAGATGTAGGTCATGTTGGACTGAACTGGGTGAACAATTACTTGTGTTATTTACTGCACTTACTGTTAAGTTCTGCATAATCCCTGTCTGTGCAGAATTGGATGTCATAACAACCAGTGTGACATCCAAAGTCTGATAACTAGAATTTCAAGCTAAGAGTTTCTGACAAGCATGATTCTAGATCAGATCGAGAGAGTTCATAAAATACCTCTTCAGATTCTTCATCTGAGCTGCTCCTGGATGTGGTAGCCATAAGTGCCACATTGGCCTGTTCATCAGAGTCAGAATCTGATGATCCAGATTCACTATCATCCCAGGTACCCATTAATCCTTTCTTTGTCCTGAAGGTATTTTTCTTGAAGCTTTCTTTTCTAGAATTATCTTTCTTTAGCTTGGGGCATTCATTCCTGTAGTGACCTGTTTCTTTACATTCATAACAAGTAATATCTTTGTTAGTTTTACCTTTTGAGGTTGATTCTGATCGATCCCCTCTGGGTCTTGGTCTTCTGAAGTTGTTGTTCCTCTTTTTCCAGAGTTGTTTAACTCTTCTGGTCAGGAGGGACAATTCTTCTTCATCATCAGAATCTTCTGGTTCAGAGTCATCAGTATCTTCAGTTTCTGCCTGGAGAGCTTTGGTTCTGTCAGGTTTGCGTCTTTCAGATCTGGACTTTAATGCTACGGACTTGTTCCTTTTCTGAGGCTCATCTTCCTCTAGTTCTATCTCATGGCTTCTGAGGGAACTGACAAGTTCTTCAGGACTGATATTGTTCAGATCCTTTGACAGCATCAGAGCAGTAACCATGGGTCTCCATTTCTTTGGCAGACTTCTGACTATCTTTTTGACGTGGTCTGCAGTTGTGTATCCTTTGCCTAGAACCTTGAGACCTGCAATCAGAGTTTGGAATCTAGAGAACATTGCCTCTATGGCTTCGTTATCTTCCATTTTGAAAGCTTCATATTTCTGGATAAGCGCCAGAGCCTTTGTCTCTTTGACCTGAGAGTTTCCTTCATGAGTCATCCTCAGAGAGTCAAGTATGTCTTTGGCTGTTTCTCTGTTGGTGATCTTTTCATACTCGTTGTAAGATATAGCATTGAGGAGTATGGTTCTGGCCTTGTGATGATTTTTGAAAACTCGCTTCTGATCATCTGACATCTTACTTCTGGGAACTTCAGCTCCATCCTCTGTGACAGGAGGTTTGTATCCATCTGTGACAATGTCCCAGAGATCAGCGTCATAGCCTAGAAAGAAACTTTCAATTCTATCTTTCCAGTAATCGAATTTCTCTCCATCAAAGACAGGAGGCTTAGCATTGTAACTATCCTTTTCATTTGTGTGGGCCATAGTTTTTCTCGTTCTGGATCTCTCTACACTGTTAAGTGTTTGATTAGAAAATCAATAACAGAGCCGGAGCTCTGATACCAATTGAAGGTGAGAAAAACAAGAAAGGGGGGGTTTGAATTGTTTTGGAAAATAAGCGCTTTTTCAAAATGAAAATCACACAAGGAATTTATACTGGTTCTCTTATAACACAAAGCTACTCCAGTCCACCCGGCCAAGGTGATTTCGCCTTCAACAAGGACTTAATCCACTAATCTTGAAAGATTGATTACAAACAACGTCTAAGAGAAAGATCTCTTAGTCCTCTCAAGTATACAGACTGCACAGAGTCACTTGAGGAAATACAACAAAGATAAAGACTTATGTAATCTAGAGTGCTTCTAAGATAAGCAAATATTACAACAGTAAGAGCAAAAAGTGTTTCACGTTTTTAAGCAAAAGCTTTGTGAGGATTGAGAGAATAGAACGTTTTTGTGTGTTGATGTTTCAGTATGTTCTTGTGTTGTGTTGTTATTGTTGTTGTATGCCAATGTTGATTTGCAGTCCTTTATATATAGGAGTGAAGTAGTTGATGAAACTGATGGTCAATAATTTGAGTTAATACCATAACTTATATAGCTTCTTGCCAAGACAACTTTCTCTCCTCGAATGACTACTTTCCAAATATAGTTCCTTTTCATTTGAATTTGGAGTTAACGTCTCTTTCTGTATTAAGAATTCCATTTCCAAGCCTTTATTTGAAGTTAACGTTACTCTTTCTTTATTTGGAAATCCATGATCAGAGTCTTCGTGTTTCTGGGAATTTTGCTATCTAACTTCTGAGGTTGACCTCTTTTGAGTTCTGATGGTTCCTTCAGATAGCGCTGAGAACTTCTGGAGTTTGACATACCGTTGTTCAGAGTCAGAACTTCTAGAGCGTACTCCTTGTTCAGATGCTTCTGATATTTTGCTGTTTTGCTCAGAGTTAGACTTTCTTGAACGTGTTTCTACTTCAGATGCTTCTGGTCTTCTGATAATTTGTATCTGATATGATTCTGTATCTGATGATTTCTTCCTTCTTTCCTTAGAACCTTGCACACTTAGAAACTTTTCGTTAGGGTGCCATTTTTGGTTTCATCCTTTGTTATCATCAAAATCATGGAATCTGTTGTAGAACAATTTTTATTCTTACAATATTCTCAAGAGAGACTCTTATGAGTGTAGTATCACGTAACAATCGTATCAAATCTTACACTTGAACAATCTTCGCACTACGTCCTAAAAATAGGCCAAGATGGGCGTGGTAAACTAAGGCCCTTGGCTTCTAAGGCATATATTGGAAAGAGTAATGCCTAACCACGACTACTCGTGTGACATTATTGATCCCAACATAACCTCCACCAAGTGAATGGGCTTGCAAGTCAACTTGCTAAGGAATAACTCCACACAAGTCAACAAGACTATACCATTCTCCTATCCTAAGTGCACTCAAGTTCGGGTATAGAACTCATCTCACAAAGATCACCAAGCATACAAGGAATTAATATTCAAACAATTCAATCATTACATACAATACAGTAATCCCAAATTGCACAAAAATATGTCACAAAGCAATATACCATACAATACAACAAATATGAAAAGTAGGCAAAACCCACTAGGCAAATGATATCCCCAGCAGAGTCGCCACTTTTCTGTAGCGGGGTATTCGTTACCATTAGAGATATTGACTAAATCCAAGGTAAACCATACAAGTCGAGTCGCCACCGCACTTCTATTTATCCAAAGGAATGGTTAGAAAGCGAACAAAAACCTAAAAGTTTTATCGAATCAAAAACTAGTAAAAATGTCAGAGATCTGGGTAAGGGGGTTGGTTATGCAATGGGAAGGTTTTAAGCACCCCAAAACATCCTAGGTACTCCTAGGGAGCCCTTTTCATAAGTGTTGTTCTAGTCTAAAGGGTGTAGGTATATCTAAAGTACTATTTACTAAAAGGAAGGTTAAAAGAAAATGACTCACAAGGATGTCGCATCCACTGCCTACGTATCTCATTTGAATATGAGAATCAGAGTCTTCGTAGCTCGGCTACCTATGGGTTAAAGAGAAGTATGCTCGGTAAGACATCGCGTCTTATGCCTACGTATCTCATATGGAATGAGAATCAGAGCAAAACGTAGTTCGGCTAACTAGAGGTTAAGGATTGCCATCTGAACATGGACTTACAAAAGAGGACACCAACTGTGTCAAAGGAGGGTGGGCAGTGTGTTCAACGTCCTAGCAGTAGGTGTCGCAGCTCGCTGAATCGAGTCTTATGCAGTTACCTCTTTGCAGTAGAACGGACTGACATGCCACAAGATCGGAGATGCAAAGAAGGTCTAAAAGTGGGGAAGCTCTGCTCTAGAGTTGTCATGCAATATGGACCTATGTGTTAGGATTTACAAAGGGGAATATCTACCTAATGTTAGCATGCAAAGAATAAGGTAATTCTACCTATGTTATCATATAAAGGATTCTACCTAATGGGTGCTACCTAAACGGAACAACAGACGACGGATGGAGCGCGAAGAGGAGTTACGGATAAGGGTAGATGGCGATGCCGGAGGCAATCGACTTACAGGTAGATGGCGATGCCTGAGGCAATCGACTTATAAGAGGATGGATGAATGCGTGCTGGTTGTGTTAAGTTTTGAAAATGATTACTCGACGTTGGATCGAGCTTTTGATCTTATTTTGAAATGGTTACCGGATGTTCGTTTTAATTCTTGTATTAACAGGTGACTAAAGAAATAAAGAAATAAATATTATACACTTTATGGGAGAGGGGTACATTTGTTATGAATGGGGATTGTTCATGGCAAACAAACAATAAGAATATATGCCTCATACATCATACAAGTAGGCAATAGTTATCAATCAGATCGGATAAATAAACAATATATATAATCAAACCAAAGAATTAAATAATGGAGCATTTAAACAATGCATGAGAGTATGACCATGTTAAATAATCAAGCAATAGAAAGCATGAATGAGAGAAACAAGTATAAAAGATAACAGATGAATCAAACAGATGAAAATATGCACACAAAGGATCCACTGAATAATTTAATCAGGAAATGAGGTAAGGACCAAATAAAATCAAGGTAAAAGGCCTCTAGTACATGGCATATGAGATGAACAAGGGAGGATCAAAAGATCTCTTCAATTGCCATAAGCAATCCCTAAGTCAAACATCGATCATAAAGAAGTCAACTGAAAATTCAAGTCAACTTAAAAAATAACAAATAAATAACAAATCAATCAAGAAAATTATGAAAAATTAAACTAAATAAGGATGGGTCAGGATATCATCATCCCCCCAAAAGATTTTAAAAATAATGAAAATTGGTACGTGATTTAATTAAAATAAAACAAAAGTCAAATTAAAAGTCAACCAACCAAACTAGGTCAAAAATAAATCCAAAATAAATTGAAAACGTGAAATGAAATTCCAGGAAAAGGTCAGGTTGACCATGAGACAATGGTCAATTTGCACCCCAAAAATCAAATGCTAACAATAATTTTAAGTCATAAAAATAAAATCAATAAAAAAGTGTGTTAAAATGGACCATTTAGAATAAATAATTAAAATAAAATATTAATATTAAAAAAATACGAAAATAAAAATTATATAAAATTTAATAAAACGTTAAGAAAAGTGAAAAATATTTTTGGGTAATTTTATGGACGAAGAAAATATTTTAAATAAGAAAAAAAATATGAAAACAGAAGGATTAATGGTGATGAACATGGTAAGCAAGCGTAGATATATCAAAACATGGCAATGGAAGAGATGATTACCTAATGGAAAATAGAAGTGGAATGGAATCTGATATGTGATGAAGCTTTGCCTCCTTGCCACGAAATTCCAATGCTCCTTTAGGGTTAGGGTTTCAGCTTCTTAAATAGGGTGGATTAGGTGTTCTCATGGGCTTTTTAATAAGTGATTTATCCATAAGAATAAAAGTGTGAAGTGAGGTGTAAAATGTTGTTATTTTGGGCCAAACTTAAGTGAATGGATGTCCAATGCATGGCCAAAAGAGGTAAAAAAACATGACTCGTTTGTGCAGCATGCTTAGAAAATCTGATTGGGCCAGCCAGGCCCAAAATCTGCCTAGAAAATCAAGTCATGGTGCCCTCTTTAAATTAATGTATCTCTGAAATCATGGATCCAAATGAGATGATTCCAAAAGGATGTGAAAGAGGACATGGCAAGGTACAACTGTTGTGAATAAAGTATTTTCAAATAATGCATTGAAGTTCAAGAAAACTGGCCAAGAATTCTTGACATATTTTGGAGATTTTGGGCTTAGAAATTTTTCTAAGTGTCCTAAAAAAGTGTCTCACTTTAACTAAGCATAACTTTCTCAATTCTAATCCAAATGGAGCAAACTTTATATCTCTAGAAAGATTTGAACAAGAGGAACAATGTTCATGTTGGAGAAATGTTTAAAATGGAGCTTTTATCTTGATGCAAAATGGGCTTAAAGTGAGTGCAACGATCATGAAAACTTGCAATAAATGGAAAGTCAACCATTTCCAAATTAAGTAACTTTTCCAATTCCTGATTAAATGATGAATCCATGATCCAACCTTGATCAAATTTCACATGTAGGATCCCCTAGGCATGGATTTTGAGATTCCACTCTCAAAATGTTAGGAGTTGACTTTTCTTGCCCCACAATTGACTTTTCCCAAACTGTCTGATACCCGATTCCATTGATCAATTGAAGCACTTCTAGCTCAAATAAAGAGCTGATTTTTTGTATGTAGACCCTTGTGGACATATGGAGGGCCATGGAAAAATAGATTCACCCAAAGAATCAGAAATAAACTGATTTTATACCAAACCCTAGTTTTAGGGCAAAATGATCAGGAACTGATTGCACTGATTGCCAATGGATCTTTCTGAGATAATTGTGAATCTTCCTAGGCCAAGATGCCTCTATAATCATGACATGGATGAGCTTCTTTACTTCCAACCAAACATTTCCTGTCGCAGGTAGCCATGAAACCCTAATTTCTGATTAAATCCAGATGAACACTCGGATAGCTTTGAATCCTTCACTGATGAACTGAGGACCATAATAAGATACTTGGACCCTCCTGAGACCCTTGAGACTTGTATACTTAGAAAATGAAGTCCAATTCTCAATCTTGCTTTGTGTGGGCTCCTTCTGTTAAGGAGTGATCGATCAAAACCTGATCTCCATGTCACTAATGCAGTATGCAATGAGTATGACCTAATATGATGCTAATGAAGTGTAAAACATAATCCCATGCTTCCAGGAAAAATGAAGGGTAAATTTTGGGGTATTACAGGCGGGCGATCTCGTTCTTCAGCTATCTGTTCTCTTGCTCCAAATGTTCCATAATTTTCAGATGATTGGCTCGGGTATTGTATCGGTGAGTCAGCTTGGCTAAACCACCGAAGAAACACCAATCAGACATCTATGGAAAACCTGTTTATGCAAATGATGCATGAAATGCAATGCTTGATTATTTTTATTTTTCAAGGATCTTACTATATCATTTGAAAATATATAATATTTAAATGGCAATTGCAACAATTTGATATGACCAAAAATCTCTTTGTATTTATATATATTGGAAGGATTACACTGAGTACGATTTCAGAAACCAAAATAAAAAAGATACAAGAGAAAAGGAGACTAGTCATCCTAAGGATCCCTAACAACAATGTCAAAAGATCTAGCTGAAAGCGCGTACTTCCTTCGAATGCGACGGATCTCGGTCTCAAAAGAAGCCTTCATCTGAGTCTTCTCGAGGACAAGCTGGTCAACAATCTTCTTCCAAGCAATAGAAGCTTGAGGCATGCTAGAAGATGAAACCTCTGGCTCTCTCTGTCTCTTCGTCATTCGATCTTCAAGTAGCTCAATAAGTGCATCTTTGTCCTTAGACTCTAACTGCAACTCTTCATGCTTCTTGCTCAAAGCACGGAAACGCTCTTCCCACACATCCTTCTCTTGCTTCATCTTGATGAGCGCATCTTCCAACTCCTCTACATCTTGGTTAGGGAGAGTTAATGGCTCAACCACAACCATAGACATAAGTCTTTCACAAGGATAAGGCATCTTCAACTCCATAGCTCTCTTCTTCACCCAAAGAGTGTAAGCTTCCAAAGCTACACAATTGCACGGACCAAGCTCGAATCTTCCTTTCCTATGCACATTATGCCAAGCATGCACAATCTTCTACTTCAAATGTTAGGGATATTTACCCTCTTGATAGAAAATACCTTATAACAACATGTTATTAGGTTTGTCTCTCAAGGGGAACCCAAGTTGACGACGAGCCAAAGCAGGGTTGTAGTTAATTCCTCCTTGTGTACCAATGAGAGGCATATTAGAGAATTCACCACAACTATCAATAATCTCCAAAATGCTCAAAGACGGATCATACCAAACTATATCATCATTGGTTAGAGACATAAGTCTCTGAGACCACCTTATACATTGTTTGTTCTCCACAAAAGCAGGAGTCTGAGGCAAGTGCGAAATAAACCACTTGTACAGAAGAGGAATGCAACAGACAATCGTTCCACCTCCCTTAGAATTCCTTAGATGCAAAGACAAATACATATCATCCAACAAAGTAGGCACAGGATTCCCAATCAAGAAAAGTCTAATGACGTTAACATCAACAAAACCGCCAATGTTAGGGAACAAAGCTAATCCATAGATGAGCAATACAAAGATAGCTTCAAAAGCATCCACGCTACCAGCTTGAGCAAAAGTAGTAGCTTCCTTGATGAGGAAACAAGTTGGCAACCCAAATAACCCTCCTTTCTTCACCCAATGAGCCTCTATCTCAGACTTCTTCAAGTGAAGAGCTTCAACAATAATACTAGATCAGGGAATCTCCTCCAATCCACTAAAAGGCACTCTACTAGAAACAGGTATCCCCAAAAGATGAGAATACTCCTCCAAGGTAGGCACAAGCTGAAAATATGGGAAAGTGAAACAATGATAGAAAGGATCATAGAACTGCACTAGCACACTCAAAAGTCCTTCAACCACATCAGCAGAAAAGATGGACAGAAGCTTCCCATGACGTTGTTTGAAGTCCAAGGGATCTAATGCAAAAGATGATAGCTTCCTTAACTCTTTCAAGTCAGGACATCTGAAACTGTACTTCTTAGTGTTCCTTCATCCACAATCCATGGTCTGAAAATATTTGCAAATGATACCTTAGTTCCTTGAAATTTTCGTGTGATGAATGTTATGATGCGCATGAATGCAACAATCACAAATAAGGGATCACACACAAGGCAAACAAAGGTCAAGGGATGAATCAAGTCATTGTCAAGATCAATCATCCATTTTGGTGGATTATATCTTTCACCTTATCAACACCCAAGTTCCATTGATATTGACAAGACTTGATTGGATCAACCAAGAATCAAAGGTTTGTTGCAAGTCACGAGCATGGAGTCTGGGTAAGAACCATCCAAAAGGAGTGAACTAAGGAATAAAACATGTAGATCATGTTCTAAAATGTTCCCAGAGTCTTAATTCCATCTATCAGATATTATAGGTTAAGATGACTGACTCATCGACCCATAATATTCTCAAGAGAAACTCGTCTGAGTGTAGTATCACGTAACAACTATTATCAAGTCTACACTTGAACAGTTTCCGCACTACGTCCTAAGTAGGCCAAGATGGGTTAAATGTTCTAAGGTCCTCAGCGTCTCGGACTCAATTAGAGATAGTAATGCCTAACAACAAATACTTGTGTGACATTTCCAAATCCAAAAGAGTCTCCACTGAGCAGATGGATCTCAAGCCAACTTGTTAAGGACTACTCCACACAAGTCGAACATGACTATACCATCCTCCTATCTTAATTGCACTCAAGTTCGAGTTAGAACTTATCTCACCACTCAGAGATCACCAAGCACAACAAGCAGATTATATCATACATATATATATACAAACATCACATATATACAAATACATTCACACAAAAAGTAGGCTAAACCCACTGGAGACTACTCCCCAGCAGAGTCGCCACTTAATTTCTGTAGCGGGAAATTCATGATCATCAAGCTATTGACAAGCTAGAAATCAAATAACAAGAGTCGCCACCGCGCTTTTATTGTTTCCAAGGGAAAAGGGAAAAAGTACGAACAAAACCCAAAAAGTAAGAAGTTTTCAAATAAAAACTAATAAAAGTAAGAGATCACAGGTAAGGGGGTTGGTTACACAGAGGGAAGGTGTTATCACCCAAAGTGTCCTAGGTACTCCTAGGGAGCCCTTTTTGTGTGCATATGTATTTTTGTACAAAGTGATGTTTACAAACAAATAGAATGGGGGGATGAGGAAAAAATTCATTAATTATATTTTTGTGTTTGACAAGACCTTCAGACTTGTGCCTACGTACCAACATAAAAATGAGGGATCAAAACCTCGTAGTTCGTGATACAAATTTCAAAATGGATGCATTGCTTTTAATAAAAATTAAGTTTGAAAGGCACAAAGGCCTAAAAATGGTTTGAATGAGTTGGTTCTTTTTGGCTTTTTGAAAGTTTAGGTCAAGTATAGTTAAGTTTATTCACAAGTTTGATTTAATAAAATAAGTTTGAAAATGCAATGGCATAAGGCCAAAGTTTCTATCTTTTTGCAAAAGTGGTCAAAGTTTAGAACAAAAGTAGTTCACACAAAGAAGATTTTGAAAAATGGAGGGAGAGATTTTGAAATTAAAGAAACGGGGAGAAGATGAAGAGGCTACCCTATGCACAAAATTGAAAAGTTTAGAGTTGAAAAGATCTTACCAAATGGGTAACAATCCAATAGACAAGAATGTCAATAGAAACCCAGAATTCCCTTGGACTTTTAGAATCAAGCAACACACCAATGCACAATTATATTATCTTGAAGAGCAAGACATCAAATAAAGATGGCCTCATCCAAGCTTATCCATTCCATGATCTTCTTCAAAATAGCCCATGCAACAGATGAATTCCATAAGTCACAGGTTCAAAATAACAGCTACACAATGATCATCTTGCAGATGAACTCAGCGATGTTTTCAAAGATGTATCAGATGAATTTCAAATTGCAAGCACTTGGTTCTTCAACAAGTTGGCATTGTCCAAGTCCATTAGCATAGGAAGATTTCCTAGATTCTAAGTCCATTTGTCCAAGATCAAGCCAACAGTCCACTCAAAAGTTTTTTAGGGTTTTTGTTATTATTATGTACATTAGTGGTCAAAGACCACACAACAAGCAAAGTATACATAAAAAAAATATATCACACAATATGGTCCAAATGGGCAAAGTGAAAATTACATTAACATAAACAATTAGAATGATATGAACAATGACAAATGAAATAGAGTGCTAAAAGTAAATTGCTTTAAAGTAAAGGCTTGAAATTAAAAGTTAGTAGTTAATAGGTTAAGAGTTAGAATTGTTTTGTTTTTGCTTTTCATTTCAAGATATTATTTGGAGAACACTTAACCCACTTATCACAAGCATGGATCCTTGAACCAAAACATCTTCCAAAGGAAGGAAAGAAGACCAAGTTTCCCCACAATACCATGAAAGAGGGGAGACTTACAATCTCACTAACTAGAATGCTTATGCCTTTTATGTCATAAATTTAGCGTTATGTTAAGCAATCATAATTGGACTTATGTAGAAGTCACAACTATTTGAGGTCGGGCAATAGAATTTTGGTGTTAATGCATGTTAGAGACATGGTATGATGGACTATGCTTATGAAACATACCACACACAAAAAGAATATGCAAAAGGTGTGGCCTAATCTCATCCATACTCATATCAATTTTTCAATCAACTAGCATTAGGACTTTGAGATGTCATACGTCAAGTGGAATGAATGAATGAAGAAGAGGAATGAGATGAAGTGGGAGGGGGATGAATGAAATTACAAATTGGTCAAAGGAGGACTTTTACCACATTAATATCATTCATTAATTTTGGGAGATGGAATGTACATTCCACCAATCCCCTAAATCCAATGGTATTAATTTGACAAAGTCAAATCAACCTTGACCAAGGCCTAACAACAAGAGTCAAACATAAACAAAGTCATCACCATTGGTCAACAAGTTCATTTGGCATTTATTCAATTTAAAAATACTAAAATAGTGCATTTAAATTAAATATGGTTTGTCCAATTCTTAAAATCTCATCAAAACACCAAAGAAATAGCCATGAGATTTATCATAGGTCAAACAAGGTGAAAGGACCTTGGAGAAAAAATTTCATAATTTTTGGACATTTAAAAATATTTTTAAAAAATTAAAATCAAATGCAAAATAAATTAATTCATGAAAAATATTAATAATGATCCAAAAAATAATTTTAATTCAGAATATGAAAGAGAAAAATACTTGAAAATATTTGGTGAAAGTCCCATATTTTTTGGATCAATATTGAATTTAATATGAATTACTGAAAATAATGCAATAAAAATGAAAATTCAGAAAGTCAAAAATACGTGGACCATCTGATCTCCCTCATTAATTGAGGTGGCAGATCAGATGGTCCCTAGCGCGCATTCCATGTGGTCATTAGTCAACTGCGATACACATGTGGTAATAAAAACCAACGCCTAAGATTAAAACAAAATGAATGGATCATGTGGTTCAGAGTCTTGCCAACGCATCGCCGGATTCAGAGCTCCGGTCATCTTCTTCGGTGGACCTCACCTGACTGGTCCACCATCAACCATCACCAAAATGAAAAATAAGGACATGATCTTAAAAAAAAACGGCACTGAGCTCGAATCTGGCCTCAATTCACTCTAACTCCAAGCATATTGAGAGATACATGGAGTTGAAATTTGAGGTACATGAACTGAGTTACTTCGATTTGGCCTCAAAGCAACTCAATCTTCTTGCCTACATTGGTAGGACTTCAGACAACCAAAGAATCAATAAAATTGAGCAAGAATTTGAGAGAGTCGAAGAGTTCAAAATTTCTGGAAAATACCTTCAATGTAGGTCTGGATTCAATTAATCTTGATCTTGCTTTTGCTTGATCTCACTCCACTTGCTTGCAGAAGAAGAATTAGATGCTTCAAAGGCTATGGATTCCTAGAGATTTGAATTTCAAAACAGTGGAAATTCAACCTCAAATTCAAGAGAATTTCTCAGGCTTATCCTTTGTAAAGTGAGGGTTTGAGATGGGGGGTCAAAGCTGGCGCGAATGTGTGTTCATTCCTGAGCAATTGAAGCTCTATTTATAGCCAAAACAGTTGATAATTACATACTTCAAATCACTTTCCAATTTTGGCAAATGGTGATGTAAGGGTGCATGGGCATGCACAGGCCCATGAAATAATTGCTTGAGGTCCAGAAATGAATATTGGATTGCCTGAATTAAGCTTGGATTGCAAGGTAAGTGTGCATTGATGTTTGAAGTTTGATCCTTGCCAAGTGATATCACCCTGTTCATACCATGCGCAACCTATGCATTCCTTGTCCAAAATGTATGAATTTGAGCTCTTTGGGAAGGTGAGATCAAGAGGAACAACTTTCATGTTCAACACCTTTTCATTTAGAGCTTTGGACTTGGAGAAATTTAAGGTGGAAGTTTGGACATTTTTGACATATCAAAATTTTTCTAAGTGTCAAACCATATGTCTCAATATTCCACCTTGCTTAACTTTTTATATGAGCTTCAAATGAGAAAAGTGTCTTCATCAAAGTTCTAGCTCTCTTAAATACCTTCAAAATGGTCACAAATTTCATGTCATTTGGATTTTGAATGATAGAGTTATGCATTTTTGAAGTTTGGAAAAATCACTTGATCAATGGTATAGGTCAAAAGTGACCTATAATGTAACCTCATATCACATGCTCAAAAAAGTTGAATTAGATCTCACTCCAAACATAAAAGTTGAATTAGACACATTGAATTTGATTGTGCAACTTGGAAATATTTCATCATATAAAAATTGAGCAAGTTATGGCATTGGGAAGTTGACTTTCAAATTAGGGTTTAGACAAAATGACCTATCATGTTTCATCATACAAAACGATTTTCCAAGAAAAACTAGATCTAGGTCTCAATACTAAAGTTGTTTTTAATTTCATTTATAGTAAGTTTTCTCTTGGAATCATTTTCATATGGTGAAAATTGTAGGAGATAGGGTCTAGGGAGACCCAGTTTTGATCAGATGAATCCATTTGGCCAACCACCATCAACCAACTTGATAACTTCCAATTCTCTTGGCTTTCTTGGCTAATGGTAGATCATATATGCATAATATGATGAATTTTGAAGTGTCCCTTGAGAAATTTGATCAATTGGTGAGATAGTTTGTTGGAGAAGTTACTCAAGATACCCAGTCAAACTAGGGTTTCCAAGGCAAATCACCCTCAAACTCTTAAAGAAAACTTGATCAAAATAACATGTAGTAATCATTGGGACTCATATATGATGCTCATAACCATTCTTGAATTAATTCTTGGTTGTGCTCCTTGTTCATGAGGGTCTCAAACCCTAGATGTGAACTTGATGAATCAATGAGATCATGCCCTTCCTACAAAAGAGTTAGATAAATGCAAAGACATATTTTTGGTATTTTGGTTAGTGAAATGATAAAATACAAGTATGGTATAATCACAAAGTGCTTGGTGATCTCTCCCAAAGCAAACCCAATGAAAGAGGGGTAAGGAGGATGCCAAGACATGATCCCAATGCTAATGCTTATGATGGAATTGCATGAGGGATCTTAGGGTCAAAATTGGGGTCTTACAGTCTTAACCAAGCACTCTGATGCCACTCTGATGAGAAATTAAGACACAATAATAGAGAAATACGCAACGGATATAAAATTCCCTAGACTTTTAGGAACCTTGAGGATCAACAACAAATATAAGACACAAATCGAACAAATAAAGGCACAAAAGAACACCAATATTTTTAATGTGAAAAAACTCTCAATATGAGAGTAAAAATCATAATTCATCCAGACCAAAGAAATAACTCCAATATAATTAATTAAGGGTACAAGAGAGTCTTAAATTGATTCACAAACTAGTGCTAATAACCGAAAATCATAAAGCAAACTAGCTTACAAATAAGAATAAAAAAGCTGAAAATTTTATCAAATTTGAAGCTTCAGTGCGAAGCAGATAACTCTAAACTCATATGTTGTTTTGATATTCTGAATAGTCAAAAGTTAGATATATGTGTTACAAACATACCCTTCAAATTTGAGCTCGATCCAATGGTTAACAAATCAGGAATTGTTGATTTAGTGAGACTGATTGCAGAAAAATAGGAATGAGTTTCTCTCCTCTTTTCTCTCTTTTGAATCCTTATTTTCTCTCTATCTCTCTCAACTCTAAATTGACCCTCTTCAGTTAAATAAATAAGACAAATGAACTAATCATATTTGGATATTTCTCCATATAGGAATGGAGCCCAAACCCAACACATTAACCTCACAAAATTTCTTTGAATAAGTACTACAAGATATGAGAAATGTAAAAACTTATCAAGATATTTTCTATACAGGTTGCAAAGAAAGAATCCAAATGGATCTCAAATAGTTTAAAAATTAGAAAAAAATTGGATTTTCTTATAGATCAAAGAATTAGTCACTGATTTTATGTGAGATTATTCCGGATATATGTATTGAATTTATTATGAATCAATTTTACATGTATCTACCTAAGCTTGTTGAAAAGAAAGAAAAGTAGTTTGTGTTGTTAAGTAGATGAATAATAATAAGAATGAGTTTTATATTATGTTCCTTTGATTTTGGATAGACAAATATGATTTTAAAAGGAAGCGATTTCTTCATGCATTGAAAGAAGTAAAACACTAATGGTTATTGAAAGAGTCAAAACAAAAGAAGGAATTGAGACTTCTTCCTTACACATATAGTTATAGAAACTCTAATGTGTACTTATATATCATATGTATGTGATACTAAATGTTGATCTCACATAATCCTATAAGACAAAGGGTAACCATGCCAAAGGTCATATGGCTTGTATCGCTTGGGAAGATAAAGATGAAACATCTTATTCATCTTCCAATTCTTGCTCAGATGATGAATATGAAAATATGCGTTTGATGGCGCACAAAAAGGATAAATAGTTAGAGGTATATGATTCTGATTTTGAGAGGCTTGTTAACATTATGGAAGGAAGGTATTTTTGGTCCTATTTTTTCTTTTAAAGGAGAAGGTTTCCTGGGTATGAAAATGTTATGGAGGAGTAATTACTATTATATAGTCAATGTTTATTCGTCGTGCAACCTAGCTAAGAAGAGGTTGACATGGAAGTAAATATCTATGTTGAAACAGAAGTTTGGAGATGGGGAATATTATATTGGATGGGATTTCAACTCTATCATTTGCTCAAAGGAAAGGAAAGGTAGTTTGCTTGTTAATAGGGCGATTGAGATGAGAGAATTCTCTTAATTTATTGAGGAGATTCATCTAATTGATATGCCTTGTAAGGGAAACATCTCCAGATGGTTTAATAGCAAGGGAAGTTTATGAGTATAATAGATTGTTTCTTCGTGTCTGAAGTCTCGATAGATAGGTGGGGCATTTTAGGTCAACTGATTGGTAAAAGGGAGGTTTCAGATCATTGTCCAATTTGGATTCTGATCAATACCGTAAACTGGGGGTCCAAAACCTTCTAAGGTCCTTAATTGTTGGTTTGACAACAAATATTTCACTGGATTTGTTGAAAAATAATGGAAGAGTATGAGGGTGGAAGGGAGAAATGATTTTGTGATTAAGGAGAAATTCAAGATTCTTAAAGGGAGCCTTAGTAAATGGAATTTGGAATTTTTTGGTAAAGTTAATTTGGAGGTTGAGGAAAACAAGCCCGAGATCAACACTTTAAACATTTTACTTGTGAGTTGTAAGGAGGACCAAGTGTAGGGTTTGATGGCTAGGAGAAGCAAGGCTATTAATTCTTTGTGGAGGAAGTTAAAGACTCAAGAGTGGATCCTCATCCATAAATCCATAGTTAAGTGGAATAAAGATGGTGATGTGAACAACGCTTTCTTCCATAACTTCTTGAACGTGCGTCACATGCGCAACTTTATTGGATCAATCATCTCTGAGCATGGAATAATCGAATTGACATGGGAGGTTAAGCAAGAGGTTACGAGACATTTTTCAGATAAATTCTTGGAACATGATAATTGTAGGCCTATATTATAAGGTAATCGTTTCAAATCTATGTCTAGTATTGACTTTGGTTTTCTTGAGGAACATTTTTCTGACTTGGAAATCAAATAGGTTGTTTGGGTTTGCGAGGGTTCGAAAAGTCCAGGCCCGGACAAAATAAATTATGTTTTCATCAGGAAATGATGGAGCTTTATGAAGGAGGATATAACTATATTCATCTAAGAGTTTCATAGTAAGGCGAAGCTTTCGAAATCCTTTACTTCATCCTTTCGGACTTTGGTTCCAAAGTATAATAATCTTATAAGTTTGGATGGCTACAAACCTATATGTTTAGTTGGAAGCTTATACAAAATTTTGAGTAAACTTTTGGTTGGACAACTCAAAAGAGTTCTGGGTTCTTTGATTTCGAGCAGTCAGTTGGGACTTTCTTAAGTTTATGTTGTAGAGAATGAGGTTTGGAGCGAATTGGTTGAAATGGATGGAAGCTTTAGTTTTCTCTAGTTAGATTTTGGTCTTGGTTAACAGGAGCCCTACAAAGGATTTCTAAGTCGAAAGGGGTTTGAGGCAGGGCGACCCCCTTTCTCATTTCCTCTTTATCATTGTTGCAGAAGGTCTGACGGGATTGTAAGGAAGGCTTCAGAGCTTGGTCAGTTCAAGGGGTTTTCTTTTAATGGTGCTTGCAGTGTTAATATACTATAGTTTGCAGACAACACTTTTATCATAGAAGATGGGAATTGGAATAACATTTGGGGTATTAAAGCTATTTTGAGAGAGTTCAAAATTGTCTTCGAGTTAGGGGTAAACTTCCACATGAGCATAGTTATTGGGCTGAATTTAAACTTTAATTTTTTGGTTGTAGCAGTAAATTTTCTCTTGTGTAGGGTTGAAGATTTTTTTTTCTTTTCTTGGTATTCCAATTGGATCCAATCCTATGAGATTTAATACGTGGAAACCGTTTTTGGGTAAAGTTAGAACAAGGCTAGCCAGTTGGAAGGGAAAATTGCTTTCCATAGGAGGGAGAATAATGTTGATTAAATTCGTCTTAGGGAGTCTCTCATTTTTCTTTATGGATTTTTACAAAGCTCTAGTGACAGTGTGGAAAGATATTGAGAGCATCCAAAACAGGTTTCTTTGGGGAGGTTCGGAGGAAAAAAAATGATTTATTGGGTTGCTTGGAATCAAGTTTGTAAACCTTTTCGGTTAGGTGGTCTTGGAGTGAAGAAGATTGAAGAGGCCAACATTGCACTACTGTAAGAAGTCGAAATTGAGGATTTTAATGGAGAAGGAGGATTTTTGGTTGGATATACTTAAGGTTAGATATGGAGATTTAAGGAAAGCTATCATGTTAAGGAGTAACAAAAGTTCAAAGAAGAAAAGTTCTACTTGGTGGAAGGATCCTATCAATTCTGATTATAGTATGGCAAATTCGACTTTTTCTTTTTCTAGCAATGTTAACTTTAGAGTTGGTGATGGTATGTCTATCTCCTTTTGGTATGCTATTTGGGTTTGTAATTGTCTTCCGAAGGATATTTTCCCAGACTTGTTTTCTATTAGTCATAAAAAAATAGGGGTGGCAAAATGGATGGATTGGATCGTTAATGGATGGATCAAAACAATCCATTAGTCCATTAACAATCCACTAAAAGTTTTTTAAAAATATTCAATCCAATCCATCCATTAAGAATAAAATCCATCCAATCAATCCATTATCATATTTTTAGTGGATGGATATCCATCCATCCATTTTTTCTGAAAAAAATCACTTATTTTTTTCAAAAAGTTTTTTATTTTTTTTGAATAAAATAATATCAGTTTTTCTTCGAGAAAAATCATTTTTTTTCAAAAAAAATATATTTTTGTATTTTTGAAAAAAATTATTTAAAAATTGTTTTTTTTATTTTCGAAAAAAAAAAATTATATTCGTAAAAAAAAAAAAATCGAAAATGAAATCAAAATTTGGTATTTTTCAAAAAAAAATATTTTTAAATTTTTGGAAAAAATCAATTTTTTGTATTTTAAAAAAAAAGTATATTTTTTTTCGCAAAAAATAATTTTATTTTTATTTTTCAAAAAAAAATTGATTTTTTTTCGAAAAAAAAATTTAATATTTGAAAAAAATTATTTTTTTTAAAATTAGATAAAAAAATTCATTGGATCATTAAAATGTGTTTGATGAATTGGATCAATCCATGCTTATAAATGGATGGATTGGATCAATCCATTAACTTAATTTTTATGTAATGGATGGATTTGATGGATTTTTTGATGGATGGATTGGATGAATTTTCTCTTAATGGATCCATTTGCCACCCCTATAAAAAAAGATGTACTAGTTGGTAATATAGGTTACTGGTAAGAAGAAAATTAGTATTAGGGAGATTTTGGTATGATTGGGCAAGAAGGAGTTTTTTCGGTAGGAAGATTGAGTCACCTTCAACATGTGTTGTGTAAAGGAGTCTCATCGTTAGGAGATAAATAATTGATCATTTGGAAACCTGATCCGCTGGCAGGCTATTTGGTTAAATATGGGAATGTAGTTTTAGAAGCGGTTTGAGTCATCGATGATGTGGACGTTACCTTAAAGAAAGCTTTTTGTTCAGTTTGAAAAACTCATTCTCCTTTCAAAATCAAAACATTTATTTGAAGGTGTTTTCTCAATAGAATTCCGACGAAGGATCAACTTCGAATAAGAGATATTCTTTCTTCTCCCCATGATCTTCCTTGTGCGCTTTGTTTCCAGGTTGAAGAAGATTCGTGTCATCTCTTCTTCAACTGTAGGGTGGTGGTTATTATTTGGAAAAAAATGGTCGATTGGATTGGTATAGATTGGGTGAATGTAGTCTTGGTTTGGATGAGTTTCTCGAGTTGGGTTAGTGTTGAGAAGTTTAAAAAGGGAAAGGAAGGTATTAATTGGATGGCGATCGTTTGGAGCCTTTGAAAGATTACAAATGACATTTTACTTAATGACGCTCATTGTATATTTTCAGAATTACTTTGGGACATTAAGTTGACGGCTTGGAAATGGTCGTTAGAAGGAGATAATTCTCATTCCAACGATAACTTTTTTTAAAAAAATTGGTAGGATCCATTGACTTATATATTATAATTTCAGTTGGTCTGGATTCTTTTTATATTATTCCTTGTTTTAAAAAATAATATTATTATTATTTTAAAATATATTAATATGGATGAATTCGGTTATCAAATGTTACAATTTCAAACTCTTATTAATAAGGCACACCTAATAAAGAAATAACAAACACACAAAAATACAAGAAAATATTCCTAGACAAAGTTGTACAAATACACCAGAGAAAACGCATCATTTCCCAAACCACAAACACACACATAATTCCTAGACAAAATGTACAAAAAAAGCAGAAAAAATGCAGTATTCAAGTTCACACTATACTTATTACAGAAAATAATATACTATGCTATCATTGCTGGCCCTAGTGATAAGAACTGGTTCATGCTTTCTTTCAATGGAATCCAAAGACAACATCTCCAAGCGTAAACTGGAAGGAAGAATCATATAGGAGACAAATGAAAACCATTTGAAATATATGAATCTTGATTTTGTTTGTTTACGTTAAGAATAAATCAATCAGAATAAATTCTCTTCCTTTATTCTGTATGTTGCACTAACATGTTATTCTGGTACAAAAGTAACTGGTCGGTGCAGTAAAGTTAATGAAATATTTATACTATTATAACCGTTTATATCTACTTGGTTGAAAACTTTTATCTTTACACGTTAAAATTTGATCTTAAAATATTACTTAACAAGATTTAAAATTCTATGATTACAGTTTCTTTAAGATTATAAAAAATTATATGTATCGATAAAGCTGACAATTTAGTTTTTACTATAAATTTTGATCATATTTTCTCAATTATAAAGATTTGTAACGTAACAAACAAACCATCATGAGTGTTGAAGTGAGATCTACTCTGCAATATTATTTGGAAATAATTCATTCGTTTTTTACATTAGTGGTATTTTAAAAAAATTAACACAGTCTCACAATTTTAACTCACATATTGATATTTTATTTATATTTATTTTTTTACTTAAAATTAATATGAAAAAATAATTTAATATTTTTTAGACTAAAGTAGAAAGTTGTTGTCGAATAAATTACAAAGAAATAAAGTTGAGATATTGAACGTAAAATAAAAAATAAATATATAAAATACTGAAATAAAATTGAATGTAATAGTTTTTTAAATATTTATATATATATATATATATATATATATATATATATATATATATATATATATATATATATATATATATTAACTTTCAAAAAAATAATTATATTAGACCTATTGAAAATTTATAGTTCTAATGTAAAATTTAATTCATATACATTATTATTATAAAAAAATTACAATAATTAAATCATTTGAGATACTTTAATTTTTATCATAACTATCAATTAAAAATTCTTAACAAAAATTAAATAATTCGGAGCATCTTAACTATATCTTAGATAAGGATAAATCATAGAAGTTAGATCTTAACAATTTTTGTGGATCCCTTCATTAAAAGGTGGATAAATATCTATCTTCCACTATAAAAAAAAATTGTGCTAGTTACTGTTTTGTTAGTAGAAGTTGAAGCTATAATCACTTTATTATTTCAAATATATCCTCACCAAACAACAACAAGAAACATTTAAAATCTCACTAATGAAAAAATAAAGTATACAAGGTTAATGCATAATTACCAAAAAGATATGAAAAATTATACTCACAAAAATTTGGAAGAAGTTAATTGCACCCCTTTAAGAATTATACGTACAGTTACACAGAGAAATTGATACAAAAGTCGCATCATTTCGTAGTTTCGTGATTATTATCTCTTCGAATTTTCTTGGCGCCATGTGAATCTGAAAATGGAATAGGCTGAGTTTGGAACAATAATTCAACTTCTTTTGACAGATCAAGTGGTAACTGTCTGCAGTTGCAGTGTACTGCTCTTCTTTTCAGAGATTGTTTCGTTTTCTTTGGTGCAGGTGGACATGTGAGCACTGTAATCTTGTGGTCCAATGTTGTTGGAGTTCTGAAACCATCTTCATCTCCTTCTTCATCTTTTTCTTCAAGTTTTTCTTCTTCCGATGAAGATGACGCTGATGCTGTTGATAGAGTTTTTGAGATTTCTTCTGTTTCTATCTTATCATTATCAATATTGATATCGTTTTCTTCTTTGTCATTTTTTATAAGAAAGAGTTCTTCTGGATTTGGTGACATGTTGGAGAAGTGATGCATGAAGCTAAAGAAGAAAACAATGAACTAAAAAAAGAAAGAATAGGTGATAAAGAGAGAGAGAGAGAGAGAGTTATAGGTATATTATATGTTACAGTTGTCTATAGAGAGAGATCTTAGAGTGGAATATAATAGTAAGAATAATAATAATCAAATGAAAATCAGTTACACATTTTGTTTAATTTAATGATTTCCCTTTGGCTTTACTTTTTGGTAGTGCACTGTTTCTCTTTGTTTTCAGTGTATTCTCACAAAAGAGTGGAAGTTGTAAGATGCACTGGATCCTATAATTTCGGTTCATATCATGTAATCATGATGTAGTGTGTTTATTTTCACTATTACAACCAAAAGCTACTCCATATATATAAAATTATATTTGTTTCTATAATTATAATTTTTAATTTAAAAGTTAGGATTTACTAGTACTATGTTTTTTATTATAGTATTATTTTTATATTAAAATTTAATATTTATTTTACTTTTACTTTAGAGTGTGTTTGGATAAGAGATTTAAATGAGAGAAAGTGATTTTTTTTGTTGAAAATATTTAAAATGATTTAATCAAAAATAATTGTTTTGATTTTAGAAATGATAAATTGTGAAAACGATGGAAACTTATAAAATATTTTGTTAAAATTAAATTTTAACAATTTAAAATGACATCTCAAAGTAAAACATTTAAAAAATTTAAAGCTGGTTATATATTTTGAATATTTCAAATTGTGATTCCTAATAATTTCAAAAAATTATAAATTGATCCAAATAAATTTTAAAGTTTACAAATTGGTCACTATTTTTTAATTTATCCAAAACTATAAAAATTTATAGCACGAGTTTAAAAATTTAACACTGAATAACTTTAACTCTGTATAAATAAAAAATTTAAAAATGAAAGAAATTCAATTAAAATATTTATATTATATAACTTTATATTCTCTCTAATTTCCGACCACCTTATCGATACACGTCGTTATTGTTTCGAAAGGAGTATACCTCACTATTTTGGATTGAGATATCAAAGGAATTCTATGTTATAGGTTCAAACTTAAATATTTTCTTCATTCAAAAAGAAAATTAGATATTATCTATCAACATTTTACCTTCTCTTTAAAAATTAACCACAAATATTAGTTTCTTTTAATGGCAAAGCACATATAAAATATATTACAAAGAGAAAAGAGTATAAGATACAAATAAGTGCATCAAAGGTGTATTAAAATTTTAAAAAAAATAGTTAACAAAAGATAAACAAGAGAAAAAGAACCAACACTAACCTAAAAAACACAAGATAATCTCCCATTCGACCAAAAAGCCCACCCTAAACATCAGACACATCACCCTCTAAAAGAGCATGTTGAGAGAGGTAAACACGGTCACCTAAAAAACAAAGAGGATTGTTGGATACATAATTTATTTCTAAAATTGCAAACACAAAAAAGGATCTTTTTCCCAGTCAAACAAAGAAACGACAAAAATTAGAGCCGGAGCAATAACCAACTTTCAAGACAACCAAATTACCGAATTTATCTAGTGATCTATCGACCTCCTATACCAACAAAAAATAATTTTACTACGCATATTCCAAATAGTCTAAACTATAGAGTGCAAAATTGAAACCAATCCAAAGAGAGGATTCTTACCAAGACCAAGACCCCGAAACATCTCAAACACTCCTAAGATCGAGTTAGTAAGAGGTTTAGGAATACCCACCCACTCAAGGACCTTGTACCAGAGCATGGAAGCAACCTCACATAGGACAAACAAGTAGTAAACAGATTCCACACGTCGTAGACAACCCATACACCCCACACTCGAACCTGCAACCACTATTAGACATATGAACAAATTATGCCTGGTTGGAAGTCTATCTTGTAAAAGCTATCAAGAAAAATCAAGCAACTTATAAGGCCCCCGACTCTTCCAGACTCTCGCCAACTGTTGAATCACTCAGACTGCCATTTCTTTTGAACCGGCCTCCAGCGATGAGAGAAAGGCATAAGCATACCGCATTGAAAAGCCTTTAGAAGGATTAGGAATCTACTCTCATACATCTTCTCGAATTGCTTAGCCAACCTAACTTGAGAACGACTTAACTTCGCCAGAAGTTCTTCCTCCCAAACAAAGAGGGAAGTTCTCCACCTAAAATCTCAAACCCAAACATCTTATACCCAAATCCCACCATCCCCATAACAAGAGACTTTGGCTTTTAGATGAGAAACAACCTCTCAAAATAAACACACAAAAGAGACTACCTTGTCCAAACATCATTACAGAAAGATGTAGTCAAACCATTCCCTACCTTGACACAAGAAGAGGCGAACCAACCACATTGCTGATTACATGGGGAACCTAAAAGAGAAATGACTCTCCACCAAACAGAAGCCTTCCAAATGCTAGATAGCCTACCACCTCTATGGGAACTACACACCTAAGCACCATACTTAGATGAAGCAATATCCTTCCACGGGAACTAATTCACCCTAAGAATCATCCACCTTCACTTACTAAGTTGCGCCAAATTCACAAGCCTAAGATCCTTAACTCGTAACCCACCAACACTTTTTGGTTTGCACACATCTTCCCACTTCACTCAGCCACCTTAGACCCCCCTTTTGAACTACCACAAAGGAACTTCCTATGCATCCTAATTAACTTCTTCAAGAATTTACCCAACATCTTTAGGAAAGAAAGTAAGAAAGAAGAAGTCGTGTTCATAACTGAATTCAGTAGGACAACCCTTCCCCCAAGATTACAAACATACTCCTCCAAGAAGCAAGTCTCAAGGACACAACCTTCACCAAAGGGTCCTATGCCCTTCCTTCCTATGATTGGCACCCACCGATAGTCCTAAATACTTCAAAGGAAGCCTATCTGATTTATAATTTAAGAACCCTTATACAAGATTCAGTAACTCCCTTCCCACATTAACCACATTAATATAACTCTTAGAAAAATTAACCTTAAAACTAGAAGCAAGCTCAAAACCCCTAAGAATTGCCTTGATAGACAACAAATTGCCCATCGATGAGACCCTTATAAAAATAGTATCATCTGCATACCAGAGATGAAACACCTCTAAACCTTATGAGCGAATCTTAAAACTCAAATACACTCCCACCGAGACTGCCTTCCTGATATAGAAATTGTGTCCCTCCTTAATCGGGAAGCCATTAACCAAGACCAAAAGGCTACCTAAAAAGGTACATGCTTTAATCTAAGCCCGCCACCTCTTGTCAAACCCAAATCTTCTCAACATATACCAAGAAATGACCAACTGGCAGAGTCATAGGCCTTCTCAAAGTCCAATTTAAACACTAAACACTCCATCATGGAAACTCTGGCCATATCAACCACTTCATTTAAGGCAACCACTCAATCAAGAATGAGCGTAACCTTAAGGAAAGTAGACTATTCCTGAGAAATAGGAGAGTTCATGACACGTGCTAGCGTAGATGCAAATACTCTGGCCACAAACTTATACAAAGACCTTATAAAGGAAACGAGTCTAAAGTCTCCCAACTCCAAGGGAGAATCAACCTTCAAGATAAGAGTGACAAAGAAGGACATCAAACTCTTAAGAAAAATGACGCTTTCAAAGAACTGGTCAAACATCCAAAATATTTATGCCTTCAGTAAACCCCAAAACCTCTTGCAAAAGAAAAAATTAAAACCATATGACCCCGGACTTTTACTCTCGTTTAGACCTTAACTACCTCATTAATTTCAGAGGGGACAAATATGGCGGATAGACAAGTTGCCATCTCATGTGAGAGGAAAACAAGAGTATCTCTGTCAAGAAAAGGCCTTAAAATCCCAGTATTAAAAAATGGGACTTAAAATAATTGGATAGCTACCTATACACCTCAACAACCTCCTCTACCCACTGATCTCCAACTAGAAGAGAAGACAAACTATTTTCTGGCTCCTTTTCTTTAGACAAGCATGCAAATAACCTGAATTTGTATCTCCCTATTTGAGCTAAGCTATCGTAGAACATTGGAAAATATGGGTATCACTTAAGTTAAGAGATGATAGTCTAACAATGTGATGTGTACTCATTTTATTTTAATTGTTTTTTTAGTATATATATATGAGTTTAATTGAAATACACTGACAGTGTAAAGAGATTTTACACCATCAGTTAATCTTAGTCGTCGAATATTAAAAGAAGTTTGACTTTTATTTCAAAAATCTATAAAGTAATACAAACGGATGATGGTGATGAATCGACGGTGTAAAATTTTTTACACTGACAGTGTATAGTAATTAATCTCTCTCTCTCTCTCTCTCTCTCTTCTCTCTCTCTCTCTCTCTCTCTCTCTCTCTCTCTCTCTCTCTCTCTCTCTCTCTCTCTCTCTCTCTCTCTCTCTCTCTCTCTCTCTCTCTCTCTCTCTCTCTCTCTCTCTCTCTCTCTCTCTCTCTCTCTCTCTCTCTCTCTATATATATATATATATATATATATATATATATATATATATATATATATATATATATATATATATATGATATTTTTTAGGGTTAAATATTTTTTTTTCTCAACGAATATTTCAAATTTTGTTTTTAACTCTAAATTTTTTTAGCAAGTTCTGATCTCCTAAAAAAATCATCACTTTTTATCATTGAATCCAACCGAAGTTAACATAACAATGTCACATGTATTATTTTAACGATATGTCTTATATATTATATCAATTGAGCCAAAAATTAAAAGAACTTGAAACTTATTAAATTTAAGAATTAAATCATTAAATTAAATAAATTAAAAATAATATATACTTTCAACCAAATTAAATATGATTAAAATCATTAATGACATGTCTTATAATATATACTTCCAATATTTTTGGTTGGTTAAGGTGCCATTGAATATTTTGTTTTTTGGATGGAGATTTATCCTCAATAGGATTCCTATTAAAGATCAATGGGTAAGAAGGGGTATTTTGACGGATGCTAAAGATAGTTGTTGTGCTTTTTGTTTTAAGAAAGGTGAATCTAAGATGCATCTCTTTAGGTTTCTCTCTTTAGATTTATGTGAATTCACAAGAAGAATTTAGGTAAAGGTTATGTCTTGGTTATGAAACAATTTGGATTTGTCTTTTGAAGAGTTTGTAGGCTACTTCTTGTTTTATGGTGAAAAATAAGATTCATAAAATAAAAAATAGTTAGTTAGTGTGATTTGGATGGCCTCCGGTTGGAGCATTTGGTTGATACGAAATATTGTTCTTTTCAAAGGTGTCGTTTTCAATTTTGATGAATGCATGACAGCGATCACACGATCATTCATAGGTCTTGGATTTGGACGAGTATAGCTTGTAAATTCCTATGTTTCTTGTATTGTTTATGATTGGAACATTTTATCTCTTCTTTTATTTAGGAAGATTGGATAATTTGGTTTGTTTATAATTGGTTGGAGTACCCCTTATGATCTTATTTTTAATCATTGTTTATTAAAAAAAATATCAACAAAGGAAAGAATATGAGAAATTGCAAAGATGATTGTTGTAATTGGATTCCAATTCGAAATCCTATATTGTGCAACCTTAATTGACCGAGGGAAAAAGCAATCCTGATGTGTGATGTTAAAATATAAATCAACCACAGAGTAAGTGTCTTAAATATAAATATTTTGTTTACAAAACATAAAGTTGTGCCTAGTCAAGATAGAAGGAAGAGTATTATGAGGAAATGTCTTGATTTATTTGATGAATTATATATATATTTTTTCTATTTATAGGAGAAAAATGATTTTTTTAGATTTATTGAATAATTAATGCATCTGATAAATTAATTATACAATGAATCTAAAAAATATTTTTTTTATTATAAATAAGATCGGAGGTAGTTAAATAGATGAAGATATTAGTGGTAATTATGTTAGAAATGTCTGCTGTGATGATAATAAAGAAGAAATGACATGTGAAATAAATTATAATTTTGATGGTCTGTTTGTCGAGGTATTCGTTGGTGTTATAGATGAAGTGATTAGGCATGACAACGTAACCCGTACCTGCGGGTACCCACTCGAACCCGCCCCGAAGTTGACGGAGAAAACCCGCTTTGACTGAGTTTGAGTTTGGATTTGAGTTTTCCCCAATTATAAAGTATGTGGACGGGTCGGGTAATTGGGACACTAGTACTCACCCCGAACCCGTCCCATATATTTTATTATGTACATTATTATTTATTTTTTATGATTTAGAATATTAAATAAGTGGTCAATGTTTTAATATTTTGATTTGTATTAATTATTTAAAATATTCAAATGTATCTACGGATTTTTTTTAGATTGATTTATTTTATTATTTGTAATGTAGTTTAATTTTTTTTAAAGTAAATATTTATATTAAAAAATTGACTTCACTAAATGGAGGGTGGCGGGGCGGGGATATCTGAACCCAACCCGAACCCGTTTAGGACGAGTTTGAGTTTTAATTCTCCATCCCTGTTTGAATTTGAGACGGGGAACGGAGATTATTTGTGGATTCAAGTTTGGGTTTGGGGAGGTAAAAACCGTCCCCGACCCGCCCCATTACCATGCCTAGAAGTGATGTTAGTGTTAACCCTAAAACAAATTTTAGTAGAAACAAAATGAGAATTAAGACCAATCCCCTACAAATCCCCATTTTCAAAGAAAAAATAGTAAACACGATTTAATGAGCATGTAATGATGAGGAGCATAACGGGATAAGCAACATCATGTAGATAAAGACATTTGGAGCTTAACATGCATGCGGTAGAATTTTTGAAAACAAAAGTACAACACCTGGTTTGGTTACAAAGATGATGATCATTGACAAATTGAAAAACAATGCAAAACAGAAATTGAATCAGGTTGTGTAAGATGTGACAAAATGTTCTACATTGAGATTTCAAGATGCAAGGCATCCAAAGCAAGATAGTTTGAAAGATAAGTTGTGAAAGAGGATTCAACGTGTGCGTGGCTATAATGATAAATATTGCTAACATGTAGGATTTGGAAAAAGAAATTAAAGATGGAGATAATATGATATAATGAAATATGATAATGACGATGATGCATGTAATGTGTAGAAATTTTTTAAAAATAAGATGAAATGATGAAATATTGAGAAAATGATAAAACAATCAAGAAGAATTAGAGATTTAAAGTATTAAAATAAAGAAATAAGAGATAATTAAAATCTTTCACCATAAATATAATTATTTTATTAATATTTAATGCATGTGTGAGTGTCAGGCACAATTTTCGATAGACTTAATTAATAATCAGGACTAAAAATCTTGTTGAAAATTTTCTAAAAGAGCCAAATTTGTTAAGAGAGTAAAATAAAATTTAATATATTTATATGAATCAAAAAAGTAAATAATATAAATTATTTCATTCAAATAATCATTTCTCATATTAATGATGAAAACTCGTGATTTTTTTTTGAAAATCAAAATTACTACAAAAAAAAATTCATAAGACATGAAACAAAATTTATAATATTTATAGAGCCAAATTAATTTAATCTTAACATTTTTTATATAATGTATTTTCAGATTAAATTTTACTCTCTCCACTTTTTAGTATAAGATTTTTAATAATATATATATATATATATATATATATATATATATATATATATATATATATATATATATATATATATATATATATATATATATATATATATATAAAATGAAAGAATTTAATTGAAATGCATTGAAAAATACAATGTTAAAGGATTTTATACAATAAATTAATCATAGATGTTGGATATTGAAAAAAGTTTAACTTTTATTTTAACAATCTATAAAATAATGCAAATAGATAATAATAAATTGACGGTGTAAAACTTCTTATATTAACATGACATAGTAATAATCTCAAAATAAAAATAAAATAATATTTAATATTAAAGAACATAAACAAAATTATTTTTTCAACTTGCTCTTCTCTCTCTAAATATTTTTCCACTTTTTGTTATAAGTTGTTTTAAACTTTTACTACAAATATTTTTAAACTTTTTAAATATTTTTCCACTTTTTGTTATAAGTTGATATATAATCATTATTGTATGAAAAAAATTTGAATAAATCTCACAAAATGATCTTTTATTAATGTATGAGAAAAATATTAAAAATTTAAATAAATAAATATTTAAATACATAATAAGTTTTATAATTTTTTAATATAGCAAAACAATTTATAATTTAATCCGAAATATATTTTTAAAATGACATCTAATAAAAACTGAAGAAGTAATATAGGATGAGAAAACTTGTTTGCTTTATTCCTCTAATGTATGTATGAAAACTTTAATGCACGTGATTTTCTTTTTTGGTTACAAGTTACAAGTTTAGAACCCTGTAAATATTACCGAATGGACTTTACATCATAGATTATTGCTATATTTAATACATTTATCACAACTAGTACTACGATGCTTTGTTTCCCTTGCAAGCAATATGTTCAGCAACTAAAGTTACCAAAAGTTTGACTTTAATTGAAGGTCTACATCAAATATATTCATTTAAAGCTTTTTTCAGTGTTACATTGTAAAAATAAAAGGAAAACAAGCATTCCAGAAGCCCAACCCGGTTTCCAAGAAATACTTTTCATTGTTTCTATTTTTGTATAGAAAATGTTTCGCTATACTCAATTTTCCTACTAGTAGATAATCTAGATCACATGGAAATTGCAAAATTATGGTTAATAACTCAATTAATAACTTTGTATACTTGTGTTGGAGACTTACGAGAAACTAGAGTAATAATCATATCAATGCTCCGATTATAAGAGAGGGAGACATTTATATTTTTATTAAATTTTTTAAGATATTAAATATATGAATTATTTTCGCTAACTCTTTAATCCATCAAGTCGAACAATAACTTTAATATTTTTTTGTTAGAAAAATTGGAGAAAACTGTGATAACATATATGTCACCGCTGTTTTAGGATCATAAAGAGAGAGAAACACCGCATATCAATTTGAAATCTTAAGGGTGACAAAGTAGGATGAGAAGTTACAATGGCGACACACATTTATAAAAAATGGATTGAAACAAAAATCTCTTTAATCCACTCATCGCGGTTGAGAATGTGTCAATTGTGAGTAGTATGGGTAATAGTCTAACATTGGTTGAAAATGTGGAGATTTGAACATTTATAAGTGAGATAACCCACTCACATATCATCTTAAGGTTTTGGGTGAATATGTGACATGTCTCTCACAAAGGTGTTGCTCTAAAAAGAAGTCTCACAATGTTCAATGAATCCTAGTGAAAGACTCCCCCAAACAAATAGTATCGTGAGCCGTTTGGTTCGAGAAATTGACCGATTTACTTATATCGAAAGTCAACGACGCTAGTGTAGTGAATAAGAAACGTTCTGTTGAAGAGTGTTAATGGCGCCAATGTGGTGAATAAGAAACGTTTCGTGTGGTACAAGAGTTTGTGGAAGTAAGAAGAGATTTCACTTGAGGGGGAACATCGTGGACTCACACTTGAGGGGGTGTTGAGAATGTATCAAGTGTGAGTAGTATGGGTAATAGTCCCACATTGGTTGAAAATATGGAGACTTGAGCATTTATAAGTGAGAGAACCCACCGACCTATCACCTTAAAGTTTTAGGTGAATATGTTGTGTGTCTCTCACAAAGGTGTTAATATCCGTATGAAAATACATTGCTTTAACATCTCGTTGCTTGAACCATCTAGTTTGAGAGAGTTAGAAACTCAAAAAGAATTTTAGCTTAAGATTGCCCTATAAATCAAAAGCGACCACTCATTTATTGACCAAATCCTCACCAAACGTGCATCCTCCTTTTTCGGGCAGAAAATATTATCTCCTTTATCTTAAATTTACTAAGATCATCCTGATTCTTTAATAATTGTTTTTTTTTCTTTCCATTTTTTGAGATATACTTTTAGGGCTTTGGATTTTCTTTGAGAATGAAACCCATCAATTCTATTGAGGGGTGGTTAAGTATGGGTTTTTCCTTCGATTTTATATAATGACCGAAGTAATATATTGTTTGCAAAATAAAATGATAAATGGTAAAAAATTGAAAGTAATATGTATTCTTTCTTTTAATTTTTTTTATCATTCACCACTTTCTTTGTGTGCTTCAATATTCAAACAAATGACTAAACAAAATTTTCAAGATTTTGTATTGTAAAACAATAACTTTTCTTGCAATTTATAGTATGTTTAGGAATAAATTTCGCAATATTATCAACCAAAGAAAACAATAAATTATGAAGTATTTTCTTTGACTGACAACTTGAAAAGTTTATTCCAAAATATAACAATGGTTTTGCAAGAGGTGGAAACAACAACACCACCATTATGTGAGATAAATTGTAAGAATAGAAAATATTTTGTTCAAGGTTAGTGTTAGAAAAATAGCATACAACAGATAATCTTTAAAAAAAATTCTATCTTGCAATTCATTCTAAAAAACGAACCCATACGAATTAGGAGCGATTATATATATTTAAGATAAAAGTTAATGCACGAATACTTTTATATTAAAATCTGATTATCCAACCCCTCGATTATTTAAGAAATCGAAGAAATGGATAATTTAATTTACAAATAATAAAAATAAAATAAAAAGAAATACAACACTTCTAAAAAAGTAAAAACGTAAACTCTATATGTTGGAATTCAAAGCATATTCTGAATTAATTTTTCCTTTAATTATATTCGAAAAACGAGACAATAGATGATTTTTTAAAGAAAAAACTAAAACATGATGCGTTCTGAAATTATATATCAGTTTTTATTTGAGTGAAATAAAAATATTTTTCTTTTTCTCTCTATTCTTCTCATAACTCTTTATCTCATTTATTTATTTTAGAATTATAAAATAATTTTATAATGCAAATAGAGATTGAAATTAAGAAAGAAACACATAATTAGAAGAAGAAGAAAAATGAAAGGAGAGAATGGGAAATGAGTTTTGTGGTGGTATATTGGATAGCATTGTCAAGAAAAAGAGTATGTTGGGGATTAGCTTCTTTATGATGGTTGTTGCTTTCTACTTTGCCTTAGAGTAACGGCCAAAAAAACTAAAAGTCTTATAACCCATTACTCCACTTGGTGACTTCAGATTCTATGAGCTTCCAAGTGAATAATATTTGCATAGTTTCTTTTTTAATGGTATTCTATTTGTAAAAAAGAAAAAGTATATTATTATGCCTCTATATGAAGATAAGGCTGCCGTCGGTAACATAATTTTATCTTGTTTGTTAGAAAATCTGCAATCTTGTCCTTTGGTAGAAACATGTTCCACTTTTAATCTTCCTGATTGAACATGTTCTCTATGAAATGACACTTCAATAAGACATGCTTCAAACAAAAATGTAGAACCATTTGATCAAAGATACGTGCTTCCAGTTTGTCGCACAACTTTTTTTTAAAATCAGATTTAACAATTAAGTTGTTGAATTTAAATTTAAAATTAAATTCATAAATAAATTATATATATATATATATATATATATATATATATATATATATATATATATATATATATATATATATATATATATATATATATATATATATATATATATATATATATATATATATATATATATATAATTTTATTTTCATATATCACAAAACTAACTAACTTGAACGTTAAATCACAAGATACTTTGAGATGAAATTACTTCCCTTAAAAATATAATATAATTTAATTCTTTCGCATCTCTATATTTTTTGATACAAGGGTCGTTCTTAAAATCCATTTCCCCCTTTGTTAGATGTCTTCCAAAGAATTTTCTTCTCAAAAATATTTTTAAAGAATTATTTAAACAATAGATCATCTTTAGATAAATCTTCGGACTCATTCTTTGCATAATTTTTCTTAACTTGCATTTTGGTTTTCGAAATTGCAAAACATCCTTGCAAAACTACTCAGATTTTTATCTTTGGTACCAAAATCTTTTTGGGTCACTTAGACATAATGGTTTTAAGATCTTTTTGGTTGTTGGAAATGTATCTAGTTGACCATTTTAAATCATGCATTTTAACAAATAAAAAGGTTCAAGATGTTCATGCTTGTGACAAAAAATACATTTATAAACTAGGTGATTTTTCTTTTTAAGCATGATAATTACTTACTTATATATATATATATATATATATATATATATATATATATATATATATATATATATATATATATATATATATATATATATATATATATATATATATATATAATAATAATAATAATAATAATTATTATTATTATTATTAGGTTGATAACTTAATTCATATTTATTATAGGAAGCGCTTTGGTTAGATAAATTTTTATTATGATTATATTTTTCTTTAGTAAACTTTAAGGTTTCGTGCAAATTGTCAATATCAATTCTTAACGCATCACATTTTTCACATCTATTTTATTTTAAGGTTTATCTTCTTAGATCATTATTCTTATAATCAATTCTATCATTTTCATTTTTCATGGCTTTAACATCATTCTTAAAGCCTTCATTATATCTTTCGAATTGATTATATCTCTTATTGAGTTCAACACTTAATTTAAATAGCTTTAAGACAAAAAAGTACCTTTTTGTCTACTTTGAAATGTGTTTCATGAGAATCTTTTGATGATGATTCAATTGCTTCTCAAACAAAATCTTCATATTTTATTCTAATTTTTTTTATGAAGAAGCGGACTTATCACATGATTTTTCAGATATTGATTCTTTAGTAGATCTTTCATATATTGATATAGTCCTTTCCTATGATGCTTCTGGTGGTGATGATGTTTCAAATGATTCATCATGTGATTCTAAAGATGATTCTTTTTATGTATCTGAATTTTCTACTTTAATCTTTTCATCATCTTTAATTAACTAGATCAATTCTTTGAGCCCTTCGATGACTTCTTTCTTTCTAGATCTCTATTGAAAATCATAACAATTTTTGTATATTTGGTGTCAAGTGCTAGAGCGGGTTTATGATACCGGTTCTTGAAGTTAAGATATTTATTAGAAGCATAATTTCATAGATTAATTCTAATACTTCAAAGTCATTCTTTACTTTTATTGGGTGTCTCCACTACTACAAAAAGTACCTTTTGTAATGTCATTTCACCTCGATCAAAATATTCACCATGGTAGAATCTATTCACTTAGGCGCTTTCATTTTATTTTCATTTTTAAGTCATTGTGGTGAAAAGTGACGTATGGTCATGAGTTCGAATCCTAACACCTAAAGTTTTGTTTTTTATTTATTTTTAAGCCATTTTTTACAACGGTTGGAACTTTCAATCGTGGTGAAAAATGGCGCATGGTCATGAGTTTAAATCCTAGTACATACAATTTTATTTATTTATTTTTAAGCCATTTTTTACTACGGTTGAAACCTCCAATCGTGATGAAAAGTGGCGCATGATCATGAGTTTGAATCCTAGCACCTACAATTTTGTTTTATTTGTTTATTTTTAAGTCACTTTTTACCACAGTTGAAGCTTCTAGCCGTTGTGAAAAATGGCACATGGTCATGAGTTCGAATCCTAGCACCTACAGTTTTGTTTTTATTTATCTAAGTCACTTTTTACCATGTTTGGAACTTTCAATCGTGGTGAAAAGTCATTCAGGATCATGGGAAAATACAAGCTTTTTATTGAGTTTCTTCAGCATCCTTAAACATTTCTTTATTGTCCATTTAGTGAGTATCAACGCTCGAGAGACTACCATTAATGATCCGCGTAAAACCTAAAACTTAGATGAACTTCCAACTTATATGAAATTCATCTTCTACCTCCAAACATCATCTTCCATTTACGACACTCCATTTATCCACTAAACCAAACTCGAAAACATCATTTCTTCCATAAACAAAACTCGAAAACATCATTTCTTCCATAAACAAAACTCGAAAACATCATTTCTTTCATTTACAAATTTCAGAACTCCATCACCTCTTCTCCAACTTGAATGAGACAAGGAAAACATGGATTCAAGTTAGCAATGTTACTAGGGATGACAATTTGACTCATCCCTAATGACCCGCAAATTTATACACAAAGGATAGGGTAAAAACCCACAAAAATGGGTACGGGCCTGAGCTCGAGTAATTACCCACAAAAATAAGCGGGTATGGGCATCTTGGTAGCCATCCCGCCCTATACCCGCACACTATATATTTACGTATTTTTATTTTTATTTTTATATTTTAATTTATATTATTATATAAAAATGTATGTCTATCAATTATAAAATGTATATTAATGTTAAACTATTATGTATTTAATACAAGTGTTCGTTTATTTCAACAATAAATTGTTTGAAAACTTTTTAACGTTTTTAAAAAATTAAAATTATATAATATTTTATAATTGATCTATTTATTTTTAATAGGAATGCGGGTCATGAGTACGGGTATGGATACTTACATACTCATATGACACGGGTACGGGTGCTAACTTTTTTCAGTGTTACATTGTAAAAATAAAAGGAAAACAAGCATTCCAGAAGCCCAACCCGGTTTCCAAGAAATACTTTTCATTGTTTCTATTTTTGTATAGAAAATGTTTCGCTATACTCAATTTTCCTACTAGTAGATAATCTTGATCACATGGAAATTGCAAAATTATGGTTAATAGCTCAATTAATAACTTTGTATATTTGTGTTGGAGACTTACCAGAAACTAGAGTAATAATCAGATCAATGCTCCGAATTATAAGAGAGTGAGACGTTTATATTTTTATTAAAATTTTTAAGATATTAAGTATGTGAGTTATTTTCGCTAACTCTTTAATCCATCAAGTCGAACAATAACTTTAATATTTTTTGTTAGAAAAATCGGAGAAAACAACTGTGATAACATATATGTCACCACTGTTTTAGGATCATAAAGATAGGGAAACACCGCATATCAATTTGAAATTTTAAGGGTGACAAAGTAGGATGAGAAGTTACAATGGCGATATACATTAATAAAAAATGGATTGAAACAAAAATCTCTTTAATCCACTCATCGTGGTTGAGAATGTGTCAATTGTGAGTAGTATGGGTAATAGTCTTACATTGGTTGAAAATGTGGAGATTTAAACATTTATAAGTGAGAGAACCCACTCACATATCATCTTAAGGTTTTGGATGAATATGCGACATGTCTCTCACAAAGATGTTGCTCTAAAAAGAAGTCTCACAATGTTCAATGCTTCCTAGTGAAAGACTCCCCCAAATAAATAGTATTATGAGCCTTTTGGTTCGATAAATTGACCGATTTACTTATATCGAAAGTCAACGACGCTAGTGTAGTGAATAAGAAACGTTCTGTTGAAGAATGTCAATGGCGGCAATGTGGTGAATAAGAAACGTTTCGTGCGGTACAAGAGTTTGTGGAAGCAAAAAGAGCTTTCACTTGAGGGGAAACATCGTGGACTCACACTTGAGGAGGGGTGTTGAGAATGTATCAAGTGTGAGTAGTATGGGTAATAGTCCCACATTGGTTGAAAATATGGAGACTTGAGCATTTATAAGTGAGAGAACCCACTAACCTATCACCTTAAAGTTTTAGGTGAATATGTGGTGTGTCTCTCACAAAGGTGTTAATATCCGTATGAAAATACATTGCTTTAATATCTCGTTGCTTCAACCATCTAGTTTGAGAGAGTTAGAAACTCTAAAAGAATTTTAGCTTTAAATTGCCCTATAAATCAAAAGCGACCACACATTTATTGACCAAATCATCACCAAACATAGGTGCATCCTCCTTTTTCGGGCAAAAAATATTATCTCCTTTATCTTAAACTTACTAAGATCATCCTGATTCTTTAATCATTGTTTTTTTTCTTTCCATTTTTTGAGATATACTTTTAGGGTTTTGGATTTTCTCTGAGAATGAAACCCATCAATTCTATTGAGGGGGTGGTTAAGTATGGGTTTTTCCTTCGATTTTATATAATGACCGAAGTAATATATTATTTGCAAAATAAAATGATGAATGATAAAAAATTGAAAGTAATATGTATTCTTTCTTTTAATTTTTTTTATCATTCACCACTTTCTTTGTGTGCTTCAATATTCAAACAAATGACTAAACAAAATTTTCAAGATTTTGTATTGTAAAACAATAACTTTTCTTGCAATTTATAGTATGTTTAGGAATAAATTTTGCAATATTATCAACCGAAGAAAACAATAAATTATGAAGTATTTTCTTTCACTGACAATTTGAAAAGTTTATTCCAAAATATAACAATGGTTTTGCAAGAGGTGGAAACACCACCACCACCATTATGTGAGATAAATTGTAAGAATAGAAAATATTTTGTTTAAGATAAGTGTTAAAAAAATAACATACAGCAAATAATCTTAAAAAAAAAATTATATCTTGCAATTCATCCTAAAAAATAATCCGTACGAGTTAGGAGCGACTATAGATGAATAATATTTAAGATAAAAGTTAATGCACAAATACTTTTATATTAAAATCTGATTATCCAACCCCTCGATTATTTAAGAAATCAAAGAAATGGATAATTTAATTTACAAATAATAAAAATAAAATAAAAAGTAATACAACACTTCTATTTGTTGGGATTCAAAGCATATTCTGAATTAATTTTTTTTTAATTATATTCGAAAAACGAGACAATAGATGATTTTTTTAAAGAAAAAACTAAAACATGATGCGTTCTGAAATTATACATCAGTTTTTTATTGAGTGAAATAAAAATACTTTTATAAAATATATTATTTATAATAATAATTTTCTTTTTCTCTCTATTCTTCTCATAACTCTTTATCTCATTTATTTATTTTAGAATTATAAAATAATTTTATAATACAAATAGAGGTTGAAATTAAGAAAGAAACACATAATTAGAAGAAGAAGAAAAATGAAAGGAGAGAATGGGAAACGAGTTTTGTGGTGGTATATTAGATATCATTCTCAAGAAAAAGAGTATGTTGGGGATTAGCTTCTTTATGATGGTTGTTGCTTTCTACTTTGTCTTAGAGTAACGGCCAAAAAAACTAAAAGTCTTATAACCCATTACTCCACTTGGTGACTTCAGATTCTATGAGCTTCCAAGTGAATAATATTTGCATAGTTTTTTTTAATGTATTTTTTTTGTAAAAAAGAAAAAGTATATTATTATGCCTCTATATGAAGATAAGGCTGCCGTCGGTAACATAATTTTATCTTGTTTGTTAGAAAATCTGCAATCTTGTCCTTTGGTAGAAACATGTTCCACTTTTAATCTTCCTGATTGAACATGTTCTCTATGAAATGACACTTCAATAAGACATGCTTCAAACAAAAATGTAGAACCATTTGATCAAAGATACGTGCTTCCAGTTTGTCGCACAACTTTTTTTTTAATCAGATTTAACAATTAACTTGTTGAATTTAAATTTAAAATTAAATTCATAAATAAATTATATATATATATATATATATATATATATATATATATATATATATATATATATATATATATATATATATATATATATATATATATATATATATATATATATATATATATATATATATATATATAATTTTATTTTCATATATCACAAAACTAACTAATTAACCTGAACGTTAAATCACAAGATACTTTGAGATAAAATTACTTCCCTTAAAAATATAATCTAATTTAATTCTTCAGCATATCTATATTTTTTGATACAAGGGTCGTTCTTAAAATCCATTTTCCCCTTTGTTAGATGTCTTTCAAAGAACTTTCTTCTCAAAAATATTTTTAAAGAATTATTTAAACAATAGATCATCTTTAGATAAATCTTCGGACTCATATTTTGTATAATTTTTCTTGACTTGCATTTTGGTTCTCGAAATTGCAAAACATCCTTGCAAAACTACTCAGATTTTTATCTTTGGTACCAAAATCTTTTTGGGTCAGTTAGACATAATGGTTTTAAGATCTTTTTGGTTGTTGGAAATGTATCTAGTTGACCATTTTAAATCATGCATTTTAACAAATAAAAAGGTTCAAGATGTTCATGCTTGTGATAAAAAATACATTTATAAACTAGGTGATTTTTCTTTTTAAGCATGATAATTACTTTATATATATATATATATATATATATATATATATATATATATATATATATTATATATATATATATATATATATATATATTATTTATTTATTTAATAATAATAATAATTATTATTAGGTTGATAACTTAATTCATATTTATTATAGGAAGCGCTTTGGTTAGATAAATTTTTATTATGATTATATTTTTCTTTAGTAAACTTTAAGGTTTCGTGCAAATTGTCAATATCAATTCTTAACGCATCACATTTTTCACATCTATTTCATTTTAAGGTTTATCTTCTTAGATCATTATTCTTATAATCAATTCTATCATTTTCATTTTTCATGGCTTTAACATCATTCTTAAAGCCTTCATTATATCTTTCGAATTGATTATATCTCTTATTGAGTTCAACACTTAATTTAAATAGCTTTAAGACAAAAAAGTACCTTTTTGTCTACTTTGAAATGTGTTTCATGAGAATCTTTTGATGATGATTCAATTGCTTCTCAAACAAAATCTTCATATTTTATTCTAATTTTTTTTATGAAGAAGCGGACTTATCACATGATTTTTCAGATATTGATTCTTTAGTAGATCTTTCATATATTGATATAGTCCTTTCCTATGATGCTTCTGGTGGTGATGATGTTTCAAATGATTCATCATGTGATTCTAAAGATGATTCTTTTTATGTATCTGAATTTTCTACTTTAATCTTTTCATCATCTTTAATTAACTAGATCAATTCTTTGAGCCCTTCGATGACTTCTTTCTTTCTAGATCTCTATTGAAAATCATAACAATTTTTGTATATTTGGTGTCAAGTGCTAGAGCGGGTTTATGATACCGGTTCTTGAAGTTAAGATATTTATTAGAAGCATAATTTCATAGATTAATTCTAATACTTCAAAGTCATTCTTTACTTTTATTAGGTGTCTCCACTACTACAAAAAGTACCTTTTGTAATGTCATTTCACCTCGATCAAAATATTCACCATGGTAGAATCTATTCACTTAGGCGCTTTCATTTTATTTTCATTTTTAAGTCACTGTGGTGAAAAGTGACGTATGGTCACGAGTTCGAATCCTAACACCTAAAGTTTTGTTTTTTATTTATTTTTAAGCCATTTTTTACAACGGTTGGAACTTTCAATCGTGGTGAAAAATGGCGCATGATCATGAGTTTAAATCCTAGTACATACAATTTTATTTATTTATTTTTAAGCCATTTTTTACTACGGTTGAAACCTCCAATCGTGATGAAAAGTGGCGCATGATCATGAGTTTGAATCCTAGCACCTACAATTTCATTTTATTTGTTTATTTTTAAGTCACTTTTTACCACAGTTGAAGCTTCTAGCCGTTGTGAAAAATGGCACATGGTCATGAGTTCGAATCCTAGCACCTACAGTTTTGTTTTTATTTATCTAAGTCACTTTTTACCATGTTTGGAACTTTCAATCGTGGTGAAAAGTCATTCAGGATCATGGGAAAATACAAGCTTTTTATTGAGTTTCTTCAGCATCCTTAAACATTTCTTTATTGTCCATTTAGTGAGTATCAACGCTCGAGAGACTACCATTAATGATCCGCGTAAAACCTAAAACTTAGATGAACTTCCAACTTATATGAAATTCATCTTCTACCTCCAAACATCATCTTCCATTTACGACACTCCATTTATCCACTAAACCAAACTCGAAAACATCATTTCTTCCATAAACAAAACTCGAAAACATCATTTCTTCCATAAACAAAACTCAAAAACATCATTTCTTTCATTTACAAATTTCAGAACTCCATCACCTCTTCTCCAACTTGAATGAGACAAGGAAAACATGGATTCAAGTTAGCAATGTTACTAGGGATGACAATTTGACTCATCCCTAATGACCCGCAAATTTATACACAAAGGATAGGGTAAAAACCCACAAAAATGGGTACGGGCCTGAGCTCGAGTAATTACCCACAAAAATAAGCGGGTATGGGCATCTTGGTAGCCATCCCGCCCTATACCCGCACACTATATATTTACGTATTTTTATTTTTATTTTTATATTTTAATTTATATTATTATATAAAAATGTATGTCTATCAATTATAAAATGTATATTAATGTTAAACTATTATGTATTTAATACAAGTGTTCGTTTATTTCAACAATAAATTGTTTGAAAACTTTTTAACGTTTTTAAAAAATTAAAATTATATAATATTTTATAATTGATCTATTTATTTTTAATAGGAATGCGGGTCATGAGTACGGGTATGGATACTTACATACTCATATGGCACGGGTACGGGTGCTAACTTTGGCACCCAAGCGGGTATGGGCTCGGGCACGGGGATTTTTTCAAATCACGGGTATGGAGATGGGTACTATAGTACCCTGCCCAAACCCTATCCATTGTCATCCCTAAATGTTAGTTGTTGTTTTTTTGTTGTTATTCTTGTTGTTCTTTTTGTTGTTGTTTTGTTGTTATTCCAGTTCTTTTAGTTATTCTTGTTGTTATTCTTGTTGTTGTTCTTGTTGTTATTCTTGTTGTTGTTCTTGTTGTTGTTCTTGTTGTTATTGTTGTTGTTATTGTTGTTGTTATTCTTATTATTTTTGTTGTTGTTCTTATTGTTGTTTTTGTTTTTGTTCTTGTTGTTATTGTTCTACTACTGCATTTATTTTATTTTATTAAAATACATACAACAACAGTTGTTTAAAGTAACTGTTGTGATAGATTGAGACATACAACAACGATTTTTTAAAGTAACTGTTATGATAAGTTGTGCGCTACTTGACTTATAATCACGATCGCACGAACGTGGTGGAAAGAATCATACATACAATCATACCTTACCTTACAACGGTTGGTCGAATGTGGTTGTATTCATGTTTCTAACGTTATAAGAGGTGTTTTCCGTAGTAGTACTTTTTTTTTTATAAATGTGTTTTCCCTTTCATCTCAGGTTAAACTTCATAGATTTTTTTAAGTGTCCCATTCTTCTTTAGTCGTACTACACTTAAAAAGATAATAGAACTCTCTAGTTATTAATGCACTTGTCATGAAGTACTTAGCTTGAAAGTCTTGTTTTACTTTTCTTTTAGCTTTTGCGGTCCATATATTTCTTTATTTGTTTACTACTTAATTATCAAAACGAATGAGCAGCAACAAAAGTACCATTAGTGACACAATTCCATAAATCCCAATCAATAGAATTAAATACTAATTTTATTCTCGTTTCCATATATTTATTCTTTCACCATCAAACTATGGAGATGCATTTATGAAAATTCTCTTGTTAAAATAAGAAGTATTTGAAGTTATCATACTATCTCCATAGACGATTAGTCTTATAACAAAAGTTAAGCTCTAACGTCATTTGTTGATCAAGTAACTTCAAACATAAAAAAAAAGAATGGGGGATTGTGTTGATTTAAAATCGACAACAATTTATTAAAACTTTGGTCTTTAAATTTTTTTTAAAATTTAATTAACAACTAGAGATATGGTAGCAGAAATATTTAAAGAAGATGAAGATGTAGAGATATATGCATCGGAAATAACATAAGCAACAAAAATTAAAGAGAAAAGATATAGAGAGAATGCCCTTGAATTTTATATAGGTTCGTCCTAACTTTTTAACTTTTTGACCTACTCCTATCCCAAGAGTTTCCTCTTGAGAGTTTCACTAAAATTACACTTGAGCTTTTTACAAGAGTTTCCCATGAATCTTCTACAACAAATATATAGAGCTTTTACATTGGCTAAATTCGAGAACCAACAAACAGGACTTTTACACGAGCTTAGCTAAGGAGTCTTCAAACAGAGCTTTTACGAAGTGTTGAACAAGTGAGTCCAAACACAAGAGGGGGGTAGGGGTGAATTATGATTTATTGAAATCAAGATTAATTTTAAAAAATTATTCTTAAAAGCAATTTTTGTTAGTTCAAAAGATAGAAGGAGATAAAATAGAAGAGATATGAGAGAAATAATTAGAGAGGAAGGAAAATTAAATGACAAAAAGTACATAGATAAGGATAAGGAGAATGCACCAAAATATATACAGGTTTGACTTAACCAATTGACCTACTTTTGTCCAAATTTTTTTTCTTGAGAGTTCAACTAATGAAATGTTATGAGCTTTTAAGGTTATACCCACGAACCTTCTTACAACAAATGAGAGATCTTACACATACTGATCCCTAAAACCAAACAGAGCTTTTAACATGCTGAGCTCACGAAGAAAGTAGAATTTTAACCAGTTAATCTCAAGAGCCAAACCGAGATTTTATCAAGATAATCTAAAGAACCAAACATATATTTTACAAAGATAATCTCAAGAACCAAACAAAGAAATCAAACAAGAGAATCACACTTTTGATGAAGAACAAATGGAGCACGAACAACAATACAACCAAACTCTCGCAAGTATTTTCACTCACAATTCATTAGGGTAACTTTAGTGAAAGAATATAAAAGGAGTAGAAAGTGCGAAAGAAGTGATTCAAAACAAATTTTGACGTATATTGGAATGACGAGAAGCCATCTATTTATAGGATAAATTATATCTCAAAAAGGAAAATAATCCATATCTTATTATTACTTCTAGTTGATTAAGTCCTGGGGTAAATCGATTAGATATTCTAAACATGAAAGTTTTTCAAATTCACCATCACTAATCAATTAAAAGCCTATTTAAACAATTATGAGGCATTACATAAGATTTAATATTTTAACCCTAACGTGTTAATCGATTATCTAGTGTAAAAACCCTTCCTAATGGTTTAAACAAGTTAGTTGTCACATAGGTACATGCACAAAATATTTTTAGGTGATTTTATAAAATGCGAGAGGCTTAAAAAAATGAGTGTGTGTGCGAGAGTTTCCTTAGTATCTTAGGAGTTTCCTTAGTATCTTAGGAATTACTCTTATACTTTTGCAGCACATTAATCCTTCACAGATAAGACTGTGCGAGCTTTTACACTTCCTCTCTTTCACAATCTTTAAGCTTCAAGTTTATCTACTTTATTCATCATTTATTTGGCACTTCATATAAAACTTGTCTCTTCTACTAATGAGTCTTGATATATCATTTTTGATAGACATTGCCATCAGAGCTTGTTGAACTAGAGATAATCAGAGACTCCATCAAATATAGTTTGACATTAGGTGTTCTCATCATCAAAATCACCATGATCATCTGCACATAGTTGCACTTGCAAGCATGTAGATCCATATTATCCCTCTTTTTGATGATGATAACACGTCTCTCAGGGAGGTGGAAAACAAGAAAAGCATAGATAAATAATTGGAATAGTTAAACTCCCTATTATAAATATAGAGAATATATTGTACTTCCCTTTAGAGTAAACTTCTTCTCGGTTGGCATAATCTAAAAGACGGGAAATAATGCCAAGAAAACACATAGATGATATATAACACATAGAGAAAAGAAGAAGAAGAAGAAGAAGAAGAAGAAGAAGAAGAAGAAGAAGAAGAAGAAGAAGAAGAAGAAGAAGAAGAAGAAGAAGAAGAAAAGGCATCTAACAGATTTTAATACAAGCATGACTAATTTAATATTCCTAATTCATTTATTATGAAAAAGAATTTTTCCTTACGAAATGGTTTAGTAAAAATGTCTGCTAGTTGATCAGATGAAGGCACATGCCAACCTCAACCTCAACGTGCAAAAAGAGGGATAATAAATTAGTCACCATTTCCTATCGCATTTTTTCAACATGATCTTTAATGAAATGGTGCCTAACCTCAACGTGTTTAGTACAAGAGTGAAGTTCTTAAATTTTAGTGAGGTTTATGTCGCTAGTGTTGTTACATTTTATCGGAACAACTCCGAGATCAACCTTGTAATGACTTAGTTGATGTTTCATCTAGATAATTTATGCACAGGAGATACCTGCAACAAGATATTCTACCTCAATTGTGGATAAAATTACACTTGCTTATTTATTTCTACGATAAGAGACATGTGAGTTACCAAGTAAGTAACACGTTTCATTGGTATTTTTTTGATCTAGTTTTCACCCATTTAAATTAGAGTCAGAGTACTCAACTAATACACAATTCATTCCTTTGAGGTACCATAAACCCATTAGTGGTGTGCTAATGAGATATCTTATGATGCGTTTTAGCGTAATGAGATGTGACTCTTTGGGTTTTGCTTGAAAACATTCACAAAGACACACAATAAACATGATATCAGAACGAGATGCCATGAGATAAAGGAGAAAATAAATCATACCTCAGTACATGCTTTCTTCAACTAGTTTTTCTTTCTGCGTGCTTTTTCGAACTCATTATGTATCATCTTAGAAAATTCCATACACAAGGATTCATTAGTATCACTGAATATGATACCATCGACATAAATTTGAAATGATAAGATGTCATGCATAGTTTTTTGATAAAAAGGATTTTATCAACCTCCCCTCTTTGAAAATCACTTTCAACCATAAACTTTCTCAAACGATCATACCAAGCTATATGAGCTTGTTTCAGGTCGTAAAGAGCCTTTTTCAGTTTGAAAACATGATCAAGAAATGAAGAGTTTACAAAACTCGGAGGTAGATAAACATACATTTCCTCCTAGATATAATCGTTCAAGAATTCACTCTTTACATCCATTTGAAAGAGTTTAGAATCCATGATGCATGAGAAATCAACAAGCATCCTTGTGAATTATAATTGAGATATATGGGCATAAGTTTTACCAAAACCTCTTCCTCCCAATTGATTTAGTAATTTTATATTTATAAAAGGACTCTACTAGGACAACTGTTATAGGCCACTTAAAGAGAGGCGACGATAACATGTCGCCTAAATGGGAGGCATCACATCGCCCCAAAAGTCTTCTTATTGCCCAAGAATGTGAAACATGGGAAGAGACGTTACTAGGGAAGAGAGAAGTCAGGGTTATCAACTGACCCACAACCTATTTGAAAATAAGTATTCAATGGTCCACCTTTGACTGAGTGGGCGGTGACCCTCCCCAAGAGAAACCTAGGCCCTAGAGGCCTCTATCAATACACCTCCCTCATACGAGGTAAACAAGAGATCATTACACAATAAAAAGCACAGTGCTTAAGTTGATCATAACTCATAATGATCACACCATCATCAGCTTATACCTAAGCATACCGTCCATCCAAAGAGGCTTTCACCTCACATGAGAGGGACTCCTAAAACCACCATAGAACACCTATGTACAGGGTTTCTCGTCGTCATTGGCAAGCCTTAACCACCATACAACATAATATACATACTAAGACCTCTGAGCCCCTTGTCCTTGCAGGAGGAACACACACATATACTTTTATACCAGTATAATGACGCCCATCGTGGGGCCTAGTAAAACTAACATGGGCCACACTCTTACTATAACTCCCTTTATCTCCCCCCCCCCTAAGATGGCCGACAAGACCCTAACTTACAACACAAACACCATTTCCAAAAGGTTTCTCCGATGAAGGTAACTACAAATCCTTTCGAAGTAAATATGCAAGGCAGGCTCTTGCACCAAATGTAATATTAAAAATCGGTTCTTCATAGAACATATGTTGAACATGATATCCTAGATAACTAGTTCAACTTATTATACAAGAATCCACACAATTAACATAATTGTTCAAGATGATGAAGCAGAAAAGCAATAAATATCATAATAATTAGTAACACAGTTCAGTGAAACCACACCTAAGTCTAGATGGTTAACTTCCAACCCAAGAACGGAAAATCACTATTAATAGTTTAGTATATTTAGTCTTACAAGAACCAACAAACTCTATATTGTTCTAAGCTTATTCCTACTCACTTTATTCTCAATCACATACTACGTGATTGCATATTACAACTTAACTAAAACACACCTAAAACCGTGTCAAGTTACCGAAACATAGTTTAACGTACATACAACAATAACAAGGACTCAAATAAACCCTAGCACTCTAAAGATCTTTAACGTATTACTTGATTTCCAATATAGGTTTTGAGCTTCTTATATAGCAAAAGTATTATGGGCTTTTCTCCTCAGATATTTGATTTAATTTCATCCAGAATCTTTGCACAATCTGTTTAATAAGATTTGTTCCATAAATATCTCAAACAGAAAGATATGATTTGGTTTGTTTCAAATTCAAATTTAAATCACATTTAAATCTGATTTGATCTTCACATCTTACTAAGAAATCATATTTCTAAATAAACAATAAAATCTAAAAAAATATTCAATAGAAAATTTGTCCCAAAACACAGGAATCAAGCCCATTGAGCAAGGCCCATATGTTGTGACATCGTGTCCAACATGTGTCCCTTCTGCACCAGAAAATCATCTTTAAGTACTTGAGCAAACTTGAACACTTCTCCATGTTGTTGTTTTGCAAAATGCATCCAATCCAAAGGAACAATAATCTCCCCCTTTTACAAATTCTGGAAAAATAACTCTTCAAGATAGATATCACTCATTCAATTAGAACAAGTGATATTCAGCAGAAGACTATTAGAGGATACAATTTCATCAGCAATAGCATTCGTCAGAGTTGTAGCACAAAAATCGAAAATCAGTAGCATTCATCATAGATACCACATAAGACAGTGCTCCAAAGTCAATCATACAGACATGCCATTATCCATAACTTAGTCGTGCATGACACTCAGTCAACTCATAGTTAGTAGCATACAATCCTACCAACTAACAATTATTAGAATGCAATCATTCACATACTTAGTCATGCATAACACAAACATGTAGTAGTTAACATCAGGATATGCAAAATACTACTAACAAAAAAGCTCACTCCAAAAGAGCCAAATGTCTTTCCGATGCTCCATCATGTGAGCACATCACTGGTACTTACCCATATGGTCGGTACTAAGCAATTACCTATTACCTAGAGAATACCATTACTCCCCCTTTTTACATAATTTGGAAAAGGCACGGAAAGAACATCTACCTTCAGAGTTTATAAGAAAAACCAACCCATAACATCATTAAGAGTAACAACAATACAAACCAGTAGCCGAAAGCCAAAAGGCATAAGTTTCTACACATAATAGTCAATGCTCTATATCACAACGCCAGTCATGCATGAACACACAGTTGGTAGTTAAGTCAAAACTAGCAAAAACTACTAACATACAGATCAACACATATTGTCGAGGTCCAGGTGTTGGCTCCGATGCTTCAGCATGTATGCATACAAGATATTAACAAATTGAACTTGATCTATTTACACTAGAGTCAGTAGCATGAATAATATCCATACCACATAGTCAATATAGTCAGTATACATATCATACTACCCTATGCAATAATATGCTGAAGGAAGCAACAACAACTTCACCACTTCTACACATAAACCAATTCAGAGCAACCAATACACAAATGATGGATGTAAGTTATGAGCCTTATTTCCTAACATACATCTTATAACTATTCCTCAACAACCCATGGGGAGTACCAACATCCTTAACCTTAATCTCCTGCAAGCTCTAACATTATCTTCAACACTAATCATCATTATTAAGCTCCATAAGCACTAGTGTTTTAACAACAGATCTTCTACTTCCTTATTTGCAAATTCTTCTTCTCCCTCAGTTCCCTTTTCCATATTCTTATCAATAGAGGGAACCTACCCTATCAATTTAAAGTTGAAAATGAAAGCTTCACACACTTTCCTTTATCATACACCTTTCTCCACTCATTGCCTAGATTTTCACAACTAAGACCATCATCAATAACAATCTTCACTAGCACATTAGCTTTCATTATTTTCTCGTAATTTAGAGCTTTTTCATCTAGTTTTCTTTCAGGTGTAGTCCATCTTAGAATAACAAACTTCCACTTCTGAGTATTTGTATCAGAATGGAATGACACATTATCCATGTGAGCAGAAGTGACATCGACATGAATTTTCTTCTATCTAAGCTTTTTTCTCATGGTGACCACAATATCCTAGCCATTTTCTTAAGCATCTGTCACATATGTACTTGTTTGAACAAGCTTGTTATTCACTTCAGATTTATCAAGGGTATCTTGTTGACCCTTCCTTAAAGTTTGAACCTTAGTCACCAACATGTCATACCTGATGTCTAGCACATCCTGGTTGACATCTTCATTACCTCCTATGTGCAATTGGCTCCTCCACAACAGATGAGTGCAACTTCTTCCTTGAGAAGCACAAATGTAGTCCTTCATTTATGTTACTTGAAAGTTAGGAAAGTAGATAACATCTCCTATCATGTTCATCATATTGTTTGACATGTCATCAACATACTTATGATCTCTCTTAAGATTTCCATTGTCTTTCACAGTGACTTTTTGCAGCAACTGAATGTCCTCTATAAATGACAAATCTTCTTTTGACAGCATCCTTTCAAGGGTTATCCCCATTTGATAAAAATACTTCAACTTCAACACAATATCCTCATAATAGAGAGACATGAAACAAAGATCATTGTCCTTAGTAACACATTCCTTTATTGGTTTAGACCTATCATGAACTTCATTGTTAATAAGGAAAGAAATTTTATCAACACCTATAGAGTCATTCACAATATCATAAATGTTTTCACTCACATTATTCTCCACATGATCTTTTTCTTGAGTAGCCTTGTCATGAGACTTGGTTAACTTATCTATGATTCTCTTCGTTAGGTTGGCAAAAGAAAATTCTTCAACTTCAACATTCAATTACCTTTTAAGATAAGCCTTTTTACAACCATGTGATCAACCTTGAACTTCATAGAACTTGATAATACATGTATCAATCTGATGCTCTAAGATAGGCAATAGGATCAAAAGTTCCAGCATCATAAAAACTTCTATATTCTTCAGCATATATCATAATGTTTCCTAATTTGTCAGCAATAACTTGCTCCACATGAAGACCAATGAGATCAAACTTTTTATGAGGGATTGTTTCAGTTTGAACATCAACTATGAAATGTGAGTCTATGGTAAACAGAATATACACATTGCTATTGACAGTTCAAACCAGAGATAAGCTTAACTTATCTTCACATAAAGTATCCATATCTTCTACTGTATGATCATGATTATTAGTAACACCGCCATTTTTGGCTATAGCAGTACCAACCTCAACATCTTTATGGACATGATCATCATTCTCCTCATGAATTTGAGACTCTAACAACATGTTGGATATGATGTCTGACACATCTATATCATCGTTTTGAATTCCCATATTGGTTTCATGGGTCTCTTGACCAAAAGACATCTGAATGAGATGATGGTTTCTCATAGGACCATACATATGTGGGACATCAATCATAATTCCACCAGCATCTAAATCAAAATATTTAACATGTGGAATGTTGTGGATAACACTATATTTCTTGACATATAGCCTGGGACTGGACTTCAAGGTAATAAGAGTAACACCTATTCTAGCTTCACCAAACACACTATTATGTTTTAGGTCAATCATAACTCCATACATATGAAAAGGAATGTCGTAATCCATATTCTTCTTATTTTGAAACACTATTTATTGTTCAATGTTGGGAGGACCTCCAAACTAACCATTAGCCAACCCTTCAATGACAACTCCTTGCTTGTGTTTCAAATAGTCCATATGTGGTAATTTAGAAACATGAGTAAGATGTTGAACCATCTTGTATAACATCTTTGAAATTCTAGTTAACAGACTTTCGATGTCACACGGGATGTTATGACATCCAATTCTGCGCAGACAAGTATTATGCAGAACTTTAAAAAGTAAGTGCAGTAAATAACACAAGGAATTGTTTACCCAGTTCGGTGTAACACACACCTACATCTGGGGGCTACCAAGCCAGGGAGGAAATCCACTATTAGTAGTATTAATTCAGACCTTAAACCAACTGTTTAACCCTATCACTTAATACCTACCCAATGCAATTTCAATCTTACTCTAAGATCAGAGTTCCTACTCACTCCCCCTCAATCACCTCAGTGATTACAACCTTTAATTAGATTAAAGTTAATGGTGATGTCACACTTCAAACAACTCTTGATTGTGCTTAACAGCTTTAATCAAGATACACAGCACTCACACTTAAAAGCTTAGAGTGACACAACACTTACAACTCAATGAACACCCTAGTCCAATGCAATCATTTAGGAGATAATTGCTTGGCTCACAAGATACACCTAATACAAGACACACAAAAATACAGCAGTGAAGTATATGGAACAATAAAATCTTCACGCCTTAAAATCCCCGAGTTCTGAATGAAGGATTGCCATCCTTTTATATTGCAGCACTTGGGCCTTGTACTTGTATTTCCTAAAATTAAGGTCAAGCAAGTTAACCTAATTTCCACATATTAGGGTACTAACAAATAGGCTATTTGTTAGGTTCATTAATTGTAGCTCAGTTGTTAGTTTCCTGGATTTTAGCTCAACTGTTAAATTCCTGAAGAATAGCCTGAGAAAAATGCTGAAACAGAAAAACTAACCAACCTACAATTTAGCATATGCTGTCAGGAATGAATGTCACAACATTCATTTTGACGTCCAAATCATAGACCATATGCTAAGTCTGTTATTTTCCTGAAAACAGACTGTACAAAATTGCTGTACTGTAGAGGACCACCCGTTCATACTTCAGTATCAGCTTACATTAATAAATGTCAAAATATCCAATTTGACATTTACACATAGAGCCTTATGCCATGGTCTGTTGTTCTCCTGAAGAACAGACTGAGATGCATACTGAAATGTAGCAGAAAACCAACCTGCCTATTATTCAATATATGTTATCAATGATGAATGTCATAACATCCAGTTTGACATTCAGACAGTAGGCCTTGTGCCAGGTCTGTTATTCCCTTGATAAACAGACTGAAAATAAATACTGAGTTATAACAGAACACCAACTGTTCTATTCCTCAGTATCTGCTATCAGGGATGAATGTCATAACATCTAGTTTGACATTCAGTAGATCCTGCAGCATACTACTCAAGTATGTCATGACATCAGTCAAGACATCAGAGTACAATTAGATGATCTAACACACAATGCAGCTAATCAAACATCTCAAAAGCAGGTCATGACATCAGTCAAGACATTAGAATCCAGCTAGTGTTTTAACATAAAATGCAGCCAATCAAACATCTACAAACTCCCCCTTTGGCAAATTTTTGGCTAAAACACTTTGGCATCACAACAAAATACACAGCAGCGGAAAACACACATCTAGCAGAGAAAAAACCTAGCTAATACACTCAGAGCAACAGCACACTCAACACACATAGAAGTTAAATAAAAACTTCACATATCAGCACACATACAGAAGTTAAATAACAACTTCTACCAGCATCACACACATAGAAGTTAAATAAAAATTTCTAATAGCAGCACACACAAACACACTCACACTCATAGAAGTGGAACATCAGCTGTAGCACAACCTCTGGATTAGAGGATCTTCAATATCTATTTAGAAAACAATCTGTTGTCCTGGGGCATCACAGGTGTTACTCCCCCTTTTTGTCAAAAATGTTGCCAAAGCAACACCATAAATTACAGACCAAAAAAACAGAATTACACAAATGACAGAAATACAGTAAATGATTTATTCATCTGACTTAGAGTCAGCCTCATCATCAGTGCCATCATCAGAACTGGCCTTCTCTTCACCCTCTGCACTTTGCCTTGCATCTCCTTCTATAGCCTCAGCAGCTTCACCAAGCACACCATCATCAGACATCTCCAATTGGATAATCAACTTTTCCAAAGTGAGCTTCCTTGCTCTAGCTCTTTGCAAGTTTCTCTGAGTATGGCAACGACAACAGCTTTATCAGGTTGATTGCCAACACTTGATGTTTCTCCAGTTGTCATGGCAATGTCAGGGACATGCTTACCCAAGAACAGTTTGTAATTGAAGGCCAACGGACTCTCTCTTCTTTTCACAAAGTCATTTTCTGTCAAGATGTTTGGAAATTGATTCAGCACAATGCCACATATGAGGGAAGGAAAGGCTATAGGCCCCTTCACACTGAAGCTCCCAGCATGTTTCATGGTCTGATAAAAAATGTAGGTTCCATAGTCAAACTTTGGTTTGGTTCCAACAACATAGATGAACTTTCCAAGCATCACAGACACAGTGGATTTGTGATTTGTGGGCACCCAGTTGGCAGCTCCAACTTTGTGTAGCATAGCATACTTCACACTGAGTTTGCTGGCCACCAACTTACCTTTAAGAGGCCACTTCCTGACTTGATTTGTAGTGATGACTTGACAGATTCTGTTGTCAGTCACTTCAAGCTCTATTTGAACTACATCAGGTCTTCCCAAATACATGTTGATTACTGAGGGAGAGAATTTCACACACTTGCCTCGCACATAAACTTTTCTGAATTCTCTGGACTTCCCATCTGCACATTCCTCAGACACATTAACAATGAACTCCTTCACTAAAGTCTCATAGCACTTTGGGAGTTGAGTCACAGTTTTCATTAACCCTGCCTCTTGAATAAGGTCTACAATATCCTTACACTCCAGGGCATTCTGAGCCAATTCCCTCTCCAAGGCCAGCCTCTTGTGATAGACATACTTCCACCTGTTCACACTAGAAGCAAAATGGAATGACACGTTGTCAATGGGTACCTCAGGGACACTAGCAGCCAACTTGCTAGTGGTTGGCTTCTTCTTTGACAGAGATGTTGTGACATCACATGGGACATCTGAATCAGACTCCACCACAACAGACTTGGTCTTCATTTTCTTGGGCATCTTTTTGCTCCAAGATTTCGCAGGTCCATGCCCTTTCCTTTTGAGGGAACTCTCTGTCACCTTTGGATTGGGAGAAGTTGCCACATCAACCTTCCTTGTTGGGGACCTCTGCACCACAGTCTTCTTTTCTCTCCTAGTCCTAACCCTTTTGGCTATGCTAGGGACAACTGATGTCAACAATTCATTATCAGAGAACTCTTCCAGATTAACTGTGTCAGCTTTAGGGTTGTCACTGACATCATGAGTAACACAGACCTCCTCACCTCTCACATTGTCCAAGGGTTTGTCAATTTTTGACCCCTCATGAGCATCAGGTTTCTCAGCATCGTCAGATACATTCTTTCTTAAGACGACTGCGTTTTCTTGACATGCAACATTATCAGGTATGATAGTTGAAATTCTGGCATAGTCAGAATTCAGATGTTCTACTCCAAGTAATGACATCTAATCCAACTTTGTTACTAATACAGCAAGTCAATTATACAAATTAAAACCCAGTACTGATAAGCACACATTCACAGATGTCACGACATCTGCTGCTATATCACCATAGAATGGAAGAACACCCAGTTCTGTCACTTTCGATGTCACACAAGTTGTTATGACATCCAATTCTGCGCAGACAAGAATTAAGCAGAACTTAAAAAGTAAGTGCAGTAAATAACACAAGTAATTGTTAACCCAGTTCGGTGCAACATCACCTACGTCTGGGGGCATACCAAGCCAGGAAGAAGATCCACTATCAGCAGTATTAATTCAGAGTTAAACTCCCCCATTTACAACTCTTCACTTAATCCCTACCCAATGCAATCTATACCTAGGAACTCCTAGATAGAAACCTCCAGTTTCCATTCCTATCACTACAAATACAATGTAATGCTAAACAACTTGAACTTGCTTCACAGCTTCGTTCAAGATCATAACAACTCATGCCTACAGGCTTTGAGTCACAAATACTCTCAGTGTTGGAACACTGAGAAACACATGGTAACCTTCCCACAGGTTGGGAGGTTTTACCTTACACATACTCCTTATTTTACATTCTAAGAGGCTTACAAAAACTAGGTTACACTATGCTATTTATAACCTAATCACCCAACTGGATTTGGGCCTTCAGAAATCGCAACAACCTTCTTCTTTGCTGTTACAAAGTCAGCAGAAACTTTCTGCTACAAACAAGGTCTTCAATCTTTTAGTTCCTAAAATATCTTCATATTTAGTTCCTAAAATATCTCCATATTTAGTTCCTAAAATATCTCCATATTTAGTTCCTAAAATATCTCCATATTTAGTTCCTAAAATATCTCCATATTTAGTTCCTAAAATATCTCCATATTTAGTTCCTAAAATGTCTCAAGACCTCCACAAATAATGCCACATAGGATTCTAACTAATTTCCACATATTAGTGTGCTAACAAATAGGCTATTTGTTAGGTTCCTTAATTGTAGCTCAGTTGTTAGTTTCATGGATTTTAGATCAGCTGTTGGATTCCTGAAGAATAGCTTGAGAAAAATCCTGAAACAGAAAAACTAAACAACCTACAATTTAGCATATGCTGTCAGGAATGAATGTCATAACATTCAGTTGGATTCCTGAAGAATAGCCTGAGAAAAATCCTGAAACAGAAAAACTAAACAACCTACAATTTAGCATATGCTGTCAGGAATGAATGTCACAACATTCAGTTTGACGTCCAGAACATTAACCATATGCTAAGTCTGTTTTTCCTGAAAACAGACTGTACAATTTGTTGTACTGTACAGAACCAATATGTCCATACTTCAGTATCAGCGTGCAATAATAAATGTCAAAACCTCCAATTTGACATTCACACATAGAGTCTTACATCAGGTCTGTTATCCTCTTGATAAGCAGACTGAGCTGTATACTGAAATGTAGCAGAAAACCAATCTGCCTATTGTTCAGTAAATGCTGTCAATGAATGTCATAACATCCAGTTTGACATCCAGACAGTAGGCCTTATGCCAGGTCTGTTATCCTCTTGATAAACAGTCTGAAACTAAATGCTGAGTTATAGCAAAACACCCATTGTTCTGTTCCTCAGTATCTGCTGACAGGGATGAATATCATAACATCCAGTTTGACATTCAATAAATCCTGTATTAGCTAAACCTGCAGTACACTACTCAGAATGTCATGACATCAGCCAAGACATCAGAGTACAGCTAGATATTCTAACATACAATGCAGTCAAACAAACATCTCCACAGCGTGTCATGACATCAGTCAAGACATTAGAATCCAGCTAGTGTTTTACCATACAATGCAGCCAATTAAACATCTACAAACTCCCCCTTTGGCAAATTTTTGGCTAAAACACTTTGGTCTCACAACAGAGTCCATAGGAGCGGAAATCTCACATCTAGCAGGAAATTAACCTAGCTAATACACTCAGAGTTGCAGCACACTCACACACATGGAAGTTAAATAAAAACTTCACATATCAGCACACATACAGAAGTTAAATAAATACTTCTAATTGCAGCACACATAAACACACTCACACTCATTAGAAGTGGAACAACAACTGCAGCACAACCTCTGGATTAGAGGATCTTCAATATCTGTTTAACACATAATCTGTTGTCCTGGGGCATCAGAGGTGTTTCTCCCCCTTTTTGTCAAAAATGTTGCCAAAGCAACACTTTAAATTACAGACCAAAATAAAACAGAATTACACACAAATGTCAGACAGACAATCTTGATTTTACTTCAAAATTTTAATCAAGAATACCCCCTCTTGATCTTGCTTTACAACTTTGATCAAGACACCACCCACTTGATCTTGCTTCACAGCTTGGATCAAGTAGTCACACACTCTTTCCTAAACCCACTTTCTTATCTCCAGTGGTAGCTTGACATCTAGCACCACTACAACCAAAACAACACTAGGTGGTTACTCCCCCTGTACCACACAACTGTAACACACAGGCTCATTCTAATATATCATAATGAGACACACAACATCCATATTTCCTTATGACTGTAAGTTTTGGAAGGAAATAACAATATTGTCCAAGGCAATGTCATGACATCCGGTCAGACATTTTTCTGCTCACTCAGCCTTGACACACACCACATTATCCCACTAACTAACAAGGTGCCATACCTTGTTATCTGAGAACACATATACCACAAGCTTGATGATTACTTGCAGCGCAAAGACAGAACTCCCCCTGTCATGAACAACCAACTCTCCTCTTGAAACTTGGAGATCACACATGACCATATCCAACACCCAAGGTTGGACCTTCACATACTTCCTGATTCAAAGAGAACCCAAACCACTTGATGAATGGAAAACATAAGACGCATCTTCATGTCTTCAAGAGCACACCCTCTGTTCAACCCTCTTGGCTGAACACATCCACACTCTGTGTCAATCTCTCTTCTAACCAGAACAGAAAACCACTTCACAAAATGTTCTAACATTAGTTAGGACATCCTCACAACATAACAAGGAACACCATCTGATAATCTTCAGATATCACTGAGTCACCAACTTAATCCAAAAGAACCAGACACAAATTGGGACATATACATTCTCATCCCATTACAAGAGATAATCTTCCATAGATAGCTTAGAACTCCTACCACAAGCTCCAAGAGATGAATAGAAAAACATCTCCTTTTGTCTTCAACTTACTACTTTTCTGCTCAAAAGTAATTTGTCTCAGACTTTCCTCAAGAATAATCAGCTGCCATGCGTTGATTATCTTGATCCTTCGAACTCACTTCTGAGATAGACCAAATGCCACTGGTTGATTACCTCCTTCATGAATCCTCATATGAAAAAGTCAAATGCCACTTTTTGACCTCTCCAAGTTTATCAGACTTCTCCCAAAGATATGCTGACCTTCCAAGTGAGACTTGAGCTTTAAGCTACATGTTAAACAGAACTTAGATTCTCTAAGACATGAACATGTAACATCTTCTCCATCCAGCAACTCCAAAGAACTGCAATGAGAACGACCTTTTTGAAGTACCCAATCTACAACTCTGTAGACCCTTCTATCTTAAGTTGATGTGCCACTTCACCAACTAAGATTCTGAAGTTGAACCAAATGTCACAACATTGTGCTTTAACATCTAGCTGTTGAATTCAGCTCCTTCTTCTGTCACTTGAAAGAACTTCCTCCCTTCACAGAACAAGAGTTCAATGCTCTCATAGACTTGATTGTGGAACCAAGTTTGAGTAAACAACCTCCATCCTGCAGGTTTGCAGTTAAGTCATCCAAGCTCACCCCTTGATGAATCCCTGCTTCTTCTCCAAAGACATCAGACATTCTGATGCATGAGTCTTCAGAAGGACCAGTTAGAAACTATCCCTTCAGCTATGCCAAGGATTCCACTTCCTAAAGCAAGGCTGTTTCCATGAAGTCAAGAATGCTGCCACTTGTTCTTAACTCCACAGTGTGCATTAGCCAATGCATTTCCTTACCTAGATCAGAAATACACTGATCCAAGTAACTACCATCAAGACTATGATGTCTTCTTCTTCTTGTACACACCAAGGCTGAACATGTTTCTTGCCAGGAAACCTTTTCAGAGATCATACGCTTTTGCTGCCACCAAAGAGATAGATCATAAACCAATGTACTATCCTTCCTGTGATTCTGCACAGGGTCTTGAAGAAGAGATGTTCCAACATCTTTAAGAACATCAGTTATCTTGAGCTCCAAGGATAATCAATTAAATACTTGTACTTGGCACAAGTAGACATTGATCTTAAATCCTTTCCCAATTATCCTTTCAGATACTTCCACCATAAGAATAATTTGAGAGTACTCTTCTTGTGTCTACATCTTCTGTTTGCAAGCACTTCAACAAATTTGAGAATCTTTCCAGATTAGATTCACCCTTAGGAATGAGAGAGATGAATCCTTCCTTGCAGATGTGTCACACAACAACCAGAACCCATGTGACACAGGTCAATAGCCAACTAGACCCTAGGCTGACCAACCGTGAGGAGGTTAACCAAAACTCCCCCTCAAATTAACAATCATGGAAACTCCACACCAATATCCATGCATTGTACATACACCATCCCTACCAGTGACACCTAACTCTAAGAGTTATACCTAGACATACTCCAGTCACACCAATCAGACTCCAGCTGACCATAAGTACTTAAGGAACACCAGTCAATAGCAGACATGCATTGCCAGAGCATACTACCTCAACCAACCTCTGTAACTTCATATTCTCACTCCTTGAAGGAACTTCCACTTCTGAGCGAGGTGTTTGAATACCAAGACTCATGGTTCCATTCCTCTTAAATGAAATAGCAATCAGGTTACCCCATTATTGACTTCTAACATCCAGAGGACTTGTCTTCCAACACACCATAGCATAGTACTTCAAGGAACAACTATCCAACCCTGATCAATCCATAGGAATAAGACAAACAACAGGAAGTTGCACACTGTCATATTTCAACCAACTCCACTTCTAGAGATCAGACGTCTAAAAGTGACCTTCTTGAGCACACACACAGTTGACCCTACCCTTGTCAACTTAGCACACACAGATGTCTCCTCTTCCAGGTCAGGAGTAGGTTCCAAACAAAAGTATCCCTTTGTTTGACACCTAAACAACATCTGCTCTTCAACTAGTAGCTGCATACTTGTTGAACAACATGTTCTAACATCCCATAGAACATTAGTTCCACCTCCTTGGAACAAACCCTCCTTGAAGGACTTCAAGGTCTTCATATACACTACCCAAGAGAGTAAAAGAATCAGTGATCAGGTGATTCTTATCATCCTGAAGTGAGAACGTCATGATGAGTGGACTTGAGGATACTCAAGTATCTTTGACATCTTCAGTAGATTATGATGAAATCTTGAATGCAACAGCCTTTCATCCATACGAGGGGAAACTTCGTCAGAGTTTGAGTTTAGCCAGGTATTATGCAGCAGAAATCATAATACAACTCAACCTATGACCACGCACTTCACCAGATCAGCCTTCAAAAACTTACCAAGTTTGAATATGGTTCAATACTAGCATAGCTTTTCCACACAAAGGCTAATTGCCAACCTCTAGAGACAGGTATACGCAATTCCTGTCACGAATAGTCCAACCACCTACTTTAGGGGCCATTCAGGGGAATCACAAAACCTTCCAACGGTTCCACCATCAGTACTAACATAACTCCTTGCAAGATATCAGAAAGTATCACCCATGGATCTCATCCAGAAACAGAACAGGATGCCTGCTCTGATACCAATTGAAATTCTGGCATAGTCAGAATTCAGATGTTCTACTCCAAGTAATGACATCTAATCTAACTTTGTTACTAATACAGCAAGACAGTTATACAAATTAAAACCCAGTACTGATAAGCACACATTCACAGATGTCACGACATCTGCTGCTATATCACCATAGAATGGAAGAACACCCAGTTCTGTCACTTTCGATGTCACACGAGTTGTTATGACATCCAATTCTGCGCAGACAAGAATTAAGCAGAACTTAAAAAGTAAGTGCAGTAAATAACACAAGTAATTGTTAACCCAGTTCGGTGCAACACCACCTACGTCTGGGGGCATACCAAGCCAGGAAGAAGATCCACTATCAGCAGTATTAATTCAGAGTTAAACTCCCCCGTTTACAACTCTTCACTTAATCCTTACCCAATGCAATCTATACCTAGGAACTCCTAGATAGAAACCTCCAGTTTCCATTCCTATCACTACAAATACAATGTAATGCTAAACAACTTGAACTTGCTTCACAGCTTCGTTCAAGATCATAACAACTCATGCTTCACAGTTTCCATTCCTATCACTACAGGAATGAATGTCACAACATTCAGTTGGATTCCTGAAGAATAGCCTGAGAAAAATCCTGAAACAGAAAAACTAAACAACCTACAATTTAGCATATGCTGTCAGGAATGAATGTCACAACATTCAGTTTGACGTCCAGAACATTAACCATATGCTAAGTCTGTTTTTCCTGAAAACAGACTGTACAATTTGTTGTACTGTACAGAACCAATTTGTCCATACTTCAGTATCAGCGTACAATAATAAATGTCAAAACCTCCAATTTGACATTCACACATAGAGCCTTACATCGGGTATGTTATCCTCTTGATAAGCAGACTGAGCTGTATACTGAAATGTAGCAGAAAACCAATCTGCCTATTGTTCAGTAAATGCTGTCAATGAATGTCATAACATCCAGTTTGACATCCAGACAGTAGGCCTTATGTCAGGTCTGTTATCCTCTTGATAAACAGTCTGAAACTAAATGCTGAGTTATAGCAGAACACCCACTGTTCTATTCCTCAGTATCTGCTGACAGGGATGAATATCATAACATCCAGTTTGACATTCAATAAATCCTGTATTAGCTAAACCTGCAGTACACTACTCAGAATGTCATGACATCAGCCAAGACATCAGAGTACAGCTAGATATTCTAACATACAATACAGTCAAACAAACATCTCCACAACATGTCATGACATCAGTCAAGACATTAGAATCCAGCTAGTGTTTTACCATACAATGCAGCCAATTAAACATCTACAATAGTGTTCAAGGGAACGGAGACCCCAGGAACATTCTGATTACCAGATAGTATCTTAGTTACAATAATTGCAATGGCATTATGCACATACCTCGAGCCTTCCCTGGTTTGTTCATCAAGTGCGATTGCTGAGGAGAATCCGGAGACCGTTTCTTTAGGTCTTCTTGCATGAGACGAAGTTGCAGCGTCAGCCACAGGATCTCCCGGTTAGGGTTGCAAGACTCAGAGCTGGAGGAATCAGACATGGTAGTGTAGGAGGTTGAGTCGGATTGGTGCGACATGATGAATATCTCGGAGGAGAGTTGAACAGTTTCTTTGGGAGAAAGTTTGCAAGACTGAAAGTTGAAACGATGGAATAGGAAACGCTTGTTGCACGAACAATGTCTATTATTTGTTGACCAATCAGAGTGCACTATTAATTGTTTAATAAGTTGACTTACTAAACAGTAAATAACTAACATCTTTAGTTGCTATAATTTCTCAGAAGCGCACATTCCCTCTTTGCCCCAAACTTTGTCAAACTGAGTAGCATCCAATGTCATAACATTCTGAGTGACATTGTACTCAGTCTGCATCTGATTTATCCATACCAGTGGTGAACACCTACTACCAGAAGCTAGGCAGTTAGCTTCTGCAGTGGACAATGATACACACTTCTGTTTCTCCCTTGCTACTACACCATTTGGATGAGGTCCAATAGGTGAGGATGACTCATGGCTTTCAATCTGACATTTTCCACAGCCTTTTCTTTCATCCATAAGCAGATTTGGGATTCCTCTAATTGCTTCCTTGGATATGATCTTCTTCATTCCTCTTAAATGAAGTTGTCCAAGTCTTCAATTCCACAACTTCACTTCCTGCTCTTCCTTGGCTAAGGGGCACTTTGAGGAGTAGTGTGAGACTTTAGATTCCCAGAGATAACAGTTATCTTTGGATCGGGCTCCTCTCATAACTTCCTGATTGCAGCCTTTCATCACCACACATCCTTCCTTAGTGAACTGTACATTGAAGCCTTGATCACATAGTTGGCTTATGCTGATGAGATTAGCAGTTAGTCCTTTTACTAACAACACATTTCTCAGTTTTGGAACTCCAGGACAATCCAGCTTACCAACACCCTTGACTTCTCCTTTAGCTTCATCACCAAATGTCACATACCTGGTGGCATGGGGTTGTAGATCCACCAATAAGTTGCTCATCCCAGTCATATGTCTTGAGAAACCACTGTCAAAATACCAGTCTTGTCTGGTAGGTGCCCTTGGAGATGTGTGAGCTAGTTTAGCAACCCATTGTTGTTTCTCAATGGGGATATTATGCTTAGATGCCTGCTGCTTAGGTCTGACTTGAGGTGTCTGATTAGCAACCCATTTTTGTTTCTTAATGGGGGCATTATGCTTAGATGCCGTCTGCTTAGGTCTGGCTTGAGTATTCTGGTTAGGATAACCATGCAGCTTGTAGCAGAAAGGTTTTATGTGACCAAATCTACCACAATAGTGACATCTCCATCTCTGAAATTTCTTCTTCTGATGGTTACTCATCCTGGTTCCCTGATGTTGAGACATCGGTTGTGACTTCTACTTGAGTTTCTGAACTTCAGCCGTTGATCTTTTGAGTTCAGTTGAGGATTTCTTAGCAAAGCCTAACCCATACATGGTTCCTGACTTCTGTCCCACCTTTAGAATCTCTTCCAAGGTGTCAGTTCCTTTATTCAGCATTCTGATGGATTTAGTCATTTGTTCTAGCTTAGATGTCGGCAAAGATATCTCACCATTCAGACCATCTATGACTGTCAGCTGCTTCTGTTTCTCAGCTTCCAACTCTTTGATGAGTTTCTTCTGCTTTTCTCCTTGGATACACACTTCTGCACTTTTAACACGTAGTTCTTTATATGAAGCAGCAAGTTCATCCAAGGTAAGTTCATCTCCACTTGAGTCATCATCAGAGGCACAGACACTGGTCAGAGCAGTGACATGTTTAGCAGATTCTCCTTCAGATTCACTCTCAGAATCTCCTTCGGACCAGGTGACAGATAGCCCTTTCTTTTGCATCTTGAGGAAGGTAAGGCATTCAGCTTTAATATGACCATAACCTTCACATCCATGGCACTGGATTCCCTTGCCTTGAGTGACCTTTTCTTCATATTTTGACTTTCTACTGATGTCATATGAAGAGTTCTTGACATTAGGTCTACCCTGTTGATCAACCTTCTTTATGAACTTGTTGAACTGTCTTCCAAGCATGGCTATGGCTTCTGAAATGCTTTCATTTCCTCCAATGTTTCCTTCTTCTGAATTCTCTTCAGTATTTGATACAAAAGCTATGCTTTTGTTCTTCTTTTCAGCATCCTCACATAAACCCATTTCAAAGGTTTGGAGTGAACCAATAAGTTCATCAACCTTCATATTGCTGATATCTTGAGCCTCTTCTATGGTTGTGACCTTCATGGCAAATCTCTTTGGCAATGATCTGAGAATCTTTCTTACACGCTTCTCATCAGCCATTTTCTCACCTAAGCCACCATAAGTGTTGGCAATTTCAAGAATATTCATGTGGAAGTCATGAATAGTCTCATCCTCTTTCATCCTCAGATTTTCAAACTTGGTGGTCAGCATCTGAAGTTTTGACATCCTCACCTTGGAGGTACCTTCATGAGTTATCTTGAGGGTATCCCAAACTTCTTTAGCCAGCTCACAGTGATGCACCAGTCTGAAGATGTTTTTACTTATTCCATTGAACAGTGCATTCAAGGCCTTAGAGTTTCCAAGGGCTAATGCCTCTTGCTCCTTGTCCCACTCTTCTTTAGGAATTTGTATACTGACTCCATCTTTACCTGTCTTCATTGGATATTCCCATCCTTTGTTGACAGCTCTTCAGACCTCGCTATCTAGAGACCTCAAGAAGGCTATCATACGAGGTTTCCAGTCATCATAGTTAGAACCATCCAGCATGGGTGGTCTATTTGAGTATCCTACATCCTTGTCCATGGTACTAGAAAGTAACTTCCTTAGACCTCACCCAGAAATTAACAGGCAGGGTGCCTGCTCTGATGCCAATTGAAATTCTAGTGAACAGACTTTCGATGTCACACGGGATGTTATGACATCCAATTCTGCGCAGACAAGTATTATGCAGAACTTTAAAAAGTAAGTGCAGTAAATAACACAAGGAATTGTTTACCCAGTTCGGTGTCACACACACCTACGTCTGGGGGCTACCAAGCCAGGGAGGAAATCCACTATTAGTAGTATTAATTCAGACCTTAAACCAACTGTTTAACCCTATCACTTAATACCTACCCAATGCAATTTCAATCTTACTCTAAGATCAGAGTTCCTACTCACTCCCCCTCAATCACCTCAGTGATTACAACCTTTAATTTGATTAAAGTTAATGGTGAAGTCACACTTCAAACAACTCTTGATTGTGCTTAACATCTTTAATCAAGATACACAGCACTCACGCTTAAAAGCTTAGAGTGACACAACACTTACAACTCAATGAACACCCTAGTCCAATGCAATCATCTAGGAGATAATTGCTTGGCTCACAAGATACACCTAATACAAGACACACAAAAATACAGCAGTGAAGTATATGGAACAATAAAATCTTCGCGTCTCAAAATCCCCGAGTCCTGAATGAAGGATTGCCGTCCTTTTATATTGCAGCACTTGGGCCTTGTACTTGTATTTCCTGAAATTAAGGTCAAGCAAGTTAACCTAATTTCCACATATTAGGGTACTAACAAATAGGCTATTTGTTAGGTTCATTAATTGTAGCTCACTTGTTAGTTTCCTGGATTTTAGCTCAGCTGTTGAATTCCTGAAGAATAGCTTGAGAAAAATGCTGAAACAGAAAAACTAACCAACCTACAATTTAGCATATGCTGTCAGGAATGAATGTCACAACATTCAGTTTGACGTCCAAATCATAGACCATATGCTAAGTCTGTTATTTTCCTGAAAACAGACTGTACAAAATTGTTGTACTGTAGAGGACCAACCCGTTCATACTTCAGTATCAACTTACATTAATAAATGTCAAAACATCCAATTTGACATTTACACATAGAGCCTTATGCCATGGTTTGTTGTTCTCCTGAAGAACAGACTGAGATACATACTGAAATGTAGCAGAAAACCAACCTGCCTATTATTCCGTATATGCTGTCAATGATGAATGTCATAACATCCAGTTTGACATTCAGACAGTAGGCCTTGTGCCAGGTCTGTTGTTCCCTTGATAAACAGACTGAAAATAAATACTGAGTTATAACAGAACACCAACTGTTCTATTCCTCAGTATCTGTTGTCAGGGATGAATGTCATAACATCTAGTTTGACATTCAGTAGATCCTGCAGCATACTACTCAAGTATGTCATGACATCAGTCAAGACATCAGAGTACAATTAGATGATCTAACACACAATGCAGCTAATCAAACATCTCCAAAGCAGGTCATGACATCAGTCAAGACATTAGAATCCAGCTAGTGTTTTAACATAAAATGCAGCCAATCAAACATCTACAATCTTGTTTTGCTTCTCATGATGGCAAACTCCATAAAACTTCTTACTTCAGCATTGAGAAAAGTACTCATATGATAGATTTCTCTATAACAACCATCAAGCTTTTTTGTACCATAACTTAGTTATAGTTTCTAACATGTCTTCCATGTTCTTTGAAACATGGTGTTCAACATTATGCTCTACAGTGGTACCGACCATATTCATCTTAACACATTTCTTTATCTTATGGTTATCTCAGGGTGCAATAGAGTTTCTTTCTCTGATCATCTGTCTAATGCAGCTGCTTTCAAGATACCAATATTCACAAGAGAACTCCTTATGGGAGAAAGAAGCAACGATGATATTAGGTTTTACAAGTTAAACTTATTGTTGTTGCCTTTGAAACTTCTTATTTTACTGAGGATATTCAAGTTAAAGGTGTGGATGTCTACCATACACCTTACAGTCTTACATGGGAATGAAAGAAATACAATCATTGTTTACCCGATGTTGAGACATGTTACTTGACATTATGCAAACGATTTCTGAATAAGAGTAATACACTTTTCTTGGAATTTGATTTATCACTAGTTTGTATACCCTTTTCCATGTCTTTGAAAGAAGCACCAATGTTTTCTTGATTAACTTCACCTTCTTCATCAATAGAGACTGGAGATCCTTCTTTGTTCTAATGGAGGACTCGAGCATCCAGCTTGAATATGTCCAAACTCTTTGCAATTAAGACATTGGATCTTTTTGGAAATATAGGAACAATTAAGATTTTGTCTTTCACAATCCCCTTCTTTATGTTGAATGTCTTTGACCTTGTTAGGTACTTTCTTCTCAGATCTCTTGTCAAGTAGTTTTAATACTTTATTAAATCTCTTAGCTAGCCCGATATTTCTTTCAGAATTAAATTATGCTTGAACATCACAAACTTCATATGTAAACGATATTTCAAGGATTCTTAGCTCCATAACATATTTTTGTTTGATGAACAAATCTTCCTTTATAGAAGTTCTCCATCTAGAACAGAATAAGAACTATGGAACTCACCCAAACAAAATATGGTGTCTGCTCTAATGCCAATTGAAATTTTGTTCCTCAAGGGACAAATGTCGAACACGATGTTCTAGACAACTAATTCGACTTCTTACACCAGAATCCACATAATTAACATAATTTAACTTGTTCAAGATGATGAGGGTAGAAAAGCAATAAATAACGTGATAATTGTTAAGCTAGTTCAATGAAACCACACCTAGGTATAGAGGGTTGACTTCCAACTCAAGAAAGGAAATTCACTATAGTAGTTTAGTATATTTAGTCTTACAAGAACCAAAAACCCCTATGTTGTTCTAAGCCTCTTCGTAACACTATCCATTGACTTTATATTTAGGTGTCCCTTTAAATTTGAGAACCTACTCATTTTCTTCTCAGTCACACAACCCATGATTGGAGATTACAATTCAATAATCAATGTTGAATATTACAACTCAACTAAGATAAACTTATAACTATGCCAAGTTTCTAAAATAAACCATAACACTCTAAAGATATTCAACATATTGCTTTATTTCTAATGTAGGTTTTGAGTGTCGCATTACGCGAAAAAACCGGCGGGAAAAAGAAACAACAGAGCCGCCACCGTGCGTTATTTATCCCAAAGGAGGGAAAGGAAACGCTCGAAGTAAACCTGGAAAGGAATGGTCTCGCGACCAGAGAAAGATGGGATCGGGAGTCGGTTATGCGAAGGGAAGGTATTAGCACCCCTACGCATCTGTCGTACTCGACGGGATCCACGCTCAGAAAGAATAGAAGAAAGGTTGCTAAAGACTGCTCAAACACTGCACAAGGCTGGAAGGAAACACAGAAAGACGGAAGAAACAGGACTCGGCAGGATATCGCCTCCTGGGCCTACGTAGTCTGTCAGACACAGACATCAGAGTCGACGTAGTTCGGGACAGGGGAAACGTGCTCGCTAGGATGTCGCATCCTATGCATACGTATCTTTTCTAACCAGAGAAGAATCAGAGCACTCGTAGCTCGGCTAACGCACGCCAAATAACACAAACAGGAAACCGACTGCCAATCGCTGGACTTACGTCAGACTCCACACAAACAGGAAAACATGGAAACCGAATGCCAATCGCTGGACTTACATCAGACTCCGAACCAACAAACACACACAGGAAACCAACTGCCAATCGCTGGACTTATGTCAGACTCCAACAAGCAAACAAGACACAGGAAACCAACTGCCAATCGCTGGACTTACGTCAGACTCCAGACAAACAACACACACACAAAGGGGTGAAAAAGAAAAAGGGCGCCCGGAGAGATCTGCTCATCTCCTGCCTACGTACCTCATCTGGTATGAGGATCAGGGCGACGTAGTTCCCCTAAACAGGGAAAGAACTTCTATCCTAACCAGAGACAAAGGGAGATAACAAGCTACTAGGGAGACTACGACTCGAGCCTAGAAGTTGTCATGCATAAGATCCCTATGTTGAGGTCTCTATCCTAACTTGCACAGGAAGCAAGCTAGCCTAAACAACACATCATCAAACATAAGCACAAGTAGCACACACTATATGCAAACAATTGGCTCACACAAGGCTAGGCTTTAGTCAAGGGGTCATGTCAACCTCGACAAACAAGCCAACTGGAATGGGGATGTGGTTAGCTCTTAACCCTAACATTGAGAGTTAGGGTGAAGCAGATGAAATGGAGATGAGGGTTATGCCTCATAGCTCTTATCCCTGGCTTGGGAGAGCTTGAATCAAATAGAAAGTGTGGGAGTTCAGAAGGTAGGATCTCTTCTCCACATGACTGACACAACAAGATCTTGGGTTCTTATTCACAATGCATCAACACGTGGTGTGAGCAAAGTGAGTGACACAACTGAATAGCAGGGGATGGATTGCACATCCCTTTTATCTGCCAATTGCCTCTTAAGAGGACTTTACCTGCTTGGCACAAAATTAAACAAACACAAGCATTGCCTCTTAAGGAGGGCTTCAGACAGGTGCCTACCAATAACAGTAGGTCTTCCAGACTACATGAAGATTAAGGAATTATACCTCAGTGATATGCCAACCACAAGCAAGCAAAGCAAAGTTCAAATGAACTTAAAGCAACTTAGGTACCTGTGGAAACAGCTAAACCAATCAGTACAATACTCAGAAAATAGTCAACAACAGTCAATATCAGATAGACAACCCAATAGGCAACACATGAGCCATAAGCACAAGTGAATGGTTTTCAAAGCCTAAAAAACAGAAAATGTTAGCCAATAACAACAAATGATCAAGCTCAAATGAAAGAGCAACATCAATCATGGAGATGCACACTTGAACCTGAAACTCACAACTCAAATGTAAGTAACAAACCACTAGGTCAAAGCCTAGGGTCAAAAGGGGATCAAAAAGCCAAAACATAACTTCAAACTCAACATGAATCATATTTAACCAATCAAGAACAAGTCCTAAAAAGGACCAAACCATAATCAATAAGCAAGTCCATTTGGTAGGCAAGAGAAGTCAATGACCAATTCAAGGCATGCATTTGAACATTATGAGTGAAAATTCCCAATCAAAATAGAAATGATTCAAATAATTCTGGAAAAATTCATGAACATTCAACACATCTAACATGATCATCACACAAAAAATCAGAAGCATTAGAAGTCATTTGGCATGGAAATCAAATTGCACAAGTTGATCATCCAAAGGTGTGACACAAATTGTCACACCATGCAAACACAAGCATAAAACAGAATTGGTACATGAGAAAAATTCCAAACCAAGACCAAAATATCCATCAATGTGTCTAGAATCATCATGTAAAATTTCAAGTCCATTGGATTAAAATCAAGCATTTCATGATAAAAGGAGTAAGGCAATGTCTCAAATACACATGTGATCAAATAACAATTCATCAGTCAAAATTCATAAATGATAAAATCAGGAAAAGCACATGATAAAATACTAGACATTTCAAGGATCATGTGGAAAAAAACCTGGCTTCATTTGGATCATTATTCCATTAGTTATGATTTTTGGAAGTTCATGTATGAAATGAAATAAAAATTGCCAAACATGAAGAAATAATAAAAATGAATTATGGAAATTCCCACCACGTCCCAAAACGACGCCGTTTCAGTTTAAAGGAATTAAAATGAAAAAATAATGCAGAAACGCCGGAGCATGGAATCGAAGGGAGGTACGCGGATCTAACAAGTTCTGGGCGCGTTCTTGGACAAGAACCCTAGCGAACCAGAGATGAAGATCTTCATCTTCCTCATGAAGATGAAGATGAAGATGATGAACATTCATGCGCAATTTTCCGGAATTTCCAGAAACGTCCAGAATTTTACAAATTATATATCGTTGGAAAGCTCTTTCAATGTAGAATTCAAATATCATAATATCTAAGCCTAAATCTCCATGGATTTTCTGAATCGAAGCAAAGAAGTTTCTAGATCTAAACTTGAAATCATCATATCTCACTCAATTTTCATCCAAATCGCATGAAATTTATATCAAAACGATCAGCAAAGCAAGATCTACAAGAATATCTACATGGATTGTGAAATTATGAAGCTCGAAAAACTCACCTCTTGAAGAGCAGAATCTTGTTTTGCATGTTCCAAGGCTTGTAATGGTCCAGATCAATTCCAGAAGTCTTGTGGAGATGATTGATGAAGAATTGGAAGCTCAAACACGTGTGAATCCAACTGAATTTGAATTTGTCATTAAACCTTCAAGCTTCAAGTATGCAAGACTTTGAGCAGAAATCCACAAGATGCACGTTCAATCTTACTTAAAAACACTCCATGATCATGAATTCACCAAGAGAAATGAGGTTTATGTGAAGAATTTGGAAAATCTTTTTGAGAGAAAATTTTGAAAAATTTCTAGATCTAGATCTGAAAATGTGTGTTATCATCAATGCAGTTGTGATTAAGCTTATATATGCCTTGCTAATCATTTTGAAATTAAGCTTAAGCCATGTTTAATTGGGATTAGAAAGAAATAAGGTGCATGCACAAATTTGTATTTTCACCTCATGCATGAGATGCACACGTGAACAGTGCACACCAAGGCCCAAATTCACTCAAAATTACTCCATGCACACATTGGAATTGGAATTTCATGCATGTGATCAACCAAATTTGATTTTTGCAATTGTCCTCCAAAATCTTCATGAATAAACAAGTGACCATGTGATAACAATTCATGCAATGTGATGAGGTATTTGGAAAATACATGACATGAGAAACATTTTGCAAAAAGAACCACCAAATTTGGAGTCTTGGTTCAAAAGATATGGCCATTTGAAGTTTCAAGCATACTTTGCCATGATTTGATCATACCTCCTTAACCATTCATTAGAAATTCATGATCTTGGACTTTTTGGAAATGGGAGAGAAAGATCTTCAACTTTCATGTTGGACAAAATTTCATTTGAAGCTTATTTGATGTTGGAAAGTTGAGTTGAAGTTAGTCTAAAACTTGCCATTTTTGGAAACTTTCAAATTACAGGTCACTTTCCATTTTTGGAAACTTTTGATCTGGCTTCAAAATCTTCAAGGTAGATGTTTTACATGTTGAATAACCTTCTTTGGGACATGAATGAAGTGTCTCAATCCATTTCTCCATCTCCTAGCCCTCAGTTGACTTGCAGTTGACTTTTATGGGCCTCAGATGACTTGATCATGCACTGTGGACTTTGAACCTTCAACACTTGGCCAAGTTGCTTCAAAATGATCCTTGGGTCATGTAAGCTCTCTAGAACAACCATAGGGCCTTTATATCATGGAAAAACCTTGGTCTCTTGCACAGATGGATTCTCCTGATCAGTTTTGACTGATACCATGCAACATGTTATGCAATGCTAATGACCTAAAAATAAAATGAATGTACAAATGGGAGGTGCAAATTTGAGGTGCTACATTGAGCTCCTTATATAACAAAAGTATTATGATATTTTATCCTTGGATCTTTGATTTTATTTCGTCCAGGATCTTTGTACAATTCGCTGGATAAGATTTGTTCCATAAATATCTCCAACAGAAAGATATGATTTTTTTTCAAATTTAAATCACATTTAAATTTGATTTGATCTTCACAACTGTCCAATACATCATATAATCACATTGCTAAATAAAAGCAATAAAATTTAACTGCATCTTCAACAGAAAATTCATCCAAAAATGCAGTAATATGGCATGTTGAGCAAGGCTCATATGTTGTACCTACATGTTGTGAAATCACGTCCAACAAGTGTCCCTTCCGCACTAGAAAATCACCTCGAAGTAGATGAGTAAACATGAACACTTATCCATGTTGTTGTTTTGCAAAATGCAACCAATCCAAAAGGAACAACAAATATCCACTGGCTTCCCCAGAAGATCCCAAGCGAAAACAGGGGTTAACAATATATTCTCTAAGGAGGACACCTCCGACATCAACCCTCACGATGATGATGTCTTGGTCATAACCCTATAACATGGAAACATAATGAGACATGTAACCCTGGAAACCACATGGGTGAGGGAGATGACGCCAAGGCGATTGGCGCTAACTACCTTACTATGGATGCACTATCACCATATAATATCATTATGAGGTGACCGACTATCAACACCCTAAAGGTAGTCATTTCCATCTTGTACCTGGACTTAAATTACCCACTTCCTAGTGGGTGAGTCGGTACAATCCGTGTGGTCTACCACGACGCTCAAGAGTGCTGCCAATTAGCATGGATACATCTAGAGAGGAGCTCACCCTTGTTGATATCCATCATTCCAAAGTTCCAAATCCTAATTTTAAGCGTTGATACCCCAATCTTAGCGTGGAAGCGGAGTGACTCACGCCCATAAAATATTGGAAGGAGCTAGAGATGGGTCCTTATGCCCATCAGGTGGCAAAGATAGGCACTTTGTTACCCACAGAGGAAGAACATGGAATATTCGACCAACTCATCAAGAATGTAGACTTGTTTTCATGGGCTCCCTCCGACATGCCAGTAATAAATACCAAAATGGTGAACCATCGCCTCGTCATCAACCTTTTTTCCAAACTAGTAGTGTAACACCCCAATTTTCAAACCAATATTTTATTCAATTATTGGAGTGTTTATTTATTTTGTTTGTAATATTTTAGGGTTTTAAAATTTTTAGGGGTATTTTAGTAATTTAATAATTACTAAAATTATAGAGTTTGAGAAAAAAATAAAAATAAAAATCTATTTAAACTATTAGAGATAATTAGATAAATTCAATTATTTAATAATAATTAGTGAAAACAAAATTAATAGCAATAATTCACATTTTGGGGATTTTTATTCAATATTTATTTAATTGAGATTTTTATTTAAATAAAATAAAGTATTATATTTTATTTAGAAAATATAATTTTTGGAATAAATTATGAACGTCAGACCTTGTAGGGTGTAAGTGTGATGTTGTAAGCCCATTTGGGGTTTGGAATAACTTAAGTTATTATATATTCCAAAAGAGGGAAACTAGGTTTTACGTAAAGATAAAATTAAAAGTAGGGAGCGGCTGATCTGGAAATTAGGACCGCACAAGGCCTTGAGAATCAATCGTAGGAAAAAGGAAAAACTATAATTTTGAGGTAGGGGGATTTCTTTACCGATGGGTGATCATAAACAACTAGGATGGTGAGGGTTTTATACCCTCTCATCAGCGCAATGGATGCTTTATGTGTTTTCTTTAATTTCTTGTATTTTTGTGAAATGTTTGGCCAAAGTTCCAAATCCTAATTTTGAGCATTGATACCCCAATCTTAGCGTGGAAGCGGAATGACTCACATCCATAGAATATTTGAAGGAGCTAGAGATGGGTCCTTATGCCCATGAGGTGGCGAAGATAGGCACTTCGTTATCCACAGAAGAAGAACATGGAATATTCGACCAACTCATCAAGAATGTAGACTTGTTTTCATGGGCACCCTCTGACATGCCAGTAATAAATACCTAAATGGTGAGCCATCGCCTCGTCATCAACCTTTTTTCTAAACTAGTGGTGTTATATCCCAATTTTTAAACCAATATTTTATTCAATTATTGGAGTGTTTATTTATTTTATTTGTAATATTTTAGGGTTTTAAAATTTTTAGGGGTATTTTAGTCATTTAATAATTACTAAAATTATAGAGTTTAAGAAAAAAATAAAATAAAAATTTATTTAAATTATTAGAGATAATTAGATAAATTCAATTATTTAATAATAATTGGTGAAAACAGAATTAATAGCAATAATTCATATGTTGGGGATTTTTATTCAATATTTATTTAATTGAGATTTTTATTTAAATAAATTAAAGTATTATATTTTATTTAGAAAATATAATTTTTGGAATAAATTATGAACGTCATACCTTGTAGGGTGTAAGTGTGATGTTGTAAGCCCATTTGGGGTTTGGAATAACTTAAGTTATTATATATTCCAAAAGAGGGAAACTAGGTTTTACATTGAGATAAAATTAAAAGTAGGGAGCGGCTGATCTGGAAATTAGGACTGCACAAGGCCTTGAGAATCGATCATAGGAAAAGGGAAAAACTATAATTTTGAGGCAGGGGGATTTCTTTACCGATGGGTAATCATCAACAACTAGGATGGTGAGGGTTTCATACCCTCTCATCAGCGCCATGGATGCTTTATGTGTTTTCTTTAATTTCTTGTATTTCTGTGAAATGTTTGGCCAAAGTTCCAAATCCTAATTTTGAGCATTGATACCCCCAATCTTAGCGTGGAAGCAGAATGACTCACGCCTATAGAATATTTGAAGGAGCTAGAGATGGGTCCTTATGCCCATCAGGTGGCAAAGATAGGCACTTCGTTACCCACAGAAGAAGAACATGGAATATTCGACCAACTCATCAAGAATGTAGACTTGTTTTCATGGGCTCCCTCCGACATGCCAGTAATAAATACCAAAATGGTGAGTCATCGCCTCGTCATCAACCTTTTTTCCAAACTAGTGGTGTTATATCCCAATTTTTAAACCAATATTTTATTCAGTTATTAGAGTGTTTATTTGTTTTATTTGTAACATTTTAGGGTTTTAAGAGTTTTAGGGGTATTTTAGTAATTTAATAATTACTCAAATTATAGATTTTGAGAAAAATAAATAAAATAAAAATCTATTTAAATTATTATAGATAATTAGATAATTTCAATTATTTAATAATAATTTGTGAGAACAGAATTAGTAGCAATAATTCATATTTTTGGAGATTTTTATTGAATATTTATTTAATTGAGATTTTTATTTAAAGAAAATAAAGTATTATATTTTATTTAGAAAATATAATTTTTGGAATAAATTATAAACGTCAGACCTTGTAGGGTGTAAATGTGATGTTGTAAGCCCATTTGGGGTTTGGAATAACTTAGATTATTATATATTCCAAAAGAGGGAAATTAGGTTTTACGTAAAGAAAAAATTAAAAGTAGGGAGCAACTGATCTGGAAATTGGGATTGCATAAGGCTTTGAGAATCGATCGTAGGAAAAGGGAAAAACTTGAATTTTGAGGTAAGGGGGGGGGGATTTCTTTACCGATGGGTGATCATAGACAACTAGGATGGTGAGGGTTTCATACCCTCTCATCAGCGCCATGAGTGCTTTATGTGTTTTCTTTAATTTCTTGTATTTCTGTGAAATGTTTGGCCAAATGGAGTTTGGGCAAAATTCCATTGGCATCGATCGTAAAATATTTTTATTTTGTATGTTACTGTGTTTGGCCAAATAGGGGTTGAGAAAAATCCTATTGGTGACCAAATGAGATTTAGGATAAATCCCATATGGTCATCGTAATATCATTTATTGTTGATTGACGTATTTGTTGTGATATGAGAATATACGTGTTGGTATGAGATGTGATGGGATAGGGAGAGAGTTAGAATATTTAACTTTCAATGGCTATGTTTATTGGTATGTTTTTGGGGCAGTGAGAACTCAAATAGACGAGTTTCAAATATGTTTAATAGGGAGAAAAACACACAAAACTGTAGGTAGACATAGAAGAGATTGATTGCCTTATTTCATGCATAACTTGAGTTTCGTAAGTTTGTTTGAGATATCGTCAGTTGCGTTAGAAATATAATGCAATGATCTTTATTTGAAAGTAGGGAAATTGAGTCTAGGAGCACTACAATAGTAGTAGTTTTCTGGTTTTTGCATAGTCAATTTCAGTCATGCGTTGGTCATCATGTTTCACGCGTAACTTGAGTTTCGTAAGTCTGTTTAGGACACGGTGATCAGTTAAGTTAGAAATAGAGTTTAATGATCCTTCAAACTGGAGAGTTTCATAATTTTATCATAAATATATAATTTTCCGTGCTATTTGAATTCATACATTCTATTTTAGAGTTTATGTAGGAATTATTAAGATAGAGCTGAACAGAAACGAATAGAACTGGATTTTCGTAAGTCTGTTTGAGGTGCGGTTAAGTGAGTTTGAAAGAGGATTTAAAGAAAATTTTGATTAGAGAGTTTCATAATTTATTCAAAAGTCTATAATATTTGGTGTTATTTTAAAGTGAGACAATCTTAGAGTTAGGTCCAAAGTTTTGAGCAATTTTGAGTGTGACGACCTTTCGTTACCCTTTTGATGAGTTTAAGTGTCCTATTTTATTTGGTTAGAGTTGTTATAGAGTTGTCAGAGTTTCTTTTGAGTTGTTTAGAGTTGAAAATCAGAATATATGATATACTTGAGTTGGTTTTGGAGCACTATTGACATTATAAGGTTACCTTTTTAGTAAATTTTTTATTTGTTGAAGGCTGTTAGGCAAAAAGAGTTAAAATTGAGTTAAACTATCAGCCCTTAGAATTAGTAGAGTTAGCACCTGTGAAGAGTTGTCCGTATAATACTTTTGAACAATTTAAAGTATTGTTGGATACTCTAGAGTCATATTGAGAGTTAAGAGACGTCGTTGATCTATTTTTGAGCTTGTTGAGAACTCTACTGAATTATAAATAATATAAAAATTCGAGATTTTTTGAGTAATTTTGATGAATTTAGGGTTGTTGAGTAATAACATAACTTTACTCCTTTTGAGGTGAATAATAATTATTTTAAAATTATATTTTTAAGATTAGTAATCTGGTGGGATTACAGTGAGACCTGTGATTGGTAATCTTATGGTTCAAGAATGGAATCATATTTTGATGATGATATTTTGATGATAATTTTTTGATGATAATTTTTTGATGATGATGTTCTTATGATGATATTTTGATGATGGTGACTTTGATGATGATTGTTTCAGTTGCATGCTTGCTTTTATACATGGTCATGCATGGATATATTTTAGAGTTAGGTAGGACTTCGGTCCAGTGATGACTAAGTTTAGAGAGGAACCATGACAATATCATGTCCAGAGAGGGACACTATTCAAAAGAAACCTAAGACATGAGCAATCAGTAACAAACCTCAAACCCCAAAAACCTGATACCACGTGCATATTGATGAAGGAGTTGGTCGCATTAGCATTTGCAGTACAATTTAAATTGGGAATGTGTTGTGTGTGAATAATATACTTGTAATTTTTGTTGTTTACCATCGTGCTGTTAATTTCCAGCGTTAACATTTGTAAGGTGTATTCTCACCTCCTTTTGTTGTTGTGGTGTTTGTGCTCCTCTAAAGTATAGACAACCAGGTACTCAGCAGGAGTAGTTGTTTGTGAGTTGGAAGATGACCTTGGAGATTTTCTTTATTTATTTGATCGCTTATCGCTTTTTAGCTGGTATATATGCTCTGATATCTAACATCGGGAACATGACATATTATTTGATTTAAGTTGATGTTTGGAGTTTATTTTCTATGAGTATTTTCTATTAAATAATCATTTGATGTTATGAGATATTTTGACTTCCGCTGTGAGATTTTGATAAACATTCATGAAGTTGTATGTTGTATTTTAAGTAGCATCCTAAGTTATTAAATTTATCTTTTATATTAAAATTCGGGGTTTATGGCGTTACAAGTGGCACAGAGGAAGCGAAAAGTAGGCGAGAAAAAAGGGTCATCATTAATGAAGAGGTGGGAAAACTATATGATGCCACATTCATCACGAAAACAAAATACTCTACCCCGTTGGCTAACGTGGGTCTGGTACGAAAGACTAAAAACAGGTGGAGCATGTGTCTAGATTTCATTGATTTATATGACACCTGTCCTAAAGAACCATCCCTGCTACCAAACATCGATCGCCTCATCGATGGGTCTTCATGCTACTGCATGTTGAGCTTCATGGATGCGTACTCAGGGTACAACCAAATTCGAATGGACCCCCTGGACGAAACTAAAAGAAACTTCAGGTCGAATCATGGAAACTACTACAACGTCATGTCCTTTAGCCACAAGTATGATGACGCCACCTACCAGCGGCTCATGGACGTTGTCTTCACCCACCAGATTAGGCGAAACCTGGAGGTCTACATCGACGACATGATAGTTAAGACTATCGGATGAGCGCAACCATGCAAAAGAATTTGAGGATGTCATATGGTAAGTATGGAAATATGATATGCGCCTAAACCCCGCAAATTGTTCTTTAGGGGTTCATGCGGGAAATATGATAAGTGCCTAGCAGTTATCACCATGAGGAATCCTACTAACATAAAGGAAGTACAACAACTTACAGGTTTCCATGTTGCCTGTTCTCGCTTCCTCTCATGCACAGGAGACAAAGCCTTCACATTCTTTGTCGCCTTAAAGAAGAATGAGAGGTTTGAATGGACCCCCGAGTTAAAGGAGGATTTCACCATGGTCAATAATTTCATCACATCACCCCCCGTCCTGACTCTCTCTAGAGATGAGTTCTCGTTACTTCTCTATCTTTCGGCCACAGATCAAGCGGTGAATTAGTCACTGTCTAGGAAAATAATAGGGCAAAAAAACTTATGTATTTCATAATCAAGGTGTTCAGGGGCACCGAAGCATGCTATCATAAGATTGAGAAACTGGAACTAGGTGTGGTTGTTGTATCGAGGAAATTGAGACTATACTTTCAGGGTCTCAAGATCCCGGTAAGAAAAAATTATCATGTTCGTCAAGTCTTGAAGAAACCCGATTTATCAGGAAGGATGTATCCTGGCCAGTGGAACTCTTGGAATACGATATCCAATACGTACCAAGGGGAAGCATTAAATCACAAGTTTTTTTTTCCAGATTTTGTGGCAGAATTAAGCTCGCTCATAGACAAGGAGACACCTCCAAAATAGGTGTTATATGTAGATGACGCCTCAAATATAAAAGGACACAGTGTCGGGATAGTCCTAGAGGTACCTGGAGATATACTCATTGAGTAAGCTCTTAAGTTTGAGTTAACCTCCAACATTAACCAGGAGGAGTACGAGGCTTTCGTTGTCAGAATGATCCTCACCTTAAAAATGGGATCCTCCAAACTGAAGGCCAAAAGTGACTCACTATTGGTCTCCAATAAGGTCTCTGGGAATTATCAAGCCAAGGAGCCACAAATGATAAATTATATACAAAAGGTACATGACATTTCCTCTCGTTTCACCTCTTTTGAAATTGAGCATGTCTGGGCGAGCACGAAACTACTATGGTACTCATATAGGTATTCAAGGGAGCTAGTAGTAACCACATTGGCAACAAATCCCTCGCCCATAAATTGTTAATATTAGGATATTGGGATATTTCCTCTCGTTTTCATCTTAAATATTATTAAAGTTAAATTTATTTGTAATTCTCCAATAAACAGCTTGATTATGTACTTGTGCATAATCCCTGATCTATTTATTCCCAACATAGATGTTTTTCCCGAATATATTTATGTTGGACTTCATAAGAAAGGTCCTTGCCACCCTTTGAGGCAATGTATTTCTGCTAAACTTTATAATGAAGGTCCTTGCCACCCTCTGAGTAAATGTCTTAATGCTTGACTTCATAACGAAGGTCCTACCTCCCTCGGAGGCAATGTATTTATGTTTGTCTTCATAACGAAGGTCCTTGCCGCCCTCTGAGAGAATGTATTTATGTCCGACTTTATAACAAAGATCCTTTCCTCCCTCTGAGGAAATGTCTTCATGTTGGACTTCATAACAAAGGTCCTTGCCGCCCTCTGAGGCAATCTTTATGCAGGACTTCATAGCAAAGGTCCTTTCTGCCCTTTGAGGCAATGTATTTATGTTAGACTTTATAATGAAGGTCCTTGCTATGCATAATCAATTGGTTATATACTGCATAATTTTTGAGACTATCCAAAGATGCATCTTCGGACATACCTTATAATTATTTATAAAAAAAAACAAGGGACTATACAGACATGCATCTCTGTATAAACCTTTATTTATTGAAAAAAAGACGAATCCGAATATGTATCTCCAAAGTCTTTCCTCCATATATGATCATGTTTGTAAGATCCTTATTTCTCTAAAATTTCTATAAATAGGGTCTCTCGTTCCATTTTCTTTACACAAACCATAATGACTACATATCCCCATCTTTCTTTTGTGTATTTCAATGGCTCAACCCCCATCCCCACTTAAATTTCGAATTTGCAAGGACATACTTCTCGTCGATTTGAAAATCAAACTGAATACTCTCATGTGATATCCAGAAATTTGAAGAGTTATCAATCTTGAATATCGTTCACCCTCGATTGACAACGAAGGGAAGATATGGTTCGCCATGCTTGAACTGAAGATAGGTGATGATTTGAAGGTTATGTGGAATACCTTTTACCGTTACTCAACAAAGGGTCCAATGGAAATGGATGCGGCGATTCAAAGATCAGCTGAAGATATTATAAGAATGTTACAACGTCCTAAGTCACATGTTTGTAATGACATGTAATGTTAAATTTATGTAATGTTTATTTTGATGTTAATTTATGTTGGTTTTCCATTCTGCCTGTTTCTGTTTTGAACTAATAAAACATATTTCGGAGATGCATCTCCGTAAAATCCATAGACTAATGAACTAAAGGGGGTTACGTAGATATATCTCTGAAGTAACCTTTTGTGCATACTAAGATGCATCTCCGAATTAAATTCTAATATAAAAAGAGTTTCTCACCATTTTCGTCTCATGTTGTGTGTGAAAAAAATGTGTCCAAAAATATAACTCTAGATCCCGAAGACATTTTACCCTTTTCACAGTGGTGTGGGAGAACCCCGGAGAATGAAAAGAAATAATTCCCATTTCTTATACTCCCCCTTAATACTAATAGCACTCCTTAAATTAACCAATTTAGTCTTTTGGGCTTAAATGTTAACCCACTAACAATAGTCGTGAGCCCAAAAGAAACTTTGTCCTAGGTTCAACAGAGTCTTGCCATGTGATGTAAAAGAATAAAATAAAGGTGAAAAGATAATGACCAGGTTATTTATTTATTTATGTGAATGGGGTTGGATAGATAAAGACCCTTTTTCCGATTTCATTGGTTGATAATTTTCAGAATTCAAATGCATTTCCATGTTATCATGTGGCTATCAGGGAATTTAAAAATTTGAGGGGAAACGATTGAGGTTGGATCAAAATCCAATATGAGGGATGTAATATCTGATGGTTTGAAAGATTTTGGGGTGAAGAATATGAGTTCTAAATGAGAGCATAAATATTATATTATATTATTCTTTTTATAAAAGATAATCCCCTTTTTAAAATAATTGAATAATCAATTTATTTATAAATTGATCAAATAATAAATTTAAAAAATAAATGATCTCTTATATAAATAAATTGAGATAATATTTAAGACTAAAATATGATCTAATATCTATGTTGTTAAAGAAAAATGTATTAAATAAAGTTCGGAATTTTTATTAACAACAACCTTAACAACATATACACTTAGTTAAAGAAAAATGTATTTGTTCTCCATGATATGGAGAGCACAAATATTAGATTATATTTAAAACTAAAGTGAGATTTACGTTGCTTACGAAAAATGTATAAAACAAAGTTCTGAATTTTCATTAACAACCTTAACAACGTACACTTTAAATAGTTAAAATTTTCGAAGTTTAATTGGTCAACACCACTTTTAAAATATTAAAGACAAAATATAAATATTTAATAAAGAATAATATTAACTTGTGTCTTGGATACATGTTAAAAAATCTATATCTAAAACAATTTACATTAAAAAACAATAAAATTATTAATTATAAATATATATTAAATTCAACACAATTTATAATATTTTTTTTATTATATTTATTTCTTACTAACTTGTGTTTTTTGAGCACAAATTAGAATTACCTCTAATAACATATACAATTTCTAAAACACCCCTTAATACTAATACCACTCCTTAAGTCAACTTGATTTTTTATTTTTTTTTGGCTTAAATGACAACCTAATAATAAAATGGATAATATATATATATTTTTTTTTTGTAACTTTTAAAATAAATTTAGAGCGATTTTTATAAAAAGCACGATAAATCCCTTAATTTTTTAAACTCTTCGTTTATTTTAAAAAGTTACAATTTTTACATTTAGATTTAGATACATATTGGATCCCTCTATTAAGATATTTTTTACGTTTTGGTTTCCCTATTATAAAATTTAGTTTTTTCCCTCAATTTTATTTTACTTTTAAAAAATTGTTCCTCATTAATTTTGCAAATGTTACCATGATGATCATGATGATTAAATTGAACTATTTATTTTTAATGAGATTGTATTGTTGTTTAGGATACAAAATTAAATTAAATTATTAATCAATATTTTTCATAATATTATAAATGATCATATTTAAAAAATCAAAATTAAGTTTAAATTTTATATAATATTAACTAATCAAATATTTTACAAAAAAAGTTATATTTAATATTTCTTTAAAGAGGAAATTAATTAATAATTTATTTTTTCAAAAACAATTAATTAATCCTAGAAAATCCCACGTCTTTTCTTTTAAAATCAATTAGACCCTGTTTGAAACACTTTTCAATTTTAGTTCTTAAAATTTATTTTTCAAATCTATTTTAAAAAACTATTTTTAAGAAGAAAATTAACAAAAAATTTATTTGATAAATTAATTTTTAAAAACTGTTGTGAAAATATGTAAATGAAAAAAACTTGTTTGATAATTTAATTTTTTAATAGTATTTTAAGAAGAGAATAAAAATGCATATTTTGTCATCTACTTTTAAAATCTATTTTATTGTATAAAATATTACAAACTTAAGAAAATTAATTGATATTTGTTTGAATACAAATAATTGGATTAAATCAATTTTTAATTTTACAAATCACATAACACTTGTTTGATGAATATTTTTCTTTATTTTTTAATTTTTATTTTTAATAATATTTCTCTTAAAAAAATAGGAATTAATTATTTTTAATAACTTTGATAATTTTGAATAGTTTAAAAAATTTTAAAAGTATATAAAGTTGTACTGGACATGCAAAAAAAAAGTATGGAGGAGAAAATATTATGTTAAAAAATTTCTCTCACCATGATATCGAAACTGCGTTTCTTGAATGAAAAAAGACACATTTGAATCATCAATCGGTATTCTAGATATCACTTGTTAGAATATGAGAGGAAGTTGTTATTGAATAATGCAAGTTCAAGCTCTATGTATACATGAATGAATGATCAATTGCTTATATAGTAAGGAATCACAGTTATAACTAACTACTTTATAAGTAATTCTTAGTTAGTTATTCTATTAACCAACTATATTATAAATTTACATGTTTAACACAATACAATGCTGCAATATTTTATTTTACATTCCAACAAACAATTAGAATATTTTTCCTTTTGAAACTTTTTACACAAATTTATAATGCATTTCTCCTTTTCATCCTGGTCGTGGTAACTGTTATTACATTGCATTTGTTGATACCTAGATTTATTTTCTCAAATAGAAGTCGGATTCCTTAAATAATTTCAAACTACTCTATTTTAGTGTTAAAACACAATTAAATGTTAACGTCAATGCTATTCAGCCTAATTTTGGGAGAGTTTAAGAAATTCACTAAGTACCTGGATGACTTAGGCATAAAACACATATTGACTTACCGTCATATCTCTTATCAAAATGTCATAGTTGAGAAAATTAATTAAGGTGCAATTACTTTGGAATTAAGTAGAAAAATTCTTAGATTCACACATGAAAGAAGAATTTCGTGTTCGCTTTCCTTTTATTTAAAGAAGTAATTCGACCATCCATCATGCTGAAAATAAAAGAAAACATCATTAACGATAACAAAGAGAGATAATATAAATCGGAACAATGTTATGATTGCAATCTATCATCGTTTCAATGTGTTCTAACATATGGGAAATCCAATCCCTAAAATGTGGAGTTGAGTTGTTTAAATAGGACATTGTTATGCATTTCAATTAAAATCCATTTCATAACCATCACCAAGCGAATAAAAAAGTTGGTTTGTAAGTACTATTTTAAAAATTAGATAGGTCAGTTGAACCACTCGAATCGGAAATCGGGGGTAATTGGTCAGATCTAATTATTAAACCATTTATTTATGACCTATCTAATTTTTAGTAAATAGAAAATTGCTAATTGAAAATTGTTTTTATTCGAGTGGTTCAATTGAAAATTGCTAATTGAAAATTGAAAATTGAAAATTGCTAATTGAAAATTGGTCAGTTGAACCGATATTGTTTTTATAAACCGAATGATTCAGTAGTTTTTTTTAGGGGTGAGATTTAAAACAAAATTGCTCTTTTTTTAAAATTAAATTGTTAAAATAGAAGAAAATTAGAAAGCCAAAGAAAAAGACAAAATGCAAGACATAAACATGCTTTTAGAAAATAGAACTTAGTCCTTTATCCATGTCGATGCACTCCCTTCGTCTTTCTTACCATTGATTAGTTTCAGGTGAAGAATATCTCAAAAATGATACAATCAAAAGGGAAGAAATTGGTTTAGTTAATATAGGTCTTTAGACATGGGCCACATCAAAATCACAATTTATTTTTCAAGCCCAAGGTCATTTTGTTCTTCAACCAAAAGATAATGCTACCAATTTTTATTACTTAGAGGATTTAAAATAAAATTTAAAAATTTGTTTGAATATAATATTTTGCAAAAGTGTTTTTAAAAATCCTTTTCTATGTTCCAATTTTAAAAATAAAAAGTGAAACAATTTAGTTGTGTTTTGATTTTTACTTTTCGATTTTTAATATTATAAAACTTGAAGAAAAAACATAGAAAATTTATAATTTTCATTAATGACATTAATATAATTTTAATAATTTATATATTTTTAAAATAAAAAAAAAACGTATTTGAAAGAGTATGATATTTCTTTTATTCATGTATGCTCTTTTTATGTATAAGTAACCTTTCCAAATATGTTTATTTATTTTAGTTAATTTTTTTTTGTGTGTTTCTTAATTATTTTCACTATATCTATTAAATGTACAATTCTATTTTTTACTTGTTTTTATTATTATTATTATTATATTTTTTAATTTTATTTTAAATCCTCTAAGTAATAAAAATTCACTTTCATATAAATTTATTCACTATTTTGAAAATCAGATTGGTCATCTAATCAATAAGAGTACTGAATCACTAATTTATTGATTGAACCACTATGTCATTGGTCGAACCGCATGACTAAACCAAATTAATCTAGATAATTCGGTTGAATAAACCAGTCTCTATGAAAAAATGTATAGTTATTAAATCGGTCGAACCAAATGATTCAATCTCTAAAAAAAATCACGACACCTATAAAATTTCAAAAATTTAAAATATCATAATTTAACAAATTCATTTTTTAAACTCAAATTTTAAACATATTCATAGCACACAACAAAATAGTACATAATACAAATCTAAATAAAATAAACTCGAATAACAAAACAATGCATTGTCTAATAAATTAGATTTAAGGAGTGAAAGGTGTTCCAATTAAGTTTTAAACAAAATCTAATTATATTTTAATTATTTTTTTTTATCAAAACGGTGTCGTATTTTGTGAAAAAAAACAAGTAATTAATCTGTCGATTTTTAAAAATCGCCGGTTCTTCAATTTTTATCGATTTTGACCGGTTTGGTCAATTCTCACTGATTTAATAGCTTATCCGATCCACCAATCAAACCATACCAATGACCCCTTTGATTTTTGATTCGATCGGTTCAATCGACAGGTCCCATACGATTTCTAAAACATTGAATTTATCTCTTCGACTTTGAAATATTATATAGCTAAATCTTATTAATACTATTTTTTTTCTTTTTTTAATGTTCTTATAATTTATTTAAATTTAATTTTAATTTTTTTTTGGTTTTATTTAAGTTTTTAACACAATATTTAAATTCATATTTTCACAACAGTTTTTAAAAATTAGTTTATCAAACAAATTTTTTGTTAATTTTCTTAAAAATAGTTTTGAAAAATCAATTTTAAGAACTAAAATTGAAAAGTGTTTCAAACATGCCCCTAGTGTATAAATTCATGAATACCAAGTGTCATACCCCAAAATTTGGCTGTTAATTTTTATGATAAATTGATTCATGCATGACATTCATTTCACATCTGCATTCATTCATTAGCATACATTCTCATATAAATTATAAATTTTAATTTATTTATTATTTGATACAGATATAAAAAATAATAATAATTTTGGTTATCTGTACGATATAAATAAATTATATATATATAAATAAAATAGTTTTAATTTAATGATAAATAAAAATAGATTTGAATTTTAATTGTATAATTAAAATTTTAAATTAATTTTATTTGTTAAAGCTCATTAAATTATAATAACTATTTTTTTTTATAATTTAGCGACTTATGTTCCATTTATTCATTATTTATAAATAGTATTTATTTAGTAATTCACGTTTTTTACTTAATAAAATTTATTTATAAGAGTAACTTTTTTTTTAAAAGCCCATAAATTATAAAATATTTTTGGTTGATATAAGTAAGAATAATTTTGATTTTTTTTTAATGATGAAAATAAAAATAGAAATAGGTTTAAATTTTAATTCAATTATGTAACTAAAATTTAAATTAATTTTTATTCGTTAAAAGTCATTTGAATTATTCATTATTTGTATTTAATAAATATTTAGCAAGGTTAAACCCTAACTCTCCTAAGGTATAGGAAGGGATCCAAATATTTAGCAAGGTTAAACCCTAAAGTATAGGAAAGGATCCAAATATTTAGCAAGGTTAAACCCTAATCCACACCATTATAAATACTTCATATGGCTGCAGCGAGAGGAAGAGGAGGGAAAAGAGGAGAGATACAGCAGAAGAAGATACACAAGGCAAGGCAGAAGCAAGAAGATTCACGGGCAGGGAAAAGAGAAGCAACCATAAAGCACTCATAGCCTAAATAAGAACAACACACATACAGTGAGCAAGCTAGAAGAATCAAATTCCCAGTAAGTGTTCATTATGGAATTTGCATCCAGCATGATTACCTTGCAATACTCCTTAATTCATGCATGAATAATATTTGTTTAATATATATATTGAGATGATGTATTCATGGTTTGGTGGATGTTGATATTGCTTTATTCAAGTATGCATCTGTTCTTGATATGTCATAGCATGTTGGAGAAATTATGTTTGCATGATTAAAGAATTATATCTGCCATTTAATTATTATTATATGAGTGTTGTTTCTAGCATGATTATGTTTATTTCACATGTTGTTCTTACATAATAATGATGATCATGATATAATGGTGATAATATAAATCATTGGTTGTCTTTAACATGTATGTGTAAGGTTTGTTTTATCATTATCATTTGCAGTAAAGAGAACTAATACATGAGTAAAATAATATAAGCTTCTTGATTTGTACATGGCTATTTTTATTATTGCATGATGATTACATATGATCTTATTTTATGTGTGTGGTTGGATATAAGATGAAGTTACAGGTTTGTTATATTCACATGAAACAAACAGCATGAGAAAAAATAAAGTAGCTTGCCGTAAGAGAGAAAGCTGCAACATGCATGGTGGTGTTGTGTCAAAATGGAAAAATCCATGTAGAATTAATATATATTTTAATGAAGGCGAATAAATAACGAATGGACCAACATGGCTCGTTGGTAGCTCCCCCCTCACTGCAACGTAGAGGTCCTGGGTCCGGGCCCCCAGGACCTATTTTTTAGCTTTTCAGTTTTTTTACTATGTTTACTCCCTTTCCACTATAATTAATTCACCACTATTTTTCTATTATTAAAATAAAAACCCATTAATTAATTTTCTAATTAATATATTATATTGGTTATTTAAACTAGGATATAATTTAATCTAGTTTATTAATTAAATTTTCATATATCACTTAATTAATTAAAATGGGCTATTTTGAATAATAAAAATCTAATTATATTTTTTTTCTCTTTTCTTTTAAAATTTCTATCAATTTAGTCTAAGTTTTTCCATAAATTCATAAAAAAAAGTTTCTATTATTATAGACCAAAAATATTCTTAATTCATTCTTAAATTTAGTTTATTTATTTCATTTGTCATGAACTTTCTATGCCCTTTTAATTTTGTACCCGTTAATTAAGATTTAGATATTTTATATCCCCTTTTAAATTATGTACCCCCCATCCCGAAGCCATGTAATAGCGTAGTCTTATTTTTCGCACTTTAATTTTTTCCATATTGTGAATATAACTGTCTACATGTATGCTAATAGGATTGCATGGAAAGATAAATAATCGAACTTAGATAAATTAATTCAAGATAATATATCTGAATCCAATCATTTCCACACTTGCACCTCTAGGGTAACCCTCTCTTTGTTTCCTTACGATATTACAGTCATGTCCCGCGAATGTGGGGATACCCTTAGCAAAGACCCTTTCGATTAAATCATCATCATCCCTAAACAGATAAGTCATAGTCCCTTCAATCAAAAGGTCAATGTCCCTACAAGATAAATCATAGTCCCTCGAACGTTGCCTTCGAATACATGACCTTGTCCCTCGAACGTTGCCTTCGAATATATGACCTTGTCCCTCGAACGTTGCCTTCGAATATATGACTTTGTCCCTCGATGACCCTTCGTTGTAGCCTACGATTAAATGATGATCGTCCCTTCGAATGCTAAGGTATCCTTACAAATGTTGCCTTCAATGACCAATCGACGACCCCACGATGTCCCTTTACATCCAAAGGATAAGACTACTTACTTCTCAATAGTAAGGACAATTTTACCCTCTTAAGGATAGGAAATACCTATAAATACCTTGGTTAGGTATAACTCTTAAATGCTTGCTCACAGCTTAAAATACTTTTCACACCTCACACTTTTCAAAACATCTTTTAGAAAATCACCACTTGGTATACATTCGCACCAGAATCATCGCCGAGTTATATTTTTCTAAACATCTTTCAAAATCAAACGAGATAAACACTTTGTATACATTCGTAGAAGAATCATTACAAAGTTAAACTCTCCTTTCAAAATATTTTCTAAACACACCACATTTCTCAAACACTTTCTCAAACGAGGAAAACATAAGTGAGTTAAGCAATTAAGAGCCCATGGATAACCATGGATACAAAGGGTGCTAACACCTTCCCTTTGTATAATGTACCTCCCGAACTCAAAATCTAATCAAGGTCTTTCCTGTTCTTTTCCGCCTTTCCTTATTGGATAAAAGAAAAGTCGGTGGCGACTCTTGCTATCCGCAACATTGCTTTTCAAAGCGAAAACACAAAGTCAGTTCACCGTATCACAGAACTGGCGACTCTGCTGGGGATTCTTAAAAAGAGAGGTTACCTTAAAGATAAGATCACTTATGTTTTCGAATTGTTTCTTTGTCTGATTTACTTTTAAGGGATTGTTTGGGTATTCTATTCTTGAGTGAAAGATCCTACACCCGGATCTAGTGTACCTTAGGTAAGTAGCAAGAGATCATCGCGACTGTCCGGCGTATACTAGAACATGTTGAACCAACCAAACTTCAGTGGGGAGGGTACTTACCTATGGAACTCATGCAAGCCTTAAAACCTAGGAATGATTGTGGTGTGACTTATTTGTGCTTGTTACTTACTTGACATCATAACATCATCATAACATCATGACATCATGGCATTGTACTAACCACTTCGAGGACTTAGGGATTTAACTTTGCTCTGTTTTATAGGGCTATGGCTTCCAGGAAGACCATCCGGATCAATTTTGTAGCGACCTCTCCTCAACTCAAGGATTTAGTGTCAGAACTTCCCGATGATGCTCAGTTCATCAAGAAACATGGTTATCTCCTCAATTTAGTTACCACCGGTTTCGAGGAAGATATGATGAGAGTTCTATTCCAGTTCTTCGATCCTAAACATCATTGCTTCACCTTCCCAGATTATCAGTTGGTACCCACATTAGAAGAATTTTCCAGGTTGCTTGGGATACCTATCCTTGATCAAACACCTTTCAGTGGTTTAGAAAAGATTTCAAGGTCTGAAGAGGTTGTCGCGGCTTTACACATGACAAAGTCCGACATTGAAACTAATTGGGTAACAAGAAGTGAAGTTAAAGGTTTACTTGCCAAATTTCTGATAAATAAGGCCCGAGAATTCCTAAAAGCTATGAGTGTCCACGCTTTCGAAGATGTTCTAGCATTACTAATCTATGGTTTTGTGCTATTTCCTAATCCGAATCAATTCATAGACATGAATGTTGTTAAGATATTTCTCACTCATAACCTTGTGCCCACCTTGCTTGGAGACATTTTGCATTCCCTTCACACTCGTACTATGAAAAGGCAAGGGACTCTCATGTGCTGCGTACCTTTATTATCTAGGTGGTTTATTTCGCACCTTCCTCAATTAGTCTTGAAGAATGAGCAAAATTTGAAATGGTCTCAAAGGATAATGTCGCTCTCCCATTCAGACATCCATTGGTGTCCCCAACCCAAAGAAAATGTTATCATCGTTGACCATTGTGGAGAATTCTCTAACGTACCACTCCTGGGGATAAGAGGAGGTATTACTTATAATCCTGCTTTAGCCCTACGTCAGTTTGGTTATGCTCGAAGAGATGGTCCACATGAAATAATTATCCAAGGCACTGTGTTTGACTATGACAACGATTCTCAAGGTCTCTGTAAAAGGTTTGTACGAGCTTGGGGCATGGTGAAAAGAAGTACTTTAGGACAGAAAAACTCTATTCCTATGGAACCTTATCTCAGATGGGTACGCGCCAGAGCTCGTGAGCTTATCATGCCATATCTTGCAATCGGACCTCTGATTGTTGAACCAAAAGTTGAAGGAGGTACCCCTCAGATCATTCCTTATCCAGATATGCCTATCAATGTTGAAGAATTAAAGAAATCTTGGATCCAGTTGAGAGAGGAAAGGGATACTTTTGAAGCTCAGTTCTGTGCTGAAAGGAAGAAAGTATTAGAGCTCACCAACCAGCTTAATGAGGAACGAAGTCTCAATGCATATCTCCGCCCAAAAAGAAGCCGTCCCTGAGAGTCTTGAGCTTTCATTTTTTCTTGTAATGAACATTGATTAAAGAAATTATTAATAAAAGCTCCCCTTTTTGGTGGTTTACGCAAAGTTAAATTCCAAAAGTCCTTGAAAACATTTCATACATTGCATAGCATAACATAACATTGCATAACAGGTACTCTAAAGGATCAATGTTCTCACGGTCTTCCTCTCAAACAGAAAAATGGCCCTCGAACAAACTGTCAAGGATCTCCAGGCTCAAAATGCTCAATTCCAGGAGATGATCTTGAACTTATCCAAGGGGCAGGAGGAACTGAAGACTCTATTGCTCGAGAAGAAGAAGGACAAGAAATCTGTGAGTTACATTAACCTGGGAAGAAGGCTTAAAGGACAGGCTCCAGGAGTCAAGATTGGAATTCCGAAGGATAAAGAAGATGAGACAGAAAATGATTCGGAAGATGAGAATGCTGATCCCTTCAACCCTGAGGACAACTATGAAAATTATGAAAATGAACAGTACTCTCCGAAAGATGATAAGTATAAGTTGTTGGAAGAACGTATGCTAGCTATGGAGGGTCAGGAGGCGCCCGATCTGGATTTCGAAAGCTTAGGTATGGTCTCTGATGTGGTCATTCCTCGCAAATTCAAGGTCCCCGCTTTCACTAAGTATGATGGTGCATCTTGTCCTCAGATGCATCTGAGAGCTTATGTGAGAAAGATCCAGCCGTATACCACTGATAGGAAGCTATGGATCCATTTCTTCCAAGAGAGTCTGTCTGGCACACAGTTAGAGTGGTATTATAAGCTTGAGAGCTCTAACATCCGCACCTGGACTGATTTAGCAACAGCTTTCTACAAGCACTACCAGTATAATTCTGAATTAGCGCCTACTCGGCTACAGTTGCAGAATATGACTATGGGCTCTAAAGAAAGCTTCAAAGAATATGCTCAAAAATGGAGAGACTTGGCTGGAAGAGTCAAACCCCCTATGACTGATCGAGAATTAGTGGACATGTTCATGGGTACACTGACTGGCCCATTCTACAGCCATCTATTGGGAAGTTCCTCATAGGGTTTCACTGAACTTATATTGACGGGTGAACGTGTTGAAAGCGGCATTCGAAGTGGAAAGATACAGGCGACTACCTCTGCAAGCACCAAAAAGTCCTATCAAGGGAAGAATGAATCAAATGCCGTGTACGGTCAAAGGGGTCATAACAAGAAAAATCGTGACCATACTGTTGGAACAGTTACGATTGCAACACCGCCATCTCAAAACTTCCAACACAGACAAGACAAGCCAAGAAGGCAGTTTACCAAGATCAATATGACTTTAGCACAAGCATTGCAGGGTATGCTAAAAGCAAATTTAATTACCCTCATAGATCCTCCTGCAAATCCCAACACTACTTCTCCTCGTTATAATCCCAAGGCCAGGTGTGCATATCACTCCGATGGCCCCGGGCATGATACAAACGATTGTTGGTTTTTGAAGAATAAGATTCAGGATATGATCGACGCTGGAGAAATTGAATTTGATCCTCTGGAGACTCCTAATGTCATCACTGCTCCTACGCCTAATCATGACAAGACTGTTAATGCTGTGGATGATAATTATTACATTACTAATGTAGCTGACTTAGCATCTCCTCTCCTGATTATCAAGAATAATTTATTGCAAGCTGGTTTATTTCCAGGTTGTGCTGAAAATTGCGATCTCTGTATACTCCGACCCAATGATTGCTTGAAGTTAAGGAATGGTATTCAATGGCTGATGGATGATCGTACAATTCTCTTTGAAAAGATTCCTAAGGTGGAAAACCCTATTGAAGAAATATCTGTGATTGCTAGGTCCAAAGTTCCAGTGAAGATTACCGCTACTAGAGTGCCTGTGAAGATTACTGCTGAGCCCAAGGTAGCTCCCCTAATTATTACTGCACCTGGCCCAGTACGTATTCCTCAAGCAAAGCCATTCCGTGGAATTATGGAGGTGATGTTTACATCCACGGCATAAAGCAAGATGATAATTCTGCTAATCCTAATGACGTTGACATTGTTGGGACTAGTAAAATTACTCGAAGTGGAAGGATCTTCTCTCCAGAAATCTCACCTCCCACCCCTGAAACTCGAGGAAAGGGACCAGTAATCAATCCTTCTCAGTCAAAGACACCAGTCGAAGTTACTACCAAAGATGTTGCCAAGCAGGAAATGGAAGAAATGCTGAAAATCATCCGTAAGAGTGATTTTGATGTGGTAGAACAGCTGGGGCATACTCCGTCTAAAATTTCGATGTTATCCTTGTTGTTATCTTCTGAATCTCATGCCAGTGCATTGATAAAATTCTTGAAGACCGCTCATGTACCTCAGGAGACATCTGTCGATCAGTTAGAAAATTATGTTGCTAACTTGGCTGTTGATAATGGCATAGGCTTTTCTGATGCTGACCTGACACCAGCAGGAAAGAATCACAATAAAGCTCTGCATATCTCCATTGAGTGTAAGGGGATCACCTTGTCTCATGTGTTGATCGACAATGGCTCTTCTTTGAATGTGCTACCGAAAGTTGTGCTCGATAAGCTTGACTGTAAAAGCATTGAACTGAAACCTAGTGACGTTGTGTTGCGTGCTTACGATGGTGCGAAGAGTGTTGTCCATGGTGAAGTGGTTCTCCCTATCAAGATAGGACCTCAAGTCTTCAACCTTACCTGTTACGTAATGAACATTCGTCCTGCCTATTCCTGCTTGCTGGGACGCCCTTGGATCCATGGGGAAAGTATTGTAGCTTCGTCTCTCCATCAAAAGCTGAGGTATCCAATAGAGGGCAAGATTGTCACTGTGTATGGAGAAGAAGAGTATATTGTCAGTAGTGTGCATACCTTCAGATACGTCGAGATGGATGGTGAATTCTTTGAGACTCCTTCTCAGTCATTTGAAGTAATTCCTTCAACCAGTCCTGTCCTTAAGCCAACTTCCCGTGTGCCCAAGGTTATTCGTGCTCCTCCTGCTATGATTTCTCTGAAAGATGCTCAAGCCGTGGTTGAAGATGGTGGTCGTACTGGCTGGGGTCAACTGATCGATGTACCGTACAAGTCTGATAAATTTGGCCTGGGGTTTAGCTCTGAAAAGATAGTCAAAGATCAAATTAATGCTGTAGAAGATGCTGATAGCGATTGCGACTTGGATAGTTGGATTTTCCCAACAATTGGTGACGGACTCAATAATTGGAAGGCTGAAGACACCATCCCGATTTCCTTTAGTCAGGAGTAATTGTTATTGCTTATTTTAGTGTTTCAAATTTTGTAATTTTTATTATGAACAATTGAACTTCTTAAAGCATTGTGTCTATGCCCGGGGCACAATAGCTAATTTGTTAAGGGTTTTGTCATTTTCATAAGCATATTCACATTCAATAAATTAATGGACTTTTTGCATTCAAATATTGCGCTCTTTATCTTTCCTGTCATCTTTCAAATAAGCTATGTTTTCTTACACACACTCACGTAACAAATTGCAGATCCATATCCACTATGGATCCTGTTGATAATAATTCTGCTACTGTTAATTATGGCTTTAAGAATCCGATCTACCAAGCCGAGGATGGAAGTGAGGAAGATTGCGAAGTGCCTGGAGAGCTTGCCAGACTGTTACTGCAAGGAGAAAAGACTATACATCCGCATGAGGAATCAATTGAAATTGTAAATCTGGGTACTGAAGTAGACAAGAAAGAAGTCAAAATAGGAGCAGGCTTGGAAAACAGTGTCAAAGAAAGATTGATTCAGATGTTACATGACTATGTAGAGATTTTTGCTTGGTCTTATGAAGACATGCCAGGACTGGATACTGATATAGTAGTACATCGTTTGCTGATGAAGGAAGATTGTCATCCTGTTAAGCAAAAGGTTCGTCGCATTCGTCCTGAAATGTCTAAGAATATCAAAGCCGAGGTTATGAAACAATTTAATGCAGGTTTTCTAGCTGTTACTTCTTATCCTCAATGGGTTGCTAATGTGGTACTGTAACACCTCAAAATTTGCCCTCCTCTCTTGGGACTAGCTTAACATATTGCATAACATTTTTTAGGTCATTAGGCATTGCATATTGCATATCATGTGGTTACATTGTGCAAGTCATCCTCATAAGTCTTGATCAGAAGATGAAGAGGTCATGATGCAAGCTAGGGTTTGAGTGGACTGATCATTAACCATCTGAGGATTGGGCTACAAATTAGGGTTTTATGATTCTCAAAGAGATTGGTCTTTATCTTGGTGGAAATGATACATCATCATCATCATGGTCTTGATATCATCCAAGAAGATTCAAGAGATTGATCATACACCTTGAGATTAGGGTTTTGACCACTGGTCAACCCTAATCAGTTGCATTGGGCCAATCAGGGCTTGGCAAGGAGATGGGGTCTATAAGGGATATGGGGATCATTTCATGATTATTTTGAGCTTATGGAAGCTAGGGTTTCATTCTTGAGCCATTTCATCAGGAGTTTGAGGCTCAACTTGATCAGTGCATTGCAAAATTCATCTATCAATCAGAAAAGTCAACTGTGCTTGATTTGATGGATTTGGAGGTGGGAGAGAGTTGGATACACTTCATTCATGTCTAAATAAGTTTCATTTGACATTTCAAACCTCAAGAATGAAGAAAATAAAGTCAGGAGAAAAATTGCCAAAAATAGAAAGTGACTTGTAATGGAAGTTTCCAAAAATGGAAAGTTTTTCACCACAAAATTACATGTCCAAAAAAGCTTCAAATGAAAATTTGTTCAACATGAAAGTTGTAGATCTTGCTCTCACCTTTCCAAAAAGTCCAAGAACATGAATTTCTCATGTATGGTTGACAAGTTATGGTCCGTTCATTTTCCAAAAATGCCTAAAATCAAAGTGGCATAACTTTCACATGGAATGTCCAATTTGGGTGATCTTTCTTTGAGCAAACCCCATTTCACATGTACTTTCATGATGTATGATCACAATTCATCAAAAATGGTCAAGGCAAAAAGTCATTTTTCAAGTGTTCAAATTGGAAATTGGTGGGAAAATAGGTGAAATCTCAAAATACATGGTTTTTGAATGCAAGACCAATTCTAACACACTCCATATGCCAAATAGAACTTGTTTGAGCTGTCATTTGCTGTCATAGTGCATAATTTGGAAAGGTCATTTTTGGACTTTCACTCAAAAGCTCATTAGTGCATTTTCACTAATCAAGCCAATTTTGCTAATTTGGATTAAGGGATGGATTAACATTGGTATAAAGCCTTAAGTGTAACAGAAAATGCTAACCATAATCACATTCTCCAAGATTGCAACAAACTTTTTCATCAAAACCTCTCAAATTCTCTCAAAACTTCATCACTTTTTTTCACATTTCTTCATCAATTCTTCATCAATTGTGTTGATTCTTCTTGGATCCATGCTCCACAAGACTCATTGAGGAACTGTTTTAAGGAATTCGTGGCCAAAGCTTCCAGAATTGGGACTGTCACAAGCAAGCACAACAATGGCAAATTGATGGTTCTTGCACATGGAACTGTTTTAAGCTAAGCTACTTGCTTCATTCAACTTCCTTATCCATAATCATCATCTGTTTTTGGCTTTTGCACGAGGAAACTCAAAGATTCATCACTGCTTCATCATAAGGTGATTTTTTCGAATTCCTCTATTGTGTGAATCATGATATGCGTTTTGTAGAGCTTTCAACATAGATTAACATGATGCTCATAGTTTTTGATTTGGTTGAGAATCGTGAGAGAAATCTGGCTTTGAACTTTTGATATGCAAACTTTTCTCGTTCGATTTGCTTTGTGTGTTGAGAATTAGGTCAAGTAAATTATATATTCATGATGTACATGTTGATACGGTTCTAACGGTATATGGATTGTTGCGTTTGGTGAGAAAAAAGTTCTTGCCAATTTTCTGGAATTTTCTGGTTGTTCATAGTGAAGAACACGTTTGAATGTGTGTTTGATCTTCAATTTCCCTTGCCTTGTTCAAATTCGTGTTTACCGCCAGTATGAGCCATTCATAGCGCGCCATGACATCTAACTGATACTACGTCGTTTTGCGTTTGTGCTTTAATATTACAACAATGCCACTGGTTCATTAATTCTTAATATTATTTCATTTTTCTTTTTGCAATCCATTTTCATTTGATTACATGATCTTGTAAAAATCATATCTGATTCATTTTTTTATCCAAATTGAGTGAGGTTTTTTTCACCATGCTCCTTATAATGTGTAGAATTTAATCATGATTTTTGTGATTTTTGTGCACGTGTAAAAAATTAAAATGCCTAGGGTTTGCTTGATAGTGTCACATTTGTACTTGCTTTGCCATATCTCTCATGAAATGATAATGCTTTCGAAGAAATGGATGAAATTTTTTGTGCATATTCTGGACACTTTGATGGTGATTTTGATGTAGAGTTTGTAATTTTTGGATACTTGGCTGTTGAGATATGAATTTTTGGATAGGGGTGTGACAATTTGTGTCACACCAAGCTTGATGAACTTCATGATTTTATTTGATGTGCTTAGGGACATTGGATTGAGCCAAAATTTTGCATGAATGAGCCTATGTATGTTGAGATAACATGAGAATATTTCTGGATTTATTGATGGCATTTCCTATTTGATTGGAATTTTTCCCTCTGTTTTCTCATTTTGTGATTGTTTGTGACACATGTTACCATTTGATTTGTGAAATTCTGATCATTAATTGGATGAGTGTGAAATTTGGTGGAGTGATTCTAGGCACATTATAGGTCATTATGGTTTTGATCTCATTCATTTATCTTGTTGTGTCACTGTTTTATGATTTTTGGAAGTTGATGTTTGTTTGGATACCATGTGTTGGCTTGCTTGAACTTGTCTGAACTTCTTGATTTTCATTGACCTACTTCCTTTTGTCCAATTGAGCTGAAATTTGATATGCTATTCATTGGATATGTTCTGTTTAGGCTTGAATTTTTGTGGAGTTAATTGAATTGTTTTGGTATGCTTTTGATTGAGATCTTTCTGTTTGGTCTTTTGAAGTTGCAAATTGCATGTTTGATGCTATTTTGTGCATGAAATGATAATGGTGATTGATATGAGCATGGGACCAATTGCATTTGCTTCTAATTTGTTTGATTGTGATTTTGGATAATTTTCACTTGCTGTTTTGGATTTTTCATCTCCTTTGGACCCTAGGCTTGGCCTAGTGGTCTAGTTTCTCATGTTTGGTTTGGATTTTCAGGTTGAGATGCAAAAGCCTTAAGGAGAAAATTGCAAGCTGATTAAATTGGGTTTTGTTTGATGTTGTAAACTAACTTGTCTTGTGTTGTAGGGTTTGATGCTTGAGTTTGAGCTCATGGCTTGCACTTATGTGCATTAACTTGTGTTGACTGTACAAATTGACTGTTTGACTTTTGCTGTTTACTGTTGGTTTGTCTGAGTACTGATGATACTTGGTTGATTTCAGGTACATTAAGTTGCTTACAGTTCCTTGAGAACTTGCTTGCTGTTGCTTGGTTTTTAAACCAATTGAGGTAGAATTTCTATTCTCCATGTAGTCTGGAAGACCTGGCCTGTTACTTGGCCAGGCACCTGTCTGAAGTCCTCCTTAAGAGGCGATGTTTGTGCTTGTTTACTTTTTGTGCCAAGCAGGTAAAGACCTTGATTAAGGCAATTGGTGGATCAAAGAGATATGCAATCTATCTCCCACTATTCTGTTGAGTCGTTCCTCTGCTCACACAATTGGTGTTGATGCATTGGGACACAAACCCAAGATCTTGTACTTTGTACAGTTGTGTCAGAGTCTTGAGCGTAGAAGGGTTCCTCCTTTCTGAACCCACGCTCCTTTGTCTGAAGCTCTCCCTGGACAGGGATAAGAGCTGTGAAGTCTCATCTTCACTCACCTTTCATCTGCTTCACCCTGACTCTCAATGTCAGGGTTAAGAGCGAACACCACCCTGTACAGTTGACTTGCCTCGACAGTCCACCCTTGTTTGAGCCTCACTTGACTGGATATAGTGTGTGCTATGTGAAATGTTTGTTTTATTTTGATTGATGCTTGCATGCTTGTTTTTCCTGGTTAGGATTAGCTTGCTGTTGTGCAAGTAGATAGAAACCATAACATAGGGCAATGATGCATGATAACACTAGGCTCGAGTACAGCTCCCTGGTAGTGTGTCTCCCCTTGGTTTCTGGCTAGAATTTCTTTCCCGTTCAGGGGAACTACGTCGCCCTGATCCTCATACCAGATGAGGTACGTAGGCAGGAGACCGTGCGAGGTCTCTCCGGGCGCTTTTCTTTCTTTTTGTGTGTGTGCTTGACAGTTATAGGCTCGAGTTCCCGACTCCCTATTAACTTGTTGGTTGTTGTGTGCTTGGAAGCTGATGTAAGTCCATCGAGTGGCATTCGGGTTCCAGTGTGCGTGTGTTTGGTTCGGATGCCGATGTAAGTCCAGTGATTGGCTTTCGGGCTCCACGTTTGCCTTTTTGTGTGTGTTTTGGTTCGGATGCTGATGTAAGTCCAGTGATTGGCATTCAGGCTCCATGTTTGCCTGTGTTTGTGTTTGTTTGTTTGGCGTGCGTAAGCCAAACTACGGCAGCTCTGATTCTCATTCCAGACGAGATACGTAGGCATAGGATGCGATATCCTAGCGAGCCCTCTTCCTCTTAACCCCACCTGTGTTGTCTTCGGTGAGTGTGCGTGTGATGTTTGTTTTAGCAACCTTTTCTTTCTTTTAGAGCGTGGATCCCGTCGAGTACGACGGACGTGAGGGGTGCTAATACCTTCCCCTTGCGTAACCGACTCCCGTACCCTTTCTCTTTGGTCGCGAGACCATGCTTTTCCCAGGTTTACTCTGAGCGTTTCCTTTCCCTCTTTGGGATAAATAATGCACGGTGGCGGCTCTGTGTTGTTTTTGTTTCAGCCCGCCGGTTGTTTTTCGCGGATGCGACAGCTGGCGACTCGGTTGGGGACTTTTATAGATGTTGACCTGTGCTGGTCCATATTCCCTAAGCGAGTCTCTCCTAGCGTTCTAGGATAGTTTAGGTTGCTTGTGCCGCTTTATTTATTGCATTTATTATTCTGACCATGTATATTTGCATAAATATTTGCATGCATCATACTGTCATGTTGCCGTCCTCTGTGCAGGTGGTTCCTTCGTGTTGGGGTGGGTGTTCTGAGTGGGGCTAAAACCCAGGCCCGAGTATACACCTAGGATTAGTGTGGTCTCATGTTGCCTCCTTCATGTTAGGTCAACATGTGCCTGGCAACGTGATGCACCACAAGCCGGACGAGGTTCATTTGATAGTGCTTTCCTCTGTGGGGTACTCCACTTTGGTTGAGTTACTTCATTTGAGCTGTTGACTCTGGTGACCGATCATTTCCCGGATCTTTGGTTTAGACGATCTCAGGAGAGCTACAATGGCACACCCGAAAGGGAAAACCTATTGAGTATCTCTGCCCGATTGTCGAGACTATTATCCGCCTTAGGATGACCTGATTAGAATTTACCTGTGAGGGGAGGGTGATTCTTTCAGATGTTCTGTTGGTGACTCAGATGGTGACTTTTGGTTCCGTTGATCAGGGTCCTATTTATGAGTCGGATTTATGGTCATTTATTGCCGAGACGCCGGAGTGTTGTCCGTGTTATTTATTAGTGGGGATCCGTTTATTTCAGGATTCCCCGGGCCGATTCAAAGATTATTGGGTATCTGCTCAGAGATTGTCTGGTGATGATGATGGTGTATCAGTCAGTTCCGTTTATTTCGGAACCTTTGAGTTGGATTTGTGGTTACATGTTCCCTCAGATGGTTGTGATCGGTTCAGAAATCAGGGCTGTAACTCAGAGTGCAGATGATCAGATGGCTTGGAGGATGGCAGTGCATTGCATTCATTCATCAGCATCATTAACATTGCATTTACCTGCATCTAACACATGTTTATCCATATGCAGGGACATTTTTGATCAAGATCCTGGTTGAGAGACTTTCTGTTCAGATATGAGGACCGGTTTGAAGCATGATGTTGCCTACAGTTTCTTCGACCCAGAGATTGGTGTGCTGAAGGAGATGATAGCATTGATTACACTCGACCATGTGGGGATGTTCAGGGAGGCATACGGTAGTATTCTGAAGATGGTTTTCAGACTCACTGATAGTGACAGGAGCGCCATTCATACACTTCTCCAGTTCTATGACCCGGGGCTGAGATGTTTCGTGTTTCCAGATTATTTGTTGGGGCCTCTGATGGAGGATTATGCCAGCATCCTGGGTATGCAGATCCGTGATCAGATTCCTTTCCATGTTACTAGGGTGGAGCCCGATGTCCTTGGGATTTCCCGTGCTCTTTATTTGAGTCCGGAAATGATCAAGGAGGGTTTGAAGGAAAAGGGGAAATTACCTGGATTTCATTTGAGTTTCTTGGAAGCTAATGCCAAGGAACATGCTGCAGTGGGTAATTGGAAGACGGTTTGTGCTTTGGTTGCTGTGAGCATTTATGGAATTATTTTGTTTCCTAATCAGAAGAGCTTTGTGGACCATAATGCTATCAGATTGTTCATGCAGAGAAACCCTATTCCTACTCTGATCGGAGATGTCTATTACTCGGTTCATAACAGGAACGAGAAGAGACGTGGTGGTTTGATCCGGTGTTGTGCTCAGTTGCTATTCAGGTGGTTTATGGGGTATTTGCCTTCCCGAGGTGCTTTTGCTCATCTTGATCCTACTGTCAGGTGGTCATTCAGGTTGATGGGTTTGCGGGCTGCTGACATCGCTTGGACTCATAATGGTATGGCTGGACGGGATTTTATATACAGTTGTGGGAGTCTTCCCAATGTGCCTCTTGTGGGAGTTCAGGGTTGCATCAATTACAACCCGGTGCTTCTCAGGAGACAGATGGGGTTTGCTGTAGAGGGTCCTCCTCTCGGGCGGGAGATCTAGGAGTCTTTTTACTTCCCGATTGATGGCAATCAGGCCAAGCTAAGGCAAGTATTGGATGAGTGGCGTGATATCCAGAGAAAGGGCAAGGTTCCGTTTGGCAAGGTCAACAGTCGGTATTTTCCACTATTTGATGATTGGTTGCGGAAGAGAATTGAGATTACACATCTACCATTTCCGGGAGGTGATCCTTGGTGTCCTATGATTGAGGGTCCGACTTCCACCGTTAATATGGAAGAGTTCCTTGAGATGAAGAGAGCCAGAGATCAGTTGCTTACAGAGAAAGCGGAATTGGAGATGAGTGTTGCTCGGATTCAGATGGCTAACCAGGAGATCAGAGTGAAGATGGAGGATCAGGACAAGCGACATGCCTTGGAAGCAAAGCGCTTTGAGATGGATACTGCCTACTATGGGAAGGTCAGTCAGGCTTTGGCATCTTCAACAAAGGAGCACGACATTACCAAGGAGAGATTGGCTAGGGCTTCCCAGGTCATTGAGGATGAGAAGAGGAGGCAGATTCTCGTGAAGGATCAGAGAGACGCTAGAGCCAGAGTCCTTGCCGCGGAGTGGGAAGCGGAGAAAGCAAAGATTATAGCCGAGAGGGATCATTACATTGCTGAGAGAGATCATTACTTCAGGCAGATGAAGATTCACCAGAAGGAAGTGGGGAGATTACAGCAGGAGAACACCGAGCTCAGGTTCGCCGTAGAGTTCGCGAAGATGGAAGCTGAGATAGGGCCATCTGTGGGACCCTCATCAGGCTAGATCTTTCATTTGTGTTGGATTACCGTCAGGCTTGTTGATGGAATTCATTTGTTTGTATTTCTTTCCCGATTCTGGAGATGTGTATCTGATTTGATGTATGACTATGGCACTTATTGTGCATTTTGTTATGTGATGGTGATTTTCATTCAGTGATTGATCTTCAAGCTTTATTTGCTTTACCGTATGCACTCACACAGCACACACACATGGTTGGGGGGTATTTTGCTAAATCATATATCTATGATCTGTATGAGGAAATCAAACGCTGAATATCAGAATATTGTTGCCGGATTGTTATTTGTCTCGATGAAACCAGGATCGAGAGACAAAGTGTTCCTCATGTGGATAAACACTGCATTCATGCATGATCATAATAACTTGTGTTTTATTTTGCAGGTATCTGTTGCTAACGTGCTTGATTGTTTCAGGAATCATTGCTCGTGCTCGCAGAACTGTACCTTTGCACTCAACACGCCCGCACAGATACTTCACGAGACGCAATACTCCCAGATTAATGGATCTCCCGAATACTGACATCCTCGAGCTGAAAGACAAGATGAACGAGCTGATCAACATTATGCAAGGCTTTGCAGTTGGTCAGAAAGCTCTAGCTGATAAGGTTGAGAAGCTCGAGCGGGCTTCAGCAGCAAACAGTGGTGTGAACCTGGATGGTGTCTCCAACCAGGGGCTGGGTGGTTCTCGAGACGGTGGCAAGAGGACAACAGTTGGTATAGTGAATAACACTGCTGGAGGTTTTGGTGCTGCGGGTGGTCAACCGGGTCAGAATCTGAAAGACAGTCTATTCCCGCCTTTCTTCGGTGTTGATGACGACAGAGAGGAGGACAAAGAGGCTGATCAGTTCTCGATGCATAATGAACCATTTGGTCAGTATGGTGCTCCACCGCAGAACAAAGAGATTCAGCTGCTGGCTGAAAAAATCAGGGCTTTGGAGAGTTATGCCACTCCTGGGGTGGTTAATATGTCAAACATGGGGCTAGTGGAGGGGATTGTGATCCCACAAAAGTTTAAGGCGCCCGCGTTTGATCGGTATAATGGGAGTTCTTGCCCCGAGACTCATCTTCAGGCATTTGTCCGTAAGATTTCTGCATACACCATGGCCCAAAAGCTGTGGATGTATTTCTTCCAGGACTGCCTGTCCGGAGGCTCACTGGAGTGGTACACCAAGCTGAAGTCCTCAGATATCAAGAATTGGCAAGATCTTGGGGACGCATTCTTTAAACAGTATCAGTTCAACGCTGATATGGCTCCGAGTCATACCCAGCTGCAGGGTATGTCCCAGAAAAACAATGAAGGGTTTAAAGAATATGCCCAAAGATGGAGGGAGTTGGCTGCCAGAGTGCAACCTCCTCTAGTTGACAGGGAGATGTCTGATCTCTTTATGGGAACCTTGCAGGGGGCATATGCTGAAAGGATGGTTGGTTGTCCGGTGACCAACTTTTCTGATATAGTTGTGGCTGGAGAGAGGATTGAGAGCTGGCTGAAGCTCGGGAAGATTCAGGGTAGCGCTTCTTCTTCAGGGTCGAAAAAGCCTTTTGGGAATGGTCAGAGGAAGAAGGAGGGTGACACAAGCGCTGTCTACGCACAGAGAGGACCCAGTAGGGACCGTTACTACCAGCACACTGCTGCGGTAACTATTCCTGCTGAGCAACAACAACAACAACAACAACAGCAACAGAGGCAACCGTTTCAGCAGCGGCCTCAGAGGGCTGGTTACCAGGTGCGGGGGAGAGCAGTTGACATGCAGTTCGACAGGCCACCGGTGACTTATTCCTTCCTGTTCAAAAAGTTGATGGACTTGGGGCTAGTACAGACCAGAACGCTGGCACCTTTGAAACCTGATCAAAGGCCAGCTAACTATGATGAAAATTCCAAATGCGAATTCCATTCAGGTGCGCCCGGACATAATATAGAGAACTGTAAAGCTTTTAAGCACACGGTTCAAGACCTGGTGGATTCGAAAGCTATCAACTTCGCACCATCTCCCAACGTCAATGCTAATCCCATGCCTGCGCATGGTCAAAGGGGGGTGAATGTCATTTCTGAAGAGAATAGAGTTGGGCTGTCAAGTGTGGATCAGTTGAAGACTCCTCTGGCTGAGGTTAAGAGGCAGTTGATGTTGAATGGGGTCAATCCGGGCTGTAATGATGATTGTGCTGAGTGCACTGTTTCTGTCAATGGGTGTTCATTACTGAGGAGGACTGTCCAGGGTCTGATGGACGAGGGGAGTATCTTGATAGAGAAGGCTGATAAGGGGAAAGATGAGATCTCCACCATAACAATTTACTTTGATCCGGTGGATTTGTCAAATCTGGCGGAGGCGGCTCCAGTTACCATCACGGTACCTGGACCGATTCCGTATGACAAAGATGATGTCGTGCCTTGGCATTATGGGGGAGAAGTGTATTGTAACGGTGAGAAGGTGGAAGATCAGACTGCCGGTGAAACCACCGTGTCAAAGGTGGATAATGCCGGTCCCAGCGGTTTCACTCGCAGTGGCAGACTGTTTGCACCAGATGCTTTGAGGGGAGGAGAAGGAGAGAAAGAGAAAAAAGAAAAGGCCGAGGCTTTAGCCAGGGCAAAAGGAAAAGCGGTGGTGAATAATGGTACTCCTGATGTGACACCGGCGCCGGTTGGGTCGGAAGAAAAACTTGATGATGATGCAGAGGAATTCTTGAGGATCATCAAAAAGTCTGAGTACAAATTGGTTAACCATCTGCAGCAAACTCCTTCCAAAATATCGATTTTGTCGTTGCTGTTAAGCTCTGAGGGGCATAGGGAGGCTTTGATGAAAATCTTGAAGAAAGCCTATGTTCCTCAAGAGATTACAATTAACCAGTTGGAGACGGTCGTGTCTAACGTGCATGCCAGCCATGGGTTGGGTTTTACAGACATGGATCTGACGGTGGATGGGAGGAATCACAACCGGGCACTACACATCGCTATGGAGTGTAAAGGGGCTGTGCTTTGGCATGTGCTGGTTGATACCGACTCCTCATTGAATGTGTTGCCGAAGAAGGCTCTGGCGAAGCTTAACTGTGATGGGCTGATTCTGACTCCGACCGATTTGATTGTGCGGGCGTTTGATGGATCGAAGCGGGCCGTGTTTGGAGAGGTTGAGCTGCCTGTGAAGATAGGCCCAGAGGTGTTCAAGTCGACTTTCTATGTCATGGATATTCAGCCAGCATACAGTTGCTTGTTGGGTAGGCCGTGGATTCATGCTGCTGGGGCAGTGACCTCGACTTTACACCAAAAGCTGAAATATATCTGGGAAGGCCAGGTTGTCACTGTGTGCGGAGAAGAGGACATCTTTGTCAGCCACCTGTCCTCATTCAAGTACGTTGAGATGGACGGCGAAATATGGGAGACGCCGAGTCAAGCTTTCGAAACCGTTAAGGTGGAGAATGCTCTTTTTGCAAAAGAAGAGGAGAAACCGTCCATTGCTTCATACAAACAGGCCGCCGAGGTGGTAAAGAATGGAGAGGCTCCTGGTTGGGGCAGAATGATGGACATCTCTGCGAAGAAAGATCGCTTCGGAGTGGGGTACCAGCCGAACAGAGGCTCGGGACAAGGCAGAGGACGTCGTACGTCGGTCACCTTCACTAGTGCCGGAATGCTGGATCCGGATCACATCTGCATGATGAGTGACGACGCTGATAGTGACTGTGACATGGACCGGTGGATAAAGCCGTGCGCGCCAGGGATGGGAATCCAGAACTGGAAGGCTGAAAAAATCATCCGGGTCACTCTGCTGGAAGAGTAATATTTTTCCTGTTTCAGTTTTATATGCATGAAAGCCATACGTGTTGCCCGACACGTAATGGTCCATTGTAAGGGCCACCCCATGTTTAAAATTTGCAAATTTTGCATCATCAATAAAAGGATGTTTTTTGATTAAAAGCGGTGTTCCCTGTTTTTCATTTATTTTTGCAGTTTAAAAAAATAAAAACAAAATAAAAATGGCAATGTTTTCATTTTTCTTTTTCAATTTGTCTCGTTCCGGTTCTAAGCAATGCATGAATCAACATTCATGCAGATGCGATTCTTCTCCAGATCTCATTGATAACAATCCTGTTACACCCTTGTATGACTTCGACAATCCAATCTATCTTGCTGAAGAAGGAGACGAAGAAGATTGTGAACTACCAGGGGAATTGGCCAGGTTGTTGAAACAAGAGGAGAAGGTGATTCAGCCGCACGAAGAGCAGATTGAGGTTGTAAATTTGGGTACCGACGAGGTCAAGAAAGAAGTGAAAATCGGGGCTGCTTTGGAGGAAAGTGTAAAGAGCAGATTGGTAGTATTGTTGAAAGAGTATGTCGACATCTTTGCCTGGTCTTATCGAGATATGCCAGGGTTGGGTACCGATATTGTTATGCACAAGCTACCGTTGAGAGCAGGTTGTCCTCCAGTGAAGCAGAAGTTGCGCAGAACTCGACCTGATATGGCGATGAAAATCAAAGAGGAAGTGCAGAAGCAGTGGGATGCTGGTTTCCTTGCTGTCACTAATTATCCGCCGTGGGTCGCAAACATTGTGCCAGTCCCGAAGAAAGATGGGAAGGTGAGAATGTGTGTGGACTACCGAGATCTGAACAGAGCTAGCCCGAAGGATGATTTTCCGCTACCTCACATTGACGTGTTGGTAGATAATACAGCTCAATTCTCGGTGTTTTCCTTCATGGATGGCTTTTCTGGCTATAATCAAATCAAAATGTCGCCAGATGATATGGAGAAAACAACGTTCATTACACCGTGGGGCACCTTTTGTTACAAGGTGATGCCATTCGGTCTCAAGAACGCCGGTGCTACTTATCAGAGGGCCATGGTGACTTTGTTTCATGATACGATTCATCATGAAATTGAATGCTATGTTGATGACATGATAGCAAAGTCCCAAACAGAAGAGGGGCATTTGGTAGATCTGGCCAAGTTGTTCGACCGGCTGAGATAATTCAGACTGAGGTTGAATCCGAACAAGTGCACGTTCGGAGTGCGGTCCGGTAAATTGCTGGGGTTCATAGTAAGTGAGAAAGGAATCGAGGTTGATCCTGCAAAAGTAAAAGCGATAAGAGAAATGCCTGAACCGAGAACAGAGAAGGAGGTTCGTGGTTTCTTAGGTAGATTGAACTACATTTCACGGTTCATATCTCACCTAACAGCCACGTGTGAACCAATATTCAAGTTGTTGAGAAAAGATCAAACGGTCAGGTGGAATAATGATTGCCAAGCGGCATTTGAAAAAATAAAAGAATATTTGCAGGAGCCTCCGATTCTGATGCCTCCTGTGGAGGGAAGACCGTTAATTCTGTACCTGACAGTCCTCGAGGGGTCTATGGGGTGTGTATTGGGGCAGCATGACGAGTCTGGTCGAAAAGAGCATGCCATATACTACCTTAGCAAAAAGTTTACCGACTGTGAAACAAGATATTCACTGCTCGAGAAAACTTGCTGTGCTTTGGTCTGGGCTGCTCGCCGACTAAGGCAGTACATGCTGGTTCATACCACTTTGTTGATTTCCAAGATGGATCCAATCAAGTACATTTTTGAGAAGCCAGCATTGACCGGACGGGTTGCGAGGTGGCAAATGATTTTGACAGAATATGATATACAGTATACCTCTCAGAAGGCAATCAAGGGGAGTGTATTGTCTGATTACCTCGCCCAACAACCTATTGATGATTATCAACCGATGAAGTTTGATTTCCCTGATGAGGACATCATGTTTCTCAAATCGAAAGATTGCGAGGAACCAATCCCGGAGGAGGGGCCTGACCCTGAATCCGAATGGATTCTGATGTTTGATGGGGCCGTTAACGTGAATGGAAGCGGTGTTGGTGCTGTTTTGGTTACGCCGAAAGGATCCCACATTCCTTTTGCTGCCCGGATAACATTTGAGTGCACCAACAACGTGGCTGAATACGAAGCTTGTATATTGGGGATTGAAGAGGCAATTGATTTGAGAATCAAGAACCTTGTCATATATGGAGATTCAGCTCTGGTTGTAAATCAAGTTAACGGGAAATGGTATACGCATCAATCTCATTTAGTTCCTTACCGGGATTATACGAGGAGATTGTTGACGTTTTTCACCAAGGTGAAGATGCATCATGTGCCTAGAGAGGAGAATCCTTTGGCAGATGCTTTGGCTACTCTGGCCGCCTTGATTAAGGTGCAGAGATGGAATCAGTTCCTCAGTGTGGAAGTAGGTCGTCTGGATAGGCCGACTTATGTGTTTGTTGTTGATACAGCGCCTGATGATAAGAAGCCGTGGTATTATGATATCAAGCGCTATCTAGAGACTCAAGAGTATCCTGAGGGAGCATCTAAGAAGGACCGAAAGACTCTGCGGAGGTTGGCCATGGTGTTCTACTTGAACAAGGATGGGGTTTTGTACAAGAGAAATTTTGATTGGGTCTTGCTCAGATGTGTGTTGATGATAAAGAAGCAAGCCAATTGATGAAAGAGGTTCACGAGGGGTCGTTCGGTACCCATGCCAGTGGGAATGCAATGGTAAAGAAGCTGCTGAGGGCAGGTTATTATTGGATGACAATGGAGGCCCAATGTTTCAATTTCGTGCGGAAGTGTCATAAATGCCAGATTTATGCTGACAAAGTGCACGTGCCTCCTAACCCGTTGAGTTTAATGTCGTCTCCATGGCCGTTTGCTATGTGGGGCATTGATATGATTGGGAAGATTGAGCCTACAACTTCGAATGGGCACAGGTTCATATTAGTGGCTATTGATTACTTCACCAAGTGGGTTGAAGCAGCCTCTTATACGAATGTGACGAAGCAGGTCGTTGCCAGGTTTCTCAAAAGAGACATCATTTGCAGATACGGGGTTCCCGAGAGAATCATTACTGATAATGGTTCTAATTTGAATAATAAGATGATGGCAGAATTGTGCCGGGAATTCAAGATTGAGCATCACAATTCTTCTCCCTATCGTCCGAAGATGAATGGGGCGGTTGAGGCAGCCAACAAGAATATCAAGAAGATTGTGCAGAAAATGGTGGTAACCTACAAAGACTGGCATGAGATGTTGCCGTTTGCATTGCATGGGTATCGAACGTCGGTGCGTACATCTACTGGGGCAACGCCTTTCTCATTGGTGTATGGGATGGAAGTTGTGCTACCGGTTGAGGTTCAAATTCCCTCTTTGAGAGTCCTGATGGACGTGAAATTGCAAGAGGCGGAATGGGTAAGGACCCGGTACGAAGAGTTGAGCCTAATCGAAGAAAAGAGGCTGGCAGCCATCTGTCATGGGCAGTTATACCAGCAGCGGGTGAAGCGTGCTTTTGACAAAAAGGTACGACCTCGGGTATATCACGTAGGTGATATGGTGCTGAAAAGGATCCTTCCTCCTCAAAACGATCGTAGGGGCAAATGGACACCTAATTATGAAGGTCCATTCGTGGTCAAGAAGGTTTTCTCTGGCGGAGCCTTGTTGCTAACGACCATGGATGGTGAAGATTTTCCATCCCCTGTGAATGCGGACGCAGTTGAAAAATACTTCGTATAAAGAGACCCGCTGGACGAAAAGAATAAAATAGTCCAGGCAAAAATGGGCATCCCGGCGAACCAAAAAACAGAATGAAAAGGTTCGGGCAAAAATTAGGGATAAAGTGAAAAATGTACACCCGGCAAGTCGAAAACCTGAAAAGGCGGCTTGGGCAAAAAAGGGTATCCCGGTGGACTGAAAACCCGAAAGGGCGGTCCAGGCAAAAGAGGGATTGAAACGAACAACTGCGTCTGGCATGATCGTTTGCGCTTTGGTTAAAGCATCATGGATAATACCCGGTGGGGATCAATCAGAAGCGTCTTGTTCAGAAGGCAGAAAGCAAGGAGAGTCTGAGGACATATGGGGTGTAACCGAAGTGGAACTCGATGAGATCACGAGTTTCACATTGCCATTAGGATAAATTTTTCCTTTTGTGCACAATTACCTCTTTTCAGGAATTGCATCCTTTGTATTGCTCAGTTTGAGCCACACATTTTTCAATCAATAAAATGCATATTCAGTCAAATAATTTTGTTTTTTATTTTTCATTACCGCTTTGATTGCAAAAACATCTAATTATTTTTGATAAAGAATTTTGCATTTTTAGACATACAGGTCCCTTCCAATGCATGTTTATAAGATTGAAAGCTTGAAATCTTATTCGGAAGGTGGGGTGACCCAAGTTATGAAATCTTGACATGCCTGGGGCACGGTTTTATCTAACGATCTCTTTTGCAGGTGCTGTTAGGTATTTTCACTCACTTGCAGGTTGTGATGTGGAAGCCGTTGACAAAAGCAAATCCCCATGGAGTCCAGTCAGGGACGAATGAATAGAAGAACGACGAAGAGACGGCAGGACGTACGACGATCCTTGGAATTAATCAAGAAGACTCTTCAAAGTCGGAAAATTGAAAAGTCTGTATAGTCCCCAGAAGTTCGTTTTCCGTCGAGCGCGGAGCGGTTGGGAATACAAGATGATGGAGCAGAAAAGGTCCAGATGAGTCGGGATGCATATCCCCAAGCAGAGTCAGGAGGACCAAATCCCCAGCAGATTCAAGGTATGTGGTTACCCTAGCAGGGTCGGGATCATTATCCCCAGCAGGTGTCAGATCGATGCTTCCCCAGTCGCCAGGCCTGGAGGTTGCTGTTTCCCCAGCAGAGCTATCTGTGAGCATTTCCCCAGTGAAGTCGCCAGGTATTTGTGAGGGTTCTCCAAGCAGAGTCGGGATTGATATCCCCAGCAAGTCGAAGACTGTTGTATCCCCACAGAGTGTTGGTGGTTCTATCCCCAGCAGTTTCCCGAGCGGATTGGGTGCAAAGGAGGTTCTTCCCCAGCAAGGGTTACCTTTTCCAGCAGCAGCAGTACTATTCCCCAGCGGGGTGGAGATCGGAGTATTGACGAGTTCCTCAACGGAGTGTCTCGTGCTCCCCAGAAGAGTCCCTGAGGGGGATACTTTTTATGCATTCATCATGTAGAATAAAAATAGCATGGCATATTGCATAATAAATCGCTTAGCATTTCCATAGTTATGGAGCATTACGTAGAAAAATCAATCGTGCATTATTACAAGCATAAGCTAGTCTCAAGCCGTGGTTACCGTTTGAGATTTAGTTTCGCCGGATGGTGAAGGTGTTACTCTGAGGAGTTTAGCATCCAGATGTCAGATTAGCCATGTTCCCCAGTAGTGCGATACTGGAGGAATTTGTTTCTGTCGGACAGAGATGGAAATATTATGCGATCAGCGCAATTCAAGCCGTGGTTACCGCTTGAAGTTTTTGTTTCGCCGGATGGTGAAGATGTTACTCTGAGGAGTTTAGCATCCTGATGTCAGATTAGCCATGTTCCCCAGTAGTGCGATACTGGATGAAATTTTTTCCGTCGGACGGAGATGGAAGTAAAATCGAAGGACGTTACGCGATCAGCGCGATTTTGGGGTTCAACTGGAGAAAGGGAAATGTTGAGACATTTTCTGGAGATCGGGGTTCATATGGAGATTGGAGATGAAGATTATATCCAGGATGAGGTCCTTAGGATTATCTTCTGTTCATGTGTCACCTTAGGCTTTGGCGGATGCCAATGGAGGTCGTTATGGGTGTCTTCTGAAGAAGAGATGCACATGTTACCTTCCTTTTGTGAAGGTGTACCCTCTGATATGTCGCCCTCAGAGTGGTTTGGTGTTATTTCCGATGTTGCCAGCGGAATTATCATGAGAAATGGGAGAGCGGGGTTCAAATGGAAAAAGGGAAATGTTGAGACATTTTCTGGAGAGCGGGGTTCAAATGGAGAAAAGGAGACACGAGGTGTTTTCTGGAGAATGGGGTTCACAATGGCGATCACAAGTTATCGTCAGGCGACTGGGGTTCAAAATGGAGAATGGGGTTCATTATTTTGGCAAGCAAGGTGTCGGGGTTCAAATGCAGTGATCTGGGGTCATTTGCGCAAAAGAAAATTTCGGGGTTCAAGAAAATGAAAAAAGATAAGGTAAGAAAAATTTTGGGGTTCAAGAAAAACAAAAAAAAGAGAGTAATAATAATCCCCAGCGGATGTGGTGTTCAGGCCATGGTTATCCCTGCGTTACCATTTATTTTGGTGTCCAGGTCGACGTTGCTGTTTCGGTGATCAGGCCGACCTTTTCTGTACCGGACGGATGTTTCTTCGAGATTGTGTTCTTCGCCAATTCTGACAGGCGTTGTTAATTATTTTCCCATCAGAGTGCAAACTGTTCGTCTGTTCTTGGTATTCAATCACTCTTCATCCTGATCATCTGAAAGCCGAGGCTATTCATATCGACAGGTTCACAGTGGATTGAATAGGGGCAGCTGTAACACCTCAAAATTTGCCCTCCTCTCTTGGAACTAGCTTAACATATTGCATAACATTTTTTAGGTCATTAGGCATTGCATATTGCATATCATGTGGTTATATTGTGCAAGTCATCCTCATAAGTCTTGATCAGAAGATGAAGAGGTCATGATGCAAGCTAGGGTTTGAGTGGACTGATCATTAACCATCTGAGGATTGGGCTACAAATTAGGGTTTTATGATTCTCAAAGAGATTGGTCTTTATCTTGGTGGAAATGATACATCATCATCATCATGGTCTTGATATCATCCAAGAAGATTCAAGAGATTGATCATACACCTTGAGATTAGGGTTTTGACCACTGGTCAACCCTAATCAGTTGCATTGGGCCAATCAGGGCTTGGCAAGGAGATGGGGTCTATAAGGGATATGGGGATCATTTCATGATTATTTTGAGCTTATGGAAGCTAGGGTTTCATTCTTGAGCCATTTCATCAGGAGTTTGAGGCTCAACTTGATCAGTGCATTGCAAAATTCATCTATCAATCAGAAAAGTCAACTGTGCTTGATTTGATGGATTTGGAGGTGGGAGAGAGTTGGATACACTTCATTCATGTCTAAACAAGTTTCATTTGACATTTCAAACCTCAAGAATGAAGAAAATAAAGTCAGGAGAAAAATTGCCAAAAATAGAAAGTGACTTGTAATGGAAGTTTCCAAAAATGGAAAGTTTTTCACCACAAAATTACATGTCCAAAAAAGCTTCAAATGAAAATTTGTTCAACATGAAAGTTGTAGATCTTGCTCTCACCTTTCCAAAAAGTCCAAGAACATGAATTTCTCATGTATGGTTGACAAGTTATGGTCCGTTCATTTTCCAAAAATGCCTAAAATCAAAGTGGCATAACTTTCACATGGAATGTCCAATTTGGGTGATCTTTCTTTGAGCAAACCCCATTTCACATGTACTTTCATGATGTATGATCACAATTCATCAAAAATGGTCAAGGCAAAAAGTCATTTTTCAAGTGTTCAAATTGGAAATTGGTGGGAAAATAGGTGAAATCTCAAAATACATGGTTTTTGAATGCAAGACCAATTCTAACACACTCCATATGCCAAATAGAACTTGTTTGAGCTGTCATTTGCTGTCATAGTGCATAATTTGGAAAGGTCATTTTTGGACTTTCACTCAAAAGCTCATTAGTGCATTTTCACTAATCAAGCCAATTTTGCTAATTTGGATTAAGGGATGGATTAACATTGGTATAAAGCCTTAAGTGTAACAGAAAATGCTAACCATAATCACATTCTCCAAGATTGCAACAAACTTTTTCATCAAAACCTCTCAAATTCTCTCAAAACTTCATCACTTTTTTTCACATTTCTTCATCAATTCTTCATCAATTGTGTTGATTCTTCTTGGATCCATGCTCCACAAGACTCATTGAGGAACTGTTTTGAGGAATTCGTGGCCAAAGCTTCCAGAATTGGGACTGTCACAAGCAAGCACAACAATGGCAAATTGATGGTTCTTGCACATGGAACTGTTTTAAGCTAAGCTACTTGCTTCATTCAACTTCCTTATCCATAATCATCATCTGTTTTTGGCTTTTGCACGAGGAAACTCAAAGATTCATCACTGCTTCATCATAAGGTGATTTTTTCGAATTCCTCTATTGTGTGAATCATGATATGCGTTTTGTAGAGCTTTCAACATAGATTAACATGATGCTCATAGTTTTTGATTTGGTTGAGAATCGTGAGAGAAATCTGGCTTTGAACTTTTGATATGCAAACTTTTCTCGTTCGATTTGCTTTGTGTGTTGAGAATTAGGTCAAGTAAATTATATATTCATGATGTACATATTGATACGGTTCTAACGGTATATGGATTGTTGCGTTTGGTGAGAAAAAAGTTCTTGCCAATTTTCTGGAATTTTCTGGTTGTTCATAGTGAAGAACACGTTTGAATGTGTGTTTGATCTTCAATTTCCCTTGCCTTGTTCAAATTCGTGTTTACCGCCAGTATGAGCCATTCATAGCGCGCCATGACATCTAACTGATACTACGTCGTTTTGCGCTTGTGCTTTAATATTACAACAATGCCACTGGTTCATTAATTCTTAATATTATTTCATTTTTCTTTTTGCAATCCATTTTCATTTGATTACATGATCTTGTAAAAATCATATCTGATTCATTTTTTTATCCAAATTGAGTGAGGTTTTTTTCACCATGCTCCTTATAATGTGTAGAATTTAATCATGATTTTTGTGATTTTTGTGCACGTGTAAAAAATTAAAATGCCTAGGGTTTGCTTGATAGTGTCACATTTGTACTTGCTTTGCCATATCTCTCATGAAATGATAATGCTTTCGAAGAAATGGATGAAATTTTTTGTGCATATTCTGGACACTTTGATGGTGATTTTGATGTAGAGTTTGTAATTTTTGGATACTTGGCTGTTGAGATATGAATTTTTGGATAGGGGTGTGACAATTTGTGTCACACCAAGCTTGATGAACTTCATGATTTTATTTGATGTGCTTAGGGACATTGGATTGAGCCAAAATTTTGCATGAATGAGCATATGTATGTTGAGATAACATGAGAATTTTTCTGGATTTATTGATGGCATTTCCTATTTGATTGGAATTTTTCCCTCTGTTTGGTCATTTTGTGATTGTTTGTGACACATGTTACCATTTGATTTGTGAAATTCTGATCATTAATTGGATGAGTGTGAAATTTGGTGGAGTGATTCTAGACACATTATAGGTCATTGTGGTTTTGATCTCATTCATTTATCTTGTTGTGTCACTGTTTTATGATTTTTGGAAGTTGATGTTTGTTTGGATACCATGTGTTGGCTTGCTTGAACTTGTCTGAACTTCTTGATTTTCATTGACCTACTTCCTTTTGTCCAATTGAGCTGAAATTTGATATGCTATTCATTGGATATGTTCTGTTTAGGCTTGAATTTTTGTGGAGTTAATTGAATTGTTTTGGTATGCTTTTGATTGAGATCTTTCTGTTTGGTCTTTTGAAGTTGCAAATTGCATGTTTGATGCTATTTTGTGCATGAAATGATAATGGTGATTGATATGAGCATGGGACCAATTGCATTTGCTTCTAATTTGTTTGATTGTGATTTTGGATAATTTTCACTTGCTGTTTTGGATTTTTCATCTCCTTTGGACCCTAGGCTTGGCCTAGTGGTCTAGTTTCTCATGTTTGGTTTGGATTTTCAGGTTGAGATGCAAAAGCCTTAAGGAGAAAATTGCAAGCTGATTAAATTGGGTTTTGTTTGATGTTGTAAACTAACTTGTCTTGTGTTGTAGGGTTTGATGCTTGAGTTTGAGCTCATGGCTTGCACTTATGTGCATTAACTTGTGTTGACTGTACAAATTGACTGTTTGACTTTTGCTGTTTACTGTTGGTTTGTCTGAGTACTGATGATACTTGATTGATTTCAGGTACATTAAGTTGCTTACAGTTCCTTGAGAACTTGCATGCTGTTGCTTGGTTTTTAAACCAATTGAGGTAGAATTTCTATTCTCCATGTAGTCTGGAAGACCTGGCCTGTTACTTGGCCAGACACCTGTCTGAAGTCCTCCTTAAGAGGCGATGTTTGTGCTTGTTTACTTTTTGTGCCAAGCAGGTAAAGACCTTGATTAAGGCAATTGGTGGATCAAAGAGATATGCAATCTATCTCCCACTATTCTGTTGAGTCGTTCCTCTGCTCACACAATTGGTGTTGATGCATTGGGACACAAACCCAAGATCTTGTACTTTGTACAGTTGTGTCAGAGTCTTGAGCGTAGAAGGGTTCCTCCTTTCTGAACCCACGCTCCTTTGTCTGAAGCTCTCCCTGGACAGGGATAAGAGCTGTGAAGTCTCATCTTCACTCACCTTTCATCTGCTTCACCCTGACTCTTAATGTCAGGGTTAAGAGCGAACACCACCCTGTACAGTTGACTTGCCTCGGCAGTCCACCCTTGTTTGAGCCTCACTTGACTGGATATAGTGTGTGCTATGTGAAATGTTTGTTTTATTTTGATTGATGCTTGCATGCTTGTTTTTCCTGGTTAGGATTAGCTTGCTGTTGTGCAAGTAGATAGAAACCATAACATAGGGCAATGATGCATGATAACACTAGGCTCGAGTACAGCTCCCTGTTAGTGTGTCTCCCCTTGGTTTCTGGCTAGAATTTCTTTCCCGTTCAGGGGAACTACGTCGCCCTGACCCTCATACCAGATGAGGTACGTAGGCAGGAGACCGTGCGAGGTCTCTCCGGGCGCTTTTCTTTCTTTTTGTGTGTGTGCTTGACAGTTATAGGCTCGAGTTCCCGACTCCCTATTAACTTGTTGGTTGTTGTGTGCTTGGAAGCTGATGTAAGTCCGTCGAGTGGCATTCGGGTTCCAGTGTGCGTGTGTTTGGTTCGGATGCCGATGTAAGTCCAGTGATTGGCTTTCGGGCTCCACGTTTGCCTTTTTGTGTGTGTGTTTTGGTTCGGATGCTGATGTAAGTCCAGTGATTGGCATTCAGGCTCCATGTTTGCCTGTGTTTGTGTTTGTTTGTTTGGCGTGCGTGAGCCGAACTACGGCAGCTCTGATTCTCGTTCCAGACGAGATACGTAGGCATAGGATGCGATGTCCTAGCGAGCCCTCTTCCTCTTAACCCCACCTGTGTTGTCTTCGGTGAGTGTGCGTGTGATGTTTGTTTTAGCAACCTTTTCTTTCTTTTAGAGCGTGGATCCCGTCGAGTACGACGGACGTGAGGGGTGCTAATACCTTCCCCTTGCGTAACCGACTCCCGTACCCTTTCTCTTTGGTTGCGAGACCATGCTTTTCCCAGGTTTACTCTGAGCGTTTCCTTTCCCTCTTTGGGATAAATAACGCACGGTGGCGGCTCTGTGTTGTTTTTGTTTCAGCCCGCCGGTTGTTTTTCGCGGATGCGACAGGTACCAGTGCCAAGGAAGGATGGTAAGGTGCGAATGTGTGTAGATTACAGAGATTTGAATAAAGCAAGTCCCAAAGATGACTTTCCACTTCCGCACATTGATGTTCTGGTAGATAACACCGCTCAACACAAGGTATTCTCATTCATGGATGGATTCTCAAGTTATAACCAGATTAAGATGGCACCTGAAGACATGGAGAAAACTACGTTTGTGACGCAATGGGGAACTTTCTATTACAAAGTAATGCCATTCGGTTTAAAGAATGCAGGGGCAACATACCAGCGTGCTATGGTGGTTTTGTTCCATGATATGATCCATCATGAAATAGAGGTATATGTGGATGACATGATAGCCAGATCTCATACTGAAGAAGAACATCTCGATCATTTATACAAACTGTTTGAGAGGTTGAAGAAATACAAGTTGAGATTGAACCCAAACAAATGCACCTTTGGAGTAAGATCCGGTAAACTCTTGGGATTTATTGTCAGTGGTAAAGGAATTGAGGTTGACCCGGCTAAGGTGAGAGCTATTAAAGAAATGCCAGTTCCCCGTACAGATAAAGAAGTCAGAGGTTTCTTGGTGTAGCACCTCAAATTTGCACCCCCCCATTTTGTACATTCATTTTTCATTTTAAGTCATCAGCATTGCCTTGTCCACTGCATAGCATTGCATTGTCCATTGCCTAGTGCAAGTCATCAGTCAAGACTGGTCAGGAGATTCAGTTGTGCAAGCAAGCAAGTGCATTTCCTATTGAAGCAAAACCCTAGGGTTGGCTCATTGAGTTCATATGACCTAGGAATCATTTTGAAGTGGTTTGGCCAAAGATTGGATGTTCAGAGATCATCAGTCAAGATGCAATCCATCTGAAACCCTAGAAAGTCAACCAAAGTCAACTGTGCATGAAATCATGGATTTGAAGGTGGGAGATGGTTAGAGAGGCCTCATTCATGTCCATACAAGTCTCATTTGACATTTCAAACATCAACAATGAAGAATTTGAGGTCAGATGAAAAGTTTCCAAAAATAGTAAGTGACCTGTAATTTGAAATTGCCAAAAATGGAAAGGTTTTCTCCTCAAGATTACATGTCCAAGCAAGCTTCAAATGAAATTTTGTCCAACATGAAAGTTGAAGATCTTGCTCTCACCTTTCCAAAAAGTCCAAGAACATGAATTTCCCATGTGTGGTTGGCAAATTATGGATCAAACTTTGCCAAGTCAATTTGAAGTTCAAAAGGGGATAACTTTCACACCACAAGGCCAAATGGAGTGGGATTTTTTGTAACATTCCTATTTTGACATGAGCCATCCAAAACATACATAAAAAACCATGCATCTCCATCATAAAATTTTGGCATTTTTATTTGATTTTCATTTGAATTTTGGAGGGAAAAAGTCCAATTCAAAAATTAAGCATTTTCCACACATGGTATCATTGGCATTTGGCTCCAAATGGATTTTTGAGGTGAATTAAGCACAAACTCGTGTACTGTAGCACTCATTTTCATGCATGCAAGGTGAATTGCAAATTGGCCATTACACCTTCATTTCCCTAATTACTATTGCATTTGGTTAATTGTGATTAGTAACTTCATTAATCCATCATATATAAGGATAATCAAAACAGAATTTATGCTGAACACTTCATTTAGTTCAGATCTAGATCCAATTGCAAAATCTCACAAACTTTTTCTCTCAACTTTTCATCCAAATTCTGCACAAACCTTGCATTGTTCTTCATTGATTCACCATCCACAAGCATTTTTGAAGAAGATTGAAGCAAGAATCCATCATTTTCGTGCACATTTTGGAACTGTATCAAGTTGCATCATCCATGGCAGTTGCGGATTTGAGCTACATCAAGGACAATTGAGCCTCGATTCTTCATTCATTCACTCACATAAGCATTGAAGAACCTCTGTTTGGACCTTACAGGACTTGAAACAAGCAAACTCACTTCTGCACTTCAATTCAGGTCAGGAATCGATCCTCACAATTCATGAAATCGTGATATGCTTTTGATAGATCTTTGAATGTAGAGTAGTCTGAGCTTTGTAGCATTAAATTTCATCAAGAAACAAGGAAGTTATTGTGATTTAAAGTTTGGCATGTGAATCTTATCTTGCTCGATCCAGGCATTTTAGTGAGAGTTAGGGTAAATCGAGTTTTGATTAGTGATGTGCGTGCTAAGACGAGTGTAATGGTGTATTGGTTGTCAATTTCTGGGATATTTGTTTATAACCTGGAAATTTGTTGAAGAACATGATGAACTCCTTAGGGTTTCGCTTCCCAGAGTCTGTTTGATCCATTTCCCCGCGTGCTTGCATGAATTTTCCTGTTGCTGGCCATGTATTGGCTGGATTATTCAGCGTGGCTAAATGGTTGGCTGAGCGCGCTTCTCATAACTTAAGTGAAACGATGCGTTTCACTTAAGAGCGCCACATTTGAAAACCAACACGGTTCGAATCTTGCTTGAGACATCTTTTCAATATTGCTTTGGCATTTTTAGTTCATTATTCATCCATGTTCATATGCCTTGTTCCATTGTTTTTTATTTTTTCATTCAATTCCAAAATTCATAAGTCCATGAATATTAATCCAATTGAGCTGGGATTTTTTGCATGATGTTCCTCATGATCTCTACTTTTTTATGGTGATTTTTCCAGAAATTGTGCACGCATGGATTTAATATTTGGTTAGGGATTGCTCATACATGTGTTTTCTTGACATGCCTTGCCATTTTGATTGTGAAATGATGAGATTTTATCCAACACTCTTGAAATTTTGCATGCTTAAAATAGACAACTTAATGGTCATTTTGGTACAGAGTTTGCATTTTTCCCATTCCTGGTTGATGAGTTATGATGTGATTAATGTAGGTGTGACAATGTGTGTCACACCATTGCTTGCTCAACTTGTAGAATTTATTTTCCATGCCATTCAAATGCCAATTGATGTGAATTTTTGCATGATGCTACTTCTGGATGTTAGGATTGCTTGTGAAGTTTTGTAGAACTTTTGAATGCATTTCCAATTTGTTTGAGATTTTCTTTGCTGATTGGTCGTGTTTGGACTTTTGGATAGTCATGTACTTAGATGATTTGTGAAATGCTTGATGTTTATCATATGAACCTGAAATTTTGCACATTGATTCTAGACCCTTTGAAGTTTGCTATGGCTTTGGTTTGAGTCATTTATCATGTATGGATTCTGTTTTAGGCTTGTGCGAAGTTGATGCATTTAATTGTACCTTGTTTGAGTTTGTTTGTGCATACCTTGCCTTATGGAATTTATTTGCTATGCTTCCACTTGTCCAAATGCCTTGAATTTTGGTGTGATGATTATGTGATGTGTGCTGTTTAGCCATGATTTTTTCTTGAGATTTATTGAATCATTTTTGAGTTGATGTGAATTGGTTCATTCTGTTTGCTTCTATGAGCTTTGAACTTGCATGCCTTGCCATGATTGCTTTGTGAAATGATTTTGGTGAATGTTATGGATATGAGACCCCTTGGATTTTGTTCTTAATTAGTTTAATTTGATTCATGCCAATTTTCATGTTCTGTTTTGAACTATTTCTCCCTCTTTGACCCTAGGCCATGTCCTAGTGGTTAGTGCTTATGTTTGAGTTGTGTTTTCAGGACAAGAAGCATAGGGCCTTGAGGAGTGTGATTCATTTGCTCATTTGGATTGATATTTGATTGATGTTGATTAACATTAAGTTTTTTTGTAGGTGGATTAGCTCCTTTGAGTTGAGCTTGTGCTTTGCTTGTTGTCTGTTTGTACAATTAACTGTTGACTTTTAGTCTGTCTGTTTGACTTTTTGAGTTGTGTATTGACTGAGTTAGATTGTTTTCAGGTACATTAGTTGCTATAGTTCATTGTGAACTTGCTTTTGCTGTTGCTTGGTTGCTTAACCAATTTGAGGTATAATGTCTCTGACTCCATGTAGTCTGGAAGACCTGGCCTGTTATTTGGTCAGGCACCTGTCTGAAGTCCTCCTTAAGAGGCAATGCTTGTGTTTGTTTATGTTTGTGCCAAGCAGGAAAAGACCTCTATGAGGCAATTGGTAGATAAAAGAGATGTGCAATCCATCTCCTACTATTCAGTTGAGTCATCCCTTTGCTCACACAACTGGTGTTGACGCATTGTGGATATTAACCCAAGATCTATGTTGAGTCAGTCATAAGTGTAGAAGGGTTCCAACTTTCTGAACCCACACTTTCCTCTGTCTAAAGCTCTCCCAGGCCAGGGATAAGAGCTGTGAAGTCTTATCTTCACTTCCAATTTCATCTGCTTCACCCTAACTCTCAATGTTAGGGTTAAGAGCTAACATCACCTGATTACAGTTGGCTTGTGTTTCATAGCCTAACCCTTGTGTGAGACCACTTTGTTTGTATATAGTGTGTGCTATTTGTGTGATTGATTGCTTTTTCCTGTGCTGTTTAGGATAGCTTGCTCCCTGTGCAAGTTAGATAGCAACCTTAACTTAGGGATGATATGCATGATAACATCTAGGCTCGAGTCGTAGTCTCCCTAGTTGTGTCTCCCTTTGTATCTGGTTAGGCTAGTCCTTTGTCCCTGCATAGGGGAACTACGTCGCCCTGATCCTCATACCAGATGAGGTACGTAGGCAGGAGATGAGCTGATCTCTCCGGGCGCCCTTTTTGTTTTGTTTGTGTGAGTTGTTTCTCCTTTTCTGGTTGGAGTCTGACGTAAGTCCAGCGATTGGCAGTTGGTTTCTTGTGTGTGTGTTTAGGTTCGGAGTCTGATGTAAGTCCAGCGATTGGCATTCGGTTTCCATGTTTGCCTGTTTTGTGTGGAGTCTGACGTAAGTCCAGCGATTGGCAGTCGGTTTCCTGTGTGGTTTTGTTTGGCGTGCGTTAGCCGAGCTACGAGTGCTCTGATTCTTCTTTAGTCCGAGAAGATACGTATGCATAGGATGCGACATCCTAGCGAGCACGTTTCCCCCTGTCCCGAACTACATCGACTCTGATGTCTGTGCCTGACAGACTACGTAGGCCCAGGATGCGATATCCTGCCGAGTCAGTTTCTTTTGTTTTCTTGTGTCTCTTTCAGCCAGTGTTTGTTTGTTTGTGAGCAGTGTTTTAGCAACCATATTCCTTCCTTTTGTGCGTGGATCCCGTCGAGTACGACGGATGCGTAGGGGTGCTAATACCTTCCCTTCGCATAACCGACTCCCGATCCCATTCTCTTTGGTCGCGAGACAATGTCTTTTCCAGGTTTACTTCGAGCGTTTCCTTTCCCTCGTTTGGGATAAATAACGCACGGTGGCGGCTCTGTTGTATTGTTTTCCCGCCGGTTTTTCGCGTAATGCGACACTTGGGATGCTTGAATTACATTGCCCGATTTATCTCCCATTTGACTGCTACTTGCAAACCCATCTTCAAATTACTGAGGAAAAATCAAGAGATAATATGGAATGATGAATGTCAAGAAGCTTTTGACAAAATCAAGAAGTATCTCCAAGAACCTCCAATTCTGATGCCACCAGTTGAAGGAAGACCTCTAATAATGTATCTGACCGTGTTAGAAAATTCAATGGGGTGTGTGCTGGGGCAACATGACGAGTCTGGTCGAAAAGAGCATGCAATATACTACCTTAGCAAAACGTTTACCGACTGTGAAACAAGATACTCACTGTAGCGGTGTATTCGTCGCTATATGATCTATCGATTAAATCATAAGCTATGAGATACATTCAATTTCGAGTCGCCACCGCACTTTTATTTATCCAAAGGATTGGCTAAAAAGCGAACAAAAGCCTAAGAAGTTTTACACGTAGAAAACTAATAAAAAGATCAGAGATTCTGGGTAAGGGGTAAATTACGCAATGGGAAGGTGTTAGGCACCCACTACGTCCTAGGTACTCCTAGGGAGCCCTTTTCACACTTGTTATGCAAAATTATTATCTGTTATGACATAAATATTGTGCAAACATGATTGGGATGATGAGAAAAGAATATACAATTTTATTATTATTGGGTTCGAACGGATGAACCCGTTGCCTACGTACCTTCCATCAAAGGTAAGGATCAGAACGCCGTAGTTCGGCTAAAAGATTTCCAAAAGTGGGTTAGGTTCAATTTTAAACACAAACCCTAGGTCTTACGTTATCCACGGGAGAAAACTCAACCTTATACAAACAACAACGTCCACCATGTGAGAACAGCTTCAACTGGCCAGGGAGGGGTTAACCCTATAATAGGCGAGGAAGACTTACAATTCAATCACTAAAGACAAAAGGTGAGATTAACATCAACCACTAAGATAAATCAAACCTATAGCTCATGTATGAAAAGATTAATGGACAAAGCCAAAACAAGTGAATGAGTGGAGTTACTGATTATGATTATGAAAATAGAAGTCAAAGTATGATTAAGATCAATTTAAATAAGTATTATGAAATGAAGTTTAAAAAAAAGTCAAGGACTTGAGTCCAGGTTTTTAGTTTGAAAACATGAAAATGTTTGCACAACACTTATGTCAAGTTTGAAAAATAAAGTGTGAAAAGTCTAGGACATAATGAATGATGAATGGATGAAGGATGGATAGTAAAACTTCTCAGGCGGTTCACTTCTTGAAATCATATGGGAGATGATTCAAGTGTGTCCTTTGGAATACAATTAATAATAACAAACAAGCAAGGATGAAATCCAAAAGGCGGATATCGGATGCCAATCACTGGTCTTATACCAATCTCCTAAAACAAAATGGGATGTCAGAAGCCACTCAATGGACTTACACCGATCTCCACAGGAAAAGAAATAAAAGCAGATACCGGATACCAATAGATGGATTTACACCAGTCTCCTAAAACAGAACAGGATATCAGATGCCACTCAATGGACTTACACCGATCTCCTCAAAAGAAAATAACAAAGATGAAATATGGAAGTCAACTGCCAATTTATCTGGACTTAGGTTAACTCCACAGTATGCTCACAGGAAATCCAATGCCACATCACAGGGACTTATAATGGATCCTCACATACAAGAACAAAAGCAACAATATGATCACAGGAATGCAAATGCCAACTTACAGGGACTTATAATTGCAACCTCTCATACAAGCAGATGAACAAACTATGATCACAGGAAAGCAGATGCCAACTTACAGGGACTTATAACTGCAACCTCACATACAAATCAAACAGATCGAATTATGATCACAGGACAACAGATGCCAACTTACAGGGACTTATAACTGTATCCTCACATACAAACAGATAAACAGAAGATATGAGTGACCAATGAGGTCTTACACTCTATCCTTCCATATCACAGGAGCAAATGCCAAAGCAATGGACTTACAATTGTCCTCAATGGGCAAACAACAATGATAGCATCACAAAACAGATGAGATGATCATGCATTAATGGCAATTGATGATGATAAATGCATAGCATACAGGCAAGCAAGTGCATATGAAGCAATCAATCAATCAATGAATATCAAACAACACACTCTATAGCCAAACAATGGGGGCTCACACAAGAGGGTTTGACTTTAACAGTCCACTGTAATGGGTAAAGGTCGCTCTTAACCTGGCCATTGAGGGGCTCAGGTGAAGCAGATGAAAAGGAGATGAGGGGTGTGCCTCATTGCTTCTATCTCAGATCAGAGAGAGCATCAAAGAAAGTGTGGGAGTTCAGAAAGTAGGAACTCTCTCCACATTATTGACTCGATTGGATCTTGGGTATTTATCTCATTGCCTCAACCATGTAATGGGAGCAAAGAGAGGACACACTGAATAGTGGGGGATAGATTGCTTATCCCTACCTTCCACCAATTGCCTTACTTGAAGGACTTTTCCTGCTTAGGACAAATATAAACAAACACAGGCATTGCCTCTTAAGGAGGACTTCAGACAGTTTGCCCGGTCAAATAACAGACCGGGTCTCCAGACTACATGAAGAAGAAGTAATTATACCTCAAAGCAAATGCTAAATAGCAAAGCAAGCAATCAAGTTCAAAGAACTTAGGCAACTAAAGTACCTGAAAAAGTCAAACTCATTAGTAAACAAGTCAACAGTCAAGAGCAAAAGAAAATGAACCAATGGTCACACAGAGGGACCAATTGTGCAAGGCACAAAGACTCAAGTATGAGTCACCTACAAAACAAGGGTTAGCATGTGGCAAACAATCAAATTCAATCACATTTGAGTGATCCTTAAAGCATGGGTGCTCAACCTGAAACAACAGTTCAATTGTAAGCTCAGAAGACCACTAGGACTAGCCTAGGGTCAAAGATGAAAGAAAAAGTCAAGGCAGCAAGCAATGTTCAATCAAAGTCAAATTCAATCATGTAGGAAAGTAAACACAATTGGATTCAAACTTATATCATGCATCAAGGTCATTTCATATGCAAAAGAATGCAAAGCATAGCAAAGGAAGCATGCAAAAGTCAACAGCAAAGACTTCATCCAAAAGTCAACTCAAACATTTTCAAAAATCATGAAATAAATCACACTCAATCCTAACATCTAACATGGTACACATGCAAAATTTCATGGCATTTGGATGAGAGGAAGGCAGTCAAGTAAAATCATGAAGTTAAATCAAATTTAAGTAAGCATGGTGAAAGTCAACAAGCATGGGTCAACTTCAAAAAATCATATTAATTTGAAAACAAAAGAGAAATGAATGAGATTAACACCAATGCAAAGCTTGAGATGTCTAGTTATCACATATGGAATTTCATGATCATACAATAAGATTTGAGAATTTCACAAAAGATTTGGCAAGGCATAGCACAAAAAGTCAACAAATGACCACATATGGAAGAAAATTCTCAATTAAATGGAAAACAGCATGATTAATTCCAAGAAAATTCATACACCAATTAGACATACAAGGGATCATTCATACAAAATTTGAAGTGATTTGGTTAAGGGGAAGCATGTGAACAAAAATTGTGAAAATGCATGATCATGGTATAGCACCAAATGCAACACACAACTTCAAAAAATCATAACTATCAATCCACAAATGATAAATGTACAAACTTTATATGGAAATGAAGGCCAATGTGTCTAGTTTTACCACAAAAAATTTCAAAGGCATTGGATGCAATATGACAATTTCACAATTGAAATGGCAAAGGGTATCATTCATGCATACATGTTGAGAAAATAATTGTCAATTAAAAACCAACCAATGGAAAATTAATTAAAATTCACAATTAAATTCTAGACTCATTTGTGAACATGTGTAAAAATTTCATAATTTTTTGATGAAAATTGAATGAGAAATAAATTGTGGAAATTGGAGGAAACAATTGGTGAAACATGAACAAAGGCAAGGCAAAGTGGTCAACACAAGTCAACAGAATGGCAATTGTGTAATTCTGCAGTCACTTATTGAAGTGCTGCGTTTTGGCCTTACAAAACGAAATGTTTTGATTGGCTCTCAGCCAATAAAACAGTAATGAGCCAACCAAACTTGAAATTTTGAAATTTCTAAAACCCTAGGGGTTTCTAACACAGCAAGGCCAAGGCAATCTCAATGTTATCATCATCATGAAACAAAGCAAACACACCACACGACAGCATCATCTTCTCATGATCTTAATCATTGAACAAACAATCGAAACAAGCAAATCACATAACAGGATCTAAACAGCATGGTTCTATGATTTGAGAAACAACAGCATTCATCACTTTATCACAACAGCAATGACCAACAGCATAAACAACAATAACAGGCCACAGCATGAAAAAATTATTGGACAGTTTGAGGTTTAATAGCATGGCAGCTCAAACATCATCCCCAAGCTCAATATTAATTGAAATTCGAACAAACCAACGACTAACATGGCAATGGCAACAACAGCAACATGGTTCATCACCAATCACACATTCATCATTATTTATCAACCAAACCAAATGAACAACAGCATGGCAAAGGCATTTCATACAAGTTCAAAACAGCAGCAGTATTCATTCACCATTCAAAGTTCATCATCATCAAACTATCAAAACAACAACAGCACTAATCGAGCAGGACCATGACATACCAACCTCATGCATTATCAACCAACACAGCATAAGCATATTCATGAAAGAATTATGGGCGTGGTTATGTTTAACAGCAGCAGGATGTATACATTCGTTATCATCATCCACACCAAAACAAACAACAGCAAACAACTGACATAAGATGGATTTCAATGAGAAAGTAACAGAGTTTATCAGCATGGTTAGCAGCATGGTATAGCACAGTAGGTTCACAGCAACATTCATCATCGTGCATCAACCACAAAATATGAACAAACAGCATCCACAACCAACACAACCAAACATCACTCATGTGGACTTTACAAGCAAGCTTAAAGGTTTTTCAAACAGCAGGGCATCGTGTTTTCATGCTTATACAACCAAGCTCATCAACAATGTTCAAATATCAACCAAACAAACAAGCATGCCATGATCACTTAAATGAACTCAACTATGAAACAACATCATCATCATCAGCTATCAACAAGACAAGCAGAATCGTGGGAATTTTTGACATGAGTTTAGGGTTTAACAGGGCATTGGCATTGCAGCTTCATGCAAAATTTCGACCAAACCAGAAACAGCATAGCATTAACAAATTAACAGGGCACGACTCATGCACACCAAGTATCATGCATCATCAGCCAACAACAACATAGCAGAATCATGGGAAAAAAAATCTGGGCAGGAAAATGTTTGAACATGAACAGCATAAGACCAACAACCTCATGCAACTTGAAAAATTATTATGCCCAGAAATCAAAATTATGTATGCCAATCTCATCATCATTCATCCAATATCACAAATATGTCAATACATTTCATCAAAACTACTCCAACAATGCAAATCGAGCCAAATCATTTTTGAGCATAAACAATGAAGTTCATTTTTCTCACAGCACACTCAACCATTTAGCATGATATAAACATCAATGAAGTCAGCAAGTTAAGACATACATTAATCATGTGATAGTTTGGCAAAGTGAAGGATTCGAAAAAAATACCAATGATGAAGCAAGTTGATGATGCAGTGTTGTTTTGGATCCTTTAGCTCGAAACAGGTGCTCTTTTGGCCTTGGAATGGTAGATGGTGAAGTATGTGAGCTCAGCAAGGCATGAAAGTGTTCCAACCACAAATGGCCATTGTTGTTTGCTTGAAGATGCAGAATGAAAAAGAGTTGTTACAGCAGGGGAATGGAGGCTGAAAACTCTTCCAAATGTTACTCAGATGAAGGACTGATGATGGAGGCTCGGGTTTCTCAAAGGTTTTTTTGCAGAATTTTGTTTTGGCCAAAAATGCCAGATGAGAGTGTGTGTGTATTCTGTATGGTAGGCTGCAGCTTCTAGGGTTGGAAATGCAGAAGAATCCCTTAAATATCATCTGTTTAACATCACTTAATTAAATGGTAAGCTTGTTTAGTGTAAATGCACTCATTTGCATTTTGCTAATTATGTCCAAATGAAGTGGAGGTGTGTTTTTGCTGAGAGTTTGGGCCTGCTACAAGCTGCTAGTGGCCACTCCAAATGCTGTTTGTGTGTGCTGCAGAACTGTTGTACTTGCTTTCCTTTATTTGAAGCCAATTGCCAATTTTCAAGTTTTTGTATTTTGGTTAAAATGATGGTGTAATGGTGGTATGGTGATGGTTTAGGACTTTGAGCAAGTTTCAAATGTGATATGGAACATTTCCCAATTGACCAAATCAAGAAAAAGTCAAAAACTCAAAAAGTCAAAGTTTGGTCAAACTTTGAATTTAAATGAAAAAGGTCCAAAAATGCCATTTTGAATGGTGAGGTTTTAGGTCATGAAATTTATATTTTTGGAAAGAGGATGAAAAATGTGGTTTGTAGGAAAAAACCCCACCAAATTTGGCCTTATGGTTTGAGAGTTATGGCTTGTTGAAGTTCAAAAATTGATGAAAATGATTTGATCATATCTTGACAACCACACATGGGATTTTGATGTTCTTGGACTTTTTGAAAATGGGAGAACAAGATCTTCAACTTTCATGTTGGGCAAAAATTCATTTGAAACTTGTATCATGATGTAAGTTTAAGATCAAGAAGTTTCCATTTTTGGCAGTTGAAATTACAGGTCCACTTTCTATTTCTGGAAAATTTCTGATTTGACTTGATTTTCTTCCATGATGAGGTTGAACATGATATATGAGGTTTGTACAAGCATGAATGAGCTCCTTCAAATCAATTCTATCCATCAAATCTCTGATTAAATCAACAGTTGACCAAGTTTGACTTTTCTAGGGTTTTGGACTGATTGAACTTCTTCTGATGATTTCCAAACCCTAAATCCTTGAGAACTTGACTTCAAATGATGTCTCAAGATGTATGAACCTTTGATTAATAATCATGGTGTCCAAATTCTGCAAGAATGGCCACCATCCATTGCTTTGACTGATCAATGACTGACTTTGACCTAATTGCTGATGATTGCTTCCACTGCAAGCAACAAGGTTAAACAGACAATATTTTTGTACTTTTTGAATGATAAACATATGAAAGCAAAGATATACAAATGCAAAGTATGCTTGGTGATCAAGAAACAAACCTACAAGGCAAACCAAACCACTAGGAGGGGACAAAGGTATGCAATGATCCTTGAGGTTATGATATGAATGATATGGGCCATGAGGGATCTTAGGGCCCAAAATTGGGGTCTTACAGATGCCCCTATTTAAGGTCATTCTAGCCGGAGAAGTGAAGTTTAGAAATCTTCATCTCGACGCGGTAGAATGGACTTAAATAACAGTAATGAGACAAATTTTGGTCCCTAAGAGACCTCATGATGCAAATGTATGTATGCAAAAGACACAAATCCTGTGGGGAATATGACTCACACAGAAGAAAAGATGATCCATCGGAGTAATACACTCACCAGGAACAGAGACTCTAAAAAGACTCTATGGGGACAATAAAAGAAAAAGAAATGTGTGAACAATACACGACTCCAAATTGGGGGAAAACAAAACTGACACAACGTGAACAAGACACGACTCTGATTAGGGAATACGGAAAAAAGATTGGAGAACTCACTGGGGGTGAAGGACTCACACTGGGAAAAGATTTCCAAATGGAAAATAAATCTATTGGAGAGACACAAGCTGACTCCTGAGGAGAAGCAACAGAAAACTTCACTGGGGGAAGTAACAAAGAAATGAGATGTTACCGAGCATACGGGTAACAAACTCAGGAAAATCTGACTCCACAGGGGGACCGAGGTCATAATAGGGAGCAGAAAGGAGGGAACACCAAGGATACCGGTTACTGGGTATATAATAGGTGACCGACCAAAGCGTGAATTGGATTTCACTTCCAAAACACTCATCATCCTGAAGTGAACTAGAAAACTTGTTTAGGATGGACACTCAATTCCACAAGGAAAATGAATCTTACTCTGAGGGGAAAACAATCAAAAGATTGACTCAAGAGTGAACGAGATATAATATCCATTACCGTCAGAACGTGGATAGAATACTCAGATGAGACATATTATTCATTACCGGCAGACCGTGAATAATATACTCAAAAGGAAAATTATCCTGAACCGGTTACTGGGTTGTTTATAGGATAAAATCCGAAATCGTGAATTGGTTTTCACTTCCAAAACACTCATCATCCGAAAGGAGGGCTTGAAAAAGCAAAACAACTTACGGGATGGGCATTCGAATCCACAACGGGAAAACGAATCTTACTCAAATGGGGACACAAACCCCAAAGAGTGCATGAGATATAATATCCATTACCGGCAGACCGTGGATAAAATACTCGCATGAGATATATTATCTATTACCGTCAGAACGTAGATAATAAACTCGCATGGTAAGAAACACCAGAGATACCGGTTACTGGGCATATAATAGGTGATCTACCGAAAACGTGAATTGGTTTCCACTTCCAAGACACTCATCATCCAAAACACAAACTGGTTAAAGGATGGCTATTCGATTCTACAAAGAATACGAATCTTGCTCAGTTGGGGAAAATCAACAAAGGATTCCAACTAAAGAGCGCATGAGATATATTATTCATTACCGGCAGACCGTGAATAATACACTCGAAAGGAAAAGACACCAGAGATACCGGTTACTGGGTATATAATAGGTGACTAACCAAAAAGAGAGACAATCGATACCAAGCATACGGGTAAACGAAAGACAACTCAAAGGATAAATTGCAAGCATCCGGCAATTATCCAACAAGAAAATATTCGACTCCACAAAGGGAAATAACGAATCTTACTCGACCGGGGAAACACAAAAGGCTTCGACTAAAGAGTGCATGAGATATACCATTCATTACCGGCAGACCGTGAATAATATACTCGCATGGAAGATTATCCACAACCGGTTACTGGGTTAAAAAAGGATAAATCAACCGAACAGAAAGGCATCGGGATACCAAATCAGGTATATAATGATAACCAATCAAAAGGAGCAACAGACATTACCGACAAAAGGGTAAATGAAAGGCGAACTGCTGAGGATAAATTGCAAGCATCCGGCAATTATCAAAGAAGAAAGCTGGGGATGCACTGGTAAACAACCAATGATCCAGGGAACAAATCACTAGCATACGGTGAAAAGACCCACTGGGGATAAAATTGCTAGCATACGGCAATTATCCACAAAAGACTTGCTGAGTATATAAGTGCTGATCTGAGCAACTTATACAAGCAAAGGAAAATCATCATCAAATATATTGAATGAAAATAACCATAAAATTAGGGTTTACATCTACCGAATACGGGGTAGAAGACCAACAACTCCGCGTGGGGATAGAACAAATCACAAATCCGCACGGGTAACCAAAATAGGGTTATAACAAACCACAAACTGCTGAAGAGCAGGAAAATATAGGATTTACAACTACCGGGTAATAGGTAGAAAACCAAAAACTCTGGCTGGAGAATAAAAGGTGTATAACCACAAATTCTGTCAAGAAAGCCAGGAAAAGATAGGACTTACAACTGCTGGTTTGTAGGCAGAGGCCCAAAAACATTCCACTGGGGAAAAACCCACGGGGAAGCACAAGACATTTGACAAATAGCCAATTCGGGAATGATCCGAAAAGACAGACTGAATAAAGACACGTCCTAATGAGGATATAACTCAAGTAGGAAAATCCATCCCAATATATGTGTTGGGAGGAAACGGAAGAAACCGTCATCCACGAGGATATATCTCGGTGGGGAACTGCAGAAGGAAAGACAAACATTTTCTGCTTATGGGGTTGACTCTATATGGAGAGATTTATAAACACCCGACATCTGCTTGGGGAGATCTGTAAAGAGATCTATATCACCATAGCAGGAGACACGACAAACAAAAGATATATGGCAAGAAATGCAACATGAATATCTGAATGTTTATGAATATGCATGAATATGCGTGATTTATGTTTGATGAATGCTGACAAAACAGACAGTTCTAACACAAACAGGTTCAGGAACAAACGTCCGGTATTATACTTCCAGGGGAAAAACCAGCTGGAGAGCCAATCTGCGGAGATCTACATGCTGTAAAGCAAAGATCTGCAGGTACTGCTGAAGAAGCAGAGAATCAGAAAATATCAGGCAACAACCCAATCAGGGTACAGAAAGTCACAACGGGCAAACAGCCACCAAGACGAATCTGTAGGGGAACAAGAGAAGTCCCAAAGTATATCTGCAGGGGATCCCAGTGTCAACTGAGAAACAAAAGTGCATAAGCACGAACTGCTGTAGAAGCAAATCCACACAACTCCACTGGGGGGACAACCCACTGAGGGAGAATGATATCATCCAGATAGAATTCAACTGCATAAGCAACTCTACTGGGGAAAACTGTCGGCTACTCTCTTGGGAATGAACCACTGAGGGAGGACAGATCAAACAAATATATTCTGCAACAGACCACTCCACTTGGGGAGAATACACAGCAAACTGATCACAACAGGTAGATTCTGCAATATAAGCCACTCTACTGAGGATCACAAACAGTCAGGAAATAATCTGTTCACTGGAGGCTGGAGCCATCATCCGACCATATCGGGGGTTGAAGGAGTATTCAACGGGCGAAACTGCCACAACAAACAATCTGCAGACTAAGCTGAGGAAAAGATGGTTGAAATATACTGGGATGTCAACCCAAATCAAAACTGCTCAGGAAAATAAATCCTGCTCTGCTGAAGAGAATAACTCTGATGGAGAGATAGCAACAATTCCGCAGATGACTTCGCCGGGGAAAAGGTAAAGTACCGGGTATCAAACCACTGACTTACCGAGTCTTCAAAAAGAAAGCAACCGTGCTGAGGAAACAGACAAATCCGCTGGCAACCTGCATGGGGAAAAGCGGTAACAACTCCACTTGCAACTCTGGTGGGGATATTAATAACAGCTTTACTCGCGACTCCGAGGGGAGTACCAATCAATCAGTTATACTCATGACTGTGCTGAGGAGACAAATAAAGTCTGGGGTATACGACCCACTGGAGAAAGTGACGGGGCACCAGGATGATAGACCATCAACCGCCGAAACTTCTCAAGAAAACACCCACGCTGGGAAAACTGCTGCTGGAGAAAACGAGGTCTTCAACAACAAAACACTTGTGACTGTACTGGGGAACAACCCCAACAACAACTCTGTCTGAGGAACAGCCTCAACAAAGATCTGAAGAAAGAAGATACCACCAAACCAGGGATATGAACGAATGTCTTACCTGTTGGGAATCATGCCACCCTCGGGAGAGCACTGAGATATTCTTGAGTATCCTTTCAATCTTGTGAATGTTCACCTTGTTTAAAACAAAAAATTTTGAAAAATTTGATTTGTTTAAAACAATGATATTTTATCAATTTAAAACATGCAAAACATTTGTTGAATTGAAACAAATAAGAGTGCAAATAAATTGGATAAAAAGCTCAAATTGATTTGATAGAATGGTAGTCTGCAAATGGCAAGACTCCATAGATCTGTACAAATTTGAAATCAGTGATATATATTGGAAGAGGGCTACATTGAACATAATGATCCTTTCTCTACCAATTTGAATCTCGATGTATCCGAAGCTTCAGTTGACTACGAATCGAGAATCCTTTGACGAAATGACGACTGTGAAACAGAAAGTCTTGTCAGGATGCAGCCACTTGCCAAATCCCTAACTTTTGCCTAGATTGCCCCAGAGTGAGGTACTCAATCCAGCGGGATGCAAATATATTCTTTTTTCAAGTCTCTAATTTTTGCCTGGATCACCCTTGCGGGTTCTCCACCGAGACGTTCATTTTTGCCTAAGCCGCCCTTTCGGGTTTTCAACTTAGCGAGCTATTCTGTTTTTTCATTCTTTTTTTTTTCATTTGCATATACCTTTTTTTTTTAGGCAAAGTACCTTTTAACTGCATCTGAATTCACAGGACGAGTGAAATCCTCCCCATCCATTGTTGTAAGCATCAAAGCTCCGCCTGAAAAGGCTCTCTTAACAACATATGGACCCTCATAGTTTGGAGTCCACTTGCCCCTGGAATCGGGCGCGAAAGACAAGACTTTCTTGAGCACAAGATCACCTTCTCGGAACACACGAGGCTTGACCTTCTTGTCGAATGCTTTCTTCATTCTTTGTTGATACAACTGACCATGGCACATGGCAGTTAATCGTTTCTCTTCGATCAAATTCAACTGGTCATAACGACTCTGAATCCATTCAGCATCTGTCAACTTGGCTTCCATCAAGACTCGCATTGATGGGATCTCCACCTCTACTGGGAGAACGGCTTCCATGCCATAAACAAGAGAGAAAGGGGTTGCCCCTGTTGAAGTGCGTACAGACGTACGATATCCATGCAAAGCAAATGGCAGCATCTCATGCCAATCTTTGTACGTGACAGTCATCTTCTGGATAATTCTCTTGATATTCTTGTTAGCAGCTTCAACAGCCCCATTCATCTTAGGTCTGTAAGGAGAGGAATTATGGTGTGCAATCTTGAATTCAGCGCACAACTCATCCATCATCTTGTTGTTCAGATTGGATCCATTATCAGTAATGATCCTCTCTGGCACACCATAACGGCAAATCAGCTGGTTCTTGATAAACTTCACAACCACCTGCCTGGTTACATTCGCGTACGAAGCGGCTTCAACCCATTTGGTGAAGTAATCAATTGCTACGAGAATAAACCGATGTCCGTTGGACGCTTTCGGCTCAATCATACCGATCATGTCAATTCCCCACATAGAGAAAGGCCATGGTGATGAAATCACATTCAGGAGTGTCGGAGGAATATGAATCCTATCCGCATAAATTTGACACTTGTGACATTTCTTCACATACTTGCAACAGTCAGACTCCATTGTCAGCCAATAGTAGCCTGCTCTCAACATCTTCTTAGCCATGGCATGTCCATTGGAATGAGTACCAAATGAACCCTCATGGACCTCAGTCATCAATAGGTTTGCTTCGTGTCTATCCACGCATCTGAGCAAAACCATATCAAAATTTCTCTTGTACAGCACTTCACCACTGAGGTAGAAACTGCCTGACAACCTTCTCAAAGTTTTCCTATCTTTCACAGATGCCCCAGGCGGGTAGACCTGGTTCTGGAGGAAATTCTTGATATCAAAATACCAAGGCTTGTCATCTTTCACTTCTTCAATTGCAAATATGTGAGCGGGTCTGTCCAAGCGCATCACAGTAATGTTGGGGACATCATTCCACCATCTGACTACAATCATGGAAGCAAGCGTTGCAAGGGCATCTGCCATCTGATTATCCTCTCGAGGAATATGATAAAATTCAACTTCTGTAAAGAATGTTGAAATTCTCCTTGCATAATCTCTGTATGGGATGAGACCTGGTTGATTTGTCTCCCATTCACCTTTGATCTGATTGACAACCAAGGCTGAATCACCATAGACATCAAGATACTTGATTCTTAAATCAATGCATTCTTCAAGTCCCATAATACAGGCTTCATACTCCGCCATATTATTCGTGCATTTGAAAGTTAGCCTTGCTGTAAATGGAATGTGCGATCCCTGGGGATTAACAATTACTGCCCCAATTCCATTTCCATATTGATTAACAGCGCCATCAAACACCATCGTCCATCTGGAACCAGGTTCTGGACCTTCATCAAGTGTAGGCTCATCGCAATCTTTCATCTTCAAATACAGAATTTCCTCATCAGGGAAGTCATACTGAACAGACTGATGATCTTCAATCGGCTGGTGCGCTAAGTGGTCAGCCAAGACACTACCTTTGATAGCTTTCTGAGCTCGATACTCAATATCATACTCAGACAACAGCATCTGCCAACGGGCAATCCTCCCAGTTAAAGCAGGCTTCTCGAAGATATACTTAATTGGATCCATTCTGGATATCAACCAAGTTGTATGATTAATCATGTACTGGCGCAAACGCTTAGCTGCCCAAGCTAAAGCACAGCACGTCTTCTCAAGCATAGAGTACCGAGACTCACAATCAGTAAACTTCTTACTGAGGTAGTAAATAGCAAACTCCTTCTTCCCTGATTCATCTTGTTGATCGAGTACACAACCCATCGAGTCTTCAAGAACTGTTAAGTACATAATCAGAGGTCTTCCTTCTACAGGCGGAGACAAAATCGGAGGTTCGGACAGATAATCTTTGATACTGTCGAAAGCTTTTTGGCAATCCTCGGTCCAATCATGAGACTGATCTTTCCGGAGGAGCTTGAATATCGGCGCACATGTGGCAGTCATGTAGGATATAAATCTGGAAATGTAGTTCAAGCGGCCAAGAAAACCTCGGACTTGCTTCTCAGTTTTGGGTGCGGGCATCTCTTGTATTGCTTTGACCTTTGCAGGATCAACCTCAATACCTCTTTCACTTACCACAAAACCCAACAACTTTCCGGAACGGACTCCAAAAGTACATTTGTTCGGATTCAGACGAAGCTGGAATTTCCTCAAACGTTGAAAAAGCTTCAACAAATGCTCAATATGCTCACCTTCCGTTCGGGACTTAGCAATCATATCATCAACATAGACTTCTATCTCCTTGTGCATCATGTCATGAAACAAGGTAGTCATAGCTCGTTGATACGTGGCTCCGGCGTTCTTCAAACCGAAGGGCATCACTCGATAACAGAATGTTCCCCAAGGTGTGATGAATGTTGTCTTCTCCATATCCTCTGGTGCCATCTTGATTTGATTATATCCGGAAAATCCGTCCATAAAGGAAAAGACTTTGAATTTAGCTGTATTGTCTACCAACATGTCAATGTGTGGTAGAGGAAAATCATCTTTTGGACTAGCTTTGTTCAAATCTCTGTAATCAACGCACATACGGACTTTTCCGTCCTTCTTAGGAACAGGCACAATATTGGCCACCCATAGAGGATATGTCGAAGTCACCAGAAACCCCGCATCAATTTGCTTCTGAACTTCCTCTTTGATCTTCACTGCCATATCTGGATGAGTTCTTCTGAGCTTCTGCTTCACAGGCACGCACTCAGGCTTCAGAGGCAGGAAATGTTGCACAATATCTGTATCTAAACCCGGCATGTCTTCATATGACCAAGCAAAGATATCTGAATATTCTCGTAGCAAGCTGATCAAATCTTCTTTAACAGACTCTTCAAGAAGTGCCCCAATCTTCACCAGGCGCTCACAATCTTCAGATCCCAAGTTGACTGTTTCCAAGTCTTCGAGATGCGGCTGAATGATCTTCTCTTCGTGCTCAAGGAGACGGGTGATCTCATCAGGAATCTCTTCAACGTCATCTTCCTCTGCCTCAAATACAGGGAATTCAAAATTGGGAGATGGCGTTGGATCATTATGTTCAATGGGTTTTAGGATCAACCTGCATAATGATTTTGGTTAAGAAAAATTCAGCATTTAAACGAGCAAATCATTATGCAGATGAAAGAATGTTGCTTTTACAGCTTTTATTTTTGTTTTTATGGTTTTTTGTGATCACTGATTTCATAAAGAAAAGCAAAAAGTGAAAACAAAGGAAAAACAAATGTTTTGACAATGCAAAAATTGAATGAAAATATCATTGTATATATGCTTTGCCAACAATGTCATCACTTCTCCTTTTGGCATGGGAGAAGGGTTTTAAACAAAATGAACAATTACTCTGATCTATGGATAACTGTAGGAACATCCACAGCGACCCAATTGTGGCAGACACCACCAGGAATAACAAAATTGTTCAAGTCTTCTGCATCTTCTTCTTCGATGATAGCAGCAGCTTCCTCTTCTGCGGGTTGATCAGCATGGATGAATCCTCCACTGGTGAACAGACCTTGCTCATTGCATGCCCCAGAACCATAGCCAATGCCTGCCCGGGATCGATTATCTTCAAGTTCAAGCACTTTCCCTAATCCAGCGACTGCACCACATTCAATGGCCAGCTTTGCACCTTTGTAGGAAGTGAATGAAGGAAGCTTCTTCTCGACAGGTTCATCAATAGATAAAGCTTGGAACTGAGTCCCAACTTCATCCTCTGCATCAATATACGAGAAAGAAGACAAGTTACTGACCAGGAGAGCCTTTTCTCCCCCTACTACAACCAATTTCTTGTTTTTGACAAACTTCAGCTTTTGGTGTAGGGTGGATGTCACGGCGCCAGCCTCGTGAATCCATGGTCTGCCCAAGAGACAGCTGTATGATGGGTGAATATCCATTACTTGAAAAGTGATCTGGAAATCACTTGGTCCAATCTTGATTGGGAGGTCCACTTCCCCAATCACGGTCTTGCGCGACCCATCAAAAGCTTTAACAACAACCCCACTCTGCCTCATAGGAGGACCTTGATATGACAGACGAGAGAGTGTGGATTTCGGCAATACATTAAGGGACGATCCAGTGTCCACCAGTACGTTGGACATTGCATCAGATTTGCAATTCATGGATATGTGTAAAGCCATGTTGTGGTCTCTTCCCTCCTCAGGGAGATCAGCGTCACAAAAGCTCAGAGTGTTGCAAGCGGTAATGTTTGCAACTATGCTATCAAATTGTTCCAAGGTGACGTCGTGATCGACATACGCCAGGTCCAAGACTTTCTGCAGAGATTCCCTATGAGGCTCTGAATTCAGCAACAGAGAAAGGATGGAAATCTTGGAGGGCGTGTGTAGAAGCTGGTCTACAATATTGTACTCACTCTTTCTGATGAGCCTCAGCATCTCATCAGATTCTTCGTCAACAACGCCACTCGGGCCATCTGAAGAAACAGGAGTCTTTTGTACAGAGGAGGAAGGCTGGGCAACAGCAAGTGCCGGATTCTGAACATTCACAGCAGTCCCCACAGGGCGCTCAACAGATTCAGAAGAAACAGCAGGAGCTTTGGCAGGTGCAGAAAACACACGACCGCTTCGAGTCAACCCACTAACATCAGCAATAGTGGTCACAGAAGTAGACGGCAGAGGTACTTCAACTCCATCCTGGACAGCAACAGGATTGTACCGGAAAGGTACGGCTTTGTCGGATGAATACGGCACAGGGCCAGCTGGCTTGATAATCAAAGAAGGTGAAGCCTTAGGCTTGTTGCTATTATAGCGAATAACAACGGGTTCTGGCAATTTGAACACCGGGGAGATAACACTCACTTCGGGTTCAACTGTATCCACATTGCGATTCTGAAGAATCTCAATGGTACCTTCATTCAACAACATTTGAAGTTCACGGCGAACCTGGTCACAACCCAAACGATTGACCGAGCAGACGCGGCACTGGTCATGGTTATGCTTCAAATAGCTGTGCTGACACAGCATCTTATGTAAATCAACCAACGATTGCCGGATATGACTGACATACTTAACCTTGTACTTCCCAAGGTCCTCCTGGATCATATTCACAGATTTCCCATGCGAAGGCAATGGGTTCCTGGTGTCATTCGGGTTGGAGTCTTCAAAACTCAGAATTCCACTTTTCATAAGGTCTTGAACCTTATTCTTCAGCGGGAAACAATTCTCAACATTATGGCCCGGAGCACCGGAATGGTAGGCACAATGCTGGTCTGGTTTGTACCACCATTGCGGATTGGCAGGAATAGCAGGAGGATCCCTGGGTGAAACCAACTTCCTCTCCAACAAGGAGGGATAAAGCTCTGTATATGTCATCGGAATAGGGTCGAAACTGACCTTCTTCCTATCATAGTTCACATTTGCTTGATTGGTTGTACTTCCACGAGGCTGATAAGCCTGTTGCTGTGGACGTTGTTGTTGCTGTTGGTATTGCGGTTGTGGATATTGCTGCTGATGCTGATACTGTTGAGCATTATCCTTGAATACAGGCGCTACATGAGCCACCTGATGCTGATGTCCGGCACGATGTGCAGGCTTCCTCTGAACAGAGGGTCTTCGATGCTTTGGCTGAGACTGCACAGCATGAGCTTCTCCTTCTTTCCTCTTAAACGCCCCATATCGCTTAGAGGAAGAACCATCATCTTTTGCTAACCGTCCTTCACGGACGCCTTCTTCAAGACGCATCCCCATGTTCACCATCTCGGTGAAATCAGAGGGAGCGCTGGCCACCATTCTCTCATAGTAGAATGATCCAAGAGTCTTCAGAAAGATCTTGGTCATCTCCTTCTCTTCTAATGGTGGAGTGATTTGAGCTGCCAGCTCACGCCATCTCTGGGCGTACTCCTTGAACGTCTCTTTGTCCTTTTGTGACATAGACCTGAGTTGATCTCTGTCAGGCGCCATGTCAACATTGTATTTATATTGCTTGACGAAAGCTTCGCCAAGGTCATTGAAAGAGCGGATGTTGGCACTGTCCAAGCTCATGTACCAACGGAGAGCAGCACCAGACAAACTGTCTTGAAAGTAGTGGATCAAGAGTTGATCGTTGTCTGTCTGCGTGGACATCTTTCTGGCATACATAACCAAGTGTGCCAAAGGACAAGTGTTCCCTTTATATTTTTCAAAGTCTGGGACCTTGAATTTAACAGGTATCTTAACACCGGGAACTAGACAAAGTTCGGCTGCTGACTTGCCGAAGAGATCTTTGCCACGGAGAGTTCTCAATTCCTTCCTCAGCTCAAGGAATTGGTCGTTCATCGCATCCATTTTCTCGTGAACATCTGAGCCCTCAGAAGCTTCAGAGTGATAAATGGTGTCGTCTACCCTCGGCATGGTATGCACGACAGGAGGAACAGGTATAGGGACCGGGCTAGATGCCGGCATTTGTGCAAAGGTGGGAGCTGGCAGATCAGGCATGAAGCCGGGAGGCATTCCCCAAGGAAAACCGGGAGGCATGGCGTTTGGCTGCTGGGCACTGACAGGCACCGTTGATGTAGCTATCTCTGATATAACAGTCCGCTGAACCGGAGTTGCTGGCTGTTGGGCAGGCTGATTCTGGGCAGCAAGAAGTTGCTCCATCAGAGCGCCAAGTCTGGCGACTTCATCCCTCAGAGTCTGGTTCTCTTGTTCCAATTGCTCCATAATCCTTGCAGAGTTGACCCTCGTATAATACCGGTGAGTCAGCTTGTCTTCAAAATAAATGAAGAGCAAAGGTTAGAACCGGAAGACCAGAAAAAAGGGTACCTGTTTATGCAGGAATGATGCATGAAATGCTTTGTGCAAATGCTTTGATTTTCAAGGAACCCTCAGGGTATTCATTTGCAAAATATTTCGAATATTTAAACATTTTGATTGTTCATGGAAAATATTTTCATTCAAAATATTAGGTCAAAGAAGTACAGCATTCTTTTAATTCATTACAAAGAGAAAAGGTAAATGACATCCTATGGATCCCTATTAGCTCGGGATGCTGGAAGACGAGAAGTGTACAACTTCTTGATCTCTCTCTCATAGGCAGCCTCCATATCAGCTTTTTCCTTTGCAAGTTGATCATACTTCCTTTTCCAGAATTTGGAAGACTGAGGAAGCAGAGAAGTCCAAGTGTCGTTCGGATCGTCGATCACTCGGTGCTCGAGAAATTCAATCATATCATCTTTCTCCTTGAGCTGCTGCAGCAATTCCTCTCTCTCGCGGATCCAGGCACGCGAAAGGTCTTCTTCTCTCAACTCCTCTACACGTTGGGTAGGGAGGGTTGAAGGTCCAGCCACATCCAACTGTGTAGGTCTCGGATGGTCATACGGCATCAAGTAGGTAGCAGCCCTCTGTCTGACCCAAGAGGTGTATGGCTCCAAAGCAATGCAGTTCTTTGGACCCAATTCATTCCTACTCTTTATGCGAATATTGCGCCAGGCGCGGACAAATCTGGCTTTCAGGCCTTGGGGATCTTTACCCTCCTGAAAGAATACACCTTCTAACAGAATGTTATGGGGTTTATCCTTTAGGGGGAACCCAAGCTGACGACGTGCAAGCGTAGGGTTGTAGGTAATCCCACCACATGTACCAAGAAGAGGCACATTGGGGAATTCACCACAAGAATTAATGATCTGAACGGTATCATACACGCGATCATACCAGGTGATATCATCATTGGTGAGAGACATGAGTCTCTGAGACCACCGTAGACATCCCTTGTTCTCCTTGAAAGCAACTGTCTGCGGCAAGTGCGAAATAAACCACTTGTACAGCAGGGGTAAACAGCAGACAATGACTCCTCCATTCTTCATGTTCCTCAGATGCAAGGAGACATATGCATCACCCAACAAGGTCGGAACCGGATTAAGAACTGAAAAGATCCTAATGGCATTCATGTCGACGAACTTGTCAAAGTTGGGAAACAGTACCAATCCATAGATGAGCAACACAAATAGAGCCTCAAAGGCATCCTCACTCATGGCCTTCCCATAAAAGGTAGCTTGAGCAATAAGGAACTCGGAAGGAAAACCCTGAATTCCGCCTTTGGTAGTCAGATTAGCTCTAATCAGATCTTCATCTATGTGCAACAGACTGGAAATTTCTCGAGCAGATGGAATACTCTCTAAGCCACTGAACGGCACTTGATCCAGAATCGGAATCCCAATAAGGTGAGAGTATTCTTCCAAAGTCGGCAACAACTGGAAATCCGGAAATAAGAAGCAATGATAGAGCGGATCATAGAACTGAGCAAGAGTGCTCATCAATCCCTCATCCACTTGAGTAGTCAACAGCGGCAGAAGCTTCCCATATCGAGCCTTGAAACCCAAGGGATCTAATACATACGATGTCAGATTCCTTAACTCTTTTACATCAGGCTGCTTAAAGCTGTACTTCTTTGTATGCCTTTTTGGTCTTTCCATGTCTGAAAATTTTGCAAATAACCCTTTAAGTTCCTTGAAAATTTTCTTTTTTTGATGACATGAATGCGGATGAATGCGTGAATGCATGAATGCAACAAACACACTCAAGGATCAAACAAAGCACACCAAACAAAGGTCGTGGGAAAGCTCTATGTATCCCTAATATCAATCATCCATTTTGGTGGATTTTAGGTTTTCACCTTATCGACACCCAAGTTCCATTGATATTAACGGTACATGAACCGGTTCAGACATTCTTAATATCAACCAGCCGCTTTGGTGGATCTTAGGTTTTACACCTGATCCGGGATCCATTGATATTAACAATGTTTGAACGACTCAACCACGAATCACGGGTTTGTTGAGAGTCACGAGCATGGAGTCTCGGTTAAGAACCACCCAAAGGGAGTGTACTAGGGTTTAAACCTGCCAGACATGTTCTATCAGAGGTTCCCATAATCATCGTTCCATCTTTCGAATATTTTCGGAGGAACGAATACTCGTATTCCAAGAATATTCTCAAGAGAAACTCTTATGAGTGTAGTATCGCGTAACAATCGTATCAGAACTGACATCTGAACGATCTCCGCACTACGGTCCTAAAAATAGGCCAAGATGGGTTTGGTAAACTAAGGTCCTTGGCTTCTGCGGAACATGATTGAAAGAATAATGCCTAACCACAAATAACTTGTGTGACATTATTAGTTCAACATGACCTCCACCAAGTGAATGGACTCGCAAGTCAACTGGCTAAGGACTACTCCACACCAGTCGACAAGACTATGCCATTCTCCTATCCTAGAGAGCACTCGAGTTCGGGTATAGAACTCATCTCACAGATCACCAAAGCAAACAGCAGATGTATATCAAGCAATTCACACATTACAATCAATACAGTGATCCCAAATTGTACAAAAATATGTCAGATAAAGAAATAATAATATATCACAACAAGGGTGAAAAGTAGGCAATACAACCAGAGATTCTGGGTTCGATCCCCAGCAGAGTCGCCACTTTTCTGTAGCGGTGTATTCGTCGCTATATGATCTATCGATTAAATCATAAGCTATGAGATACATTCAATTTCGAGTCGCCACCGCACTTTTATTTATCCAAAGGATTGGCTAAAAAGCGAACAAAAGCCTAAGAAGTTTTACACGTAGAAAACTAATAAAAAGATCAGAGATTCTGGGTAAGGGGTAAATTACGCAATGGGAAGGTGTTAGGCACCCACTACGTCCTAGGTACTCCTAGGGAGCCCTTTTCACACTTGTTATGCAAAATTATTATCTGTTATGACATAAATATTGTGCAAACATGATTGGGATGATGAGAAAAGAATATACAATTTTATTATTATTGGGTTCGAACGGATGAACCCGTTGCCTACGTACCTTCCATCAAAGGTAAGGATCAGAACGCCGTAGTTCGGCTAAAAGATTTCCAAAAGTGGGTTAGGTTCAATTTTAAACACAAACCCTAGGTCTTACGTTATCCACGGGAGAAAACTCAACCTTATACAAACAACAACGTCCACCATGTGAGAACAGCTTCAACTGGCCAGGGAGGGGTTAACCCTATAATAGGCGAGGAAGACTTACAATTCAATCACTAAAGACAAAAGGTGAGATTAACATCAACCACTAAGATAAATCAAACCTATAGCTCATGTATGAAAAGATTAATGGACAAAGCCAAAACAAGTGAATGAGTGGAGTTACTGATTATGATTATGAAAATAGAAGTCAAAGTATGATTAAGATCAATTTAAATAAGTATTATGAAATGAAGTTTAAAAAAAAGTCAAGGACTTGAGTCCAGGTTTTTAGTTTGAAAACATGAAAATGTTTGCACAACACTTATGTCAAGTTTGAAAAATAAAGTGTGAAAAGTCTAGGACATAATGAATGATGAATGGATGAAGGATGGATAGTAAAACTTCTCAGGCGGTTCACTTCTTGAAATCATATGGGAGATGATTCAAGTGTGTCCTTTGGAATACAATTAATAATAACAAACAAGCAAGGATGAAATCCAAAAGGCGGATATCGGATGCCAATCACTGGTCTTATACCAATCTCCTAAAACAAAATGGGATGTCAGAAGCCACTCAATGGACTTACACCGATCTCCACAGGAAAAGAAATAAAAGCAGATACCGGATACCAATAGATGGATTTACACCAGTCTCCTAAAACAGAACAGGATATCAGATGCCACTCAATGGACTTACACCGATCTCCTCAAAAGAAAATAACAAAGATGAAATATGGAAGTCAACTGCCAATTTATCTGGACTTAGGTTAACTCCACAGTATGCTCACAGGAAATCCAATGCCACATCACAGGGACTTATAATGGATCCTCACATACAAGAACAAAAGCAACAATATGATCACAGGAATGCAAATGCCAACTTACAGGGACTTATAATTGCAACCTCTCATACAAGCAGATGAACAAACTATGATCACAGGAAAGCAGATGCCAACTTACAGGGACTTATAACTGCAACCTCACATACAAATCAAACAGATCGAATTATGATCACAGGACAACAGATGCCAACTTACAGGGACTTATAACTGTATCCTCACATACAAACAGATAAACAGAAGATATGAGTGACCAATGAGGTCTTACACTCTATCCTTCCATATCACAGGAGCAAATGCCAAAGCAATGGACTTACAATTGTCCTCAATGGGCAAACAACAATGATAGCATCACAAAACAGATGAGATGATCATGCATTAATGGCAATTGATGATGATAAATGCATAGCATACAGGCAAGCAAGTGCATATGAAGCAATCAATCAATCAATGAATATCAAACAACACACTCTATAGCCAAACAATGGGGGCTCACACAAGAGGGTTTGACTTTAACAGTCCACTGTAATGGGTAAAGGTCGCTCTTAACCTGGCCATTGAGGGGCTCAGGTGAAGCAGATGAAAAGGAGATGAGGGGTGTGCCTCATTGCTTCTATCTCAGATCAGAGAGAGCATCAAAGAAAGTGTGGGAGTTCAGAAAGTAGGAACTCTCTCCACATTATTGACTCGATTGGATCTTGGGTATTTATCTCATTGCCTCAACCATGTAATGGGAGCAAAGAGAGGACACACTGAATAGTGGGGGATAGATTGCTTATCCCTACCTTCCACCAATTGCCTTACTTGAAGGACTTTTCCTGCTTAGGACAAATATAAACAAACACAGGCATTGCCTCTTAAGGAGGACTTCAGACAGTTTGCCCGGTCAAATAACAGACCGGGTCTCCAGACTACATGAAGAAGAAGTAATTATACCTCAAAGCAAATGCTAAATAGCAAAGCAAGCAATCAAGTTCAAAGAACTTAGGCAACTAAAGTACCTGAAAAAGTCAAACTCATTAGTAAACAAGTCAACAGTCAAGAGCAAAAGAAAATGAACCAATGGTCACACAGAGGGACCAATTGTGCAAGGCACAAAGACTCAAGTATGAGTCACCTACAAAACAAGGGTTAGCATGTGGCAAACAATCAAATTCAATCACATTTGAGTGATCCTTAAAGCATGGGTGCTCAACCTGAAACAACAGTTCAATTGTAAGCTCAGAAGACCACTAGGACTAGCCTAGGGTCAAAGATGAAAGAAAAAGTCAAGGCAGCAAGCAATGTTCAATCAAAGTCAAATTCAATCATGTAGGAAAGTAAACACAATTGGATTCAAACTTATATCATGCATCAAGGTCATTTCATATGCAAAAGAATGCAAAGCATAGCAAAGGAAGCATGCAAAAGTCAACAGCAAAGACTTCATTCAAAAGTCAACTCAAACATTTTCAAAAATCATGAAATAAATCACACTCAATCCTAACATCTAACATGGTACACATGCAAAATTTCATGGCATTTGGATGAGAGGAAGGCAGTCAAGTAAAATCATGAAGTTAAATCAAATTTAAGTAAGCATGGTGAAAGTCAACAAGCATGGGTCAACTTCAAAAAATCATATTAATTTGAAAACAAAAGAGAAATGAATGAGATTAACACCAATGCAAAGCTTGAGATGTCTAGTTATCACATATGGAATTTCATGATCATACAATAAGATTTGAGAATTTCACAAAAGATTTGGCAAGGCATAGCACAAAAAGTCAACAAATGACCACATATGGAAGAAAATTCTCAATTAAATGGAAAACAGCATGATTAATTCCAAGAAAATTCATACACCAATTAGACATACAAGGGATCATTCATACAAAATTTGAAGTGATTTGGTTAAGGGGAAGCATGTGAACAAAAATTGTGAAAATGCATGATCATGGTATAGCACCAAATGCAACACACAACTTCAAAAAATCATAACTATCAATCCACAAATGATAAATGTACAAACTTTATATGGAAATGAAGGCCAATGTGTCTAGTTTTACCACAAAAAATTTCAAAGGCATTGGATGCAATATGACAATTTCACAATTGAAATGGCAAAGGGTATCATTCATGCATACATGTTGAGAAAATAATTGTCAATTAAAAACCAACCAATGGAAAATTAATTAAAATTCACAATTAAATTCTAGACTCATTTGTGAACATGTGTAAAAAATTTCATAATTTTTTGATGAAAATTGAATGAGAAATAAATTGTGGAAATTGGAGGAAACAATTGGTGAAACATGAACAAAGGCAAGGCAAAGTGGTCAACACAAGTCAACAGAATGGCAATTGTGTAATTCTGCAGTCACTTATTGAAGTGCTGCGTTTTGGCCTTACAAAACGAAATGTTTTGATTGGCTCTCAGCCAATAAAACAGTAATGAGCCAACCAAACTTGAAATTTTGAAATTTCTAAAACCCTAGGGGTTTCTAACACAGCAAGGCCAAGGCAATCTCAATGTTATCATCATCATGAAACAAAGCAAACACACCACACGACAGCATCATCTTCTCATGATCTTAATCATTGAACAAACAATCGAAACAAGCAAATCACATAACAGGATCTAAACAACATGGTTCTATGATTTGAGAAACAACAGCATTCATCACTTTATCACAACAGCAATGACCAACAGCATAAACAACAATAACAGGCCACAGCATGAAAAAATTATTGGACAGTTTGAGGTTTAATAGCATGGCAGCTCAAACATCATCCCCAAGCTCAATATTAATTGAAATTCGAACAAACCAACGACTAACATGGCAATGGCAACAACAGCAACATGGTTCATCACCAATCACACATTCATCATTATTTATCAACCAAACCAAATGAACAACAGCATGGCAAAGGCATTTCATACAAGTTCAAAACAGCAGCAGTATTCATTCACCATTCAAAGTTCATCATCATCAAACTATCAAAACAACAACAGCACTAATCGAGCAGGACCATGACATACCAACCTCATGCATTATCAACCAACACAGCATAAGCATATTCATGAAAGAATTATGGGCGTGGTTATGTTTAACAGCAGCAGGATGTATACATTCGTTATCATCATCCACACCAAAACAAACAACAGCAAACAACTGACATAAGATGGATTTCAATGAGAAAGTAACAGAGTTTATCAGCATGGTTAGCAGCATGGTATAGCACAGTAGGTTCACAGCAACATTCATCATCGTGCATCAACCACAAAATATGAACAAACAGCATCCACAACCAACACAACCAAACATCACTCATGTGGACTTTACAAGCAAGCTTAAAGGTTTTTCAAACAGCAGGGCATCGTGTTTTCATGCTTATACAACCAAGCTCATCAACAATGTTCAAATATCAACCAAACAAACAAGCATGCCATGATCACTTAAATGAACTCAACTATGAAACAACATCATCATCATCAGCTATCAACAAGACAAGCAGAATCGTGGGAATTTTTGACATGAGTTTAGGGTTTAACAGGGCATTGGCATTGCAGCTTCATGCAAAATTTCGACCAAACCAGAAACAGCATAGCATTAACAAATTAACAGGGCACGACTCATGCACACCAAGTATCATGCATCATCAGCCAACAACAACATAGCAGAATCATGGGAAAAAAAATCTGGGCAGGAAAATGTTTGAACATGAACAGCATAAGACCAACAACCTCATGCAACTTGAAAAATTATTATGCCCAGAAATCAAAATTATGTATGCCAATCTCATCATCATTCATCCAATATCACAAATATGTCAATACATTTCATCAAAACTACTCCAACAATGCAAATCGAGCCAAATCATTTTTGAGCATAAACAATGAAGTTCATTTTTCTCACAGCACACTCAACCATTTAGCATGATATAAACATCAATGAACTCAGCAAGTTAAGACATACATTAATCATGTGATAGTTTGGCAAAGTGAAGGATTCGAAAAAAATACCAATGATGAAGCAAGTTGATGATGCAGTGTTGTTTTGGATCCTTTAGCTCGAAACAGGTGCTCTTTTGGCCTTGGAATGGTAGATGGTGAAGTATGTGAGCTCAGCAAGGCATGAAAGTGTTCCAACCACAAATGGCCATTGTTGTTTGCTTGAAGATGCAGAATGAAAAAGAGTTGTTACAGCAGGGGAATGGAGGCTGAAAACTCTTCCAAATGTTACTCAGATGAAGGACTGATGATGGAGGCTCGGGTTTCTCAAAGGTTTTTTTGCAGAATTTTGTTTTGGCCAAAAATGCCAGATGAGAGTGTGTGTGTATTCTGTATGGTAGGCTGCAGCTTCTAGGGTTGGAAATGCAGAAGAATCCCTTAAATATCATCTGTTTAACATCACTTAATTAAATGGTAAGCTTGTTTAGTGTAAATGCACTCATTTGCATTTTGCTAATTATGTCCAAATGAAGTGGAGGTGTGTTTTTGCTGAGAGTTTGGGCCTGCTACAAGCTGCTAGTGGCCACTCCAAATGCTGTTTGTGTGTGCTGCAGAACTGTTGTACTTGCTTTCCTTTATTTGAAGCCAATTGCCAATTTTCAAGTTTTTGTATTTTGGTTAAAATGATGGTGTAATGGTGGTATGGTGATGGTTTAGGACTTTGAGCAAGTTTCAAATGTGATATGGAACATTTCCCAATTGACCAAATCAAGAAAAAGTCAAAAACTCAAAAAGTCAAAGTTTGGTCAAACTTTGAATTTAAATGAAAAAGGTCCAAAAATGCCATTTTGAATGGTGAGGTTTTAGGTCATGAAATTTATATTTTTGGAAAGAGGATGAAAAATGTGGTTTGTAGGAAAAAACCCCACCAAATTTGGCCTTATGGTTTGAGAGTTATGGCTTGTTGAAGTTCAAAAATTGATGAAAATGATTTGATCATATCTTGACAACCACACATGGGATTTTGATGTTCTTGGACTTTTTGAAAATGGGAGAACAAGATCTTCAACTTTCATGTTGGGCAAAAATTCATTTGAAACTTGTATCATGATGTAAGTTTAAGATCAAGAAGTTTCCATTTTTGGCAGTTGAAATTACAGGTCCACTTTCTATTTCTGGAAAATTTCTGATTTGACTTGATTTTCTTCCATGATGAGGTTGAACATGATATATGAGGTTTGTACAAGCATGAATGAGCTCCTTCAAATCAATTCTATCCATCAAATCTCTGATTAAATCAACAGTTGACCAAGTTTGACTTTTCTAGGGTTTTGGACTGATTGAACTTCTTCTGATGATTTCCAAACCCTAAATCCTTGAGAACTTGACTTCAAATGATGTCTCAAGATGTATGAACCTTTGATTAATAATCATGGTGTCCAAATTCTGCAAGAATGGCCACCATCCATTGCTTTGACTGATCAATGACTGACTTTGACCTAATTGCTGATGATTGCTTCCACTGCAAGCAACAAGGTTAAACAGACAATATTTTTGTACTTTTTGAATGATAAACATATGAAAGCAAAGATATACAAATGCAAAGTATGCTTGGTGATCAAGAAACAAACCTACAAGGCAAACCAAACCACTAGGAGGGGACAAAGGTATGCAATGATCCTTGAGGTTATGATATGAATGATATGGGCCATGAGGGATCTTAGGGCCCAAAATTGGGGTCTTACACTCACTTCTTGAGAAAACTTGCTGTGCTTTGGCTTGGGTTGCTCGTCGACTAAGACAGTATATGTTGAATCATACCACTTTATTGATTTCTAAGATGGATCCTATCAAATATATATTTGAGAAACCTGCTCTCTCCGGAAGAATAGCAAGATGGCAAATGATTTTAACAGAGTATGATATCCAGTATACTACCCAGAAAGCAATCAAGGGAAGCGTGTTAGCTGATCATTTGGCTCATCAAGCAGTTGATGATTACCAATCTATGAATTTTGAGTTCCCTAATGAGGATGTTATGCTTGTTACTGATTATGAAGAACCTGGACCGGATGAAGGACCCGAACTGGGATCCCGATGGACTATGGTTTTTGATGGATCTTCTAATGCATTGGGCAATGGTGTTGGTGTTGTAATTATTTCTCCCAAGGGTTGCCATACGCCTTTCACTGCTAGACTATGTTTTGATTGTACCAATAATATGGCTGAGTATGAAGCATGTCTTTTGGGACTCAGAGCTGCTATAGACCTGAGAATCAAGTTTTTGAGTGTGTACGGAGACTCAGCCTTAGTAATCAGTCAGATCAAAGGAGAATGGGACACTAAACATCCGAATCTCATCCCTTATTGAGAGCGGGTGTTGACATTAATCCCATACTTTGAAGAGATTACATTCAAACACATTCCACGAGAAGAGAATCAGTTGGCAGACGCATTGGCTATCATGTCATCTATGTTCAGAGTCAGATGGGACAATGAAGCTCCCATGATCACCATTAAACGATTAGATGAACTAGCATATTGTTATGAACTTAATGCTGATGAAGTAGAAGAGAAACCTTGGTTCCACGAAGTAAAAAGATATTTAGAAACTCAGGAATACCCTGAAGGGGCATCCATCAATGACCGAAAATTTCTGAGGAAGTTCTCCGCTAAATTCTTTTTGAGTAATGGAGTATTATACAAACGTAATCATGATTCGACTTTGCTTCGCTGTGTGGATAAAAAGGAAGCAGTAAAGATTATGGAAGACATGCATGACGGTATTTTTGGGACTCATTCTAGTGGACATACGATGGCCAAGAAGATTCTGAGATCAGGGTATTATTGGTCTACCATGGAAGTTGATTGCCACCAGCACTCCAGAACTTGTCACAAGTGCCAGATCTATGCGGACAAAGTACATGTACCTCCTGCTCCATTGAACGTGTTGACAGCCCCTTGGCCCTTTTCAATGTGGGGCATTGATATGATTGGAGAGATTAAACCTACTGCTTCTAATGGACATCGTTTCATTCTTGTTGCTATTGATTACTTTACGAAGTGGGTAGAGGCAACCTCATTTGCTTCTGTCATCAAGAATGTGGTGGCACGGTTCATCAAGAATAGTCTTATTTGTCGGTATGGCATCCCTGAAAGAGTTATCACTGATAATGGTACTAATTTGAACAACAAGATGATTACTGAACTCTGCACGCAGTTTAAAATAAAACACCATAACTCTTCTCCGTACCGGCCAAAGATGAATGGCGCCGTAGAAGCTGCTAATAAGAATATTAAGAAGATTATACAAAAGATGACAGTAACATACAAAGACTGGCATGAGATGTTACCATTTGCTCTTCATGGTTATCGCACTTCAGTACGCACTTCGACAGGGGCAACTCCTTTCTCTTTAGTCTACGGAATGGAAGCCGTTTTACCAGTGGAAGTTCAGATTCCCTCTCTAAGAATTATGAAAGATGCAGGCTTAGATGAAGATGAATGGATTCAGACTCGACTCGATCAGATAAATTTGATTGATGAAAAGAGACTTGCGGCTGTTTGTCATGGGCAGATATATCAGAAGCGCATGACCCAGGCATTTAATAAAAAAGTCAAGAGACAGGTGTATCAAATTGGCGACTTGGTGATAAAGCGTATCATTCTACCACAAGGTGATTCTAGAGGCAAATGGACTCCAACATACGAAGGGCCATTTATAGTTAAGAAGGTATTCTCTGGTGGAGCCATGATGCTTGCTACAATGGATGACGAAGATTTCCCGCATCCCGTGAACGCGAATATAGTTAAAAAATACTACGCATAAAAGAGACCCGCTAGGTCGACATATCTAGGCAAAAGTAAGGGCATCCCGGCGAACCAAAAGGGTTCGGGCAAAAATTAGGGGTAAACATATAAAAATGTACACCCGGCAAGTCGAAAACCTGAAAAGGCGGCTTGGGCAAAAAAGGGTATCCTGGTGGACTGAAAACCTGAAAAGGCGGTCCAGACAAAAATTAGGGATTAAAGCGTATGACTATGTCCTGTTCTCGGTCAGCTTCACCAAAGCCAAAGAGACTGAACAAGTCAATCACTTCTATTTGACAACAAGAGATGAGATGCTTGAAGACATAATAGAAGTAGTAGAATTAAAATCAATAGGACTTTTTTTTTCATAGCTGTTTTTTCTTTGCTTTCTTGACAATTTCCTCTTACTAGGATTTCTGTCTCCTTGTATTAAAATTGCTTGTTTATAGGCCCTCTTTCAAAATCAATACAATTTTATTTCCAAAAAGATACTTTTGTTTTACTTTCTCCGTTTTGTTTGCATAAACGTCCATTGATTTAATTCGAATTAATATATGCATTTGAATATGATTGATGTTTACCGAAAATACATGCATAAAATAGAAATAGCAATTACTAAAAGACTTTAGGATCAAGGATAAGGTTTAACCATGCGTTCTAAGAAATCCGGTTGCAAATCCTATTCCCCAGCAAAACCAGTTATTCCCAGAAGAAATTGGCACTACTAGACAGACTGGTCATCTCTTTTATCCCCATTCAGGTTCTGTTGAATATTTCTACCATCAGACAGAAATCAAATATCCCCAGCTAAGAAAGGGTCATCAATACAAATATCTCCAACCAGAATATCGGGATTTATTTTCCCATGGCAAAAATTTTCAGACGCATAATTCATTCATGCATCATTTCACAGCATAGACATGCATGCAATGTTCACATTTATTTTCAAGAGCATAAAACATCTCATGCATCATGACATGGCATGAGGCTAACTCTTTTTTTTCCAGGTTAATTATCCTTCTGATACAGTCAAAATAAAGATTCCTTCAGACGAATATCTTTATCGATTACATTCAAGATTCAGACACATCTTTCAGATATAATCCATATGAATATTCATTCTGACAACATTCTGATATCCTCCTAATGATGGCATCTTTAAGCCCATCCCAGACATTTATTGCAAATACAACATATACAAATATTATCAGATATAGCCTAACGTACGACTCATTCTGATTCAGCCTAACGTATGGTTCCTTCAACTGTTCCAATACGGTCTAGCGTACGACCCATTTGGATATTCATCCCCTCAGATACTACCTAGCGTACGGTACATTCTGAAATGTAGTCTAGCGTATGACTACCCCTTTTATCATCAGATACAGCCTAATGGACGACTCATTCTGTTACTCAGATACGATCTAGCGTATGATCCATTCTGATCTTTTATCCTCAGATACAGCCTAATGGACGGCTCACTCTGCAACTCAGATACAGTCTAGTGTACGACCCAGTCTGGCTCTTCTCATCAGATACTACCTAGCGTACGGTACATTCTGAAATGTAGTCTAGCGTACGACTACTTTTTATCGCCAGATACAGCCTAACGGACGGCTCATTCTACTACTCAGATACGATCTAGCGTACGATCCATTCTGATCTTTATTTCTCCAGATACAGCCTAACGGACGGCTCACTCTGCTACTCAGATACGATCTAGCGTATGACCCATTCTGATCCTTATCTCATCAGGTTCAACTCACCCTAATATCACCTAATGGATGACTCATTATACGGTCTAGCGTATGACCCAGTGTGACACCCATGTCTTCAGATATGGTCTAATGTACGACGCGCTCTGAAGCTCTCATCATCAAACTTTCTGGATGGCATCTTTAAGCCCATCTCCATCAAGACTATCTTTTAATTAACAAGTGCAAATTTTTGGGGCATTCTAAGTGTTCAATAATCTTCCACCTCCAGATCACGAATGGCGTACATACCATTCTAATTCTCTCGGTTTAAGAATATTGAACAGGGGCAGCTGTCATACCCCAAAATTTGCCTGTTAATTTTTATGATAAATTGATTCATGCATGACATTCATTTCACATTTGCATTCATTCATTAGCATACATTCTCATATAAATTATAAATTTTAATTTATTTATTATTTGATACAGATATAAAAAATAATAATAATTTTGGTTATCTGTATGATATAAATAAATTATATATATATATAAATAAAATAGTTTTAATTTAGTGATAAATAAAAATAGATTTGAATTTTAATTGTATAATTAAAATTTTAAATTAATTTTATTTGTTAAAGCTCATTAAATTATAATAACTATTTTTTTTATAATTTAGTGACTCATGTTCCATTTATTCATTATTTATAAATAGTATTTATTTAGTAATTCACGTTTTTTACTTAATAAAATTTATTTATAAGAGTAACTTTTTTTTTAAAAGGCCATAAATTATAAAATAATTTTGGTTGATATAAGTAAGAATAATTTTGATTTTTTTTTAATGATGAAAGTAAAAATAGAAATAGGTTTAAATTTTAATTCAATTATGTAACTAAAATTTAAATTAATTTTATTTGTTAAAAGTCAATTGAATTATTCATTATTTGTATTTAATAAATATTTAGCAAGGTTAAACCCTAACTCTCCTAAAATATAGGAAGGGATCCAAATATTTAGCAAGGTTAAACCCTAAAGTATAGGAAGGGATCCAAATATTTAGCAAGGTTAAACCCTAATCCACACCATTATAAATACTTCATATGGCTGCAGCGAGAGGAAGAGGAGGGAAAAGAGGAGAGATACAGCAGAAGAAGATACACAAGGCAAGACAAAAGCAAGAAGATTCACGGGCAGAGAAAAGAGAAGCAACCATAAAACACTCATAGCCTGAATAAGAACAACACACATACAGTGAGCAAGCTAGAAGAATCAAATCCCCAGTAAGTGTTCATTATGGAATTTGCATCCAGCATGATTACCTTGCAATACTCCTTAATTCATGCATGAATAATATTGGTTTAATATATATATTGAGATGATGTATTCATGGTTTGGTGGATGTTGATATTGCTTTATTCAAGTATGCATCTGTTCTTGATATGTCATAGCATGTTGGAGAAATTCTGTTTGCATGATTAAAGAATTATATCTGCCATTTAATTATTATTATATGAGTGTTGTTTCTAGCATGATTATGTTTATTTCACATGCTTTTCTTACATAATAATGATGATCATGATATAATGGTGATAATATAAATCCTTGGTTGTCTTTAACATGTATGTGTAAGGTTTGTTTTATCATTATCACTTGCAGTAAAGAGAACTAATACATGAGTAAAATAATATAAGCTTCTTGATTTGTGCATGACTATTTTTATTATTGCATGATGATTACATATGATCTTATTTTATGTGTGTGGTTGGATATAAGATGAAGTTACATGTTTGTTATATTCACATGAAAGAAACAGCATGAGAAAAAATAAAGTAGCTTGCCGTAAGAGAGAAAGCTGCAACATGCATGGTGGTGTTGTGTCAAAATGGAAAAATCCATTTAGAATTAATATATATTTTAATGAAGGCGAATAAATAATGAATGGACCAACATGGCTCGTTGGTAGCTCCCCCCTCACTGCAACGTAGAGGTCCTGGGTCCGGGCCCCCAGGACCTATTTTTTAGCTTTTCAGTTTTTTTACTATGTTTACTCCCTTTCCACTATAATTAATTCACCACTATTTTTCTATTATTAAAATAAAAATCCATTAATTAATTTTCTAATTAATATATTATATTGGTTATTTAAACCTTGCATTATTCTTCATTGATTCACCATCCACAAGCATTTCTGAAGAAGATTGAAGCAAGAATCCATCATTTTCGTGCACATTTTGGAACTGTATCAAGTTGCATCATCCATGGCAGTTGCGGATTTGAGCTACATCAAGGAAAATTGAGCCTCGATTCTTCATTCATTCACTCACATAAGCATTGAAGAACCTCTGTTTGGACCTTACAGGACTTGAAACAAGCAAACTCACTTCTGCACTTCAATTCAGGTCAGGAATCGATCCTCACAATTCATGAAATCGTGATATGCTTTTGATAGATCTTTGAATGTAGAGTAGTCTGAGCTTTGTAGCATTGAATTTCATCAAGAAACAAGGAAGTTATTGTGATTTAAAGTTTGGCATGTGAATCTTATCTTGCTCGATCCAGGCGTTTTAGTGAGAGTTAGGGTAAATCGAGTTTTGATTAGTGATGTGCATGCTAAGACGAGTGTAATGGTGTATTGGTTGTCAATTTCTGGGATATTTGTTCATAACCTGGAAATTTGTTGAAGAACATGATGAACTCCTTAGGGTTTCGCTTCCCAGAGTCTGTTTGATCCATTTCCCCGCGTGCTTGCATGAATTTTCCTGTTGCTGGCCATGTATTGGCTGGATTATCCAGCGTGGCTAAATGGTTGGCTGAGCGCGCTTCTCATAACTTAAGTGAAACGATGCGTTTCACTTAAGAGCGCCACATTTGAAAACCAACACGGTTCGAATCTTGCTTGAGACATCTTTTCAATATTGCTTTGGCATTTTTAGTTCATTATTCATCCATGTTCACATGCCTTGTTCCATTGTTTTTTTATTTTTTCATTCAATTCCAAAATTCATAAGTCCATGAATATTAATCCAATTGAGCTGGGATTTTTTGCATGATTTTCCTCATGATCTCTACTTTTTTATGGTGATTTTTCCAGAAATTGTGCATGCATGGATTTAATATTTGGTTAGGGATTGCTCATACATGTGTTTTCTTGACATGCCTTGCCATTTTGATTGTGAAATGATGAGATTTTATCCAACACTCTTGAAATATTGCATTCTTAAAATAGACAACTTAATGGTCATTTTGGTACAGAGTTTGCATTTTTCCCATTCCTGGTTGATGAGTTATGATGTGATTAATGTAGGTGTGACAATGTGTGTCACACCATTTTTTTCTCAACTTGTAAAATTTATTTTCCATGCCATTCAAATGCCAATTGATGTGAATTTTTGCATGATGCTACTTCTGTATGTTAGGATTGCTTGTGAATTTTTGTAGAATTTTTGAATGCATTTCCAATTTGTTTGAGATTTTCTTTGCTGATTGGTCATGTTTGGACTTTTGGATAGTCATGCACTTAGATGATTTGTGAAATGCTTGATGTTTATCATATGAACCTGAAATTTTGTACATTGATTCTAGATCCTTTGAAGTTTGCTATGGATTTGGTTTGAGTCATTTATCATGTATGGATTATGTTTTAGGCTTGTGTGAAGTTGATGCATCTAATAGTACCTTGTTTGAGCTTGTTTGTGCATACCTTGCCTTATGGAATTTATTTGCTATGATTCCACTTGTCCAAATGCCTTGAATTTTGGTGTGATGATTATGTGATGTGTGCTGTTTAGCCATGATTTTTTCTTGAGATTTATTGAATCATTTTTGAGTTGATGTGAATTGGTTCATTCTGTTTGCTTCTATGAGCTTTGAACTTGCATGCCTTGCCATGATTGCTTTGTGAAATGATTTTGGTGAATGTTATGGATATGAGACCACTTGGATTTTGTTCTTAATTAGTTTAATTTGATTCATGCCAATTTTCATGTTCTGTTTTGAACTATTTCTCCCTCTTTGACCCTAGGCCATGTCCTAGTGGTTAGTGCTTATGTTTGAGTTGTGTTTTCAGGACAAGAAGCATAGGGCCTTGAGGAGTGTGATTCATTTGCTCATTTGGATTGATATTTGATTGATGTTGATTAACATTAAGTTTGTTTGTAGGTGGATTAGCTCCTTTGAGTTGAGCTTGTGCTTTGCTTGATGCATTGCTTGTTGTCTGTTTGTACAATTAACTGTTGACTTTTAGTCTGTCTGATTTGACTTTTTGAGTTGTGTATTGACTGAGTTAGATTGTTTTCAGGTACATTAGTTGCTATAGTTCATTGTGAACTTGCTTTTGCTGTTGCTTGGTTGCTTAACCAATTTGAGGTATAATGTCTCTGACTCCATGTAGTCTGGAAGACCTGGCCTGTTATTTGGTCAGGCACCTGTCTGAAGTCCTCCTTAAGAGGCAATGCTTGTGTTTGTTTATGTTTGTGCCAAGCAGGAAAAGACATCTATGAGGCAATTGGCAGATAAAAGAGATGTGCAATCCATCTCTTGCTATTCAGTTGAGTCATCCCTTTGCTCACACAACTGGTGTTGACGCATTGTGGATATTAACCCAAGATCTATGTTGAGTCAGTCATAAGTGTAGAAGGGTTCCAACTTTCTGAACCCACACTTTCCTCTGTCTAAAGCTCTCCCAGGCCAGGGATAAGAGCTGTGAAGTCTTATCTTCACTTCCCATTTCATCTGCTTCACCCTAACTCTCAATGTTAGGGTTAATAGCTAACATCACCTGATTACAGTTGGCTTGTGTTTCACAGCCTAACCCTTGTGTGAGCCCACTTTGTTTGTATATAGTGTGTGCTATTTGTGTGATTGATTGCTTTTGCCTGTGCTGTTTAGGATAGCTTGCTCCTTGTGCAAGGTAGATAGCAACCTTAACTTAGGGATGATATGCATGATAACATCTAGGCTCGAGTCGTAGTCTCCCTAGTTGTGTCTCCCTTTGTATCTGGTTAGGCTAGTCCTTTGTCCCTGCGTAGGGGAACTACGTCGCCCTGATCGTCATACCAGATGAGGTACGTAGGCAGGAGATGAGCTGATCTCTCTGGGCGTCCTTTTTGTTTTGTTTGTGTGAGTTATTTCTCCATTTCTGGTTGGAGTCTGACGTAAGTCCAGCGATTGGCAGTTGGTTTCCTGTGTGTGTTTAGGTTCGGAGTCTTATGTAAGTCCAGCGATTGGCATTCGGTTTCCATGTTTGCCTGTTTTGTGTGGAGTCTGACGTAAGTCCAGCGATTGGCAGTCGGTTTCCTGTGTGGTTTTGTTTGGTGTGCGTTAGGCGAGCTACGAGTGCTCTGATTCTTCTTTAGTCCGAGAAGATACTTATGCATAGGATGCGACATCCTAGCGAGCACGTTTCCCCCTGTCCCGAACTACGTCGAATCTGATGTCTGTGCCTGACAGACTACGTAGGCCCAGGATGCGATATCCTGCCGAGTCAGTTTCTTTTGTTTTCTTGTGTCTCTTTCAGCCAGTGTTTGTTTGTTTGTGAGCAGTGTTTTAGCAACCATATTCCTTCCTTTTGTGCGTGGATCCCGTCGAGTACGACGGATGCGTAGGGGTGCTAATACCTTCCCTTCGCATAACCGACTCCCGATCCCATTCTCTTTGGTCGCGAGACAATGTCTTTTCCAGGTTTACTTCGAGCGTTTCCTTTCCCTCCTTTGGGATAAATAACGCACGGTGGCGGCTCTGTTGTTTTATTTTCCCGCTGGTTTTTCGCGTAATGCGACAGCTGGCGACTCTGCTGGGGACATGAGAAGTTGACCTCTTGCTGGTCCATCTTCCCTAAGCGAGTCTCTCCTAGCGCTCTCTAGGTTAGGGTTTTGGTTGCTTTTTGCTGTTTCATTTATTGCGTTCATTTATTTATTGTTTGCGTTTATGTTTGCATTCATTCATATTCATCTGTTCATATGGTTGTGCTGTGTTTCTCTGTTTGGGGTGGGAGTTACTCGAGGTAAAAGGCCCAATACCCAGGCTATGAGTGAAATCTAGGAAACCTAGGAATAGAGTGATTCATGGGAAGCGGGTGGTATGCGCCACTTAGCGGAACATTGATATCACGAGCAGTTCCGACTCTGAGGGGGTATTATCGGTGCATACATCGGGTGTGCACAGGATGATATTCTGGAAAGGGTTGTTTATCCTGCGTTTCTCTCGACCTTACCCTGGCCTAGATGACACCCGTGAGTGGGGAGGGAATGATCATCATTACAGGTACTGTTGCTGACTTGTTGGTGACTTGTTGGTGACTCTGAGTACTGATGGTGACTTTGGTTCAGATGAACTTGTGGGTACTTACTTCTGTCACGCCGGAATTCCGTCCGTGATATCTATCAGCGGGTTCCGTTTATTTCGGATCCCCGGGTTGAATTTGAGAGTACTCGTTCAGAGGATATGGTTGTCGTCCGTTCAGTGGATATTCCTGTGATGATAGTGATATCTCCGGTTCCGTTTATTTTGGAACTCCCCCAAGTTGGATTTATGGTGACTTAGTCCCTCAGATGACTGTGACTGGTTCAGAGAATTGATGGATCTTCGGATGACTTGGTGGCACAATGGCTTGCATTCATGCATTTGCATCATTATCATTTCGCATTCATCTGCATTCAACCTATGTCTATCCGTACTCAGGGTCCATTTTTTTGATTGAGATTCTGGTTGAGAGACATCTAGATGTCAGAATGTTATTGATGAAAAATTATCTGTCTCAATGACGCTAGAATCAAAGGATAATGCCTCATACGGATAGACATTGCATGCGTGAGTCATACTAACCCATTTGCTGTTTTGTAGGTGTCAACCGGTGCGCATAGCTCGTCTGTTCAGATATCCTGCTGGGGGGCAACAAATCCAAACTAATGGATTCACCCAACGCCGACGTTCTCGAACTGAAAGAGATGATGAGAGAGTTGCTCAGTGTTGTGCAAGGGCTTGCCTTGGGACAGAAAGCCATGGCTGAGAGATTGGAAAGGATTGAAGGCTGGATGATCAAGGAGAAAGTCCAGGGAAAGGCTCCGTCATCCGAAGCAAACAACCCCTCTGGCACAGTAGCAAAGAAACCCTCTGGCAGTGGTCCGCTCAAAAAGGAGGTTGAATCAGGAGGTGTGGAGACAAAGAAAGAACGCGGTAAGGATCGTTATCACCCTTATGCTGCCGATGTAACCACTCCTGTTGGTAATCCACCTGTACCACATCAACAACCACCACCTCAACAGAAGGTATTAAAAGTTAAGAGCCAAGTGAAGAAGGGGAAGACGGATCGTCCGTTCGATAAGCCACCTGTGACTTATACCCTTTTGTTCAAAAGGTTGAGGGATCTGGGGTTAGTCCGGCCAAGGATATTGATTCCCGTAGAACAGCAGCGGAGGCCTCCAAACTATGATGAGAATGCCAGGTGCGAATTCCATTCCGGGGCGCCCGGACACCACATTGAGGGTTGTAGAGCTTTTAAGCATGTCGTTCAAGATATGGTGGACTCCAAGACCATTAGCTTGGCACAGATAATGAACGACGAGGTCAACCCCGTACCCAGGAAGGGTCCTATAAAAGTGAAGATGGTGAAAAAGGACAAGAGAGGATTGGAGGTGACTGAGGAGGATCAGTTAAAGGTCCCCATGTCTGTGGTCCCAAAACCTCTGATGAAGAATGGAGCTTTCCCTAGTGTTGATAATTGTTGTGCGGCCGTTGCCACAGAGGGGTGCGTATTGATGGGGGATACGACCCAGAAGATGAAGGAAGTAGAAATGGACAGTGAAAAAGTTGAAACATCAAGTCAAGCCACTGAAACCGTCAAGGTGGAGAACGCTCTTGGTATTGAGAAAGAAAAGAAGCTGTCCATTTCTTCTTATAAACAAGCCCTAGAGGTGGTGAAGAACCAAGAGGCCCAAGGCTGGGGCAGGATCATTGACATAGTGATAAAGGCAGACATGTTCGGGGTCGGTTATCAGCCGGATCAAGAGTCGTCTAGACCAAACAGAGGACGCCGTCCACCGTACACCTTTGTCAGTGCAGGAATGCTAGATCCTGGTCATGCCTATACAGTGAGTGAAGAGATGGATCGTGACCGCGAGCTCGAGTCGTGGATAAAATCGTGCGTACCACGCAACTGGAAGGCCTCCAAAATCACCACTGTCACTCATCCGGAAGCGTAATATTTCTGTGTTTTAATTTTGTTTGCATGAAAGCCATACGCTTTGCCCGAAACGTAATGGTCCATTGTAAGGGCCACCTCATGTGTTTCATCTTGCAACATTTTGCATCAGTAATAAATGGATGTTTTTGTGATTAAAAGCGGTGTTCCCTGTTTTTCATTTATTTTTGCAGTTTTAAAAAATAATAATAAAAATGGCAATGTCTTTCATTTTTCTTTCCTTTTGATTTGTCTGGTTTCAACCTCAAAAGAGACAATCCTCCTGATCTCATTGATAACAATTCGGTTACACCTCTGTATGACTTCGACAATCCGATCTGTCATGACCGAAGAACAAGGCGAAGAAGATGGTGATCTACTGGAGTTAGCCAAGTTGTTGAAACAAGAGGAGAAGGTGATTCAACCGCACGAGGAGCGATTCAAGATTGTTATTCCAAGCACTGCCAAGGTCAGAAAGGAAGTGAAAGTTAGGGTCGCTTCAGAGACAAATGTCCAAAGTAGAATGGTAGCACTGTTGAAAGGGCATGTTGATATCTTCACCTGGTTGTATCAGGATATGCCAGGGCGGAATACCACGGTTGTGGGGCACAAGCTATCATGGAGAGAAGACTGTCCTCTAGTGAAGCAGAATGCCGGTGCCACGCATCAGAATGATTTTGTTTCATGGTATGATTCACCGTGGAATCAAAAGGCCATGTTGATGCCATGATGGCAAAGTCCCAAATAGGAGAGGGGCATCCGGTGGACTTGGTCAAGTTGTTTGACCAGGTAGAGACAACTCAGGCTGAGGTTGAGTCCAAAGCAGTGCACATGTGGAGTGTTGTCCAGTAAACTGCTGAGGTTTATTGTGAGCGGATAAGAGGAATCGAGGTCGATCCTGCTAAAAAAAAAGAAAAAGAAAAAAGGAAGAAAAGAAAAGAAAGAAAAAACAATGCAAGAAATGCCTGAACCGAAAACAAAAAAGAAGAGATCAAACGGTCAGGTAGGATAATGATTGCCAAGGGGCATTGAAAGATAAGAGAATAAGTTGCAGGAACCTCTGATTCTGATGCTTCCCATGGGGATGGCCATTAATTCTGTACTTGACAGCCCTCAAGGGGTCTGTGAGGTGTGTACTGGGGCAGCATGACGAGTCTTGTCGAAAAGAGCATGCAATTTACCTTAGCAAAAAGTTTATCGACTGTGAAACAATACACTCACTGTTCGGAAAAAAAAACTTGATGTACTTTGGCATAGGCTGCTGGCCAACTGAGACAATATGCTGGTTCATACCACTTTGTGGATGTCTAAGTTGGATCTGATCGAGTATGTGTTTGAGAAGCTAACATTGATTGGACGGGTTGCGAGAGGGCAAATGGTGTCGACTGAATACGATATTCAGTATACCTCCCAGAAAATCAAGGGGAGTGTACTGTATGATTATCTCGTCCAGCAACCCATGGAGTATTATCAACCAAGGAAGTTTGAGGTCCCTGATGAGGACATCTCGAGGTGCTCAAATTGAAAGATTGAGAGCAACCGATCCCGGAGGAGGGGCTTGACCCTGAATCCGAACGATTTCTGATGTCTGATGGGGAGGTTAATGTGGATGAGTTAGTGCCGCTGTGGTTACGCCAAAAGGATCCCGCATTCCATTCGTTGCCCGGTTAGCAGTTGAATGTACCAACGATGGTGGCTGAGTACAAAGCTTGTATCCCGGGTACCGAACCTCGATGCGTGCATCTACTGGGGCAACGCCTTTCTCACTCAGGTATGGAGTGGTATTACCTACTGAAGTCTAGATCCCATTGTGGAGGCTGAGTGGATAAGGACTCGGTATGACGCGTTGAGCCCGACTAAGGAAGAGAGGCTGGCTGTTATTATCATGGGGCAGTTGTACCCAGTGAGTGAAGCGTGTGGTTGACCGAAAAGTGCGACCTCGTGCGTACCACGTGGAACAGTTATTGTTGAAAAAGGATCCTTCCTCCTCAACGATCGTGGGGCAAATGGATAAACAGTTATGAATGTCCATTCGTGGTCAAGAAGGTTGTCTCTAAATAGAGCCTTGTTGTTAACAACCACGGATGACGAATTTTCTATCCCCAGTGAGTGCGGACGCAGTTAGAAAATACTTCGTAAAAGAGACCCGCTGGACAAAAAGAATAAAAGAGTCCAGGCAAAAAAGGGCATCCCGGCTAACCAAGAAAAAAAGAGAAAAGGTTCGGGCAAAAGTTAGGGATATTAAAAGAAAAGAATTGTACACCCGGCAAGTCGAAGACCCCACAAGGGCGACTTGGGCAAAAAAGGGTATCCCGGTGGACTGAAAACCCGAAAGGGCGGTCCAGGCAAAAGAGGGAATGTAACGAACAACTGCGTTCAGCATGATTGTTAGTGCTTTGGATATGACTCGGCTAATCCCAGACAGTGATCGGTCGACAGAGTCTTGTTCAGAAGGCCGAAAGGGCGGGAAGTCTTAAGGACATATGAGGTGTAACCGAGTTGGAACCCGATGAGATCACGGTTTCACATTGCCATTAGGATAGATTTTTTTTCCTTTTGTGCGCAATCACCTCTTTTCAGGGTTTGCTTCCTGTGTGTGCTCGGTTCTGAGCTACCTTTTGTTCAGTCAATAAATGCATGTTCAGTCAAAAAATTGTGTTTTTGTTGTCATTACCGCTTTGATTACGAAAACATCCGTTTATTTTGATAAGAATATTTGCATTTTGAAACATGGAGATCCCTTCCGATGCATGCTTATAAGATTGAAATCTGGAAATCTTATTCGGAAGTTTGAGGGATCTAGGTGTTGAAAGGTTGGTACGCCTGGGGCATGCTTTTATCTAACGATCTCTTGTGCAGGTGCTGTTAGATATCCTCATTCACTGGCAGGGCGTGATGTCAAGCTTTTTGACAAAAAGAGATTCCCTGCAGAGTCCAATCAGGGGCAAGGAATAGAAGAACGGTGAAAAGATGACGAAAGAAGGACGACGATCCTGGAAGGTTAATCAAGAAGACTCTTCAAAGTCTGAAGACTGGAAAGTTTGTATGAATCCCAGGAGTTCAATATCCGTGGAGTACGGAGGATTCGGGAATACAAGGTGATGAATCAGAAAAGTCCAGCCGAGTCTGGGAGTTCTCAAAAGTGGAAAGTCGACACTGTGGATGGATGATGAACGCCAATGTTCGACGAATCGACAGGTGTGCCGTATCCAAGAAGCCGTATTTCCCCAGTGGGTTTGAAAGTTTTATTTCCCTGGCAGATTCGAGATCGGTGTCTCCTCAGTGAAGGTTGCCACGTCCCTAGTGGGAAGGTCGAGGGGCAGGATGTTTCTAAGGGTTGAGGACGGTTTCCCCGACAGATATTTCCCCAAGCAAGCATGGAAGCTATCAGAGCTATGTTCCCCTGCAGAGGCGTCTGTGGATAGTGCCTTTTATTCCCCAGTAGATCTAAGGATTGCCTATCCCCAGCAGGCCCGTATTTGCCGTTTTCCCCAGTTGTCGAGTTTTCAGCTGAGTTTGAAGATTGATTATCCCCACTAAGTTGGAAGGAGTATCCCTAGCGGAAGTGTCAGTGGAGGTTGATTCCCCAGCAGTCAGGTTTGAAGTATTGCTATCCCCAGCGTGGTCGTGAGCGCTTATCCCCAGGAGGGTTGTGGATGTCTATCACCAGCATGGTCTGATATGTTATTTTCCCCAACAAAGTTATACTCTCCCCACCAGAGTTGTGCTCTCCTCAGCAGAGTGGTGTGGGTCTTTCCCCAGTAGGGTTTGGGTATGCCTGTTCTCGTCAGAATTGCGAAGTTTTTCCCTAGTAGATCTCCCGAACAAAGATTTGTGTTGATAATTTTCCTCAGCAAGTCCCCGAGTGGAGCGGGTTCAGTGAATTTATCTCCAGCAGAGTTTATCCTACATGTGGATTGGTTGGGTCTTCCCCAGTGAAGTCGTCCTGTTGATTCCCCAGCGGAGTCATATTGATTGTTTCCCAAGCAGAGTCCCCGAGTGGATTGGATCTGATGAAGGACGTCCTAGCGGAGTCTATCCTTTCCCCAGCAGCGGTGCTATTTCTCCAGCAAGAGTGAGAAGTCGGTGCGCTCCCCGTAGAGTATTCCTCAAGCAGAGTCTCCCCACAGGGTTGAAGTATTTGATCAGTTGGCTCCCCAGCCAGAGTTTTTCATCATTTGCATTTGGCATATAGTGATCATTGCATCCTCAAAATCGCGTAGCATTTCCATTCGATATGGAGCATTACGCCATAGAAAAATTCAAACATATGCATTCATATGTGGGAACCCCCATCAGATCATATCCCCGGCAGAGGCGGATCTTTATTCAACATCTGTACGACACATTTGCTACAGTTGCTCCGGACGGTATTTGGGATTGATTCCCCCCAGAGAGGTTTATTTCCTCATCCATTGGTGAAAGGAAAGCCCGATGCTCCCCAATGAGATCCCCAGCGAGTGTTTAGCCTTGCCCTGACATATGTAGATGTCATCTTGTGATGCCGGTCAGTGTCATGTCAGCACCCGCGTGTGTTCTTTCTTTGGTGTCGGTCAACACCATCTTTCGGTGTAAATATCGAGTCTTTCCCAGTCATTCGTTGATGTCTGGTATTCTTTTGATGTCGGTCAACATCATCTTTCGATGTTCGTAATACCCTTATTCTTCCCCAGAAAAGTTACCTCTCCGTTGGTTTCGATAAACGTTGAGTTTTTCCTATGCGTCCATTGACGTATAGTTGCTTGTTCCCCACAGATCATTTGGTAATGCCTGATGATTCCCCACAGGTTCACCTCCCCGTTGGTTTCGATAAACGATGAGTTTTTCCCAATCGTCCGTTGACGTTTGGTTGTGTTCGCTTTTCCCCACAAGAGTCGCCTCCCCGCTGGTGTTGATAAAAGATGAGTTTTTCCTATATGTTTGTTGACTTATAGTGATATCTTTCCCCTCACAGGTCACCTCTCAGTTGGTTTCGATAAACGTTGAGTTTTTCCTAGTTGTCCGTTGGCGTCTAGTTGTACCCTTCCCCACAAGTTCATCCTTTGATGATTGGTCACCTCTCCGTTGGTTTTGGTAAACGTTGAGTTTTTCTCATTCGTCCGTTGACGTATGATTGTATATCCTATTCCCCAGGCATTCATTAATGTCTGGTCGATCCCCAGTCTCTTCTCCTTCTCCGTTGGTGTCGATAAACGTCGAGCTTATCCCGTTCGTCCGTTGACGTCTGGTCGAGTCTTCCCATTCATCCGTTGATGTCTGGTCTCCTTCTCCGTTGGTGTCGATAAAGTCGAGCTTCTCCCGTTCGTCCGTTGACGTCTGGTCGAGTCTTACCATTCATCCGTTGATGTCTGGTCTCCTTCTCCGTTGGTGTCGATAAACGTCGAGCTTCTCCCGTTCGTCCGTTGACGTCTGGTCGAGTCTTCCCATTCATCCGTTGATGTCTGGTCTCCTTCTCCGTTGGTGTCGATAAACGTCGAGCTTCTCCTTCTCCGTTGGTGTCGATAAACGTCGATCTTCTCCTTCTCCGTTGGTGTCGATAAACGTCGAGCTTCTCCCGTTCGTCCGTTGACGTCTGGTCGAGTCTTCCCATTCATCCGTTGATGTCTGGTCTCCTTCTCCGTTGGTGTCGATAAACTTCGAGCTTCTCCTTCTCCGTTGGTGTCGATAAACGTTGAGCTTCTCCCGTTCGTCCGTTGACGTCTGGTCGAGTCTTCCCATTCATCCGTTGATGCCTGGTCTCCTTCTCCGTTGGTGTCGATAAACGTCGAGCTTCTCCCGTTCGTCCGTTGGCGTCTGGTCGAGTCTTCCCATTCATCCGTTGATGTCTGGTTACCTCTCCGTTGGTTTTGGTAAACGTCGAGTTTTTCCTGGTTGTCCCCAGTAGAGTTACCTCTCCGTTGGTTTTGGTAAATGTTGAGTTTTTCCCACTACGTCCATTGACGTTTGGTTGTATCCCTCTTTCCCAGTCATTCAATAATGTCTGGGTACCTCTCCGTTGGTTTCGATAAACGTCGAGTTTTTCCTAGTTGTCCGTTGGCATCTGGTTGTGATTTCTTTACCCATTCATCGTCTTTCGATGTCTGGATGTGGCTGTACCTTTGAGGAAAAAATCAAAATCCCCGGTAATAAATATCAGATCCCAGTTGAAGTTACTGTTGGATCCCCTCAGAGTGCAAATTTCTACGGTTCTTCGGTATTCAATCCCTGTTTACCCTGAAAGTCTGACAGTCGTTGCTCTCATCCATTCGGGTTCCCAGTTGATTGAATAGGGGCAGCTGTAGCACCTCAAATTTGCACCCCCCATTTTGTACATTCATTTTTTCATTTTAAGTCATTAGCATTGCCTTGTCCACTGCATAGCATTGCATTGTCCATTGCCTAGTGCAAGTCATCAGTCAAGACTGGTCAGGAGATTCAGTTGTGCAAGCAAGGAAGTGCATTTCCTATTGAAGCAAAACCCTAGGGTTGGCTCATTGAGTTCATATGACCTAGGGATCATTTTGAAGTGGTTTGGCCAAAGATTGGATGTTCAGAGATCATCAGTCAAGATGCAATCCATCTGAAACCCTAGAAAGTCAACCAAAGTCAACTGTGCATGAAATCATGGATTTGAAGATGGGAGATGGTTTGAGTGGCCTCATTCATGTCCATACAAGTCTCATTTGACATTTCAAACATCAACAATGAAGAATTTGAGGTCAGATGAAAAGTTTCCAAAAATAGTAAGTGACCTATAATTTCAAATTGCCAAAAATGGAAAGGTTTTCTCCTCAAGATTACATGTCCAAGCAAGCTTCAAATGAAATTTTGTCCAACATGAAAGTTGAAGATCTGGCTCTCACCTTTCCAAAAAGTCCAAGAACATGAATTTCCCATGTGTGGTTGGCAAATTATGGATCAATCTTTGCCAAGTCAATTTGAAGTTCAAAAGGGGATAACTTTCACACCACAAGGCCAAATGGAGTGGGATTTTTTGTAACATTCCTATTTTGACATGAGCCATCCAAAACATACATCAAAAACCATGCATCTCCATCATAAAATTTTGGCATTTTTATTTGATTTTCATTTGAATTTTGGAGGGAAAAAGTCCAATTCAAGAATTAAGCATTTTCCACACATGGTATCAATGGCATTTGGCTCCAAATGGATTTTTGAGGTGAATTATGCACAAACTCGTGTACTGTAGCACTCATTTTCATGCATGCAAGGTGAATTGAAATTGGCCATTACACCTTCATTTCCCTAATTACTATTGCATTTGGTTAATTGTGATTAGTAACTTCATTAATCCATCATATATAAGGATAATCAAAACAGAATTTGTGCTGAACACTTCATTTAGTTCAGATCTAGATCCAATTGCAAAATCTCACAAACTTTTTCTCTCAACTTTTCATCCAAATTCTGCACAAACCTTGCATTGTTCTTCATTGATTCACCATCCACAAGCATTTCTGAAGAAGATTGAAGCAAGAATCCATCATTTTCGTGCACATTTTGGAACTGTATCAAGTTGCATCATCCATGGCAGTTGCGGATTTGAGCTACATCAAGGAAAATTGAGCCTCGATTCTTCATTCATTCACTCACATAAGCATTGAAGAACCTCTGTTTGGACCTTACAGGACTTGAAACAAGCAAACTCACTTCTGCACTTCAATTCAGGTCAGGAATCGATCCTCACAATTCATGAAATCGTGATATGCTTTTGATAGATCTTTGAATGTAGAGTAGTCTGAGCTTTGTAGCATTGAATTTCATCAAGAAACAAGGAAGTTATTGTGATTTAAAGTTTGGCATGTGAATCTTATCTTGCTCGATCCAGGCGTTTTAGTGAGAGTTAGGGTAAATCGAGTTTTGATTAGTGATGTGCGTGCTAAGACGAGTGTAATGGTGTATTGGTTGTCAATTTCTGGGATATTTGTTCATAACCTGGAAATTTGTTGAAGAACATGATGAACTCCTTAGGGTTTCGCTTCCCAGAGTCTGTTTGATCCATTTCCCCGCGTGCTTGCATGAATTTTCCTGTTGCTGGCCATGTATTGGCTGGATTATCCAGCGTGGCTAAATGGTTGGCTGAGCACGCTTCTCATAACTTAAATGAAACGATGCGTTTCACTTAAGAGCGCCACATTTGAAAACCAACACGGTTCGAATCTTGCTTGAGACATCTTTTCAATATTGCTTTGGCATTTTTAGTTCATTATACATCCATGTTCATATGCCTTGTTCCATTGTTTTTTTATTTTTTCATTCAATTCCAAAATTCATAAGTCCATGAATATTAATCCAATTGAGCTGGGATTTTTTGCATGATGTTCCTCATGATCTCTACTTTTTTTATGGTGATTTTTCCAGAAATTGTGCACGCATGGATTTAATATTTGGTTAGGGATTGCTCATACATGTGTTTTCTTGACATGCCTTGCCATTTTGATTGTGAAATGATGAGATTTTATCCAACACTCTTGAAATTTTGCATGCTTAAAATAGACACCTTAATGGTCATTTTGGTACAGAGTTTTCATTTTTCCCATTCCTGGTTGATGAGTTATGATGTGATTAATGTAGGTGAGACAATGTGTGTCACACCATTGCTTCCTCAACTTGTAGAATTTATTTGCCATGCCATTAAAATGCCAATTGATGTGAATTTTTGCATGATGCTACTTCTGGATGTTAGGATTGCTTGTGAATTTTTGTAGAATTTTTGAATGCATTTCCAATTTGTTTGAGATTTTCTTTGCTGATTGGTCATGTTTGGACTTTTGGATAGTCATGCACTTAGATGATTTGTGAAATGCTTGATGTTTATCATATGAGCCTGAAATTTTGTACATTGATTCTAGACCCTTTAAAGTTTGCTATGGCTTTGGTTTGAGTCATTTATCATGTATGGATTCTGTTTTAGGCTTGTGTGAAGTTGATGCATCTAATAGTACCTTGTTTGAGCTTGTTTGTGCATACCTTGCCTTATGGAATTTATTTGCTATGCTTCCACTTGTCCAAATGCCTTGAATTTTTTTGTGATGATTATGTGATGTGTGCTGTTTAGCCATGACTTTTTATTGAGATTTATTGAATCATTTTTGAGTTGATGTGAATTGGTTCATTCTGTTTGCTTCTATGAGCTTTGAACTTGCATGCCTTGCCATGATTGCTTTATGAAATGATTTTTGTGAATGTTATGGATATGAGACCACTTGGATTTTGTTCTTAATTAGTTTAATTTGATTCATGCCAATTTTCATGTTCTGTTTTGAACTATTTCTCCCTCTTTGACCCTAGGCCATGTCCTAGTGGTTAGTGCTTATGTTTGAGTTGTGTTTTCAGGACAAGAAGCATAGGGCCTTGAGGAGTGTGATTCATTTGCTCATTTGGATGGATATTTGATTGATGTTGATTAACATTAAGTTTTTTTGTAGGTGGATTAGCTCCTTTGAGTTGAGCTTGTGCTTTGCTTGATGCATTGCTTGTTGTCTGTTTGTACAATTAACTGTTGACTTTTAGTCTGTCTGTTTGACTTTTTGAGTTGTGTATTGACTGAGTTAGATTGTTTTCAGGTACATTAGTTGCTATAGTTCATTGTGAACTTGCTTTTGCTGTTGCTTGGTTGCCTAACCAATTTGAGGTATAATGTCTCTGACTCCATGTAGTCTGGAAGACCTGGCCTGTTATTTGGTCAAGCACCTGTCTGAAGTCCTCCTTAAGAGGCAATGCTTGTGTTTGTTTATGTTTGTGCCAAGCAGGAAAAGACCTCTATGAGGCAATTGGCAGATAAAAGAGATGTGCAATCCATCTCCTACTATTCAGTTGAGTCATCCCTTTGCTCACACAACTGGTGTTGACGCATTGTGGATATTAACCCAAGATCTATGTTGAGTCAGTCATAAGTGTAGAAGGGTTCCAACTTTCTGAACCCACACTTTCCTCTGTCTAAAGCTCTCCCAGGCCAGGGATAAGAGCTGTGAAGTCTTATCTTCACTTCCAATTTCATCTGCTTCACCCTAACTCTCAATGTTAGGGTTAAGAGCTAACATCACCTGATTACAGTTGGCTTGTGTTTCACAGCCTAACCCTTGTGTGAGACCACTTTGTTTGTATATAGTGTGTGCTATTTGTGTGATTGATTGCTTTTTCCTGTGCTGTTTAGGATAGCTTGCTCCCTGTGCAAGTTAGATAGCAACCTTAACTTAGGGATGATATGCATGATAACATCTAGGCTCGAGTCGTAGTCTCCCTAGTTGTGTCTCCCTTTGTATCTGGTTAGGCTAGTCCTTTGTCCCTGCGTAGGGGAACTACGTCGCCCTGATCCTCATACCAGATGAGGTACGTAGGCAGGAGATGAGCTGATCTCTCCGGGCGCCCTTTTTGTTTTGTTTGTGTGAGTTGTTTCTCCTTTTCTGGTTGGAGTCTGACGTAAGTCCAGCGATTGGCAGTTGGTTTCCTGTGTGTGTGTTTAGGTTCGGAGTCTGATGTAAGTCCAGCGATTGGCATTCGGTTTCCATGTTTGCCTGTTTTGTGTGGAGTCTGACGTAAGTCCAGCGATTGGCAGTCGGTTTCCTGTGTGGTTTTGTTTGGCGTGCGTTAGCTGAGCTACGAGTGCTCTGATTCTTCTTTAGTCCGAGAAGATACGTATGCATAGGATGCGACATCCTAGCGAGCACGTTTCCCCCTGTCCCGAACTACATCGACTCTGATGTCTGTGCCTGACAGACTACGTAGGCCCAGGATGCGATATCCTGCCGAGTCAGTTTCTTTTGTTTTCTTGTGTCTCTTTCAGCCAGTGTTTGTTTGTTTGTGAGCAGTGTTTTAGCAACCATATTCCTTCCTTTTGTGCGTGGATCCCGTCGAGTACGACGGATGCGTAGGGGTGCTAATACCTTCCCTTTGCATAACCGACTCCCGATCCCATTCTCTTTGGTCGCGAGACAATGTCTTTTCCAGGTTTACTTCGAGCGTTTCCTTTCCCTCGTTTGGGATAAATAACGCACGGTGGCGGCTCTGTTGTTTTGTTTTCCCGCCGGTTTTTCGCGTAATGCGACACTTGGGATGCTTGAATTACATTGCCCGATTTATCTCCCATTTGACTACTACTTGCAAACCCATCTTCAAATTACTGAGGAAAAATCAAGAGATAATAAGGAATGATGAATGTCAAGAAGCTTTTGACAAAATCAAGAAGTATCTCCAAGAACCTCCAATTCTGATGCCACCAGTTGAAGGAAGACCTCTAATAATGTATCTGACCGTGTTAGAAAATTCAATGGGGTGTGTGCTGGGGCAACATGACGAGTCTGGTCGAAAAGAGCATGCAATATACTACCTTAGCAAAACGTTTACCGACTGTGAAACAAGATACTCACTGCTTGAGAAAACTTGCTGTGCTTTGGCTTGGGTTGCTCGTCGACTAAGACAGTATATGTTGAATCATACCACTTTATTGATTTCTAAGATGGATCCTATCAAATATATATTTGAGAAACCTGCTCTCTCCGGAAGAATAGCAAGATGGCAAATGATTTTAACAGAGTATGATATCTAGTATACTACCCAGAAAGCAATCAAGGGAAGCGTGTTAGCTGATCATTTGGCTCATCAAGCAGTTGATGATTACCAATCTATGAATTTTGAGTTCCCTAATGAGGATGTTATGCTTGTTACGGATTATGAAGAACCTGGACCGGATGAAGGACCCGAACTGGGATCCCGATGGACTATGGTTTTTGATGGATCTTCTAATGCATTGGGCAATGGTGTTGGTGTTGTAATTATTTCTCCCAAGGGTTGCCATACGCCTTTCACTGCTAGACTATGTTTTGATTGTACCAATAATATGGCTGAGTATGAAGCATGTATTTTGGGACTCAGAGCTGCTATAGACCTGAGAATCAAGTTTTTGAGTGTGTACGGAGACTCAGCCTTAGTAATCAGTCAGATCAAAGGAGAATGGGACACTAAACATCCGAATCTCATCCCTTATTGAGAGCGGGTGTTGACATTAATCCCATACTTTGAAGAGATTACATTCAAACACATTCCACGAGAAGAGAATCAGTTGGCAGACGCATTGGCTATCATGTCATCTATGTTCAGAGTCAGATGGGACAATGAAGCTCCCATGATCACCATTAAACGATTAGATGAACTAGCATATTGTTATGAACTTAATGCTGATGAAGTAGAAGAGAAACCTTGGTTCCACGAAGTAAAAAGATATTTAGAAACTCAGGAATACCCTGAAGGGGCATCCATCAATGACCGAAAATTTCTGAGGAAGTTCTCCGCTAAATTCTTTTTGAGTAATGGAGTATTATACAAACGTAATCATGATTCAACTTTGCTTCGCTGTGTGGATAAAAAGGAAGCAGAAAAGATTATGGAAGACATGCATGACGGTATTTTTGGGACTCATTCTAGTGGACATACGATGGCCAAGAAGATTCTGAGATCAGGGTATTATTGGTCTACCATGGAAGTTGATTGCCACCAGCACTCCAGAACTTGTCACAAGTGCCAGATCTATGCGGACAAAGTACATGTACCTCCTGCTCCATTGAACGTGTTGACAGCCCCTTGGCCCTTTGCAATGTGGGGCATTGATATGATTGGAGAGATTAAACCTACTGCTTCTAATGGACATCGTTTCATTCTTGTTGCTATTGATTACTTTACAAAGTGGGTAGAGGCAGCCTCATTTGCTTCTGTCATCAAGAATGTGGTGGCACGGTTCATCAAGAATAGTCTTATTTGTCGGTATGGCATCCCTGAAAGAGTTATCACTGATAATGGTACTAATTTGAACAACAAGATGATTACTGAACTCTGCACGCAGTTTAAAATAAAACACCATAACTCTTCTCCGTACCGGCCAAAGATGAATGGCGCCGTAGAAGCTGCTAATAAGAATATTAAGAAGATTATACAAAAGATGACAGTAACATACAAAGACTGGCATGAGATGTTACCATTTGCTCTTCATGGTTATCGCACTTCAGTACGCACTTCGACAGGGGCAACTCCTTTCTCTTTAGTCTACGGAATGGAAGCCGTTTTACCAGTGGAAGTTCAGATTCCCTCTCTAAGAATTATGAAAGATGCAGGCTTAGATGAAGATAAATGGATTCAGACTCGACTCGATCAGATAAATTTGATTGATGAAAAGAGACTTGCGGCTGTTTGTCATGGGCAGATATATCAGAAGCGCATGACCCAGACATTTAATAAAAAAGTCAAGAGACAGGTGTATCAAATTGGCGACTTGGTGATAAAGCGTATCATTCTACCACAAGGTGATCCTAGAGGCAAATGGACTCCAACATATGAAGGGCCATTTGTAGTTAAGAAGGTATTCTCTGGTGGAGCCATAATGCTTGCTACAATGGATGGCGAAGATTTCCCGCATCCCGTGAACGCGAATATAGTTAAAAAATACTACGCATAAAAGAGACCCGCTAGGTCGACATATCTAGGAAAAAGTAAGGGCATCCCGGCGAACCAAAAGGGTTCGGGCAAAAATTAGGGGTAAACATATAAAAATGTACACCCGCCAAGTCGAAAACCTGAAAAGGCGGCTTGGGCAAAAAAGGGTATCCTGGTGGACTGAAAACCTGAAAAGGCGGTCCAGACAAAAATTAGGGATTAAAGCGTATGACTATGTCCTGTTCTCGGTCAGCTTCACCAAAGCCAAAGAGACTGAACAAGTCAATCACTTCTATTTGACAACAAGAGATGAGATGCTTGAAGACATAATAGAAGTAGTAGAATTAAAATCAATAGGACTTTTTTTTTCATAGCTGTTTTTTCTTTGCTTTCTTGACAATTTCCTCTTACTAGGATTTCTGTCTCCTTGTATTAAAATTGCTTGTTTATAGGCCCTCTTTCAAAATCAATACAATTTTATTTCCAAAAAGATACTTTTGTTTTACTTTCTCCGTTTTGTTTGCATAAACGTCCATTGATTTAATTCGAATTAATATATGCATTTGAATATGATTGATGTTTACCGAAAATACATGCATAAAATAGAAATAGCAATTACTAAAAGACTTTAGGATCAAGGATAAGGTTTAACCATGCGTTCTAACAAATCCGGTTGCAAATCCTATTCCCCAGCAAAACCAGTTATTCCCAGAAGAAATTGGCACTACTAGACAGACTGGTCATCTCTTTTATCCCCAGTCAGGTTCTGTTGAATATTTCTACCATCAGACAGAAATCAAATATCCCCAGCTAAGAAAGGGTCATCAATACAAATATCTCCAACCAGAATATCGGGATTTATTTTCCCATGGCAAAAATTTTCAGACGCATAATTCATTCATGCATCATTTCACAGCATAGACATGCATGCAATGTTCACATTTATTTTCAAGAGCATAAAACATCTCATGCATCATGACATGGCATGAGGCTAACTCTTTTTTTTCCAGGTTAATTATCCTTCTGATACAGTCAAAATAAAGATTCCTTCAGACGAATATCTTTATCGATTACATTCAAGATTCAGACACATCTTTCAGATATAATTCATATGAATATTCATTCTGACAACATTCTGATATCCTCCTAATGATGGCATCTTTAAGCCCATCCCAGACATTTATTGCAAATACAACATATACAAATATTATCAGATATAGCCTAACGTACGACTCATTCTGATTCAGCCTAACGTATGGTTCCTTCAACTGTTCCAATACGGTCTAGCGTACGACCCATTTGGATATTCATCCCCTCAGATACTACCTAGCGTACGGTACATTCTGAAATGTAGTCTAGCGTATGACTACCCCTTTTATCATCAGATACAGCCTAATGGACGACTCATTCTGTTACTCAGATACGATCTAGCGTATGATCCATTCTGATCTTTTATCCTCAGATACAGCCTAATGGACGGCTCACTCTGCAACTCAGATACAGTCTAGTGTACGACCCAGTCTGGCTCTTCTCATCAGATACTACCTAGCGTACGGTACATTCTGAAATGTAGTCTAGCGTACGACTACTTTTTATCGCCAGATACAGCCTAACGGACGGCTCATTCTACTACTCAGATACGATCTAACGTACGATCCATTCTGATCTTTATTTCTCCAGATACAGCCTAACGGACGGCTCACTCTGCTACTCAGATACGATCTAGCGTATGACCCATTCTGATCCTTATCTCATCAGGTTCAACTCACCCTAATATCACCTAATGGATGACTCATTATACGGTCTAGCGTACGACCCAGTGTGACACCCATGTCTTCAGATATGGTCTAATGTACGACGCGCTCTGAAGCTCTCATCATCAAACTTTCTGGATGGCATCTTTAAGCCCATCTCCATCAAGACTATCTTTTAATTAACAAGTGCAAATTTTTGGGGCATTCTAAGTGTTCAATAATCTTCCACCTCCAGATCACGAATGGCGTACATACCATTCTAATTCTCTCGGTTTAAGAATATTGAACAGGGGCAGCTGTCATACCCCAAAATTTGCCTGTTAATTTTTATGATAAATTGATTCATGCATGACATTCATTTCACATTTGCATTCATTCATTAGCATACATTCTCATATAAATTATAAATTTTAATTTATTTATTATTTGATACAGATATAAAAAATAATAATAATTTTGGTTATCTGTATGATATAAATAAATTATATATATATATATATAAATAAAATAGTTTTAATTTAGTGATAAATAAAAATAGATTTGAATTTTAATTGTATAATTAAAATTTTAAATTAATTTTATTTGTTAAAGCTCATTAAATTATAATAACTATTTTTTTATAATTTAGTGACTCATGTTCCATTTATTCATTATTTATAAATAGTATTTATTTAGTAATTCACGTTTTTTACTTAATAAAATTTATTTATAAGAGTAACTTTTTTTTTAAAAGGCCATAAATTATAAAATAATTTTGGTTGATATAAGTAAGAATAATTTTGATTTTTTTTAATGATGAAAGTAAAAATAGAAATAGGTTTAAATTTTAATTCAATTATGTAACTAAAATTTAAATTAATTTTTATTTGTTAAAAGTCAATTGAATTATTCATTATTTGTATTTAATAAATATTTAGCAAGGTTAAACCCTAACTCTCCTAAAGTATAGGAAGGGATCCAAATATTTAGCAAGGTTAAACCCTAAAGTATAGGAAGGGATCCAAATATTTAGCAAGGTTAAACCCTAATCCACACCATTATAAATACTTCATATGGCTGCAGCGAGAGGAAGAGGAGGGAAAAGAGGAGAGATACAGCAGAAGAAGATACACAAGGCAAGACAAAAGCAAGAAGATTCACGGGCAGAGAAAAGAGAAGCAACCATAAAACACTCATAGCCTGAATAAGAACAACACACATACAGTGAGCAAGCTAGAAGAATCAAATCCCCAGTAAGTGTTCATTATGGAATTTGCATCCAGCATGATTACCTTGCAATACTCCTTAATTCATGCATGAATAATATTGGTTTAATATATATATTGAGATGATGTATTCATGGTTTGGTGGATGTTGATATTGCTTTATTCAAGTATGCATCTGTTCTTGATATGTCATAGCATGTTGGAGAAATTCTGTTTGCATGATTAAAGAATTATATCTGCCATTTAATTATTATTATATGAGTGTTGTTTCTAGCATGATTATGTTTATTTCACATGATTTTCTTACATAATAATGATGATCATGATATAATGGTGATAATATAAATCCTTGGTTGTCTTTAACATGTATGTGTAAGGTTTGTTTTATCATTATCACTTGCAGTAAAGAGAACTAATACATGAGTAAAATAATATAAGCTTCTTGATTTGTGCATGACTATTTTTATTATTGCATGATGATTACATATGATCTTATTTTATGTGTGTGGTTGAATATAAGATGAAGTTACATGTTTGTTATATTCACATGAAAGAAACAGCATGAGAAAAAATAAAGTAGCTTGCCGTAAGAGAGAAAGCTGCAACATGCATGGTGGTGTTGTGTCAAAATGGAAAAATCCATTTAGAATTAATATATATTTTAATGAAGGCGAATAAATAATGAATGGACCAACATGGCTCGTTGGTAGCTCCCCCCTCACTGCAACGTAGAGGTCCTGGGTCCGGGCCCCCAGGACCTATTTTTTAGCTTTTCAGTTTTTTTACTATGTTTACTCCCTTTCCACTATAATTAATTCACCACTATTTTTCTATTATTAAAATAAAAACCCATTAATTAATTTTCTAATTAATATATTATATTGGTTATTTAAACTAGGATATAATTTAATCTAGTTTATTAATTAAATTTTCATATATCACTTAATTAATTAAAATGAGCTATTTTGAATAATAAAAATCTAATTATATTTTTTTTTCTCTTTTCTTTTAAAATTTCTATCAATTTAGTCTAAGTTTTTCCATAAATTCATAAAAAAAGTTTCTATTATTATAGACCAAAAATATTCTTAATTCATTCTTAAATTTAGTTTATTTATTTCATTTGTCATGAACTTTCTATACCCTTTTAATTTTGTACTCGTTAATTAAGATTTAGATATTTTATATCCCCTTTTAAATTACGTACCCCCATCCTGAAGCCATGTAATAGCGTAGTCTTATTTTTCGCACTTTAATTTTTTCCATACTGTGAATATAACTGTCTACATGTATGCTAATAGGATTGCATGGAAAGATAAATAATCGAACTTAGATAAATTAATTCAAGATAATATATCCGAATCCAATCATTTCCACACTTGCACCTCTAGGGTAACCCTCTCTTTGTTGCCTTACGATATTACGGTCATGTCCCGCGAATGTGGGGATACCCTTAGCAAAGACCCTTTCGATTAAATCATCATCATCCCTAAACAGATAAGTCATAGTCCCTTCGATCAAAAGGTCAATGTCCCTACAAGATAAATCATAGTCCCTCGAACGTTGCCTTCGAATATATGACCTTGTCCCTCGAACGCTGCCTTCGAATATATGGCTTTGTCCCTCGATGACCCTTCGTTGTAGCCTACGATTAAATGATGATCGTCCCTTCGAATGCTAAGGTATCCTTACAAATGTTGCCTTCAATGACCAATCGACGACCCCACGATGTCCCTTTACATCCAAAGGATAAGACTACTTACTTCTCAATAGTAAGGACAGTTTTACCCTCCTAAGGATAGGAAATACCTATAAAGACCTTGGTTAGGTATAACTCTTAAATGCTTGCTCACAGCTTAAAATACTTTTCACACCTCACACTTTTCAAAACATCTTTTAGAAAATCACCACTTGGTATACATTCGCACCAGAATCATCGCCGAGTTATATTTTTCTAAACATCTTTCAAAATCAAACGAGATAAACACTTTGTATACATTCGTACAAGAATCATTACAAAGTTAAACTCTCATTTCAAAATATTTTCTAAACACACCATATTTCTCAAACACTTTCTCAAACAAGGAAAACATAAGTGAGTTAAGCAATTAAGAGCCCATGGATAACCATGGATACAAAGGGTGCTAACACCTTCCCTTTGTATAATGTACCTCCCGAACTCAAAATCTAATCAAGGTCTTTCCCGTTCCTTTCCGCTTTTCCTTATTGGATAAAAGAAAAGTCGGTGGCGACTCTTGCTATCCGCAACATTGCTTTTCAAAGCAAAAACACAAAGTCAGTTCACCGTATCACACCAAGTTTAATAATAAATTTAAGTTTAATATTTGCATGAAATTAAGTCTCTCTCTCCACACTCAATTATTCACCACCCTTGCGGTTACAAGTTTCAACATTTGTCATTAAGAGCCTGGTTCGATCCATCAAACACCTAGTATGCGAAAATGACATTTGTTTCTAATGAAAAAATTCATGCAAATCTCTCAATTCTCGATGCGAAGAATTACGACATGTGATGCAAACAAATGGAGGTGTTGTTTGACTATCAATATGTTCTTAAAGTGATAAAGAACGAGGTAACTGCATTTGTAAAAAGTGCAACTGATGCACAACGGTCTAAGCATAACGAGGAGAAGACGGAATATTATAAGGCGTTGTTTTTTATCCATCAATGTGTTAATGTGGATAATTTTTAGAAATTTAGTGATTGGAATCTTCGAAGCAAACCCGGGGAATCTTGGAGAAGGCGTAAACATAATCTGAAAAGGCGAAGGTTGTGAGGTTACAAACTCACAAGAGGAAAATAAAGTTGATTCAAATGGAAGAAAAGGAAACAGTTTGCGAATTCACAACGTGAATCACAAGATAGGTTAACCAAGTAAAGGCGCATAGACAAACAATCACGGAGCAATATATTATCGCAAAAATCTTGTGCTCTTTGACGCCGAGATTTACAATATAGTCGTTGCGAAAGAGGAATCGAAGGATCTCGTGTCGATGAGCAAAAAGGAGTTACAAAGATCTCTTGAATCATATGAGAAGAGAATTGAGGAAAGGAATGTGTGAGTGCGTCTTTCCATTTAATATGTTTTATATGATGTCAAAACTAGGACATTTTAGCGTTTATGTACATTGGACGGTATCATCTGATTCTAGTTGTGCATTTTAGATATTTTAGCATTAGGAAACATGTTAACATGTTTGGAAATAGTTTAGAAAATATTCATGCATCAAGAAGGATTTTATGCATAAAAAAATTCATTTTTGTGTGGAAAACAGTCTACAGGTCGACACATACGACTATAGGTCGACATATAGAAGAATTTTTTTCAGCTACTGGTCGACACATACGATGCATCAATCGGCTCATGAGTTGCAGTATTGAAGCTTGTAGGTTTTGTCCCATGTATCGCCTCTACAGGTCGGCACATAACATGTATAGGTCAACACATGACTTATATAGGCCGACCTATAGATCAAAAATCTTGAAAAATTCCATTTCTTTCTATTTCTTTTGCTTCTCACTTATTTTACATATATATACTTGATACATGCATCATTGTCTAGTAAGGTTTCTAGTGAGTAAAACCTATATGAAATCAGGATTTCAAACCATTCTCATCATCTTCAATATCTCTTTTATGCATACACACAATCAAACTACACCTAATCATTTTTTGATTGGGTGCCATCTAGATTAGAGTTGATAACATCCAATGTAGGTTGATTGACCGTAAAATTGGGTTGAGAACTTTGAGGATTTCAAATTAGAAAACCAAGGTGGGATTTTCCTTCAAGATATTTAGGGTTTGAAGGTTTTAGACAAGATAACTCAATCCGGATCCGACGTAGTGAATTCTTTGAAGAACAGGATATTATTGGCAAAGGAGTAGCGTGGGACGGTGGCTCCCATTGGTAAATCTTGGGTTTCAACAAGTGTGCGCTTGAAATTAATTCTATCGAGTGAAAGCTTTAAAGAACAAGGGGTTTCTTTCAAAGAAGTGGCGTGAGACGGTGAACTGGAGTGCCATTGTTGGATAATTAATCAATCTTGATCAAGGAAAGAGAAGGTGGTAGATCCGACATCAAGCCTAGGATTTGTATGGTTAGATTTCTACATCTCTCTTGTATTCATATATTTTACAATGTAAGATATATTACACTATCTCAATTCATATTCTAATTGAGGGCAGATGTACCCATAGCGAGGTCGACTAGGGAACTGCCTAAACAAATCCTTGTGTACTCTCTCTCTCTCTCTCTCTCTCTCTCTCTCTCTCTCTCTCTTTCATTTTCAGTTTACAAATTATCGATTGCATTGATCGGTTTGATCTATTTTATTTGGATCATAATTTTGAATACATTTTGAAATTGGTGTTGTTGTGTAAATCACAAACCATTGGGTTGTGATTGGATTTTTAGACCAATAATACCACATAGAATTCCAAACATTATTGATCGTACACTAAGTGTTAGACAAATTACTTCAATTGAATTTTCGTGTGAATTTTCAATGGAGATAGAATTTCCATATTACTTGGCATTCAACTAGTTGTGATTAGTTGTTGTTGATTAATTTATGAATCATTATCATACCATTGTCATTAATACGGATATCTAAGCTTTTTGATAGCGAGTTCAGTTAGACGATTTTTGATCCGGGATATTTGTAACTTGCTTTCGCACCATAAAATTTTTAAACTATATTTTGTCAAATTTTTAACTCGGGATCTGTTCACCCCCTATCTAGATCTAGGCCTATCGTCTAACAAGTGGTGTCAGGAGCACCAGTTTATTCCATGCTTAAGATTTGCTTATTAGACAATGGCTACCGAACCTAAAGGGGCGTAAAATAGAGCACCAATTTTTACCGAGGAAAATTATGGGTATTGGAAAGCTTGTATGCGTATCCATATCAACTCGATTTATAAGGGTGTATGTGACATCATCATCAATGGTCCTCATGAAATTACAATGACCAATGGTGAAGGCGTCGTCGTACCCAAACCGAAAAATCAATGGAATGATAATGATAAAAAATTATGGTCTTCCGATTAGAAAGCATAAAATATTCTCATATCCGTACTCGATGTTGATGAATTTTATTGTGTTTCCCATTGTGAAACCGCTAAGACTATGTGGGACGCATTATAAGCTACCCATGAGGGAACTAATGAGGTTAAAAAAGCTAGGATCAACACATTGAATCAAGAGTTTGAAATCTTTCGTATGAAGCAAGGTGAAACCATTTCCGAAATACAAAAGAGGCTCACACATCTTATTAACCGGTTGAATGCTCCAGGCAAGCCAATTTCCAATAAAATTACTACCAATAAGATTTTGAGATGTCTTAATAGGGAATGGCAACCCAAGGTCACAATAATGGAAGAGGCGAATGATCTTAAAGTACTTGATCTCACTACGTTGTTTGGAAAATTGGAAGAACATAAGCAAGAACTAACTTGCTTGGAAAAACACGAAAAAGAGCATGAGAAGAAGGTAAAGAAGCAGAAAGGTAAGGACAAGGTGGAAGAAAAAGTCTATTTCTCTAATGACTTCTAGTTCAAATTCATCAATATTGAGCTATATGATTGTGAAACAAAAGATGACAAGTATTCTAATGAAGAAGATATGAGTTTGTTCATCAAAAAGTTTAATAGCTACACGTGGAAGCATAGAGATAAGTACTCTGAAAAGAACCAAAGTAAACTTAGAAGGCTATCTAACTCTTCAAGGGAATATGAGAATAAGAAGAGTAAATATAGAAGTTCATGCTATAATTACGGAAAAATGGGTCATTATTGGCTGAAGTGTCCTATGAAGAATAAAGATAAAGATAAAGGCCATCACAAGAAATCTAGCAATTCTAGAAGAGTCTATGTTGCTTGGGAGAGAGAAAGTGATTCCTCAAGTGATGGAAGCTCAACTTCAAGTGTAGAATTTTCCCGAATTTGTCTCATGGAAAACAAAAAGAAGAAAAAGGTTGTAAGTCACTCTAAGCTTGAATCTACTCATGACTTATCTTATTCTCATTTACAAGAATATTTTGAAAATATACAAACACAAGCCATAAATGCTTTGAAAAAGTTATTTTAAAACAAAATAATGTTTTCACACTTAGAAGCTAAAACTTTGGAAAATGAAAAGAATATGGAAGATATTAGGAAATCTATGATAAATATTCTAAAATATAAAAGTGAGGATGACAAATCTTCATGGTTTGGTTGTGAAACTTTTGTCACATTTGGAAAAAAGAGTAAAAAACTCTTAAAGTCAAGGTGTATAAGGCTTTACAATCTAAGGTTACTTTTTCTATTAATACTTGTAAATATGATATGCTTCTCATAATCCTTATAGAAGGTATAGTTTTGTTGAAAAGGGTCCTAATAGAAAAATTTCATCTTCACATAACTTGTATTGTCATTATTGTTGCAAAAAGAGTCACACTATTGCAAAGTGCAAATTTAGGAGGATTTTTGTTCCTAAAGGAGCCTTTCAATGGTTGCCTAAATGCAACCAAGGTTTCATTAATCATCAAGGACCCAATGAAGATTGGGTACCTATCACTATTCATTGATCTTGCAGGGTAAATGTCTTGACTATGTAGAAAGCAATAAGGATTGTGTTACCAAGGAGATTAACTTTTAGTGTTTCTTTTAATTGGTAAAAATATGTTGATTATTCTTAATGTTTTCTATCCAAGAAAAAGTTTCGCAAAAGGTATTGTGTTTGATGATGTAGGTTTATCTTCAACAAGACATACCCAATTTCATCAAATTAGGGATTGATCAACCTAAGATGATAAAACATGAGGATGAGCAAGTTAATTATCATGATTGAACGAGATTGAAAGTACATTCATAAGGTTGATAATCAAGTTACTGAGATTCCTGGATACATTATTAATCACACTTTCAAGTACTTTTGAAAAGGGAAAGGTGGTAAGAGCGTTCATTTTCTTTAGAGTTTATGGCACGTTTTTCATATATTCCAACTTTCGTTCGAGAGTTCTTTGTGGAATGCAACTACATCCTCCGTCATTTTCCCGGTGAGGTAATATCGTTTCAATTCTTTTCTTGCTTTGTAAGTAAGTTCTTATTTTACCTTTTTATTTCTCAAAGGTATATGATATTGTGTGTATGATGTATGTTATGAGTGTTCACTTCTAAAAATTTCAAATATGAATATTGTGTGTTTCATTTTACATGTTTATAGTGGCCTTATTCTAAATGTCTTCATATTTGATCTATATCTTTTACCAGTTCTTGCTTACATTTATGTGTTTGCATGTTGTTAGCTAGAAAATCCTGAAAAACAATCATATGCATAAGTCTCTCATCAATTAGTCATACACGAGTCAAGTTGAGTCTTCCAAAGTCATTCCAAATTCACAAGTGTCAAATTTTTTAAGTTTTGGACATTACGTGTCGACACGTAATTTGTATAGGTTGGCACATAAAATCAAAATTTTTAAGTTTTCAAAATTCTTTCAGTATGTGTCGACACATGTGCTGGATATGTTGGCACATAAAATAATTTTTTTGAATTCTTTGGTATACACTTCAGTATGTGTCAACACATGACCTTGATAGGCTAGCACATGCATTTGAAGGTCGATTCATAAGCTTCATTTTGGTCAATTTCTCTTCATTTCCTTCACTCACATACATGCACCTAAATTCCCCAAACTTCTTCACTTCATCTTGAATCTTGTAAGTCATTCAATCCACATTAAGCCTTGTTATATTCATTTATCCCATATCATTAACCAAAATTTCTCCATCAAATCATTTGCATTTTCATCAATTATTCTCAATCCATCTCCAAAAACCCTCTTTCACACAAACTTTCAAAATTCCAATTTTTTCAATTGTTTGTGGTTTTTCTTCACTTCTTTGTGTATTTTTGTGATTGTGTGTCTTGTTTGAGTGTGTGGGTATTCATTTATCACTCATACTCCTTCACTTTTGGTTCACACATTTCATCAAACACTTGGTGTGCACACTTTCTTTGAATATTTTCCATGGCTCCTAAGCTTTCCAAGACCAAAGGTGACACTAAAGGAAAATGTAAAGCTAGTACATCGTCTTCTACTGTGGAAACTCCGTTTTCTTTGGTTTCTTAAAGGTGTGTTGAAGAATTTGAAGAGAAACATAAACATAGGCTTGTGGTGAAACAATATGTTTGAAAGGCAAGTGTGGTTAGTGGTTTGGATATCCCTGAAGTGGCTGGTATTGTTGCACATCAGTATATTGATTATTTTCTACTCCGGGTTGCATGCTAAGAACAATTCTTGCTTCAAGTTTACTACTAGTAACGTTGTTTATGAATTCACTGATGAACTTTGGAAATCCTTATTTGGTATAACTGTTGTTGATGTTGTTGCTGCTGATGATGAAGTTGATCCGTTAGTGACTGATATCCACACTTATATTAACTTTAAGTGGAACGTTCATGTAAGTGAGCTACTTAAAACTCCTCGTGCTGAAGGCTGTTATGATGCTATTACCACTGGGCATATGAAAATGGTTCCTAGAATCATGCTATGGCTAGTCTCTCATGTCTTGCGCCCGAAAAATGGCAGATTCTCTATAATCAATTTTGCTAAAATTCGTTTGGTGTATATATTGTTGAACAAGATCAAGATTAACTAGACACACTACTTTATCTCTTGTATGTTTGCTAGTTTTTCGTGTGTTTGAGAATGACAACCATCATCGTTATATGAGGTTTTATCGGGAGATGTGTGACTTCTTGGATCATCATTATGGTAACGATGGTTAAGGATGGTATAAGGGTATAAGACCGGTGCCCAGGGGATGTGGAAGAAGATGAAGTGTTGTTGAATGACGTGTTGTGATGTTGTTTTGATTTGTGTCTTTTGAGTCTCATTTTGTTATTGTGCATTTCTTAGAGTCATGCTTTGAGTCTTTATGCATTGTTATCTTTGATTGATTTATTTTGCTGCTGGTTATGTATTAACAATATTACTCACTTGTTTGAATTTGAGACTATGACTCCCAATAGAAATTTCAAGGTTAAGTTGAAGGTTATGGAGCATAGGTATCATTCTACCTCAACTAGTAGAAAAGAGTGGTTATAGCATTACATGGTTGGGCATCTCAACTTTAGAGATCTCAATGCCTTATAAAGGAACAAGATGGTTACCAGTATGTCATTGATCAACATATCGACTAAAATTTGTGAAAAATGTGTTCTTGCGAAGCAACATAGGGAAAAATTCAACAATGACACATGTTTTAGAACCAAGTGTCATCTTGAGGTGGTGTATTTAGATGTGTGGGACCAATGCACGTTGATTCCATTGGTAGAAATAGATATTTTGTCACATTCATTGATGATTATAGTAGAAAACTATGGATATACCTAATCAAGAGAAAGAAGGAGGTACTTAAAGTGTTCAAGAAGTTAAAGTCCATGGTTGAAAGGTAAAGGGGTCACAAAATCAAAGTTCTCAAATAGACGGTGGAGGTGAATATGACTCGAATGATTTTGGGAGGTTTTGTGATCATGAGGGCATTATACACAAGGTAGTGTTTCCTTAAAGATCATAGCAAAACAGGGTTACTGAAAGGAAGAATAGTTCAAATATGAAGATGGTGAGAAGCATATTGAAAGGGAAGAACTTGCTGAAAGAGTTATGGGGAGAAGAGGTGTCCAAAATTGCATATTTCTCGAATAAGTGTCTAACTAAGAAGCTTGAAAAGATTACACCGGAGGAAGCATGGTCTAGATTTAAACTGAATATGAGTCACTTGAGAGTGTTCAGTTTAGTGGCATATCGACATGTGTTAAGACAACTTAGAAAGAAGTTGGATGGTAAGGGAGAATTTATGATTCTTGTAGGGTATCACTCTATTGAAGGTTACAAATTGTTTGATGCAACAAACAAAAGGATCGTTATCAGCAAGGACATCGTTTTCGACGAAATTAAGCAGTTGCAGCAAAGTGCAACCGGTTGTCATAATATGTCAACTAGTTACACTAATGAAAAGTCCTTCCTGCAGTGGTGGAAGGTACAAAGCCAGCCCCTGTTGAAGCACGAACAAAAGATAATGTGAGGAGATCAACAAGACAAAGAAGTTTTCTTGCAAGACTCTAAGATTATGAGTTGTTCCAAGATAAAGAGATCAATGACTATGGTGGTTTTGTCTATTTTGAACTTATGGAAGAATTTGAACCTGTTAAAATAGAGGAGGATTTGAGAAGAACAAGACTTAGGATCTAGTTGATCTATCCGAAGGAAAGAAGCCAACTGGTTTAAGATGGGTGTACAAAGTGAAGGAAAATCCCAAGGGTGAAATAATCAAGCATAATGATCGATTAGTTTTAAATGGATTTTTGAAAAGAAAAGACATATACTTTGAAGAGGTATTTGCATTGGTGGCTAGAATTGAAACCATCAGATTATTTGTTGGGATTGCAAATAACAACAATTGGTCCATTTATCAAATGGACATGAAATCTACATTTTTGAACAAACCACTTAAAGAAGAGGTTTATGTAGAACAGTCCCCTGGTTTTTTTGTGAAAAACCAAGAGTTAAAGTTCTATAAATTGAAGAAAGTGTTGTACGATTTAAAATAGGATCCAAAAGCTTGGAACAAGAGGATAAATAGTTTCTTAATAAATATTGACTTCAAGAAGTGTGTATTCGAACATGGTGTGTATGTGAGGAAAGATAAAAATGAACGGGTGATAATCCTTTGTCTATACGTAGATGATTTGTTGATTACATGCAACGATGAATTGTGCATTTCTAAGTTCAAGGATGAGCTTATGAAGGAGTTTGAGATGACCGACCTAGGCCTCATGACATACTTCCTTGATATTGAGTTTTACAAGTCCAAAATGGATGTGCTCATGCACCAAAGAAGGTATGCGCTTGAGATTTTGAAGAAGTTTGAAATGGAGCATTGTAATGCTGCCATTACTCCGATTGATTCGAGGCTGCAGTTTTTGAAGAATGAGGATAAGCAAGATGTTAATCCAACTCAGTATCAGAGGCTGATTAGATCCTTACGTTACTTGTGCAATACATGATCGAATTTGGCGTTTAGTGTCAATATTGTGAGAAGATCCATGGAGAGATCAAAGATGTCTCACTTGGCAGCAATCAAGAGGATTATGCGATACGTCAAAGGTTTGGTTGGTTGCGGAATTCTGTTTCCTACAATTGAAAAAGGCAGATAATGCAATTTACTCTGATATATTGATTCTAATTGATGTGGAGATAAAGATGATAGAAAATCTACACTTGTATACATATTTATATTAAAAAAATACCAATCTCTCGGTGTTCGAAGAAGGAAACGGTAAATGCACTCTCTTCTTGTAAGACCGAGTACATTGCAACTTCGTTGTGTGCGTATCAAGCTGTGTGGTTGAAAAATCTGTTGAAGGAGTTGTGCAACGAAGATGGTGACACCGTAACACTCATGGTTGATAATGTTTTCACTATAAATCTTGCTAAGAACCCCATCCACATGAGAGAAGCAAACATATTGAGATGAAGTTTCAATACTTGAGAGAATTTAAGGAAGGTTGAAATTGAGATATTCTAGAAGTGAAGACCAAGTGACCAATTTTCTTACCAAAGAAGTCACAATTGAGGTGTTCAAGAGATTGAGGAAACTAATGGGCATGGAAGACTTGGAGCAGATGAATTGAGATGGTATGTTAAGAGATAAAAGCTAATTCACGTGCATGTAGTCGATTGCACTTTTATGCTAATCGATTTTACCTGAAACTTTTTAGTTAAACATTGAGTCAGTAGCTAAGTCCAACTGGTTGACATAATATGTCAACCAGTTACACTTATAAGTTTTCAGTTTTATTTATTTGATAATTGTACCCCCATCTTGTTTAGTTGTATTTACACCCTTCGGGTATCTTATGAATGAATTAATCCACATATTTTTCACCCTCAATTATTTTCTTTCTCATTCTCACCCACTGTCTCCCTCTCCACACTCTACTATCCTTGTGGTTACAAGTTCCAACCTAAACCATACAATATGCATTTTAAAAGTAGACTAAGTGACCACCAAACTAACCTGAAAAATAAAGCACAGACCTCCATCCAAAATTTGCCTCCAAAAAATCTTCTGAGAAAACTTTTCTTTGAGTAGCTGAGAAATAAAGTGTCATCTTCCAAGAACACTGTTGATTTTTGAGTACTCATGTAAGTTCATATGACTTTGAATGAAACCAATCTCCAAAGGTTCCTTAAAAGTTCCAACCACACACATGTAGAACTCGTCCAAAGGTTCATGAATAACCTTGCCATGAAGCGACGTAGGAATGCCACTAACCGTAATTTCAAATTACAAATCCTAAACAAATATAAGAATATGAAAGAGAAAACCCAAAATATTGAATGATATGGAAACATCCAAATTTCGTTAACCTTTAAAAGTCGTTAACATATATTCATAATATGTACAAGAATTTCAAGCCCATAAGTATAGATGCAACCATCATTTTTGATAGCGATCTCTTACTTAAGAGACATTAGTATTCAACAACTTACATTTCAAGAAGATAAATACATTTACATGAGAAACACTATAAAATAGAAAGTTGTACATAATCTTACACCACTCATGGATTCTCAACATGAACCTTTCTCTTCTTCTTGAAGCCAAAAGGAGTAACCTCACTATCACATGCATCTGAACCATGCCAAACTAGCCTAGGCAGATACCTTCTAAAATAGAAATTATTGGAGCTAAGGTGAGAGCCCTCAAGCACATCAACCTGTGCAAATCCTGGCCGCCAATCGTCATTCCCGACTAACTTGAGGTACAAGTAACAGATGGGAGACTCAACACATGGCGCCGTGACGACAAATTGATCGACCATGCACGCTTGAAATGGTTTTCTTGGGATGTCATCAAGAACATCAGGCTCCAATGGGTCAACTTGTCTTAGATGCTTGGAGTTTAGGTGTCTAACCAATATTTCACTTGAGTTTGTGTCTCCAAATCTTAGGCTCACATGGTTTGAGGTTTCACCTCCCCATGTACATGTGGTTTGTATTGTGATGACATAGGTGCAAGTTTTCTGCAATGTTCAAAGACAAAGTTTGTTAACAAAATTATTTTAATTGATGATACCTAGACGCAAAAATAACAAGGCCATGTTTTAAAAAACCGGACGGCGACCACTAAAATGGCGGCGACAAAATGTCATTCACAATTTTTATATTAAAGATTAAATTTTAGTTAATTCACACTACGACGACCACGATTAATGTTGTGAGATCTGTATCGATCGAAATTGCGAAAGCCTTTACGCGACCGCAACCTTTTATAGATATAATATTATTACCTTTTGTAGTGGTGCTTCTAGACTCTCACATCCGACTACAATAACATGCAAAAGCACACAACAAAAGAGGAAATATCCTCCATTGTTCTTCACCAGCTCCATTTTGCCGTTTTCCAAGTATATACAAAGATATGAACATTTTGTTGCACTTACGCGTTTTAACTTAGAATATATAGATAAATATTCCGATTTTTCATTCTTAACTTGACTCACTCGTAAAGTGCATATTACTGAATATTTAAATGTATTATAGCTCTATATGTTCTTCTAAATGAAAAGAGGTTTCTTTAATTTCACTTATGCTTCTTCACTTTACCTGAGCTTAATTTTTTCTTGATTAAGGGAGAAAGTATCTTCTGGTTAATGCTAATCCATTGTCGGATTAAAGGTTAACTAAAGTTAGATTCCCGCACATTAGTATAAAGTAATAATTAAATTTCTCCTAATTAATGTTGTAGAATATTTTCCCCCTACTTTTGTTTTTCACTTCTCTCTTTCTTTTTTACCCGGTCAACAAATTCTCAATACCATTACTCTTAAGAGTGTAATCATTTCGCTTTGAATCGATTTTTGATAAAAGAATCACTACTATGGAAAATAACTATCGCATTGGACCAATCATTGTGAGGTAAGGTGTGATTGTAGGTATCACAATTTTGTTGGTGCACAAGGTGAAGAAGATGGAGATGAAGGAAGGGAGAGAAGAAAGAGAGAGAATAACAAACTCTAACTATCTTCCAGTACAATTCCACTTATGGTTACACAGAGAATGATTACTCCACTACTTTTGCGTACAGTGTATTACATTACTTAATGGCTAAGCACACTACTCACTTATATACACAAACAATAATCTCACGTATGCTTGCTTCTCCCATGCAACACTGAGTTCTTGGCAAGAATGATTGCAAACTTTTTATCAATCCCCAGCTTCAGAGACTTGTTTACCTTGATCTTCAGATCCTTCAGTAAATTCAGAAGGTAAACAGCTTGGCATGCAGCCAGAACACCTGCAATGTATTCAGCTCCACAGGTTGAGAAAACAACAACTGGTTTCTTCTTGGAACACCAAGAAATATGACCTTCCATATATTTAAACAAATATCTAGAAGTACTTCTTCCGTCAACTTTGTCTCCACACCAATCAGAGTCTGAGTAACACATTAGCTATGAACTAGTCTTTTTTCTAGAAGGGAACAAAACTCCATACTTCATAGTCCTTTTAATATACCTCAGAATCCTGACAACAGCTTGGTAATGAGACCACTTTGGTTTACTCATGAATCCATATGGCTTATGTTTCACCTTGAAAACCCATCTGACCCTGATGGCTTTCTTGTCATTTGGAAGTTCAGTTACCTCCCAAGTCTTGTTTCTTTCTATAGCTTCAAGTACTTCTTTCATGGTCTTCATCCACACTTTCTTCTTGAGCGCTTCTTTAGTACTCACTGGTTCAAAGTCCACTAACATGGCACTGCATGACTTCTCTCTTAGAGTCTACTTCAGTATATTGTAGCATGTAAAACTCTACAAATCTTCTTGGAATGTTTTTGATTCTTTGTGACCTCTGAACTTGTTCAGAATCTTCTTCGGACCCTGGAACAATATCAAATACTGGAACCCCAGAAGAAACCACCTTCAGAGGCATGACCATCTTCAGAGTCTAGAATATTCTTAGAGTCTAGATCTCCACCAGAGTCTGAATCACCATTTGAATCAGAATCAGAATCAGCTTAACCTTTAGAGTCAAACTTGCCTTTAAAGTCATACTCACCTTCAAAGTCACCTTCAGAATCATTTTTTGATTCTGACTCATCTTCAGAACCTTCAGAATCTGAAGTATCTTCAGAGGTTAACTATACACCCGAGTTGGATTGAGATTTACTCCTATATCACGCTTCTGATTCCTTCAAAATGACATATCTACTGAATCCAATCTTGTTAGTGACAAGACAGTATAACATATAAGCACATGTACTGTGGTACCCTATAAGCAACATAACTATGCTTTTTCCATCAAACTTTATTCTCTTATCATTTGGAACATGTTTGTAACAAACAGAACCAAACATCTTCAGATGGTTCACACTTTGCTTATCTCTAGTCCACTTCTTTAAAGGAACAATTTCATATAGCTTCTTGGATGGACACCTGTTGAGCACATATGCTAAGGTGGCAACAACTTCTCCCCACAAGGTGTGAGGTAGTTTCTTCTCCTTCAACATGCTCCTTGTCATATCAAGCAAAGTTTGATTTCTTCTTTCAACAAGATCATTGTGTGAGGAGTGTATGGAGCAGTCACATAATGCTCAATTTCATTCTCCTCACATAACTTTCTGAATTCTGTAGAGCTATACTCACCTCCATCATCAGTCCTGAGAATTTTTATCTTTTGACCACTCTAATTCTCAACCTTGATTCTAAATTTCTAAAATTCACCAAACAAATGATACAAAGTATATATTCTTGTGAAATCATCAACAAATGATACAAAGTATTTATAAGGGATACCCATGTCATTCTTGTGAACTCATCAAAAAATGATACAAAGTATTTATTCCCTCCAAATGGAGGTACTGGAAATGGTCCACACAAATCCGAATGCACCACCCCTAGAGCATGCTTTGCTCTTGGAGGTATTTTAGATGCAAATGGAAGTCTTAGTCTATTTCCTCTCATGCACACATTGCATGACTTCTATGGTTTCTTAATTGCAGGAATTCCATGTATCATCTTCTTTGAATTCAGATTCCCTAAGCTTTTGAAATTCGGATGACCAAATCTTTTGTGCCACAACTCACTTTCCTTCACAACACTTGTTGTACTAAGGCATTCAGAGTCTATAATTTTAACATTCATTTTGAATGTTTTATTTCTCCCTTGTTCAGAATTCATAATCAACTTCTGATTACAGTCATACAACTTCAGAAGATTGTCCTTCATGGTAACTGAAAATCTTTTCTCAATTAATTATACACTCATCAGATTGCTTTTCATGCCAGGAACATACCACACATTCTGAATCAATGTTGTTTTACCATTACTCAACACTACTCTGACATTTCCCATACCTTCAACATTGAGGTATTTATCATCAACACATTTGATCTTTGTCTTCTTTCTAGAGTCAAAGTTAACCAGCCATTTCTGATTTCCAGTAACATGATTTGAGCATCCAGTGTCTATATACCACCAGTCTGCCAAATATGCATCATCATATTCAGAAGCCATCAATAGCATAGATTCATGATCAGAATCTCCTCTCGCTACATTTGCTTCTTTTGACTTTCTTTCCTTATTTGAACAACAATCAGCTGCAAAGTGGTCAAACTTTTTACAATAGTAGCACTGAACCTTCCTCTTGTCATACTTCTTATTCACCTTCCGAGCACTTTTCTACCTTTCAGAAGTTGAGATTTCTGACTTTCGAACACCATAAGATCTCTTCTTGGATTATGACCAAGACTTCTTTTGATATTTCTTACCATAAGATGTTTCCAGAGCCTATAGATCTACCTCCATTTCAGAGTTTCTCTCATTCAGACGCAACTCTTGTGCCTCTATACTGCTTTGTAGATGTTCAATTCTCATGGTGTTAAGATCCTTAGAATGTTCAATTTCTACCACAATGTAATCAAATTGAGGAGTAAGAGATCCAAAGTACCTTCTCAATGATACTTTCTTCAGAGAGAGTTTCTGCACACGACTTCATCTCTTTATGATTAGAGTTACTCTAAAGATGTAGTCAGGTACCTTCTCATTGTTCTTCATGCTACGATTCTCATACTACTTGAATAAAGACTTAACCTTTACCTTCTTCACTGATGCATCGTTGTAGCACCATACCAGTGTGTCCCACGCAACCTTTATCGTCGTAAAATCATCAATTTCTTCAAAGGCGTTCACATCCACAGACTGATGGATGTAGAATAACGCCTTCTGACCCTTCTTCCTCAGATTACACTGAGGATTCCTTTGTGCATCCGTTGTATTTTTTGGAAGTGCAACCAGGACATAACCGTCATTGACGAAATCAAGAACATCTTGAGCGCCAAACAACACACACATCTGAATCATCCATTGATTCCAATTTTGGCCATCGAACACTAGAAGCTTGGTACTCATATTACCATTTCCGTTCATCTTCAATCTTGTGCAAATCAGTCAGATCTCATAAAATACTAATGTTTCCCAATCCCGCATAATCAAAAAATGTGATTTTGTTACAATTCTGATTTAGAAATTTAACATGAATTAAAGAAACGAGATTAATCACACAATGTCTCACCGTTCACTCGTGTTTCCCTATGGATTTGAACCGGAGCTCTAAATACCAATTATTGGTGCACAAGGTGAAGAAGATGAAGATGAAAGAAGAGAGAGAAGAAAGATAGAGAATAAAAAACTCTAACAAACTTCCACTACAATTCCACTAACGGTAAATAGAAAATGGTTACTCCATTACTTTTGCATACAACGTGTTATATTACTTAATGGCTAAGCACAATACTAATTTATATACACAAACAATAATGCCACATAGGCGAAATACTAAAATATTGAATTACCCTTCAACAACTTTCCACCATGGTCATGCGACTGTGATTATAAGTCAAGTAGCATCATACCTACCACAATAGTTACTTTAAGCAACCATTGTTTATGTCTCACTCTATCACAACAATTACTTTAAAAAACCGTTGTTTATGTCTCACTCTATCAAACCAATTACTTTAAACAACTCTTGTTGTATATCTTTTAATAAAATAAAAAAATACAGCAGTAGAACAACAACAACAACAAGAAGAAGAACAAAAACAAAAACAACAAGAACAACCAAAACTGCAATAAGAACAACAAGAAAAGAAAAACAAAAATAATAATAATAATAATAATAATAATAATAATAATAACAACAAGAAGAAGAATAACAAGAACAATAACAACAATAACAAAAACAAAAACAAAAACAATAACAACAACAATAACAATAATAAGAACATTAATAAGAACAACAATAAGAATATTAACAAGAACAACAAGAGTAACAAGAAGGACAAAAAGAACAACAACAACAACAACAACAAAAAGAATAACAACAACAACAAGAACAAAAACGACTAACATTGCTAACTTAAATCCATATTTTCCTTCTCCCATTCAAGTTGGAGTAGAGGTTATAGAGTTCTGAAATTTATTAATGAAAGTAATGATGTTTTTTAGTTTTGTTTATAGAAGAAATGATGTTTCAAGTTTGGTTTAGTGAAGAAATAGATAGTTGTAAATGGAAGAAGATGTTTATAGGTAGAAGATGAAGTTCATCTAAGCTGGAAGTTCATCTAAGTTTTAGGTTTCATGTGCATCACTATTGGTAGTGTCTTGAGTGTTGATACTCACTAAATGGACGACAAATATTTGTTTAAGAACGATGAAGAAACTCAATAAACATGCTTAATTTTATAAAAATGTAAAGAAATAAAATTGTACTTTTTACGAAGGTTACTTTAAATAACTGTTGTTGAATGTCTCAACCTATCACAACATATATTTTAAACAACCATTGTTGTATGTTTTTTATTAAATAAAAAAAAATTGTAGGTGCTAGGATTCAAACTCATGACCATACGTAATTTTTCACGACGGTTGGAAGTTCCAATTATGGTAAAAAGTGGCTTAAAATAAATAAAAACAAAAATGTAGGTGCTAAGATTCGAACTAATGACCAAGCGCCACTTTTCACCGCGGTTGGGACCTACGACTGTTTTGAAGTGTCTTTTAGTAAATACAAAAAAAAATCCCCCCCAAAAAATTATTACCACGCTTAACAGGAAGACCGTTGTAAAATGGGTGTTATGAAAGGTCTATTTTGTAGTAGTGAATGTATGAACCGATTATATCTCCATCAGTTTGATTTGATTCAATTTTTAGTATTTTATGAAAATGGAACCGAACTAAACTAATTTATTTGATCCGATTCGGTTTGGTTGATCAGTTTTAAACACTTTTTTCAAACATTATATTTGTTATGCTCTAAAATTATACGATGATCGAAGAGGTTGAATTCATGATATATAACGAAGGTTCAAGTCTTCTGATGCATTGGAGATGTGGATGACCTTGCAGATATGCACTCCAACACTCAAGTTAATAAATGAGTAAGAAGTTAAGTTTAAATAGATGAGGATTTAATTACCTAAATAAATGGTGCGCTCTCTTCTTTAAATAAGATAAGTAGTTAGCAACTGAACCCGCATGAGGGGGCACAAAATGCGGCCAATTGTCAAATCGACCTGGACGTCTAAGAGGGTTCATAGATGAGCTTCCTTGTTTGGAGGAGAAATAGAGATCACACGTTCCTCGCTTTCCATTAGCCTCTTCACTGCTATTGGACTTCTGTCCTTTTTGGGTTTATGGACAACCATAACAATATTCATATGTGTATTCTCTGCAATCATGTTTTTTGGCGTATGTTCTTCTATTATTTTTTTAAATAATACATTTCATATCATCTATTTTATGTATTTCATGCTCTACTTTTCAAACAACCACTACACCAAATAATATATTTTATGACAATTTTTTCACCTCAACTAACAAATAATCAAGGTTTAATACTTGGGCCTACCATGCTTTAAATTTTATTTAAAAAAATTCCATTTGTTTCCTCGGTTGGCTAAACAACCAATAGAAAAGGTCTCTCAAGGATCACACTTTCAATCCCAACACAATTTTATTTAATTTTCAATTGATGTTTTTTTAATTTCTAAATAAAATTTATTCCCTCATTTAAGGGAACAAACCGATAGAAAATATCACTCAGGGTCCATGTTTGAAATCTCAGATTTTTTTGTATTTTTACTTTTACTTTGTTTTTCAATTTTTGTTTTTTTTTTTTTAATTTTTAATTTATCTAATCCCTCAGTTGGGTGTTTTAAATGAGATGAAATTCCACCTTTACATTTCAATTGCATTTTTTAAAATTTATTTTTAGAATATCTAATCTCTCGGTTGAAGTTCCAATCGAGAGGAAATCTGATTTCCATATATTTTTCAAAATGAAACTCTTGCTTTTATTTAATTTTGCAACAATAATCTCATTTCTTCCGTCAAAACAAACTGTCCCGAAATCGAACGATACCCTAAACGATTTTCATTTTCATCTTCTCCATCAAAACACCATAAATGAAACTTGAAACTCAAATTTTATAAACGTGTTACGAAACTTCATCTCTTCCAACATACATACTTATTCAAAACATCAAATCATTCCTTCGAACACTAATAATGCCACTGAAGCACCATAGAAATTCAAAACGAATGAAAGACAACAAACTTGAACAAAGCTTCCATCACCATTGTCGTTTCTTCTTCATCATATTTTTAGTACGTAAATCACCTTATCCTTACATGTAAATTATAAATGTTAGTTTTTATTAGTGTAAAATATTTAATATTGTGATTGAAGGTTTATCTATGGTAGTAATATATATATATATATATATATATATATATATATATATATATATATATATATATATATATATATATATATATATATATATATATATATATATATATATATATATATTATATATATATATATATATATATATATATATATATATATATATATATATATATATATATTTATGAATTTAATTGAAATGCACTGACAGTGTAAAGATATTTTACACTGTCAATTAATTACAACCATTGATTTGTTAGAGAAGTTTGACTTTTATTACAATCATATATAAAGTAACACAAATGGATGATTGCGATGTATTGACAGTGTAAATTTTTTAACACTGACAATGTATAACAATTAATCTCTCTCTCTCTCTCTCTCTCTCTCTCTCTCTCTCTCTATATATATATATATATATATATATATATATATATATATATATATATATATATATATATATATATATATATATATATATATATATATATATATATATATATATATATATATATATATATATATTTATTGTTATTATTGTTGAGAGTAAAAGGTTTAACATAATCATGCATGTAACAAGTAAAAGAAAAAATCTCAAGTCACATTAGTTGTTGTTGATGTTGTGTTAAGTAAAATGTTTAAAGTTATTATTTTTGTTGAGATTGAAGTTTCTGGTACGTAAATCACTTTATCCATGCATGTAACTTAGAAATGTTGGTTTTTTATTGTAAAATATTTACTGTTGTGATTGAAGGTTTATTAGTGGTAGTATTATATGTTATTATTGTTCAAAGTAAAAAATTTAATGTAATCATCACTACGCCAAATAAGGGAAAAGAGGGCGCTTATTTTGGCCTATAACAGCGCTTTTAAGCACCCTCTAAAGTGGCGCTGGCATAGGTAAAGACAACGCTTTGTTTTCCTGGAGAAAGTGCTCTCTAAAGTGGCCCTTTAAGGGCCACATTATAGTGCACTTTCAGAAAAAAGCGCCCTTCTGGAGTGGTCCATAAAGGGCCACCTTAGAGGGCGCTTTCTGGACAAAGCGCCCTCTAAAGTTGTCAATGTAAAGTGTTTAGAGGGCACTTCCTACAGAAAGCGCCCTCTAAAGTGTTAGTTATTTTTAAAAAAGTTGTTTGAAAAATAGTGGGTATTTAATTGGGAACCTGTTCGCATGCTGCAAAAGTGTAAAATTCATATTGATTTCATCCTTTAATCCAATGTTATACACCATTAATCCATTGATATATACAACATGAATCCATTTATATACAACATTAATCCTCTATATATACAACATTAATATATTGATATTCATGCATGTACAACAACATTCCATACATATATGTACAACAACTACAACCTATATGATTCTATGATCAATAATGAATTGACACAATTCATCCTTCATTTCATCCAAATGAGCTCTTGAGTAAGATTTGTATTCGTCAAAGTACTACAATTAAGAGAATAAAACATATTCATGATTTAGTAACAAATTGGATGAAATATCTGATAATATTAAAATAAACCCTAAGTTATTATTCCATACCATTTTTGGGATGTCTATACGATTCAACGCAATGATATCTCTCATAAATCTCAATACAAAAAATCCGCAATCGATCGAATTGTTTTGCTGAGGACACTACACAGAAAAACAAACAAACAATATATATATATATATATATATATATATATATATATATATATATATATATATATATATATATATATATATATATATATATATATATATATATATATATATATATATATATATATATATATATATATATATATATATATAGTTAATTTCTTACAAACACTATTATAAGCAAAAATAAGAAACTTAATATATACCTGAACTCTGACCCAGGTAATGTCCTTCCTATTACGATAATTCTTTTTCGATCTAAATTTTAGTATTGCCCTAACAAAATAAAAACGTCTATTGAGATCAATCTGACAGACATAATTAAATATACAAATACACACGAATATTTAGGGGAATTTCACTTACGCGTCAACCGTCTTCTTCATACTCGGATATTTACTCCAATTACCCGGTAACGAATCGAGATAATACACCATTAGTCTCGAAAGATCCATAGCAACCAACAACCAGTGACCACTGTAAAATAAAACAAAAATTTAGATGCATGAAAATTTTCTACGTAAAAGATATACATAGATTAGAATGAAATTATTAGAAAGAAAATCTAACCCGTTGCCAGAATTAAATGTTAAAAAATACAAACTGGGTGTAGTATTATCGCCGGCCACCATGAATCTATCGACTAGTTCATTCATTACGGATGTTGGATTTTTCGTTATAAACGTTGTGTTGATACGGGAAGCAGCAATAAAATTGAATCGGTTACACAATTCAGTTCCCCGCATCAATGTGTCATACATATACCTTAAATAGAAACATAATAAACATTAGACTACTCATTGAAATGTGTAAATAAATTGTCCAACTAAGTAAATAATAGATTGATCGGAGTACCATATGTATGTATGAATGACAGCGATGCCCAATTCTTCGTGTTCAAAAAGTTGTTGCATGTCCTCCTTTGCAATTAATTCGGAATGAGCAATTCCGAAAACACCTTCATCCATATCTACACTACGGATGGCGCCGTGCATAATATCTGACTCTTCCACCATTTTCTCAAGACGCATCATAATTTGAGATTTTGTCCCGGACGTCGTTGGAATTTCCTTACTAGCTTTGTCCAACATTTGACCGGGAACCTAAAAATATAAATTAAATCATGACTTTTTGTGATGCAACAGAATCGTTGTGTATATAATTCAATGGGTATATATATTTGTACCTCTTTTTGAGATTTAGGATTTGTTTTTGTCCCAGACTTTGTTGGAATATCCTTACCAGCTTTTTACAACATTCGACCGGGAACCTAAAAATTCATATAAATTAAATCATGACTTTTTGTGATGCAACAGAATCGTTGTGTATATAATTCAATGGGTATATATATTTGTACCTCTTTTTGAGATTTAGGATTTGTTTTTGTCCCGGACTTCGTTGGAATATCCTTACCAGCTTTTTTCAACATTCGACCGGGAACCTAAAAATTCATATAAATTAAATCATGACTTTTTGTGATGCAACAGAATCGTTGCGTATATAATTCAATGGGTATATATATTTGTACCTCTTTTTGAGATGCAACCGACTCGATGCGTCTTGAAATCCCTTTACCAGCTTTATGTGTGGGTCTTGTAGGAGTCTAACATTACCATGTAATAAGGATTGATTAAATATCATAATTGTAGCTGAATTGAAATGTGAATACTAAATATTCATAATCATTTAGAACATATATACCTCGGCATCTGGGAAAATTAGATCTGACGGCCATCCAACAAAGGATCCGACTGCATCTCGCGTCAACGTTGTCTCTGAAACAACGTCAGGTAATGGTAGAAGCGCGTCCGTATATAATACAAGGTCAACCGAAAATTTCAACCGGGAGGGGATTATGGTGAAGTAATTCACCCGAAGTGTTGTGCACTTTTCCCTTGCCAACTATGCGATAAGTTGGTGACGATAGATACAGCTGACAAGGTGTAATGCCCTAAACCAATAATAAATATGTTATTGTTAACGTGTATATGTGTCAAGTAAAAAAGTGCTATTTTAATTTCATAATAACATATATAATTACCTCGGGAAATTTTGGTTGACAATTGATAGTAGCTCGGTCACTAGTATCTTTTGCCTCGGAACCGCGCCTTTCCTCTCTATACCTTGCATTCTCCTTTTGCAGTTCGAGTACTTGTGCCCTTAACTCCGCCAAGGTCTCCATCACCTCTTTGTTGGTAGGATTTTTTGTTTTTGGTTTTTTATAAAATGACGACGGAGTCACACCAAAACCCTTACCCCTCACACGACTGGAATACTCAGGAACATTTAGTACTCGACTAAGTAGGCTCCTGCAATCCTGGACCTCGGTTGAAGGTAAGGTTTGGGATAAAGTCTCCTGAAATATTATTAGAGGAGATTAAAAATGAATTATATGTCTAACAAAATTTTAGATATAATTAAAGAAATAATGTTATATATACTTACACATTCGTCATAAACATTTTGAACCGCTTCAACGACAGCCCCATCCTTCCCAACCCGAGCAGCCTTCCACAATACGTGCTCCGGAAGAGATGTTGCGTCACTTTTCTCCTCGGCTAGCTACACATTGAATCAGATTATAAGATCATCAATTATAACATATTGTGACAATGTATAAGCTCATAGCATTTGAATATACTCACAATTCTTTGTTGTAACCGTGCATATCCCGTACGCCCTTTTTTGTACGGATACGCGGGTTTTGATGCCCTTTTCCGATTTTTGTCGCTTACTTCCTGGATAAAAAAGTTTAAGGCATATCAGAACCAAGTAACTTAACAATTGTATAATACCATAATTAATAGACATTACATGGAATTTTTCGTTTCTTCGTTTGGCGACAAAGTTATCCCATTCTTCGGCTGAAATAATCTCCGCATACTTCATTGGCCGTTCTGCTTCAACAAATTTTCCTTCCTCATCCTTGAGAAATTTGTTGGACAAAAAGGATCGAAATCCTCTGAGTCTTTTTCCGGCCAATTGAATACAATATTTTTGCCGGCTTTCATCGATGTGAAAGGATCTCTAAAAAACATACACATGGAGTGTGTTATTATAAGTAATATTATAACAATATATGGTCAACAAATAGTCAACAAAAAAAACATATAACAATATATGGTAAGTACCTGTATCTCGGACCATATTTTTTCTTTGCCAACCTTCAATTCCGGACTTCTCCAATTATCACATGTAATCGGAATATGTTGTCGAACAAGGAAACCAATGTAACTTGCCAACATTGAACCGTTAGGCTCAATTAGTTGGTCTTCAGCACTCCAATGTACTTCGAATTTTTCACCCTTGTCTCTTGCACGAATGATTGACTTCATAACAGTTAATCCTCGTTTGATTTCATTTTCAACATTGTTACGTGATCCACTCGCGTCATGGGTATCGTCTTGATTACTAGCCATTTTATCTGTAATATAGAAATGATTCAATAAGATCCAAGTAAGACAATGACCATATTCGTGAAGCTACACAAAAAACACATTCATATACCTTCCATTTCTCTCATGTTACAATAATCTAATCTCTCTCTTTTTTTCATCATTATTGAATACAAACTCACACACACCTACTGCATACAAAAGACCAATGCAAACTTATGGTGTTTGGAACATGAACAAACTTGCATCCATAATCATCAAAATTCCAAGCACAAGCTCAAACACACTCCAAATGACATCAGTTTTCAATCAGAAATAAAAAACCTTACATAACCATACAACATACAACTTTCAGTGATCAAAACCATACACAAAAAAATAACAAAAAATGATTTTCAACAAGGTGCTCATGAACACCATATAGTGCTCGTTTGCCCTAAACAATATTAATCAACATAATGCACAAAATGTAAAACTCAGTTTAGAAAATGCCCTAATCAAACACCTGAAAATACAAACTATTGAGAGAAATACCTTCAAGGTGACGGTAACGATGGAGAAGAAAGTGAACAGCGACGGTGGACGCAGATAACTCAGTGAACGTGAACGCAGCAGCAGAAAAAGGCGACGACGACGACGACGGTGAGGGAGGGAGAACGAACGGAGGACAAGAGTAATCACAGTAGAGAGAAAACCCAGTTACGTAAACGAAATAGCATATAGCGAGGGAAAATAAAGAGACATGCAGTATATGTTATAGTTTTAATGTTTACTAAAGGGGACCTTAGAGGGCGCTTGTGTAAAAAAAGCGCCCTCTAAAGGGGGCCTAAGAGGGCGCTTCTAAAAGCTCTCTCTAAGGCTTTCCAAAAGCGCCTTATAAACTGGAAATGTACATGGACTTAGAGAGCGCTTTTTTAAAAGCGCCCTCTAAGGGTACCCTTAGAGGGCGCTTTCATAAATGCGCCCTCTATTGGTGTCCCTCCATTTCCTCATTATTTTTTCGCTTCACTTTAGAGGGCGCTTTGTTACAAAAGCGCCCTCTAAAGTGCGTTGTCTATTCCAGTTGTTCGCTCCTTATTTTTTCTCTTCACTTTAGAGTGCGCTTTTGTAATAAAGCGCCCTCTAAGGTGCGCTGTCTATTCCAGTTTTTGGCGTAGTGCATGCATGTAAATTACATTAGTTAATGTTGTTGATGTTGTATGAAGTAAAATGTTTAATGTTGTTGTTTTTGTTGAGATTGAAGTTTCTGGTTTGAAAATCACTTTATCCATAAATGTAACTTAGTTATGTTAGTTGTTGTCATTAATGTTGTGTCAAGTAAAAAGTTTAATATTGTTGTTGTTGAGATTAAAGGTTTCATGTTGTTGCTTTATTGTTCACATTGAAGTTTCTGGTACATAAATCCTTTTATCCATGCATGTAACTGTAGCGGTAAATTCATGATCATCAAGCTATGGATAAGTTAGACATCAATAAAACCATAGTCGCCACCGCGCTTTTATTGTTTCCAAAGGAAAAGGGAAAAGTACGAACAAAACCCAAAACCAAGAAGTTTTCAAATCAAAACTAATAAAATGTCAGAGATTATAGGTAAGGGGTTGGTTACATAGAGGGAATGTGTTAGCACCCAAAGTATCCTAGGTACTCCTAGGGAGCCCTTTCTTGTGTGCATATTTATTTTGGACAAAGCGATGTTTACAAACAAATAGAATGGGGGGATGAAAAAAGAATTCATTAATCATATTTTTGTGTTTGACAAGACCTTCAGACTTGTGCCTACGTACCAACATAAAAATGAGGGATAAAAACCTCGTAATTCTTGATACAAATTTCAAAGTGGATGCATTGCTTTTAATAAAAAATTAAGTTTTAGAGGCACAAAGGCCTAGATAGTTGTTTGAATGAGTTAGTTCTTTTTGGATTTTTTTAAAAGTTTAGGTCAAGTATAGTTAAGTTTATTACAAGTTTGATTAAGAAAAGAAGTTTGAAAATGCAATGGCACAAGACCAAAGTTTCTAGTTTGCAAAGTGGTCAAAGTTTAGAAAATAACAAGTTCAAACAAAGAAGTTTTTGAAAGGAGGGAGATATTATGAAATTAAAGAAATAGGGAGGAGATGAAGAGACTAATCCTATGCACAAAATTAAAAGTTAAAAGTTGAAAATATCTGACCGATGGGTAGCAATCCAATGGGCAAGAATGCCATATAGAAACCCAAATTCCCTTAGGACATTAGAATCAAGCAACAAACAATGCATACAATATATCAATCTTGAAGAGCAAGGCATCAAATAAAGATAGCCATATCCAAACTTATCCCTTCCATGATCTTCTTCAGATTAAGCCCATGTAACCGATGAATTCCAAAAGTCACAGGTCAAAATAACAGCTTCACAATGATTATATTGCAGATGATCTCAAAGGGATCTTGAATGATGTATCAAATGAAGTTTCAAATTACAATCACTTGGTTACAAAATTGTTGGCATTGGCCAAGTCCTTTAGCATAGGAATGTTGCCTAAGTTCTAAGTCCATTTGTCCAAGATCTAGTCAACAGTCCACACAAAAGTTCTTTTAGGGTTTTTGTTGTTATTATGTACATTAATGGTCAAAGACCACACAAGCAAACAAAATATACACAAATAAGATATATCACACAGTATGGTCCAAATGGGCAAAAGGAAAATGACATTAACATAAACAATTAGAATGGTATGAGTAATGGCAAATGACTAGAACTTAAAAAAAAATTTAAGTGCATTAAAATAAAGGACTTGAAATTAAATGTTAGTTGTTAGTGAGTTAGAGGTTAGTATTGTTTTGCTTTTGCTTTTCATTTTTAAGTCATTCTTTGGAGAACACTCAACCCACTTATCACAAGCATGGATCCTTGAGCCAAGACATCTTCCAAAGGAAGGAAAAAAGACCAAGTTTCCACATAATACCATGAAAGAGGGGAGACTTACAATCTCACTAACTAGAATGCTATACCTTTTGTGTCATAAATTTAGTGTTATGTTAAGCAATCGTAATTGTACTTATGTAGAAGTCACAACTATTTGAGGCCGGGCAATAGAATTTTGGTGTTAATGCATGTTAGAGACATAGTATAATGGACTATGCTCATGAAACATACCACACACAAAAAGAATATGCAAAAGAGGTGGCCTAATCTCATACATACTTATGTTGATTTTTCAATAAACTAGCCTTAGGATTTTGAGATATCATAGGCCAAATGAGATGAATGCGTAAAGAATGGGAATGAGGTGAAGAGGGAGAGGAATGGATCAAAACTCAAATTGTTCAAAGGAGGAATTTTACCAAATTAATATCAATCATTCATTTTGGGGGATGGAATACACATTTCATCAATCCCCTAAATCCAATGATATTAACTTGACAAAGTCAAATCAACCTTGACCAAGACCCAACAACAAGAGTCAAACTCAAACAAATCATCACAATTGGTCAACATAGTTAATTGACATTTATTCAAATTAAAAAGACTAAAATAATACATTTAAATTAAATATGGTTTGTCAAATTCCTAAAACCTCATCAAAACACCAAAGAAATGGCCATGAGATTTATCACAGGTCAAACAAGGTCAAATGACCTTGGAGAAAAAATTTCAGAATTTTTAAAGACTTAAAAGTATTTTTAAACAATTAAAAACAAATAAAAAATCAATTAAATCATGAAAAATATTAATAATGATCCAAAAAATGATTTTAATTCAAAATATGAAAGAGGAAATTATTTGAATTTTTTTGGTGAAACTCATATTTTTGGATCAATATTAAAATTAATATGAATTAATGAAAATAAAAGGATTAAAATGAAAATCAGAAAATAGCAAAAAACGTGGACCACTTGATCTCCCTCATTAATCGAGGTGGCAAATCAAGTGGTCCCCAGCACGCGTTCCACAATAGACACTAGTCAATGCGCTACAGGGATGGTATTTAAAACCAACACACGGGATTAAAACATTTTACAACGATCCTGTGGTTTGAGACGTGCCAACACACGACCAGAGCTACGGTGGACCTCACTGGACTGGTCCACCCTCAACCATCACCAAAATAAAAAAGAAGGACATGATTTGAAAGAAAAAATGGCGTAGAGCATGAATCTGACCTCAATTTTAACTAACTCCACATATATAGAAAGATATGAGGAGTTGAATTTTGAGGTGTGTCAACTGAGTTGCTTCGGTTTGACCTCTAAGCAACTCAATCTTCTTGCCTACATTGGTAGGACTTCAGACAACCAAAGATCCAAGAGAATTGAGTAGAATTGAGTGAGAATAAAGGAGATGAAGTTTTCTCAAAATTACCTTCAATACTATGCAGTTCTTGATGTTGCTTGCTTCAGATACGATCCAATCACACTTGAGAAGCTAAAAGGAAGTGATTGGAGAGGTTGCAAGGCTGTGGATCCTGGAGTTCTTGAATCTCCAACAGTTGAGGTTCAAACTCAAATTTCAACTTGAAATTTCTCAGGTTTTCCTTTAGAATGAGAGGGTTTTAATGGGGGGCAAAGCTGGCGCACAAAGTGTGATTCAAATGAGCCCATAATCCTTATATTTATAGCCAAAGGGAATGATATTTGCACACTTCAAAATCTGTCCAAAATTGGCAATGTGGATGGCACGAGTGCATGGGCATGTACAAGCCCATGATACAATGCATTAAGGTCCAAAAATGATTCAAATTGAAGTCTGAATGAAGCTTGAATAGCAAGGCATTGTGAACTGAAGTTTGTACAATTGATTCTTTCCAATGATGCATCCCTGTTAAAGCCATGCGCGGACCTATCAATCTTTGTCCAAAATGCATGAACTTGGGTTCTTTGGAAATCTTGGATCAAGAGGAACAAGTTTGATGTTGAACACTTTTTCATTTGGAGCTTGGAACATGGAGAATTTTGAGGTGGAAGTTTGGAAATTTCAACATGTTGAAATTTTTTCTAAGTGTCAAGTCATATATCTCAATATTCCACCTTGCTTAACTTTTTATGTGAGCTTCAAATGAGAAATGTGTCTTCATCAAAGTTGTATCTATTTCAAACACCTTAAAAATGGTAACATATTTCATGTCATTTGTATTTATAATGATAGAGTTATGCATTTTTGACGTTGAGAAAAATGACTTGTTCAATGGTATAGGTCAAAAATGACCTATAATGTATCTTCATATCACATGCTCATAAAAAAATTGAGCAAGTTATGGCCTTGGGAAGTTGACTTTCAAATTAGGGTTTAGACAAAATGACCTATAATGTTTCAACATAGAAAATGATTTTCCAAGAAAAACTAGGTCTAGGTCTAAACATGAAAGTTGCTTGGGATGTTATTTAGAGTAACGTTTCTCTTGGAATCATTTTCATATGGTGAAAATTGTAGGAGATAGGGTCTAGGGAGATCCAATTTTGATCAGATGAATTCATCTGGCCAACCACCATCAACCAACTTGCTAACCTTCAATTCTCTTGACTTTCTTGGCTCATGGTAGATCATATATGCATAAGATGATGAATTTTGAAGTGTTCCTTATGAAATTTGATCAATTGGTGAGATAGCTTGTTGGAGAGGTTACTTAAGATACCCAGTCAAACTAGGGTTTCCAAGGCAAATCACCTCCAAACTCTTGAAGAAAACTTGATCAATATAACATGTAGGAATCAATGGAACTCATATATGATGCTCACAACCATTCTTGGATCAATTCATGGTTGTGCTCTTTGTCATGAGGGTCTCAAACCATGGATATGAATTTGATAGATCAGTTGTGATCATGCCCTACCTACAAAAGAGTTAGGCAAATACAAGGATATATTTTTGGTATTTTGGTTAGTAAAATGATAATATACAAGTATGATACAATCACATAGAACTTGGTGATCTCTTCCAAAACAAACCCAATGAAAGAGGGGTAAGGAGGATGCCAAGGTATGATCCCAATGCTAATGCTTGTGATGAAATTGCATGAGGGATCTTAGGGTCAAAATTGGGGTCTTATAGTAACTTAGAAATGTTAATTTTTGTTGTTGTAAAATGTTTAATATTATGATTCAAGGTTTATCAATGGTAGTAATATATGTTGTTGTTATTATTGAGATTAACATTTTTAATGTAATCATGCATGTAACTAGTAAAAGGGAAAATCTCAAGTAGCATTAGTTAAATTTATTGATGTTATGTTAAGTAAAATGTTTAACGTTTAGTTTTTGTTGAGATTGAATTTTTCGTTATGTAAATCACTTTATCCATGCATGTAACTTAGGTAGGTTATTTTTTGATGTTGTTGTTGATGTTGTGTTAAGCAAAATATTTAATGTTACTTTTGTTAAGATGCAAGGTTTAATGTTGGTTTTGTTGTTGTTGAGATTGAAGGTATAATATTGTTATAGTTGATTTTATTCTTTTTTTTGTTAAACAAATAGATGGTCAATTCATCCAGTCCCCCTCCTACAAATGAGGGTTATCCTATTTAACATAAAAGAATAATAAATTCTAGAGGTTCCATAATGATGGTAGTGTTGACTAAAGTTCGTAACATAAGTGTTAAGATGCAAATCGAGTTTGATTTTAAAAGTGGGATGTGTTATGGTGAAGATGCTATGAAAATTAGGAGTTATGTTACATTACTTGCTCGAATCAAAGTGAATATTTTGATAGAAGATTGGGACCAAGTAGAACCTTAAGAGAAGGAAAATATATGGACCGATGTTGTGGTATTAATTTTAAGTTACATGGTTAGATCTTACAATTATATATGATCATTTTTTTATTAAATATTAATACCAATTTTTAGATGTAAATGTAGGATATTTTTGGGGTTCCACATAATGATAAGCTGAATAAGATTTGAATTTCATATGTTAGTGAGTATTGGAGGGGCTTTAAGACACAACTCACAATAAATTAAATTAAAATCCCAAGCTTAACCTTATTCTTATAGCTAAGGTGTATAGTTATCTTTATTAGGAGCTTTGACATAAGTTTACCGAGTCTCGTAATTCACTTGAATACTAGGTTAATAGTAATATTATGTTGTGAAGTATAATCTTGTGTTATGTTGATCCTTTTAAGATACAATCTTCCAAATTAAAATTTCCACTTTGTTTATAACTGAAGATAGAGAAAAACAAGAAATAAGGATTTGAATTGTTTTCACTGAAAAATAAAACCTTTTAGCAACGCTACACACACCAAGGAAATAACAAACAACACGGAAGTTTATCCTGGTTCGCTTGAAAATCAAAGCTACTCCAGTCCACCCGGCCAAGGTGATTTCGCCTTCAATAAGGACTTAATCCAATAATCTAGAAAGATCACAATAATCTCTTATCCCTCTCAAGTCTATAGACTTCACAAGTCACTTGAGGAATTTACAATAACTATTGAGAATTTCAAGAATGTGTTTGGTGCTTCTAGATAAACAAGATGAACACAATAAAAATAGATGATCAAAGATCACACAAAGAACAACATTTCGTGTGTGACAATTGAATTTTACAATGACAAGAATTTGATGTATGACTCAAGGTGTATAGTAGAATTCTTGTGTGATAGCTTCGTGTGTTGGTATGATGATATTGGGGCCTTTTTATATTGCTTGGAGATTATATCATTGGAGAGAATATTGATTATGATATCTTTGCCAATAATGGGACTTCATGACATTAATTTTCTTGTCCTTTCCATAGCAGTCTTGGAGTGTATTCAATATTATCCATAGAGAGATTCATACCGTACTTATAATACTTCTTTGTTAAGTTTCTAATTTTGGTTGGCCAGATGATCTGTTGGACGTGAATCAGAGTGAGCGAAAATCATAGTCTTTTCGTAGATCTTGTATTCTTCAGATAGTTTCTAGTGGAGTCTTCTTCAGATGGTTCTTTGACTGATCTTCAGATAGAGCGTCTTCAGAGTCTATAGATGTACATTCATCAGAGTATTTGGATTTTATAGTCTTTAGTCTTCAGATTCTATATGTGATCCTCTTAGGCATGCTTGTGTTCAGCGTTAGATATGATTCATTCATTTCTTGATCAGTTGTTCTGGACTTTGTTTGATGTCAGATATTGATTTATCAGATTCAGTTTTCTTTAGAGTCCCGCACACTTAGAAAATTTATTAGGGTACCAAATTGTTTCATTATTTGTTATCATCAAAACCTTAGAGATAAATTGCAGAACCAAAATCTTGTTCTAACAAATTCCTCCTTTTTGATTATGACAAAAACTTCAGACTATTGATGAAACAATGATACTTCACAAGATGGAGACTAAAATAAATTAGAGTCAGATACAATATGACTCCCCCTGAGATTAGTAAGCTCCCCCTAAGTCTGATACTTAGAGAGTTTAGAGTTTCTTACCAGAGCCTCTTATGTTGCTTAGCCTATTTCTTAGATATTAATTTTGATACATCCTATAAGAAAACTTAGACTGCGCAATTTATTTAAAGTATTAGAATGTAAGCAGTGCATTATGAGAGTTAGATATTTATTTCATCAGAAGGCTGTTTATTTATTTCTCCCTATTTTTGTCAGACTCATAAAGAACAAAGTAAGAGAAAAACCTGCATAGCAAAAAAAGTTCATTAGATAATAAGAGAGAGGTACAGATAATAAGGCCTTAGAGGCAAAAGTACTTAGATCACAAAGAGAAAAAAATAGAAATCCTAGGGTGCCTAAGGGTTTGGAGGAGGAGGAAACCTCTAAAGTAGCTGGGTAAGAAGGTTCTGGATGCTGGAGTTGACTGAATCTTGCTTGTCGAGTATGACTCTCACAAGTTGTTTTTCCTTATGAAGTTCTTCCAGAGTCTAGAGCACCAACAAAGCAATGTCAGATGCCGATGACTCACCTCGAGTCAGAGCAACTTCAGTAGACTTTGCATCTTCCCCTGTATCTATGTGTGATGCTTCTTCATCTTCAGCTTTAGCTTTAGCTTCAGCTTTTGCCGCAACAAGCTCAATGACAACTTTTTCCTCAACTTTCTTTCTGGAATTCTCTTCAGATTCCAACCTAGCCTTTTCTTCAGCTTCCTTTCGTGCTTTCTCTTCATCTTCCTTGACCAGACGTGCCTCTAGTCTTTCTTCCGCTCCTCTGATGTAGTAATTTCTGACTTGTTCAAAGAGTCCTTTCAGCTTAAAGACCTCATATGTCATCCATATGAGAAATCCATTCCAATGAGTCCTTACTTCAGAAGGATTGTCACTTAGACTAGATTTTTCAGATAGCTGTCTGAGCCTCTGTTAGATGCCCAAAAGTGCTTATTTGAGCTATCATATGTGGGCATCTTTCACTCTATTTCCTTGCTAAATTGTCAAAACCACCTTTGTTTTAGATGAAATGCATTACATTTATAAACGATCTTGGTACCTTTGATTTGTGTGTTATTGTGCAGGAAGAAGGCATGAAATAATTGAAAATGAAGACACAAGAAAGTTGGCAAAGGAACCAAAGAAATCAAGCATTCATCAGCCTGCTCGCTAGGCGAGGGTTGTGGCGAAGCACTCGCTAGGCGAGCACCCAGCGAAAAGCTCCAGTAAAATGTCAATAAATTCGCTAGGCGAGCTGCTAGCGAAGGTGGTAGCGAGTTCGTTCAGTTTTGGTGAAAAGCGCAGCCAGCACTCACTCGCTAGGAGAGGCTCTAGCGAGTTCCCAGCGAGCATCCCAGTAGCCAAACCTCTCAACCTCGCTGGAGCGAGGGTTGAAGCGTGCCCTTCGCTAGGCGAAGGTTTTGTTCGCTAGGCGAACATGACAGTCTGAGATAGACTGTGTCTCTGGGCGCAGGTGCCTCTTGTGCCTCAATTTGACCCTCGCTAGGCGAGCCATTCTGCTCGCCTAGCGAGCATGACAGCCCAGTACAGCTCTATAAGTAGCAAGTGCCACTTTTGAGAGCCATACCTGAGTTTTTACCTAATTTTTCCACTTTTGTACTTTCTTAGAGATATTTTCCAGCATTGTTCTTAGGATCTTTTATGCCCTAGATTTCATTTCTCTTCATCTTGTAACCATCTTCTACAAAAAGAAGGTGGATTCCCATCCAATCTCGATTATCCGACTTGGATGTTGATCAACCTTCTTCCGAAACTTGCCGACCAAGCTACCATGAAAATGAGTAGCTAAGTCATCCATTTGTCAAGGTTAGATGTAGGTGACTACTAGCTTTGTGTGTAAATGTAAGGATCTTCATGTGTAAACTCTTTAATGGTGAATATATGATGAAAACTTTGTTTCTATTTAAAACTCTTTGTGTTGGTTTATGATCGAGAGATGTTTACCAACTCTTGACCTAGGTTTTCATCCAATCTTGTTTGTTAGCTAGAGATAGTAATGAATGATTTTGTTCACCATAAGGTTGAACCAAAAAGTTGTCATTTTGATAGATTGTGTTCGAGAGAAACAATGGATCAAAATGGGAAAACTCACAATGTGTGTTCGAGAGAAACATATTGGGAGGACTTTGTGAAATGATTTATCATCTAAAGGAGTTTATAAGATTGTTGACCGAACAAATACATGCAAAGTGATCATCGAACCCTAACTTTGGCAATATTTCTCATTTATTCAAACCAAAAATTTTACCGCAATTTATTACCTTTTTATGCAAGATAACGTGACAACCAACCAAAACCCTATTGTTACATTGAGCTAGAATTAATACAACCATCGAACGTCGGTGATATCTTACAATCCCTGTGGATACGATAACAAAAACCCGACACTTAAAATTACAACTAACAGCCTCGTAGCTAAGCTTTATAAGAATAAAGCAAATACCTCTTCCAGGGTTCGAAAGGTTGGTTCAGGTTCAGAGGTTGGATTAATGGGTTTAGAGGAAATTTGAGTGGATTCAGAGGGTTCAGAAGTTGGTAGAGTTATTGAGGGTGTTGAAGGAGGTGTGGAGAGAGATGGTGTAGGTTCATAGGTTTCTGGGACAGACGAGGTGTGTTTATAGTTTGTTGTTTCTCGGGATGTTGAGCCAAGGTCGAAGAGGAAGAGTCATGAATTTCTGGATGATCAGAGTCAGAGGAAAGGTCTTAGTATGGAGGAGACGAGGGAGTGGATGTGGGAGGTGAAATGGGTTCGTTTAGAAGTAGGGCCTCAGATATGGGAAGTGTTGTGGTTGTGAGGTTAAATTTTTGTAGAGGGTGTGAGGATGTATTAATTTCATAGTTATGGGATTCTAAGGGAGTTGGAATGGAGATAGTGGGTTCAAAGGGAGAATATGTGGGGGGTGGTTGAGGTAAGGAAGAAGATATTTGCTTAGACCCATAAGATAAAGTAGCTTCAGAAGGAAAAGACTTACTTGGAGCGGAGGAGCTCATAGGCACAAGCGATTGAGTTGCTTAAGGTTCTCTCAGCTTCAGAGTCTTTTTCTTCTTATTTGACTTCTCAAAGGGCTCTCTCTTCCTCTTCATGAAATTTGGTGGCTGTTCTGGTAGCCAGTCCACAGAGAACTCTGAGATGTCAACACCATGAGACGCCAGGTCTTGAAGGTAATAAGCAATAACCTCTAGGGGACTATCTCCTGGGACATGTATTTTTCCATACGGTTGATGTTGTAGATCCTTCAGCCCCCAGTCTTTTCCATGTCCAGAAGCTTGGTTATGGACTTCTCTCTGATGACCATTTTTACCCCCAGGACGTAGGAGACAATGCAGTGGTCGTCGCAGACTGCAAATCTCCAGAATTCCTTAACAAGGAAGGTGTAGATTGGACCGTTGAGTCTCTTGAAGTGATTTCCCCAGCCTTGTTTCTCTAATTATTTAGTGAGATCAATGTCGTTACGCTTCAAGTTATCAAAATCCACTAGCGATTCACATAAAACTTCCAAATTCTCAAATGGCATGGCAAGGTTTATGTGAGGGGAGCGGTCAAGAACGTGGGGTTCTTTGTAGGAAGTTATCGAGGTTGTAGCAGTTTGAGTGGCAGCTTGTTGTGGAGATTCAACATGTTGTTCAATAACATTCATTTGCTGAGAATAATTGTAAACCTGTTGTTGTTGAGAATCCATTTGGAGTTTGGAGAAGATGAAGATTGTTGATGTTGATGATGATGAAGGTTGAAGTTGCATAGAATTTTTGAGTGAAAAGGGTTTGTGTAGGCTATGAGTGAAAAGTGTTATAGTGAGAAATATGGAAAATATATATACATAACCAATTAATATACAAAACGATAGCGTATTAAAAGAGTGGGGAGCATAATTAATAATTATTCCAGATTTCTGTGTTGACATGCTTGGGGAGTATTAAATTCAGCTAATGATGGTTGTCTAATCTCAAGAATATGCACACTGCTCGAGGAGATCTCAACAGTTTGGCTCTTGAGTTCTGAGCTAGACAATTGTCTAGAAGATCCAAGGCCACACGTTTGAGGAACCACGTGTTGATGTTTCTGACATAAAGAATACCAAAAGGTTTCTAATCCAGATAACATCTAACCTGTAGAAGTATCAGAACCAGAACCAGAACCAGATGACGAATAAATGATTAAGTCAGAGCCTATTTTATCGAATCAGAAGAGAAGCACGAGTTCAAATTCATTATGGGAAATCTGCCATGTTTAAATGTTTCAGAATGAAAAGAAATCTATATTTAGCTAAGGGTTTTGTGAAGATATCAACCAATTGATGGTTTGTATTGATGAATTTTAAACTTATTACCCCTTTCTGAACATAGTCTCTGATAAAGTGATGTTTAATTTCTATGTGCTTCGCTCTAGAATGTAAAATAGGATTCTTACTTAAACATATGGCAACAATATTGTCACAAAAGATAGGGATGTTACTCTCATATATCTAAAAGTCCTCAAGCTAGTTCTTCATCCAGAGCATTTGAGTGTTGCATAGTGAAGTTGAGATGTATTCTGCTTCTGCAATTGAGAGTGCAATGGTTGATTGTCTTTTGCTAGCCCATGAAATGAGGTTTCCTCCCAAAAACTAACAGTTCCCATAGGTACTTTTGCATTCCAGTATGTCTCCAGCGTAATCTGCATCACAATACCCAGAAAGCCTATACTCTTATATTTTCTCGTACATTAGGCCTAGGTTAGGTGTTCCTTTAAGATACCTTAGGATTCTCTTAATAGTAGTTAAGTGAGATTCCCTTGGATCAGACTGGAATCTGGCACAGACACACACGATGAATAATATATCTGGACGTGTAGTAGTCAAATAGAGAAATGAACCTATCATACCACGATAGAGTTTCTGACAAACCTTTTGTCTTACCTCTTCTTTCTCCAGAATGCAAGTGGGGTGCATGGGAATCTTTGTTGCTTTGCTTTTTGACATTTCAAACTTCTTTAGAATGTCTTTTATGTATTTGCTTTGATATACATAAGTAACATCTGATGTTTGATTAATTTGAATCCCTATAAAGAACTTTAGTTCTAACATCATACTCATTTCGAATTCAACCTGCATTAGCTTAGAAAATTCTTGACAAACAGAGGGGTTAGCAGAACCAAAAGTTAAGTCATCAACGTATATCTGAAAGATCATAAGGTCGTTTCTGATGTTTTTACAGAAGATAATGGAATCGGCTTTGCCTCTAATAAAATCATTTTCTAGAAGAAAAGAACTTAGTCTTTCATACCAAGCTCTGAGAGCTTGTTGTTAGATGCCCAAAAGTGCTTATTTGAGCTATCATATGTGGGCATCTTTCACTCTTTTTCCTTGCTCTTACTGTCAAAACCACATCTGTTTTACATGGAATGCATTACATTGATAAACAAGCTTGGTGCCTTTGATTTGTGTGTTATTGTGCAGGAAAGACATGAACTAATTGAAAATAAAGACACAAGAAAATTGGCAAAGGAACCAAAGAATACATGCATTTCATCAGCCTGCTCGCTAGGCGAGGCTGTGGCGAAGCATTGGTTCGCTAGGCGAGTTCCAGGCGAACAGCTCCAGTAAATTGTCAAATTAATTCGCTAGGCGAGCTGAAGGCGAAGGTGGTAGCGAGTTCATTCTGTTTTGGTGAAAAACGCAGCCAGCACTCACTCGCTAGGCGAAGCTCTAGCGAGTCCCCAGCGAGCATTCCAGTAGCAAAACCTCTCAACCTCGCTGGGGCGAAGGTTGAAGCGTGTCCTTCGCTAGGCGAACATGACAGTTCAGCAGGCCCTGTTTTCTCTGGGCGCAGGGGCCTTTTGTGCCCATTTTAGACCCTCGCTAGGCGAGCCATTCTGCTCGCCTAGCGAACATGACTGCCCAGCAGTGGTCTATAAGTAGCAGGTGCCACTTTTGAGCACCAGACCTCATTTTTACCAACTTTTTCCACTTTTGTACTTTTTTCTAGATATTTTTGCAGCATTGTTCTTGGGATTTTTATGCCCTAGTTTTCATTTTCTCTTCATCTTAGAACCATCTTCTACAAAAATAAGGTGGATTCCCATCCAACTTCGATTATCCGACTTGGATGTTGATCAACCTTCTTTCCTTACTTGCCGACCAAGCTACCATGAAAATGAGTAGCTAAGTCATCCATTTGTCAAGGTTAGATGTAGGTGATTACTAGCTTTGTGTGTAAATGTAAGGATCCTCATATGTAAACTCTTTAACGGTAAATATATGATGAAAACTTTGTTTCTATTTAAAACTCTTTGTGTTGGTTTATGATCGAGAGATGTTTACCGACTCTTGACCTAGGTTTTCATCCAAACTTGTTTGTTAGCTAGAGATAGTAACGAATGATTTTGTTCACCATAAGGTTGAACCAAAAAGTTGTCATTTTGATAGATTGTGTTCGAGAGAAACAATGGATCAAAATGGCAAAACTCACAGTATGTGTTCGAGAGAAACATATTGAGAGGACTTTGTGAAATGATTTATCATCTAAAGGAGTTTATAAGATTGTTGACCGAGCAAATACATGCAAAGTGATCATTGAAACCTAACTTTGACAATATTTCTAATTTAATCAAACCATAACTTTTACCGCAATTTATTACTTTTTATGCAAGATAACTTGATTAAAACCAAAACCCTATTGTTACATTGAGCTAAGATTAATACAACCATCGAACGGCGGTGATATCTTACAATCCCTGTGGATATGATAACAAAAACCCGACACGAAAAATACATCTCAACAAAATGGCGCCGTTGCCGGGGATTGTAAATTGATATTGCGAGCATCGCAATGGTTGTTTAAGTTTTAGCTTGTGAATTTTTGACTTGTGCTTGTAATTTGTTTGGTTTAGTGTGCAGCTTACGTTTTATGCGAGGGCAAATCCCTGTGGACGAACTTCTTTTTGATCCTGAGATCGAGAGAACCGCAAGGAGGCTCAATAGCAAAACGAGACGTAGGAGGCAACAGGCTAGACAACGCCAAGAGCAAGGAGAAAGTTCTTCAACCACAAATCCACACCCATTCATACCAAACATGGAGCCACAACCACCACCACCTATCTCTACTCCATGTATCAATAGTCCAAGGAACACCGCTCAGTTTGCCAACCACACAGGAAGGCAAGCTGAGATGAAAACGGGAACTCTGAATTTATTATATGGGAGTTCATTCACCGGAATGGACCATGAAGACCCATTTGCTTTTCTCACAAAATTTTATGAGATAGCATTGGCTGCCGGAGTGGATCAGGCTCAGGAGCTTCCGTTGTTCAGACGATTATTTCCCCACGCTTTGCTCGGTAAAGCAAAGGATTGGTATCTCGATCAAACACCAGCCGTAATGACAGACTGGAACGTGTTAGAAGAGAAATTCATTGAAAGATTTTTCTCCCATAACCGATTCATGGAATCAAAGACGGCCATCTCGGTGTTTTCTCAAGGAACTAGTGAATCTTTGAATGAAGCGTGGGAGAGATTCAAGTCCATGCTTAGGAAATGTAAAGGGCATGGATTTGATGAATTAACTCAAATCCATATCTTCAGAAATGGACTTCAACCAAACTGCAAAACGTTGTTGGATGCCACCTCGGGTGGCTCGTTGATGTCAAAAAGTGCCGAAGAAGCCACCAACATTATCAATCGAATGGCTTTGAATGATCTTCAGAGTCAAAGTCGTGGAAATTCTTTGAAGAAGGCGGGAGTGCTTGAGTTAGGGACGAATGATGCCATCCTTGCCCAAAACAAGCTCATCTCACAACAAGTGGAACTCTTAACGCAACAAATCAAAGAGTTAAGAGAACCGTCAAAAGCTAAACAAATAGCTTGTTGTGAACTTTGTAAAGGTGAACATGACACCGGATTTTGTCCACCTCCCGGTTTTGACGAAGTAAACTACATGGCCAATCAACGGGACTATCAACCGAGACAACAACAACCTTATCAACCGCACCCTCAACAACAACAACAACAATTCCAAGGGAACCAAGGGTTCCAACCTAGAAGCAACTATTATCATAACCAAGGTTATGGGGGTGGTTCTTCTAGCCGTCAAAACCCTCCCCAAAATCCGTATCAATCTCAACAACCGCCGGTAGTCAATTCTAAATTGGAAGAGACATTGACGCAATTCATGCAAATGTCAATGGCCAATCAAAAGAGTAATGACGCGGCCATAAAAAATCTTGAAACTCAAGTTGGGCAACTTGCCAAGCAACTCGCTGAACAACAAACCGGTCCTTCTTTTTCGGCTAATACGCAAACAAATCCTAAGGAGCATTGTAAGGCGATTATGACGAGAAGTGGGAGGGAGTTGGGTAGTGAGAATGAAAAAAGAGTTGAGAGTGAACAAAGAGAGAAAGAGAAAGAAATTGAGGAGGAAATAGTGGAGGAAAATGTTGATGGTGAAATAGGAGTGTGGAGTGATGAGGAAGTAGTTGAAAAGAATAAAAATAATGGTGAAGTTGAAAAAGAAAAAGGTGTGGAGATTGAGGAAAATAAAAGTGATGAGGTAATAAGGGAGGTAGTGAAGAAGCCTAGATGGAAAAGTGCTAGAATTGCAAAGGGAAAGGAGGTAGTGAGCGCTACTCCGGTCCAAAATCTTCCTTATCCTCATGCTCCTTCCAAAAGGGAGAATGAACGGCATTACGCCCGGTTCATGGATATTTTTAAACAGTTGCAAATCAACATTCCGTTTGCTGAAGCCTTGGAACAAATGCCAAAGTATGCCAAATTCATGAAGGACATACTAACCAAAAAGCGGAGGTATACGGAACCGGAGACCATCGTCCTTGATGCGAGCTGTAGTGCCATTATTCAAAGGACGCTTCCTAAGAAAGAGGTTGATCCGGGAAGAGTTACATTGCCGGTTAAAATTGGTGATGTTTATGTCGGGAAGGGACTTATTGACTTGGGGTCGAGCATTAATCTTATACCTTTGTCAATTATCAAGAGGCTTGGCAACATTGAGATTAAGTCCATCCGAATGACATTGCAATTGGCGGATAAGTCGACGACCCATCCTCATGGCGTAGCCCAAGATGTGTTGGTGAAGGTCGACAAATTCTTTTTCCCGGTGGATTTTATTGTAATTGATATGGAGGAAGATGATGATGCTCCGCTCATATTGGGCCGACCATTCATGAAGACCGCAAGAATGATGATAGATGTTGATGACGGTTTAATGAAGGTGCGAGTTCAAAATGAGGAAGTCACATTTGATCTATTCGAGGCGATGAAGCATTCCAAGGATAGAAATGATAGCTTTCGCATCGATGTGATCGAAGACGCTATTATAGAGGTTTCAAAGCATATTCATGAGATATCTCCTATGGAGTTAGCTCTTGACGACTCATTGGAGGTTTTCACTGTTGAAGAGGAGCTAGCTCTTGAGGAATGCTTAAAGGAACTTGATAGTTTGGAAGACCTACAACCGTGGGAAGTAGAGGAAGAAAACTTGAAGAAGGAGGTCATTGACGAGAAAGCGCCAATTGAATTAAAAGAGTTACCTTCGACTTTGAAATATGTGTTTCTAGATGAGACCGAGGCAAAGCCGGTCATCATAAGCAACCTCTTGACAAAAGAAGAAGAAGCCCGTCTAATCATTGTGCTAAAAACCAATCAAGAAGCTATGGGTTGGACTCTTTCCGATCTAAAAGGAATTAGTCCATCCTATTGTATGCACAAGATTTTGATGGAGGAAGATTTTAAGCCGGTGGCTCAACCACAACGCCGCTTAAATCCTACGATGAAGGAGGTTGTAAGAAAGGAAGTGGTGAAGCTATTGGATGCGGGAATGATTTACCTGATCTCGGATAGTCCGTGGGTTAGTCCTGTGCACGTGGTTCCGAAGAAGGGTGGAATGACCGTAATCCGAAATGACAAAGACGAATTGATCCCGACTAAAGTTGCCACGGGGTGGAGAATGTGTATAGATTATAGACGGTTGAATACCGCGACTCGTAAGGACCATTTCCCACTCCCATTTATGGATCAAATGCTTGAAAGACTATCGGGCCAACAATACTATTGTTTTTTGGACGGCTACTCCGGGTACAACCAAATTGCGGTTGACCCGGTTGATCATGAGAAGACGGCTTTCACGTGTCCGTTTGGAGTGTTCGCATACAGAAAAATGCCCTTTGGGCTGTGCAATGCACCGGCGACCTTCCAACGATGTGTCCAAGCCATTTTTGCCGATCTGATAGAGAAAACAATGGAAGTCTTCATGGATGACTTCTCGGTATTTGGTGGGACGTTTAGTCTATGCTTGGCAAATTTGAAGACGGTGTTGGAAAGGTGTGTGAAGACCAATTTGGTGCTAAATTGGGAAAAGTGTCACTTCATGGTGACCGAGGGGATCGTGCTAGGCCACAAAGTCTCTAAAAGGGGGCTTGAAGTGGATAGAACTAAGGTTGAAGTAATTGAAAAATTACCCCCTCCGGTGAATGTGAAGGGCATCCGTAGCTTTTTGGGGCACGCGGGGTTCTACCGGCGCTTCATCAAGGACTTCTCAAAGGTGGCTAAACCTTTGAGCAATTTGCTCGCCAAAGACTAGGTATTTCTCTTCACCAAAGATTGTTTGCAAGCTTTTGAGGTTTTAAAAGAAAAATTGGTTACCGCTCCAATAATAGTCGCTCCCGATTGGAATGAAAATTTTGAACTAATGTGTGACGCGAGTGACTATGCTGTTGGAGCGGTACTTGGCCAAAGAAAAGACAAAACTTTTCATGCGATACATTATGCGAGTAAGGTTCTTAACGAGGCTCAAATAAATTATGCCACAACGGAAAAAGAACTACTCGCAATAGTGTATGCGCTAGAAAAGTTTAGGTCTTATCTTATAGGGTCTAAAGTCGTTGTGTATACCGACCACGCGGCGATTAAGTATCTGCTAACCAAGCCGGATTCGAAGCAAAGGCTCATCTGTTGGATCCTCTTGTTACAAGAATTCGATGTCGAAATCAAAGACAAGAAGGGGTCGGAAAACTTGGTAGCGGATCATTTATCCCGCTTAGTGAATGTCGAGGTTACCGCATCTGAAAAGGAAATCCGGGAAGAATTTCCTGATGAAAAACTGTTTAAGGTTCAAGTTAGGCCGTGGTTTGCAGACTTTGCAAACCACAAGGCTAGTGGTTTTGTGCCTGCCGACCTAACTTCGAACCAAAAGAGGAAGTTCCTTTCGGATGCGAAGTATTATGTTTGGGATGACCCATACTTGTTTAAGTTGGGTAGCGATAACCTGTTAAGGAGATGCGTAACTGGTGATGAAGCCCAGAGCATCCTTTGGCATTGTCACAACTCGCCTTATGGCGGACATTATAATGGGGTTAGAACGGCCACTAAAATTCTTCAATCGGGATTTTATTGGCCAACTATTTTCAAAGACGCACATATCCATGCGCAAAGTTGTGACAGCTGCCAAAGAAGCGGTGGGATAGGTAAGAGAGATGAGATGCCTCTCCAAAATATCCAAGAAGTGGAAGTGTTTGATTGTTGGGGCATAGATTTCGTAGGACCTTTCCCACCCTCTTATGGGAATGAGGACATGCTTGTTGCTGTTGATTATGTCTCTAAGTGGGTTGAGGCGATTGCCTCACCTCGGGCGGATGCCAAAACGGTGATAAATTTTTTAAAGAAAAACATATTTTCCCGTTTTGGAACCCCCCGAGTGTTGATAAGTGACGGAGGGTCACACTTTTGCAATGCACCTTTGGAAACAATTCTAAAACATTATGGTGTATCGCATAGGGTGACAACTCCGTACCACCCTCAGGCTAACGGGCAAGCGGAGGTCTCTAATCGAGAGATTAAGAGAATCCTAGAAAAAACCGTGTCTAATTCTAAAAAAGAGTGGTCCCAAAAATTGGACGAAGCATTATGGGCCTACCGTACGGCCTTTAAAGCTCCAATTGGCCTAACTCCCTTTCAATTGGTATTTGGTAAAACTTGCCATTTGCCGGTTGAATTGGAACACAAGGCCTTGTGGGCCCTAAAGTTTTTAAATTTTGAACATGAGTTGGCCGGTAACAAAAGGAAAGTACAACTACTTGAGTTGGAGGAGATGCGCAATGCCGCATACCACTCAAGTTGGTTGTACAAGGAAAAAGCAAAGAAGTATCACGACAAGAAGATCCGTAACAAAGAATTTGTGCCCGGACAATTGGTCCTATTGTTTAACTCCCGGTTGAAGTTTTTTCCCGGGAAGTTGAAATCAAAATGGTCCGGGCCATTTCGGGTGAAAGAAGTGAAAGAGTACGGGGCCATTGTCATTGAAGACATGGACGAGAAAGATAGTTGGACCGTGAATGGTCAACGATTGAAAGTGTATCTCGGCGGTCATGTGGATCGTGAGAGTTGTGCTCAGCCGCTCGATGCTCCTCTGTGAGCATCGCACCGTCGAGCTTAGCCGACGTTAAACAAGCGCTAGTTGGGAGGCACCCCAACATTGTAAGTATTTACTGCTTTATGTTTTATGTTGTATTGAGTACACTGTGCTAAACCCATGCTGGATGACTTGCAAGTGCTGCATTTGCCAATGCACTTGCTGTCATGCTCGCTTGCAGCTCGCTAGGCGAGACAGTAGCGAGCATGCTCGCTAGAAGCTCGCTAGGCGAGGCAGCAGCGAGCGCTGCAGTACTGTTCACTATTTAAATCTCAGCAGGGCCATTTTGCCCCAAACCTTCAAAAAAATTTCTGAACGGCTCTGCTGAGGAATTTGTGCTAGGCTTCTCAAACTCTTTCATTTGCATCTTTATCACCAACACTTGTTCGTTTCGGTCGATTGCGAACTCTTCTCACTTCACATTTCCGAATCCGTGTACCTAAGGTTTGCCCTACTACATTTTTTCTTTTTGTTTGAACTCTTAATTTCCAAATGTGAATGGCAAATAAGATGAGTGTGGTATGGGAACATTTAGGTTGCATGTGGTATTTTGGAGTTTGCAATTTTTGGAGATTTAGGTTTTCAAATTGGGGATTTAGTGTTACTTTAGGTTTTGCATGCAATTAGGCAATCCCCAATAGCATAGAACGATTAATTTTCATGAGAAATCATTAGGTTCTGATGTGGGAACCATTAGAGTATGGGTATTGGGGGAAAAAACTTTGAGAATGCAGAAAACCCCAAAATTCGTAAGGTTCGCTAGCACTCGCTAGGCGAACCTGGGGCGAGCGTTCGCTGCCACTTCGCTAGGCGAAGCAGCAGCGAGCAAGGCAGTATTTTCAATTATGCTTTGTTGGCTAATCTGTTGTTTGGTGTGTGTTGTTTCTTTGTATATTTTGCAGATGGAGTCAAGGTTTGGAGCTGGTAAGAAAAGAAAGGGAGCAGCTACTTCCCGGACCGTGCCTATTCAATTCGATACCGACAAGTTTGTCGGTCCAAAACAGGCTGCACGGTACATCGCTCTGGAGAAGCGAAAGATACTTCCAGAGAAGCGATTTCTGATCAACCCACAGGGCACTTACAGAACTTTCGCCGGGTTGATAGACGCAAAGAAGTGGGATAGGTTGATAAGTCTCATAGAGCATTACGACATTGCGACATTGCGGGAGTTTTATGCTAACGCACTGCCCGACGACGACGAGCCCTTTACTTGGGTTTCTAGAGTTGCCGGGCGTGCAATTCCATTTGACCGGGATGCTATCAACCGAATCCTTGGGGAACCGCTCCAGCTGGGAGCTGACCAGAGAGACCAATACCACACCGACCTTAGGCTTCACCGAGATGTCCCTGCCATTACCGCCGACCTGCTTTTACCTGGGAAATCGGTTGAGCCGAACCCATCTGGGGTTCCAGTGAGGTATCACCGGGAGGACATGACTCCCATGGCTCAGCTGATACTGCTCTTGGTTTTGACCAACATCCAGCCTAAATCACACACCTCTACTGTGCCGATCCCAGTGGCACATTTGGTCCATTCCATCCTCACAAATGTTGAAATTGATGTGGCGAGGATAATCGCCAATGAGCTGAAGACGGTGGTCGAGAGCGGGCTTAAGTCGGGGGCTCGTGTTAATTGTCCCCTGGCTTTCCCGTGTTTGATCATGAGCTTATGCGTTCAGGCAAGGGTGAGACTTCCGTCTCGTGGGCAGGTTAGGATCCCGGCACCTATCGATGATCGGTATGTGGCTAAATATTGTAGACCAAAGACTACCGATGGCAATGCAGCCTCAGGAAGTACTCGGGCTTCTGATGGTCCTAGTGCTTCTACTCCCGGGCTTGATCCCTACCTACGAGCGGTGTGTGACTACAGTTTTGAGTGGATGGCGGCATCCCAGAGAGCTATGATTGATATGCACAACAGTATGCAGAGGTTGGAACTGCAAGGTAATGACCCCTCCGGTGCTCGAGCATTGTTGGCGCGTGAGCAGTTTATGCTTAACGCTAATTGGCCTGTGGACAGGCCAGTCTATGGTGAGGGGGTGGGCGATGATGCTGATGATGCTGATGATGATGATGAGGCTACCGGTTCTGAGGCCGGTAGCGAAGAGGAGTCCTGAGCCCTTAGTGGGTTAAGTTTTTTGTATTTTTTCAGTTTTTATGTTAATTCTATTTGTATCTTCGGATTTTGTATTTTGACCATGGTGTTGTACTATTGGGGTGTTTTGTCCCCCATGAACAAATTTATATTTTCAGTTAATATTATTTATTTATGTTTTTAATTTTGTGTGTTTAATAAATTTTTGGTTGATTGAGTGGCAAACCCTTCTAGATTGGTTGCTCCTCAAGAAGTACCCAATGAAGGTGCATCCGAGCTTGGATGGCAATGATAAGAATAAACAAGTGAATGAAGCTAAGGTACATGGTTACCTTCGGCTAGAATTTTAGAATGCATTAGGAACTTTACTCTTTTTGGTAAATTGAATATTGTCTTTTTGCAACATAATTGAATGAATGCTTCATCTAGAACTTAAAACCACAAATTGTGAGGAAACCTCCATTGTTCACTTAAATGCTGGATTCTAATAAGTTTTGTTGATTCATGTGATTCATTATTTGTCTTTTATTATTGTGAAATTGTGGAAGCAATTAGAAATGATCAAGGCACTTGTTTTCTTTCGAGCACAACTACATCCAAAAACAACTTACCTGTGAGCAGAGAGAGTATTTGTTAACCCCTTTGAGCCTAAACAGTTGAATCTCGGCTTGAAATAAAGCGAGATCTCAAAAATCTTTTTTTTACAACCCGGAAAATCTTGATTATTGTTCTTTTGCCGTAAAAAGTTAAGAGCATTCACTTAGGGTGTGGAAGAAATAAGTTGGGGAGAACGAAAAAGAATTGGTAAGTACCACAACTCTTGAAAAAGAAAAGAAAAACCGAGCAAGCATAGAAAAATATATGTATAGAAAATATAGAAAAGAAACATCTGTTTTGTATATTTGATGTGAAAGAAAAGAACAAAAAATAGAAAAAAATGAAAATGAGTGCTTGCTTGGAAGAAAAATAGTGAAAAATAAAAATTGAGTTGTGGAATTTGTGTTGTGAAGGTTTAAAATGAGAAACAAATGAAACAAAGTCGAGTAGTGTGAATAATACTGTGAATGTCTCTTTTGCATCGGCACTTTCGTTTCAATGGCCTTAGAAATGACCCTTGTTTGTTAACCTAATCAAGCTTCAACCGAAAAGCCCTTAGTGATCTTTATGCTTCCACAGTACCATTTTTAATTGTTAGACATTGTATGAATCTATTTGATTTCTTCATTATTTGTTAGAGAGTGAGATTAGTCCCGCGGTTGCAAACGCGCAAAATCTTCATTCCTTATTCGAAGAGGAGAGATAGGATGATTCATTCAGAATAGTATTGTTGTAGATAGATAAATATTTTGCATTGCTATTTAAGTTTTAGTTCTTATGTATTATTTTATTCGAACCGTTGGGAACTTGTATTTGCTGATTTCGCTTGTGTTTGAGCCGTTTATCCAACTTCGGAGAAACCAGTTTCTTAAGCAAATCCTCTTGTCCTTCAAGAGGCATACTTTGCTTGAGGACAAGCAAGAATCTAGTTGGGGAGAGTTGTTAGATGCCCAAAAGTGCTTATTTGAGCTATCATATGTGGGCATCTTTCACTCTTTTTCCTTGCTCTTACTGTCAAAACCACATTTGTTTTACATGGAATGCATTACATTGATAAACAAGCTTGGTGCCTTTGATTTGTGTGTTATTGTGCAGGAAAGACATGAACTAATTGAAAATAAAGACACAAGAAAATTGGCAAAGGAACCAAAGAATACATGCATTTCATCAGCCTGCTCGCTAGGCGAGGCTGTGGCGAAGCATTGGTTCGCTAGGCGAGTTCCAGGCGAACAGCTCCAGTAAATTGTCAAATTAATTCGCTAGGCGAGCTGAAGGCGAAGGTGGTAGCGAGTTCATTCTGTTTTGGTGAAAAACGCAGCCAACACTCACTCGCTAGGCGAAGCTCTAGCGAGTCCCCAGCGAGCATTCCAGTAGCAAAACCTCTCAACCTCGCTGGGGCGAAGGTTGAAGCGTGTCCTTCGCTAGGCGAAGGTATGTTTGCTAGGCGAACATGACAGTTCAGCAGGCCCTGTTTTCTCTGGGCGCAGGGGCCTTTTGTGCCCATTTTAGACCCTCGCTAGGCGAGCCATTCTGCTCGCCTAGCGAACATGACTGCCCAGCAGTGGTCTATAAGTAGCAGGTGCCACTTTTGAGCACCAGACCTCATTTTTACCAACTTTTTCCACTTTTGTACTTTCTTCTAGATATTTTTGCAACATTGTTCTTGGGATTTTTATGCCCTAGTTTTCATTTTCTCTTCATCTTAGAACCATCTTCTACAAAAAGAAGGTGAATTCCCATCCAACTTCGATTATCCGACTTGGATGTTGATCAACCTTCTTTCCTTACTTGCCGACCAAGCTACCATGAAAATGAGTAGCTAAGTCATCCATTTGTCAAGGTTAGATGTAGGTGATTACTAGCTTTGTGTGTAAATGTAAGGATCCTCATATGTAAACTCTTTAACGGTAAATATATGATGAAAACTTTGTTTCTATTTAAAACTCTTTGTGTTGGTTTATGATCGAGAGATGTTTACCGACTCTTGACCTAGGTTTTCATCCAAACTTGTTTGTTAGCTAGAGATAGTAACGAATGATTTTGTTCACCATAAGGTTGAACCAAAAAGTTGTCATTTTGATAGATTGTGTTCGAGAGAAACAATGGATCAAAATGGCAAAACTCACAATATGTGTTCGAGAGAAACATATTGAGAGGACTTTGTGAAATGATTTATCATCTAAAGGAGTTTATAAGATTGTTGACCGAGCAAATACATGCAAAGTGATCATTGAAACCTAACTTTGACAATATTTCTCATTTAATCAAACCATAACTTTTACCGCAATTTATTACTTTTTATGCAAGATAACTTGATTAAAACCAAAACCCTATTGTTACATTGAGCTAAGATTAATACAACCATCGAACGGCGGTGATATCTTACAATCCCTGTGGATACGATAACAAAAACCCGACACGAAAAATACATCTCAACACTTGTTTTAAACCATAAAGAGATTTTTTTCAGTTTAAAAACATGTTCTGGACATTTTGACTTTTCAAAACCAGGAGGCTGATGAACATACACCTCTTCAAAAATATATCCATTCAGAAACACACTTTTGACGTCTATCTGATATAGTTTGATGGAGTAATTTACAGCAAAAGATACAGGTAGACGAATAAATTCTAACCTGGCGACTGGAGCAAATGTTTCATTGTAGTCAATACCTTCTTGTTGACTGTAACCTTGTGCCACCAGTCGTACTTTGTTTCTGACCACTTCACCCTTTTCATTGATTTTGTTTCTGTGAACCTGTTTGATTCCAATCACGTGGATTCCCTTGGGTGTTGGTACAAGATCCCAGACATTGTTCTTTTCAAATTGATCAAGTTCTTCTTTCATTTCCAGAATCCATTCTTTGTCTTGAAGAGCTTCTTCACAGGATGTCGGCTCTACTAGAGATACTAGTCCTAAAAGTGTTTCTTCAAAACCTTTGAATGTTGATCTTGTTATGAGAGGTTCGTTCTTGTTTCCCATAATCAATTCTTGAGAAACATTTTTTCTATTTCTTGATCTTTTCTGATTGATTATGACTTCAGGTGCTTCTGACATTTCCTTTTCTACTTCTTCAGATTCTTTATCTTTTCGTCAGAACCTGCAAGTGTTATCTCAAAATATGCAAAATTCTCAACTAGCTTTGACTTTTAAGAGTCAAGCTTATCATCAAATATGACATGTATTGATTCTTCCACAATTTGTGTTTCTGTAATTCTTCAAAGCCCCCCCCCCCCCCCCCCTTCTTTCCACCTCTAATTTTGTTTGCAGAGTAAATAATATTTTGCAAAATAAACTAGAGGTGAAGGCAGGGGTTATGGAAGAACTAGGATAATTAAACAAAGTTCTAATTGTTAAAGAGAAAAATGCGGATTAGGAGTTGAAGAACTCTTGTCAAGCATTGAGCATTGAACCTGAAATTGTTTTTCTAATATAACTTATTTGTCATATTATAATGTTCTAGTTCAAATTGAAAGATTATATGTTTAGTGAGCATTGGCGAAATAAGCATTACACATAATTTATAATAAACTCAGGTGTATATATCACAACGGTTGTTTAGCACAATCATTGTTAAATATTATTCATTAAAGATATTACACTGGTTGTTTAAAGTAACTGTTGTGGTAGATAGCGTGCTACAAAGATACAATCATGGTCGCCCGTATGTGGTGGAAAGCTTCATACATACAATCACATATTACCTCACAATGGTTGGACAACCATGGTGGTATCCTTTTACCAATCATTGTGATATGTGTTTTCAGTAGTAGTTTGAGTTATTCTCTCAACAATTAATAGTTATCTCAATAACCCATAATTATCTCAACAATATGAGTTATACGCTCAACAATTCATAATCATCTCAACGATATGAGTCACATTCAACAAATTGTGATTTTTTAGATGTTCGGGTCTATTTATTTTGAAACATCGTATTTTTTAATAATTTTTTTTTGATATTTTTTTTTGATATTTTTAATCATTCGGAGGAGTTTTGAACTTGGGTAAGTCTAATTGTTCCAATTTAAACTAGATACTAGCGGTTGCTCAAAACCTTCACATATAAATTGTGAAAATCAATATAAATTGTGAAAATCGTATGTGCGGCGGTTTTTAAAACTCCCGGAAATCGTTTTGAACAATCAAAAATCCTAGTAAATTTGGATAAAAATAACCCCGGAATTTGACATCTTTTTTATAGTATTAATTGGAGAAAAATGTATTAAAATATTGAAGGCTGACACATCGATTGTCTGAACTCGTATAATATAATCAGAGAAGATCAGGATAGTGTATAAGATTAGAAATATCATTATCTTCTGCATGCCTCAAGAATATTATTCTAAGGGAAGTCTTTATTGGAAAAAAGAAAGATTGTGGCATCGAAATGGGCAAAATTTTAGTCATTGTATTTCCTGTGTGAATAATTTGTTCTTGTTAAACAAGAATATTCCAATTGCCAACCATTACTATTAGTAAGTAAATTAAAATAAAAACATAATTAATGAGACAATAAATTTATTGGATTGTATACCATTAAATTTAAAATTATGTAATTAAAATACAGAAATGATACAAATGAATCTCATTATAGGATAGAGTATGAATCGGCAACCTCTTTCTATTTATTCATATTCAAAGAAATAAATTTTAATCAAAAATTAAGATACTTGCCAAAAACTAAGATTTTCACATGGAGGCTCTTGTTGGACAGACTGCTCACAAGAATTCAGTTGATAAAACAAACAATTATTTCAAAAAATGAAGAAAACAAATGTACATTTTGTGCAGGAAATAACGAAGAATTGTTACATTTACTTTTTCATTGTAATTTCTTTTTCGCTGTCTCGCAACAAATTCAGGTGTTGACTGATAGTGTAGGGTTGGATGGGGCAAACTCAATTGATCATTTACAAATTGTGGAAAGAAAAAATAGAGAAGAACAAAGAATGCATGATTTGTATGACAACGTCATGGTATCGTGCTTGTGGAGAACAAGAAATGATAGTATATTCAAATATGAAAAGTGTGTGATTAGTGATGCAGTGTTTAATGTCAAACTAATTTCCTTATTATGATTGGTGATTGACTCAAAGAAAATGAGTTATTGTAAAGAATTGCAAAAGAACACTAAAATAAAATACTAATGTTTCATTGGATATAAACTATAATTTACACCCATGATACATAATATTTAAATCGATACAGTTTTCACCCCAATTCTTGAATGCATAATTCTATACGCCATGTCTTTAAGTTGAAGAAGTCATTCTTCTTTCAAATCTTCCACTTTTACTTCTGCTCAAACCATACATCAAGTATGTATGCTTCAAGCATGAAAATAAAAGATTTGGAAGAAAATGTGTCTTATTTATATTATTCGATATTACGTAATATATATTTATAATGTAATTTATTTCAAAAAGGATCACTGCAACAACACAATGAACTTAAATTACAGCCACCTTTCTGAAATCCCCATATAAGGCATCTTCTGCCGCAATCTTGACATGGTCCACCAATGCATATCTCACCTGCAATGTTACCGGTTGCTCCTACTACAAAACAAAAAAATTCTCAAACTCAAAACTCCATTTCATATTTTAACAATGATGTACAAAATATAATTTAAAGGAGAAAGTTCTCACGTTTCTCACCGGAAGATAGGACCAATGCAATGCATAAAAGTCCCAAGAGAAAAAGTTTGCTAATGTGCATTGCCATTTTTTCTGAAGGTTTTGTCTTTCAACTCTATGATTCTCTTTTGTTCTGCATTATGAATGCTAAACTTCAAGCTCTTTATATAGTACTCACTTAAAAAAAATTATATTGAAAATAAAATTCGACTATTTATTAAGTTATAATTTAAATAGAAAACTCGTATATTACACAACTACTCACGGTAAATAAATAGAAAAAGACTCAATTATTATGTGAAGAAAATAAGTGAGGGTGACATATATTTTTCTTTTTTTCTTTAATGTAGAAGTAAGAGTTAATTGATATCATACGTTTCTTTTATTACATAACTAATAATGGAACTATAAGGAAGTTAGGCATTAATAATGGATTTCTTCTTTAGTAGTATGGTTGGAATTAATCCATTTTGGGAATGATAGAAGTTGAATATATCAACCTTTTCTTCTTTTGGCAATATGTCATGCCTAAAATCGAATACCATGGCTATTGAGTGGCTCAAGCTCTGAGGTAGAATGTTCTTGAAAGTTTTTTTTTTCGGGTTGAAATTTACCTTTACCTCTTTTTGGGGAAGTGTTTTGCTTTGGTTTTATTTTTCTTGTATTAGTACTCTGGTTTTTGTTTCTTTGGTACTATGGGTGTGTGTATATTCTTTTGTTGTTTTTTTTATGTTAGGCTCGCTTGTGCTTACCTTAATATTTGTCTTCTAAAAAATAATATATCCAGGGGACACAATTTTGAAACTATAGTTTCCTACAAGATATTTACGTTTTGCAGTTAATCTTTTTTGAGAAAAAACTTTAACTCAATAGGTAGGGTTTCGATTATTGTACGCAAATATTTTTCTTATTAACATGACTCAATCAAATAATTTGTAGACTCTATTTTCTCTCTCTCTATATATACACCAACATCTAAGCACTAGAAAAACCTCAAACCCAACAAAATAGCGTAAAGAGTAGTAAATGCTACAAAGGCCAACTAACTAAAAGGAACAACAAAACTCCCCACCCAATCAACACTAACCACGACTACATCCGGGAAATAAGATCTGCTACTTCACTGTGAATAAACAAATGATTTATCCAATCAACATGAACATGGCATACATCATGCTAGAAGCGGGTATGTACCTGGTGTATATGAGCTACTATTAGTTATCAAGTAACGCAAGCTACAAGATTGGAAACGAGTCAAAACCAATATCGGCATAAGAATAATACATGTGAGAGTCACCATGAAGAGAGTCTTTGACATCTAAAAAGCCTACACATAAAATGTGGATGAATTAGTATTACTAGGGCGATCATTGGTTAATTGAAGATAGTTGAAGGTCCATCAAGGAGAACATAATATAAAGACACACCAAGCAGAAAGATGCGTAATATCCACATATTATTTTGCAGTTCCAAGAGGACACAACTTGGAATTTAAGGGATATTTCATTATGATGATCCATAAAAATGAGGCGAAAGGAGCATGGTTTGAAATTGCGGACCGCACAATATTGCGGATGCGGACGATACTGCAACGGCAACACGCCACAATTGTGATGTGAAATGAAATCACATGGAATCTCCGTAACAAAATCGCATCGCCATCGCACCGGACTGCACCACCGCCACACCAGACCGCATCAAAACTGCACCGCACCGCACCGCATCATCGCTGCATTGGACCGCATCACTCTGCAACGAGAAGTCCTATTCATTTTTACATAATTTTGTGTTTGGTGCGAGTATAAAAGTATTTCACACCGTAATGACCGTAATTCGTATCGCAGCAACCGTATTAGCCGCATCCGCAACACCTGCAACCGCGACCGCAGCCGCAATTGCAATTTAAAACCATGGAAAGGAGTACTTCATGGAAGAACGAAATTAAACGTTCGATATTGATTGAAAACTGATTCATAAGTGATCGACGCTGTTAAATATGTTGGTAACTAAGGATGTGTTGTAGATCATGGAATTGGAAGATCAAGGGGTAAAATAGACATTTCACCTTAACAGATACTTTGGTCATTTTACGATGTAATGCGATAACTCAAGAGAAATTAAGATTAAGTGAGGATTACGTAAGGTAATTAATTGAATAAATCATGATTAGTGAGCAATGGCTATTGGTAGAGAATGATATGAGGAAGGACAATTGAGAAATTTCATGTATTTTAAGTGAGGAGTAGAATGATTGTCTAGCATGATGGCTTTATAAATAATTTCTTAGAGGAAAATTCATAACTTCCTCTTTCTCTGAAAAGGAAGGTTCATGTGAAAGAGAAAAGAGGAGAAGGAAAAGCTTTCCTTCCAATGGTGAAATCAAGGCAAATACCTCTAACCAATCTTCTTCAATTTATATCTTATTCTATCTCTAATCTTCACCTTATTCATGTAAGAACAACATTCGTCATTGATTGGGAAACTTCACCATGAGCTTAATTGGTTGGAAAAAGGTTAAGCTCAATATTGAAGAGGAGGATCAATTAGGGCTTGGAGATGTGAATGCATGCGCCTAAGAGAAGAGGGAAGTTCACCACCATCATCATCAGTCACCACCATCTTAAATTTCTTGAAAGAGGTGGGTGACTTTTTAGGTTTTGATTTTTCCCTTAGTATGAACTGATAACTCATTAATTGTAAGGTATTTGAGCCCTTATAATTGATTTCATGTTGCTCTGCTTAGTTTAATTTGAAGTAATTAGTTAAATTTTGTTGTTTTTAGCTAGTTAAGTATGGAGCACACTAGGTGCTCCCTTTTGGGAATTTAATGTGTTTTGTGCATGTGTAAAAGTCACTCAGGTGACAGGTTATCATGTGCTAGGTGTAACATCATAAAATTTTATTTATTTATTTAATTAATTGGTACGTGATATGTTTTTAATTAAATATCTTGAGTTGTATGTGTATGTGGTAGAATGGAGTGACACCATTGGTGGGGTGGTAGAAAGATTAGAATAATTAGAAATAATTAGAATAATACTTGTTTTTAATTAATTAAAATAAATAAGAAAAGTAGTTATTAGGTGGAAAATAGGAACTAAGGATAAAATAAGGGAGTGGTAAATAAAATAAGAAGAGTTAAGCCTCAGTGTAATTATCAAGATATTAAATTAGGGTTTGAGATAAATAGAAAGATTAGTGGATCCTTTGAGAATAGAATACGTAAAAAGTTTCATCTTTTGGTAGAAAGGGGGAGGCTAAGGCTTGAAGAGGGAAGATCAAACCATCACCAATTCAGAGTTTTGTAAGGAATCTAAGGTAAGGGAAGAAAGAGCTTTCTATATGGGTGTTTGGGATGAAAGGGTGGAGAAGAGAGACCCTTGGTCTCATTAGGGATTGTGCAAATTCTATTTTGATTTGTTGTTATTGTGAGATAATATGAAAAATTGACGATTGATTGCATTGTTATATGATTAGTTGTAACTCAATTCATGTTGTATTCTTCTGTTTATGAGTATGTGAGTTTCTACCATGGTTGGGAAAATTTAAGCTTTGAACATGAGTATGAATTTGATGAAAGTGATGAATGAATTGTATGTCCAATTGTTATGATCCATGACTTGATATGTGTGTTTAAACATGTTTGATTATGATGATACGTTTATATGTTGTTCAATTCATGTTAAGGTGTATTTGAATGTTATAATGAGGGTTGAAATGATGTATGTGGGATAAGGAATGAAGAGGAAGTTCATGTGAGAAAATTAGGAATATTTGCATTCTGGGTTGATGTTAATCGATTGATACCATATGTCAATCGATTGACGCCATATGTCAATCAATGGCATGCATTTTATTTTGGAAAAATATGAAAAGTTTAACCATGACAAGCGATTAATTCAGGGAATCGATAAACTGCATGCAACAAAACCGTGAAAAATTTCAAAGGCAGAATGTAAATAGGTTTGATGTCAATCTATTGCACCCTGGTATCAAACGTTTGATGCTAGTGTAATTTTGAATATTTGCTTAACTAAAACCTAGTATGTTACCTGATCGTTTTTTCCATAAATTTGGTTCTGTAAGTCCAAATGAGGCGCGGTTTAAAGGTTGGAAAGCTAAAGCATATGGTTATCCCATATTGATGAATTAAGAGGCTAGTTAGGTGTTGGAAAATTTGAAAACTGGTAGTTTTTATGGTGATGCTCTAGTTAGGATTGGTGATCAAGTAACTAATCGATGTAATCGAATGAACTAATGATGAATTAATGTTAAGATGAATTAACATGATTGAATATTATGTGAATATGCATTTGATATGGTGTTGTTGTTGGGCGATGTTACATGGTGTGAATATGATTTGTGTTGTTATAAAATGCATGGTTATATGGTGATTAATTATGTAGTATGGTGTGAAATTTTGTTGTTAATGGTGGATAGTAATTCAGAAGGGGAGATTACTATTATGTGTCTGTATACATGCGTTTTCGACGCCATGAGATTTGGTATGCAGAATGGTTCTTTCGACAAATGATGACATGGGATAAACGGTTTGGTTGATAAGTGTTGTTCGACACTTCGACAAAATTGAAGCTTCGACATTTCGACAAGATATCTGCAGCTGGAAAGGAACCTTTGACAGACATGGAGGATGTTGTAGTATTTCGACAATTCGACAAAGTCTGGAGAGAGACGTCATTTCGACGTAAAGTGTAAATATTCAAATTCAGAAGAGTTGTGACGTTTGGCAGAAGACGCGTGGGAGCATCTGGCGAAAGGAAGAAAGCCATGTGTCACAGTTTTAGGATTTGGTAGTTAGTAACAGTTATGTTATTTGTATATAAATAGGGTAGTTGTTATCGAAAAAAGGTGAAAATTTACTTGTACAAATTTCCTGAAAACACTCAAAGTACCCGTGTGAGAGAAAAGAGTCATATTTGGAACATGTATGTGTAAACAAACACCAATTCCTTCAAAGTTTATTTTATAAAGTTTAAAGTTCTTTACAAATTCCTTTTACGTTTTCCAGTCAATTATCTTTCTGCACTTTCTTTTCGACACTTTATGTTTTCGTCAGTTACTTTCTGCCATTTATCTTATCTTGTCAAATTTACATCTGTTTAAACGTTTTAATCAACATCTTTCGACATAAAATATTTAGAGAACCAAAATGAAAGATATGAAAGTTGTTCTAGATATCTTCAAAGTCATTTAGATCTACACATGTCCTAGGATTTGTGTGGTTGATCCTGCAAGTAACCCAATTCTACAAGTTTTGGTAAACCAGAGGTTGTTCGCCAAAATTCACAGCGAACAAATTGGCACGCCCAGTGGGACAGTGCAGAAAGCTAAAACTTAGATAATCGTTAGTCAAAGTTTTTCTTCGTTGTATGAGACTAAGAAGCGGTAAATTAGCCGTATCCGACGTAGAAATACCTAAAAGAACAAGAGTAAGGAAAATGGTGAATCAGCCAAATAATCCAAATAATTCGAATCCAAATGAAGCCATCCCAGTATCCAACCCTATCCCTTCGACAGGAGGCAATGTAGGATCAGTCCCTGTGTCTGAGGCTGTACCTTCGTCAACAGGGTCAATACCAGCGGTTTCAATATCGCAAAGTGTGCCTAGTTCGTCCATTAGGGCACAACAAATGCCCGTTGGGACACCCCCTCCTATGGGAAACACTTCTAGGCCTTTTGTGACAAATTTCACCATGCCTCTGCCTGGAAGGGAACAACCATTTGGAATGCCAACTTCAGTAATGGAAAATCTACACAATTCCCCGGTAGTGTATTCTGATTCTATGGCCAATATGTCTTCACCTTTACAAGGGTCAGGATGTGGCGAAAACATGAGTAGACTAAATCAACAACAACTTTACGTGCCGTCGATAACAAATAATTCTGCGCAGGTAATTAGACAACAAATGGACGAGAGTAATCATGATATGGTCCAAATGTTGACGCAACAAATGGGAGCGGTGTTTAACCCCCTAATACAAAACACCACCCAAACAAAACAATTATTGGCAGCGCAAATGACGCGCATTGCTGACTTTTTTGGGGTCCCTCAAACCCGACACAGAGAACAAGTGGTTCATAAACCAGAGGTAGCGGTCCAGGAAGAGCCTACAATAAACCAAATACTGTTAGACAATCTTCAAACAAACGTCAGAAATCAAGAGGATGTAGTCGAACAGCCTCGTGTTGAAATCCCTGTTCCACAAGAGCCTAGAAGGATAGTAATCCAGAGAGGCCAAGATGCGGATGCTGTGTTGCAACAGCGAATCCGGTATAATAACCCCCCTGTCGAAAATAATTTAGCGGCCATGGTCGAAACGATAATGGCACAAAATGGGGTGAACATGGGATTACATAGGCCCAGTTACGCTTCCCCACTATCGGAGTATATTCTGCAAGAAGAACTGCCACCAAGGTGGAAAGTTCCTAAGTTCACAAAATTCTCAGGGGATACTAGCGAGTCCACCATAGAACATGTGGCACGTTATCTGATCGAAGCGAGGGAAATAGCCCGTAACGAAAATTTGAAAATAAAATATTTCCCTAGTTCCTTAACAAAAAACGCGTTTACTTGGTTTACATCTTTGCCTGCAAACTCAGTGTATACGTGGACCCAATTAGAAAGATTATTCCACGAGCAATTTTACATGGGACAAAAAAAAAATAAGTCTGAAAGAATTAGCCAGTGTTAAGAGAAAACACTCAGAACCAATAGATGATTATTTAAATAGGTTCAGATTGCTAAAGGCTAGATGTTTCACTCCGGTGCCAGAACATGAGTTGGTCGAAATGGCCGCAGGGGGACTAGATTATTCTATAAGGAAGAAACTAGATACCCAGTATCTGAGGGATATGGCACAATTAGAAGATAGAGTGAGACAGGTCGAAAGGTTAAGGGACGAAAAATTCAGAGCAAATAAGAATAAAAAAGAAAGGGTGGCCTACGTAGGGGTTCGCCAAGATGATGAGTACGACGAAAACGAACCAAGTAATTTCGACGAACGAGAGATTGATTTAGCAGAACTAAAACAAGGCCCACCTTATTCATGTAAAGTACTAACTCCGTCGAACGGAAACCCAGTCGAAACCAACGATAAGTTCCCCAAAAGGACTTATACATTCGACATCACCAAGTGTGACGAAATTTTCGATCTGTTGGTTAAAGATGGTCAATTAATAAAACCTCCAGGCGCTAAAGAACCGCCTATGGAACAACAGAAAAAGAGAGGTTTTTGTAAATACCATAATTTTCTAGGCCATAAAACGTCTCGTTGTTTCCTTTTCAGGGATCTCGTTCAAAATGCTATCCGTGACGGAAGGCTAAAGTTTGGTGACAAACCAAAACCACAGATGAGGATCGACTCGAATCCTATGCAGCCAGTCAAAGCCCACTACGCTGAACCATCCATCGTGAACATGGTGGAGATCGAAGTTGCTCCTGATGGCAATTTGGAAATGGTGGAGGCCCCTGGAAGTTTCGACACAAACATCAACATGGTTGAGATTGCTGATGATCTCACAAGCCAGAACGAAGTTGAAGTTACTGAAGGCTTCGACAGCCAGAAAAGGATGGAAACTACTGAAGGTTTCGACAAAAGGGACGGTGACGATACCGTCTAAGATGTGAAGTTTCGACAAGAAGGGAATTGGGACCGCTTGGGACAACCAAGTGGAAAGTATGATTATCTCGTGAAGTACAATGCGCCGGCAAGCTCTCAGATCGACATCAACACAATCCAACCAAGCGGTTGGGGAGATGCTTCTTCAGACGACAATGAAGAAACAGAGGAGGCAATCGAGAGTCCCCCTAATACGAAAAAGAGGGTTACTGAAGACCTCATTATCGAAAACAAGGCTACTGAAGGCCTTGATCTTGATCAAACAAAGACAGGTGGTGTCGCAAACTGCGTCAACACTACGGGGCCTTTCAGTGAAGAAGTCACAAAAATTAAAGCGGAAGCTGTTAATGGTCCTTTGAAGCCCGTGGTCAGTGGAATTCTGCGTAGGGTAATGGAAGACCCCAAAAGGAATTGGAACAAATGTTGTTGCAAACATGGTCCCAAGAGCATATCCTGGTGCTGCTGCCCAAGGAAATAATTCGACCAAGCACCAAAAGGTGTCGAAGGTGAAGATGAGAGACTCATTAGAAAGATGAACGAATTAAGCATCGCTGACGAACGAAATGTTGGGGTGAATATGGTGGAAATATCTCAGAGGGACCAGACCGAAGTGGGCGAAGATCATCGTCGAAAGGAGCACTAAAGGCTGGCGTATCCTAAAGAGGAGGAAAATTTAATAGAATTCATCAGGAGGTGCCAAAGGATGAAAACCGAAGTAATGCTATGCCCACGCTGCAGTGCAATCTTCGACAGGAAGGCAGCAACCAACCTGGAAGCAGTGGATAAAGCCAAGAGGAAAGAGAATTGGGGAATAGTAAGGTATGACCCGAGGAGAAGTGATCACCACCAGTGGAGGCATGGAGAAAGACGCCATAACACCTATAAACCATCCAACAAAGCAACGGACGACAAATGGGTTCAACCCATTAGAGATGCCCAGGGGTAGAAAAAATGGGGAAAGTTTGAGGTTCAGAGAGGCGCTTCGATGGAAGGCAAGAAGGAAATGGAAAAGCACAAGCCAAGACCATATCCATCAGAGAATTACAAAGGCAAAAACCCCATGTCCAGATCCCAATGGAGGAGATTCCAGAGGCAGAAGAGGGCAGAAAAAGAGGCTGCAGAAAAGAGCGTGAATGAAAAAGACGCTGACAGCAAAGATAAAGCGGAGTCTAGTAACAGTCGTCAGATAAGGAGCAGAAAAGAGGCTTCCCTCCAGATCAATCCTGGCAGCATCGTCGAACCTGTGGCGTCGAAAGAGAAGATGCAGGAAGACGACGAAATAACGGACAACTTCGAATCTGACTCAGAATCATCCTTCAATGTGATCTGCAACGTGGTCTCTGTTCTCCCTAGAGACTATTGTAGCACCTCAAATTTGCACCTCCCATGTGTACATTCATTTAATTTTTAGGTCATTAACATTGCATTCACATTGCATAGTCCATTGCATATCATCAGTCAAGACTGATCAGGAGAATCCATCTGTGCAAGAGAGCAAGGGTTTTTCCATGAGATAAAAGCCCTATGGTTGTTCCAATGAGCTTACACAACCCAAGGATCATTTTGAAGCAACTTGACCAAAGGCTAGGGGCTCAGAAGTCCACAGTGCATGACCCAGTCATCTGAGGCCTATAAAAGTCTACTGCAAGTCAACTGAGGGCTAGGAGATGGAGAAATGGTTTGAGACACTTCATTCATGTCCCAAAGAAGGTTATTCAACATGTCAAACATCTACCTTGAAGATTTTGAAGCCAGATCAAAAGTTTCCCAAAATGGAAAGTGACCTGTAATTTGAAAGTTTCCAAAAATGGCAAGTTTTTGGACCAACTTCAACTCAACTTTGCAACATCAAAGAAGCTTCAAATGAAATTTTGTCCAACATGAAAGTTGAATATCTCTTTCTCCTATTTCCAAAAAGTCCAAGATCACGAGCATCTGATGAATGGTTGAGGAGATATGGTCAAATCATTGCCAAGTGTACATGGAACTTCAAATGGCCGTAACTTTTGGTTCATAACTCCAAATTTGGTGGTTCTTTTTGCAAAATGCTTGTCATGACATGACGTTTCCAAAACATCCATCACATTGCATGAAATTTGAACATATGATCATTTGTTCATTCAAGTCAATTTTGGAGGGAAAATCATAAACTTGAAATTGGTGTATCATGGGAACAAATGACCATTGCTAACATGTGCATGGGAAGATTTTGAGTGAAAATGAGCTCCCATATGGTACTGTTCACGTTTGGAATTGCCATGCACCACCAAATTTCCAATTTCTGCCATGCACCCTTATTTTGCTTAATCTCTAATTAACTTTGATTAATTTTAATTAAAATGAGATTAGGACATGGTATATATAGATAATTGTAACATAATTTGGGAAGGTTAATCACAATTCACCATTTCTAGACCTAGTTTTCATTTCCCTCCAAAATTTTCTCCTAATCATAATTCAAATTTTCATCACATAACATACCAATTTTCTTCCATATTCTTGTTCCTTGGTGTGGATTTAACATAGATCAAGATATGGATCTTCAAGATTGGACTAGAATTGTGCATGTGGAGCTCAAGAACATAACCATGGCATTTGAGATTTAAGAAAGATCTACACGTTTCCAAGCCTCAATTTCATCATCAAACATCACTACAAGTATTCTGGAGTTGATTTGGAGCATTCAAGGCCTTGGAATCTGCAGAATTCAAGATCTGTTCTTCAAGAGGTCAAATTTTCGCATCTTTTAATTCTTGTTTTTATGTACATAATCTTGTAGATCTTGTTGTGGTGAGAATTCTGATATAAATTTCGTGCGATTTGGATAAAAATTGAGTGAGATATGATGATTTCAAGTTTAGATCTAGAAACTTCTTTGCTTCGATTCAGAAAATCCATGGAGATTTAGGCTTAGATAATATGATATTTGAATTCTACATTGAAAGAGATTTCCAACGATATATAATTTGTAAAATTCTGAGAAAATCTGGAAATTCTGGAAAAAGCTTGCATGAACATTCATGGTGTTCATCTTCATCTTCATGAAGAAGATGAAGATCTTCATAGTCTGGTGCACTAGGGTTCTACCTGAAGAACGCGCCCAGAACATTGTTTAATCCATGGTCCTCACTTCGATTCCTGCTTCAGGCGTTTTTGGAATTTATTTTTCACTTTTGCCATGCTATGCCATTTTTATTTCAAGTTTTTTCATCAACTTGCAAAAATCATAACTAATTGAAAAATGCTCCAAATCACTCCCAATTTTTTGCAAAATGATCCTTGTTTTGTCTAGTTTTTTATGATCATGAGTTTGAAAGTTGTGCCTGGCTGGAATTTTATTTGCTCTAGAATCTTTGACCATAGGTGCATTTGTGACCTTGCCTTGCTCTTTCTATTATGAAATGCTTGATTTTAATCCAATGGACTTGAAATTTTACATGCTGATTCTAGACACATTGATGGATGTTTTAGGCTTGGTTTTGTATTTTTCTCATGTACCATTTCTATTTTATGCTTGTGTTAACATGGTGTGACAATTTGTGTCACACATTTGGTTGTTCTTACTTGTGCAATTTGATTTCCATGCCAAATGACCTCTAATGCTTCTGATTTTTTGTGTGATAATCATGTTAGATGTGTTGAATGTTCATGAATTTTTCCAGAATTATTTGAATCATTTCTGTTTTGATTGGGAATTTTCATTCTTAATGTTCAAATGTGTGCCTTGAATTGGTCATTGACTTCTCTTGCCTACCAAATGGACTTGCATGATGATTTTGGTTTGGTCCTTTTTAGGACTTGTTCTTGATTGGTTAAAAATGATCCATGTTGAGTTTGAGTTTCTGTCTTGGATTTTTGATTCCCTTTTGACCCTAGGCTTTGACCTAGTGGTTTGGACTTACCATTTGAGTTGTGATTTCAGGTTCAAGTGTGCATCTCCATGATTGATGTTGCTCCTTCATTTGAGCTTGATAATTTGTTGTTGTTGGCTAACATTTGCTTGTTTTTTAGGCCTTGGTGATGGTTCACTTGTGTTTATGGTCTATGTGTTGCATATTGGGTTGTCTGTTTAACATTGACTGTTGACTGTTTGTCTGGATTTTGTACTGATTGGTTTAGCTGTTTCCACAGGTACCTAAGTTGCTTTAAGTTCATTTGAACTTTGCTTTGCTTGCTTGTGGTTTGCATACCACTGAGGTATAATTTCTTGATCTTCATGTAGTCTGGAAGACCTGTCATGTTATGTTGGCAGGCACCTGTCTGAAGCCCTCCTTAAGAGGCAATGTTTGTGGTTGTTTAATTTTGTGCCAAGCAGGTAAAGTCCTCTTAAGAGGCAATTGACAGATAAAAGGGATGTGCAACCCATCCCCTGCTATTCAGTTGTGTCATTCACTTTGCTCACATCATGTGTTGATGCATTGTGAATAAGAACCCAAGATCTTGTTGAGTCGGTCATTTGTGGAGAAGAGTTCCAGCGATTGGCAGTTGGTTTCCTGTGTCTTGGTTCGGAGTCTGATGTAAGTCCAGCGATTGGCATTCGGTTTCTATGTTTGCCTGTTTGTGTGGAGTCTGACGTAAGTCCAGCGATTGGCAGTCGGTTTCCTGTTTCCTCTTTGTATTTTGTTTGGCGTGCGTTAGCCGAGCTACGAGTGCTCTGATTCTTCTCCGGTTAGAGAAGATACGTATGCATAGGATGCAACATCCTAGCGAGCACGTTTCCCCTGTCCCGAACTACGTCGACTCTGATGTCTGTGTCTGACAGACTACGTAGGCCCAGGATGTGATATCCTGCCGAGTCCCGTTTCTTTTATCTTTCTGTGTTTCCTTCCAGCCTTGTGCAATGTTTGAGCAATTTTTAGCAACCTTTCTTCTATTCCTTTGAGCGTGGATCCCGTCGAGTACGACGGATGCGTAGGGGTGCTAATACCTTCCCTTCGCATAACCGACTCCCGATCCCATCTCTCTCTGGTCGCGATACCATGTCTTTTCCAGGTTTACTTCGAGCGTTTCCTTTCCCTTCTTTGGGATAAATAACGCACGATGGCGGCTCTGTTGTTTCGTTTTCCCGCCGGTTTTTCGCGTAATGCGACAACTATGATAGAGTTATGGAGGTCGAAGACGAAGAAGACGAGACGGAAGAGGAAACAATGGCACACAGGCCCGTTTGCTACTACGTTATGAATAATGGATGCGTCGAAGAGCAGAACGCTTTCTTCGAAAGACCAGATGACTCCATGAAAGCGCATTTGAAGCCTTTGTTCATAAAAGGAAAGGTGGAGAATGTTGGTGTGAATAAGATACTGGTGGATGGGGGAGCAACAGTGAATTTGATGCCCCATTTCCTGCTGAAGAAGATAGGGAAAGACGACTCAGACGCGAAACCCCACAACATGGTGCTGTCGAATTATGAAGGAAAAGTAGGAACCACCATGGGCGTTATCCAAGTGAATCTGACTGTTGGAACCATAACAAGGCCAACGATGTTTATGGTCATAGCTTCAAGGGCGAACTACAACCTACTGCTTGGAAGGGAGTGGATTCATGGCGTAGGAGCCGTACCCTCTTCAATGCATCAGCGAATAGCCATATGGAGGCCAGACGGGATCGTCGAAAACATTGAGGCTGATCAAAGCTACTTCATGACAGAGATAAACAATGTCAGCAGTCAAAGCTTCGACAAGAACCTGGCTCACATACCTCCATGCAGTCCAGCCGAATTCGACTTAAAGGCGATAGACAATGCCTACTGCTCTATGTACCTTCATCCTACACATGGTTTCCAGTGGGATAAAGAAGTAATTGGCGAAACTTACATGTGGGGAACTACTCATATAGCGCCAATGGGATGGGGAAGCGAATTTGACGATGACGAGTAAACAATCCGCACTCGAAAAGATTACGGCTTACGTAGCCGAAATCAAACTCAAAGAGGCCCTTGAGGCTGAAGTAAAATACATGGCTGTCGAAGCCAGCAAAGAAAATTCCGATAAACAATGTCCCTAAAGAGACGTTGTAGAAGATCATGATAACAACCAAATGGGCGAATGGCAACACCAAAAGCTTGACGCCATTTATGATGACGAACCTCTAGGGTTCGAAAAAGATCCAGTGTCAACTAACGAGAAGATGGTGGCGCAGGATCCATTAGAAGAAATAAACTTAGGAGTGGGGGCAGAAAATAGACCAACCTACATAAGCGCAAAAATGGACCCCTAGTTCAAGGTCGAAATAGTCCAGTTGCTGAAAGAGTTCAAAGACTATTTCGCATGGGATTATGACGAGATGCCTGGTCTCGACAGATGTTTGGTCGAAATGCAGTTGCCGATAATGGAAGGAAACAAGCCAGTAAAGCAGACTCCGAGACGCTTCGCACCAGAAATCCTGTCGAAAATAAAAGAAGAGGTCGAAAGACTTCTAAAATGCAAGTTCATGCGCACAACCAGGTATGTTGAATGGATTGCAAATATTGTTCCAGTAATTAAGAAAAATGGCAAACTTAGGGTATGCATCGATTTTCGAGACTTAAATTCGGCTACCCCAAAGGATGAATATCCTATGCCAGTGGTAGAAATGCTTATAGATTCCGCAGCAGGCCATGAGTACTTAAGTATGTTAGACGGATACTCTGGCTATAACCAATTTTTTATCGCTGAGGAAGATGTTCCTAAAACGGCTTTCAGTTGTCCTGGAGCAATAGGAACTTACGAATGGGTAGTAATGCCTTTTGGTTTACAGAACGCTGGAGCAACTTACCAACGTGCTATGAATTCCATTTTTCATGACTTCATTGAAACTTTCATGCAAGTGTGTCGCGGCGGGATTTTTCACGAGATTAAGTATTGATTGAACTTAACCCGTTTGAAAAATATTTTAAATGCAAGAGTCGCCACCGTCTTTTATTTTATCCAAAAAAGAGGAAGGGAAAAATAACGATAAATCCCTTTAGAGTTACGGGTTCGGGGGTTGGTTATGCAAAGGGAAGGTATTAGCACCCTCTACATCTGTGGTACTCCACAGGAACCTTTTTGCTTATGTTTATGTGAATGCTTTGCTTTTTTCGCTTTGATCGTTTGATTGGGGAGATGAGAAAAGAACTAGATTTTATTGTTTTTGGACTCGATAAAGTCGTAGACTTCATGCCTACGTATCTCCAAGGCGCAATGGAGAAATCAGAATCCACGTAGTTCTCCCAAAAGAAAAGGGGAAAGTCTATTTTGTTGATTTTAGATTTGAACGAGCCTAGACCCTAAAGAAATAAATAAATGGGCTCATTACAGGAAAGCCCAAGAGTAAGCTTATGAGTGTGTGAAAGGGGTTTCTTAAACGGCGACCGTTGGAATCGCATCGGGTTTCTCTTTTTTGGATTTTTCGATTTTTTAACATAAAACTTGAACAATACGATTAAACACACAATACAGAAAATAAAAAATGCGAGAAAGTAAATTATTACAACACAGTTAGCTATGAATAGTTAGTATTACGAATAGTTAGTGGAGTTAATCGAGCTGAAACTGAAACGAAACGGTTAGTAACAACATAAACAAATATAAAAAAACAATATAAACATTTACTTTAGACAAAATAAACGTTTGATATAAATAAACATTTAATTAAAATAAACATTTAAACAAATAATTAATTTAACTAACATTTAAATAAAACATATATGCAAAATAATAATAAAAGATAAACAATATTTAGTAAAGAAAAGTAATATATATATATATATATATATATATATATATATATATATATATATATATATATATATATATATATATATATATATATATATATATTTATTTATTTTTAGACAATAAATATATAGTAGACAAAAATAATATATATGTACATTTAGACAAATAATATATAATAGACAAAAATAATATATATATATATATATATATATATATATATATATATATATATATATATATATATATATATATATATATATATATATATATATATATATATATATATATATATATATATATATATATATATATATTTATTTATTTAGATATATAATAGACAAAAATTATATATATATATATATATATATATATATATATATATATATATATATATATATATATATATATATATATATATATATAGATAAATAATATATTAAAACACATGTCGGCAAGTCGGAACTTTGCCGATTTTAGAGATAAGTGAAGAATATTACCTTGTGTGAAGAGGATGAACTTCTGATCGTCCAAATGATCGACCGAAAGCTGGAAACTGTCACCGACGCAGTGCTGGCTGCCTTCGTGAGTACCTGACTTCAAAGTCGCTTTTGATCGGTGAAACGACGCCGGAATGAAATGAACCTTGGATATTTGTGACCTGGACTCAACGAACTTCAAAGATATGAAATCGGTTTTGTGTTTCGGTGAATAATCGGGACGATTTTGGGTTACCGAAAATGAAGAACAAGTGAAATACGGTAATGCTTTTGGAAAAATATTTCTTTTCAATTCTCTGTTTCTCTCACCACACGTTTTTTCTTACTGATCCATCACCTTCTTTTCTTACTAACAACATCTATATATATATATATTTAGATTACTTAAACAATAGGAAACCTAAAAAATATCTAACATAAATTAATAATATATATTTAGATTACTTAAACAATAGGAAACCTAAAAAAATATCTAATATAAATTAATAATATAATTTATATATTATATAATAATAATAATAATAAACTAATATAATGTTAATCCTAATTAAATAAACTAATTAACAACTAAACACAATTAATATTAAGCACAAATAATATTAAACGGCACACGATTAAAATACGATAAAATCGAGCGACACGAACGCGATAAAAATGATGACAATTTGCACAGCAAAACAGACAAATTGATAAAACCAATAAACCAGTAAACCGGTAAACCAGTAAAATCAACAACACGACTCAAACAGACTCGATTAAATCACACGGCACAACACGTAATTAAATAAACAACCCTAGGCAATAATAAAATCAACACGACATCACGAAAACGCTGACAAACACAATCACAAATAATCGGACAATACGAAAACTCTAATATATTCGAAATACAGTCAAAATACCGACAAACAAACAATTAAATAGATAAAAACGCACAAAACCTAATCGAAGTGATGCCACGCACAAAAGAGATAAGCGAGATAAATACGAGGCAACGATATCGGCCAGGTTTTGCTAAAACAACGAAATACAACACGGTAAGCAACGAAAACACACAAAACCTAATCAAACCAGTTGTCACGCGAAGTTTAAGAAATTGAGATGAATACGAGACAACGAGATTAATCAAGATGTGGTCAACAAAGCCAAAGTCAAATTTTGGGGTGCGACAGATGCCCCTATTTAATTAACTTAGGCCAGATAGCCGGAGGCTATCGAATGGCGTAAGGTAATTAAATATGACAAACGCCACAAAATTTGACCGCAAATGCATGTATGCATGATGCAAAAGACAGACAGACACAGAGACACAGGAGTGCAAACTCTACTGGGGAAGGACATACACCGACTCAATGCATGAAGGTAAACACTGAGAATACTCAGCTGGGGAAGATTCACTACCTATTCATAGATGGAAAATAGGAGGAAAAGAGATATCGACTCAATGCTGACGATACATCACTATCTCATAGATGAAAGTGGGAAAAGATCAATATAACAAGAGTACTGATGTGACAGTACATTACCAACTCAAAGATGGAGGTAACAGAAAAGATGAATACCAACTCAAGGATGAAGGTAATACAAGGGCATAATAAGAATCGAACTGCGTTAACTCATGGTTGACAGCTCACTACCCACTCATTGATAAGGTAAACAGGACATGCCAACTCAAAGTTGAAGGCAAGCTTCAAAAGATTGATAATAACACTGCTAGGGAAATCAAATTCCAACTCATTGATGATGGTGTAGATGAAGAATCAGACCTAAGGATCATTGTGCAGACTTACAGTTGAATGCACACTACCAACTCATTGATGAGGTAGACAGAGAAATGCCGACTCAAAGTTGAAGGCAACCACCGATTCATTGACAAAGGTGTTTAAAAGAATTTAGAACATATTTTCCTGGAGATGTTTATCATTACCGACTCAAAGATGACGGTGGAAGGACAAAATGTACCTAACTCATAGATGAAGGTACTCCATCAACTCAAAGACGAAGATGGAATCAGAAGTTATCTGTGCAGACTCAAAGATGAAAGCACACTATCAGTTCAACAAGGATCAAACATACCCTACTCATAGATGAAGGTACTTCATCAACTCAAAGACGAAGATGGAATCACAGGAAAATGTGCGAACTCAAAGATGAATGCATATTACCGGCTCAAAGTTGCAGGTACTTCACCAACTCAAAGACGAAGGTGGAATCAAAAGGAATCTGTGCTAAACTCAAAGACGAAAGCACGCTACCAGCTCAAAGTTGCAGGTAGAACCATGGAACTTTCTGTGAGGATGTTATCAACTCATAGATGGAGATAGTAATTAATTTATCTGAGGGATAACAAAGGTTACCACTCATGGATGTAGGTAACTCAAGTTTGTAACGGGTACCAACTCAAAGATGAAGGCATAAAGGACTTGGACACAATATCTGTCATGTCTGTTTTACTGAATGAGAGTCACAAAGACTATATTGTTGCCTTCTTTTACTGGCAATTTCTGAGCTTTATCTGGAGACACGAGGTTCAAACTAGGATAGAACTAGAATGAAACGGTCAAACAAGACTTCAACTGAAGAGGAATGAACTCATCAGGATTTACAACTGAAACAACCATCTTCCACGAGGCATAGATCTCTGTGGGGAACATGACCAATAAAAGGTATTTTGCTGCTTATGAGGATACTCTATATGGAGAGATTGACTCAACCCACAATATAAACAAGGAAACAAGGTGCATATGAATGCAAGCATGATATGTCATAGATATGCATGAATATTTAGTAATGAATGCATGATGGACAGACAAAACTAGGAATAACTGAAAATGTTAACAGCTGCATAAGGACTTGCTGGATATTTGCACTGAGACTCGCTGGGGAGTAGTACAAAGACTTGCTGGGGAATTGGTACAAGAGCACCATATCCAGGTTTCTTTAAAAGTCTGTCTCTGCTGAGGATTCCGTAGAAGAATGGAGATGCCTTCTACTTCAAAAATGCAGGAGATTCCCTGTGGTTCTTGAATTTGTGAGGTATATGAGGATTGGACCTTTCTAAGGACTCCGCTGGGGATACAAGGTGTTATCCTCTGGAAATAAGATGATATTGTAAGAGAAGTCCTGCAATTCTTGAATTTGCTGATAATGCAGAAGGGATTATTCTTCTGGAAGACTCCGCTGGGGATAAAGTCCGCTGGGGATAGGTGGTATCTTTCCAGGGAATAAGAATATAGGGGAAATCTATCCTTGATTTTTTTTTGCTTTAATTATCATGGAGACTTTCTGTATCTGAAGACTCTGCAGGGGATTATGGTGTCTGATATCTGGTTACGAGATCTTTCCTCTAGGAGACTCTGCCGGGGAACAGTGATGTCTGACCTTTGAATATAAATGAGAATTCAGGAGAAATCCTGCAATTCTTGAATTTGCTTAAAATGCATAACACACTCTTCTTTTACTACCAAACATTACTGAGGAGGAGACATATCCTTCTATTGAATGGACAGAGAACAACAGGAGATTCCCTGTAGTTTCTGAATATCAACTTTCTTCACTCGCTGAGGGATGGAGACCTCTGTATTACTCCTGCTCAGGGAAATCAAATCTTCCTTCTCATCCTCTGCTGGGGACATTGCTGATCCCTCCTTAATAAATTACTGGGGAAATACCTGTAGTAATCCCATAGGCCAAATCTGTAACTTAAAACCTGGATCAAAGTCTTCATGATCAATTAACCGGGGAGTCTTCATGATCAATTAACTGGGGAGTCTTCATGATCAATTAACTGGGGAGTCTTCATGATCAATTAACTGGGGAGTCTTCATGCCCCAAGTGAAGGGAATAAACTTCTTGAAATATTTCTTGCATGATCTCTTGAGGAAAACTAGGAAGCATAGCTGGGGATATCCAGAATCACAACCTCTGCTGGAGAAATATTACTGCCAAGACACCTGTGGAGATTTTTTTATCATATACATATAAGGATAGTAACATGAACATGTCTAGTTGGAATCACATGATTTCAGAATTACTGGGACCACATGTCTCAATCCTTTTATTGATGTCCACAAATCAAAATAAATAATCTTTATATTTTTCAAAAACTGTTTTTAATTCAAAACTTTTGTTTCAAAACATATCTGTCAAAGTAAAAGAACTTTCGTAAATTGAAATGAAAATTAAGAGTGCCAAGAAATATAGAAAGGCTCAAATTGATTTGATAGGATGGTAATCAACCAACAGCGTGATTCCATAGATCTTTATAAATTGGAAAATGGTAATTTCGAGGAAAAAGGGTACGTTGAACTACAATGACATCATTCTCTCTTCCACTTTTGACCTGTATTGCAGCCTTGAGAAAGTTGGAGAACTGTTGAAAATATTCTGATACTTCAATGATCTTATCTCTGTTATGCAGTTACTTGCCTAAAATCCCTAACTTTTGCCTAGATTGCCCTTTCGGGTTTTCAATCTACCGGGATAATATTCTCTTTGTTTTTTTTTTTATGTCTCTAATTTTTGCTTGGACCGCCCTTTCAGGTTTTCAGTCCACCGAGACGCTCATTTTTGCCTAAGCCGCCCTTTCGGGTTTTCAACTTAGCGAGCTGTTCTTTTCATTTTTTAGGCGAAGTATTTCTTGACTGCATCTGTATTCACGGGACGTGGAAGCTCTTCACCATCCATGTTTGTAAGAATTAAAGCACCGCCTGAGAAGGCTTTCTTGACAACATAGGGTCCTTCATAGTTAGGAGTCCACTTGCCCCTAGAATCATTGTGAAATAGTATCATCTTCTTGAGCACAAGGTCACCCTCTTTGAATTCTCTCGGCTTAACCTTCCTATCAAATGCCTGCTTCATTCTCTTTTGATATAACTGTCCATGGCACAAGGCAGTCATTCTTTTTTCTTCAATCAAATTCAACTGATCGTATTTGCTTTGACACCATTCAGCCTCTGACAACTGAGTTTCCATTAGTATCCTCATTGATGGAATTTCAACCTCTATTGGTAACACAACTTCCATACCGTATACAAGTGAAAATGGGGTTGCCCCAGTTGAAGTACGGACTGATGTTCTATATCCGTGTAGTGCAAAAGGCAGCATTTCATGCCAATCTTTGTAGGTAACAACCATCTTTTGAATGATCTTCTTGATATTCTTATTTGCAGCTTCAACTGCCCCATTCATCTTGGGACGGTAAGGAGAAGAGTTGTGATGCTCGTTCCTGAAACTTTCACATAATTCATCCATCATTTTGTTGTTCAGATTGGAGCCATTGTCAGTGATGATCTTGTTTGGAATGCCATATCGGCAAATGAGATTATTTTTGATGAATCTGACCACCACTTGCTTTGTCACCTTTGCATACGAAGCTGCTTCCACCCATTTGGTGAAGTAATCAATTGCCACGAGAATGAAACGGTGTCCGTTGGAAGCTTTGGGATCAATCATACCGATCATGTCAATGCCCCACATTGAGAATGGCCAAGGAGCAGAAATCACATTCAAAAAGGTTGGTGGTACATGAACCTTATCAGCGTAGATCTGACATTTGTGACACTTCTTTACAAATTTGTAGCAATCCGATTCCATGGTCAACCAGTAGTAACCAACTCTCAACATCTTTCTTGACATAGAGTGGCCGTTTGCATGAGTACCAAAGGACCCTTCGTGAACCTCTTTCATCAACATTTTTGCTTCCTTTTTGTCAACACATCTGAGTAAGACCATGTCATAATTCCTCTTATAGAGCACATTCTGATTAAGGAAGAAACTGCCTGACAATCTTCTCAAAGTCTTTTTATCTTTTTCTGTTGCTCCAAGAGGATACTCCTGAGTCTGAAGGAAATGCTTGATATCGTGGTACCATGGTTTATCATCAAAACTGGCCTCAGCTGTAAACACATGTGCTGGTCTATCAAGTCGCTTGATCACAATTCTGGGTACTTCGTTTGGAAAACCCACTTGATACATTGAAGACAACGTAGCTAGAGCATCCGCCATATGATTCTCATCCCGAGGAATGTGATGCAATTCAACCTTGGTGAAGAAAGTCAACAATCTTCTTGCATAGTCTTTGTATGGGATCAAGCCAGGGTGGCGTGTTTCCCATTCTCCTTTGATCTGATTGATAACTAACGCTGAGTCACCATAAACAGTAAGATTTTTGATGCGGAGGTCAATGGCTTCTTCAAGACCCATGATACAGGCTTCATATTCAGCAATGTTGTTTGTACATTCAAAGCAAATTCTTGCCGTGAAAGGAATATGAGAACCTTCTGGAGTGATAATGACTGCACCTACTCCATGTCCATAAACGTTGGAAGCTCCATCAAATACTAAACCCCATTGAGAATCTGGTTCAGGTCCTTCTTCAGGAAGTGGCTCTTTACAATCTCTGGATTTTAGGAACATGACATCTTCATCAGGAAACTCATCCTCATTATCATCGTGATCTTCAACGGGTTAGTGAGCAAGGTACTCAGCCAACACACTGCTCTTGATAGCTTTCTGGGTATGATACTCAATGTCGTATTCTGATAACAGCATTTGCCATCTTGCAATCTTACCAGTGAGTGCAGGCTTCTCAAAAATGTACTTGATTGGATCCATTTTGGATATCAACCAAGTGGTGTGACTTAACATATACTGCCTCAATCTCTTAGCAGCCCAAGCCAATGCACAACATGTCTTCTCGAGTAAGGAGTATCGTGATTCACAGTCAGTAAATTTCTTGCTTAAGTAGTAAATGGCATGCTCTTTCTTTCCAGTTTCGTCTTGTTGACCCAGAATACAGCCCATAGAATTCTCAAGCACTGTCAAATACATAACCAACGGTCTTCTAGCAACAGGTGGTAACAAGATAGGAGGCTCCATGAGGTACTCTTTGATACTGTCAAATGCTTTCTGACAATCCTCTGTCCAAACACAATTCTGACTCTTTCTCAGCAATTTGAAGATAGGTTCACAAGTGGAAGTCATGTGAGAAATAAACCGGGATATGTAATTCAATCGTCCTAGAAAACCTCTCACTTGCCTTTCTATTTTTGGTGCGGGCATCTCTTGGATAGCTTTTACTTTATCTGGATCAACTTCAATGCCTTTTTGGCTGACAATGAAGCCCAAGAGTTTACCTGACCCGACGCCAAATGTGCATTTGTTCGGATTGAGGCGAAGACGGAACTTCCTCAATCGTTGAAACAACTTCAATAGATCTACTAAGTGACCTTCTTCTGAACGAGACTTCGCGATCATGTCATCCACATAAACCTCAATCTCTTTGTGCATCATGTCGTGAAAGAGCGTTGTCATGGCTCGCTGGTAAGTAGCACCTGCGTTCTTCAACCCAAACGGCATCACTTGATAACAGAATGTTCCCCATGGTGTTATGAATGTAGTTTTTTCCATGTCTTCGGGAGCCATTTTGATCTGGTTATACCCGGAGAATCCGTCCATGAAGGAGAATATGTCAAACTTTGCTGTATTGTCTACCAACATGTCAATGTGAGGCAGGGGGAAATCATCCTTTGGGCTTGCTCTATTTAAGTCACGATAGTCGACACACATTCGTACCTTCCCGTCCTTCTTAGGAACTGGCACAATATTTGCTATCCACTCTGGATACACTGAAGTGGCAAGAAAACCAACATCTATTTGCTTCAGAACTTCTTCTTTAATTTTGACGGCCATATCTGGATGTGTTCTTCTTAATTTCTGTTTGACCGGTGGACATTCTGGCTTCAAAGGTAGCTTGTGCTCTACGATGTCAGTGTCGAGACCAGGCATATCTTGATAAGACCAAGCAAACACATCTACATACTCTTTCAGCAGGCTGATCAATTGCTCCTTGACCTGTGGGGATAACAATGCTCCAAATTTGACTTCTTTCATATTTTCTTCCGAACCCAAGTTGACTGTTTCCAAAGGCTCCTTGTATGGCTGAATAATGTCTTCTTCATTTTCAAGCTGGCGGGCGACCTCTTCTGGAATCTCATCCCACTCTTCCTCTTCAGCTTCGAATACAGAATGTTCAAAGTTGGGAGAGGGCATGATGTCATTGTGTTCAATGGGTTTAAGTAACCTGTACAAACAATTGTTTTTAGAGGACTGACCGTGACATGCAAAAATGTGTTCTTTTTAAGGTTTTTTTTTGTGTTACCATTTTCCGAAAAAGCTGAAAAGATAAAAGGACACAAGTGTATAGGAACACAAAAGATCTTTTTCATGGATAGTACGTTTTTGACAAAAGTGCCCATTTTAAAAAATTAATGCTTCGCGCTTTGGGCTAAAGCGAAAGATTTTTGAAAACTGAAAAGCTTAATTACTTTGATATGTGGACACAATGTGGGATGTCAACTGCGGTCCAGTTCTTCATAACTACTCCTGGTGTCACAAATCTGGGGCCTTCGTCTTCTGTCTTTTTCTCAAAAGTATCCTCTTCAACTGCTACCATGTTGATAAACCCACCGCTGTGAAAGATACCTTTGAAAGGTCGCACCACTGAAGTCTGCACTTGTTTTCCATCAACAAAGCCTAATCCTGCCTGGTTAACGTTTTATGGCAACTCTATCACCTTGCCCCACATTTCTGTAGGACCTGTTGTCGCATTACGCGAAAAACCGGCGGGAAACGAAGACAACAGAGCCGCCACCGTGCGTTATTTATCCCAAAAGAGGGAAAGGAAACGCTCAGAGTAAACCTGGAAAAAGCATGGTCTCGCGACCAAAGAGAATGGGATCGGGAGTCGGTTATGCGAAGGGAAGGTATTAGCACCCCTACGCATCCGTCGTACTCGACGGGATCCACGCACAATAGGAAGGGAAATGGTTGCTAAAATCACTGCTCAAACACACACACACACTGGCTGAAAGAGACACAAGAAAACAGACAAGACTGACTCGGCAGGATATCGTATCCTGGGCCTACTTAGTCTATCAGGCATAGACATCAGAGTCAAAGTAGTTCGGACTGGGGGAAACACATGCTCGCTAGGATGTCGCATCCTATGCATACGTATCTCCTTGGACGAAGGAGAATCAGAGCATTCGTAGCTCGGCTAACACGCACACAAACAAACACAGGCAAAGGCAAACATGGAGCCTGAATGCCAATCACTGGACTTACATCAGCATCCGAACCAAAACACACACAAGAAGGCAAACATGGAGCCTGAATGCCAATCACTGGACATACATCAGCATCCGAACCAACAAACCCACACTAGAACCCGAATGCCACTCGATGGACTTACATCAGCTTCCAAGCACACAACAACACAAAACAAAGACACAGGCGCCCGGAGAGATCTGCTCATCTCCTGCCTACGTACCTCATCTGGTATGAGGATCAGGGCGACGTAGTTCCCCTACGAAGGGACACAGGACTAGCCTAACCAGATAACAGAGGGAGACACAACTAGGGAGACTACGACTCGAGCCTAGATGTTATCATGCAAATCATCCCTAAGTTACGGTTTCTAGCTAACTTGCACAGGAAGCAAGCCTATCCTAAAGCACGAGCAATAGCAAACAATCACAAACAGCACACACTATATGCACACAAGTGAGGCTCAAACAAGGGTGGGGCTGCAAGAGCAAGCCATCTGTACAGGGTGAAAGGTAGCTCTTAACCTTGCCATTGAAGGGCTAAGGTGAAGCCAGATGAAAGGTGAGTGAAGATTAGACTTCACAGCTCTAATCCCTGGTCAGGGAGAGCTATAGACAAAGAAGTGTGGGTCCAGAAAGCGGGAACCCTTCTACACTTAAGACACTGACACTGTACACTGTACAAGATCTTGGGTTTGTATCCTAATGCATCAACACAGTGGTGTGAGCAGAGGGATGACTCAACAGAATAGCAGGGGATGGATTGCACATCCCTTGGGTTCTGCCAATTGCCTTATCAGAAGGTCTTTACCTGCTTGGGGGACAAAAATAAACAATCACAAACATTGCCTCTTAAGGAGGACTTCAGACAGTTGCCTGGCCAAGTAACAGGCCAGGTCTTCCAGACTACATGGAGACAAGAATGTTATACCTCAGTGCAAATTGCTTATCAAGCAAAGCAAAGCAATATTAGCAACTAATGTACCTGAAATCAATCAAATATCATCAGTATACCAATCACAGAATTAAACAGCAAATGGTTCACAATCAACTATATACAGACAAACACAAGCCAATGCACAAAAGTGCAAGCGACTCAAAGGAGCCAAGCATCCTACAACATAAACCAAGTTAGTTTACAATATCAAATGACATCTCAATCAAATGTGAATCCACCTCCTTAAGGTATTTTGCTTCTTAACCTGAAAATCACATTCAAACATGAGATACAAGACCACAAGGACAAGCCTAGGGTCAAAAGGAAGTGAAAAAGTCAAAACAGCAAGTGAAACATGATCAACATCAAGATTAATCAATTACAAAGAGAATCCAATTGGTCTCACATCTAAACTATGCACCAAATTCATTTCATGCACAATTTAAGTCAAACTAGGCAATCATGAACCACAAATGAGTAAACAGAATGATCCCACTCAAACAAATACCTAAACAGCTCAATAAATTCCACAAAAATTCCAGCCTAAATAGGACACATTCAAAGAACTACATATCAATTTTCATGTCATTTGGACAAGAGGAAGTAGGTCAATGAAAATCATAAAGTCAGCAGAAATCCAAACAAGCCAACACATGGTAGCAAAATGAGCATCAACTTCAATCAAATGCCAAACAGTGATAACAAATGAGAAATGAATGGGACCAAAGCCAAATTGAAGCTATACATGTTAAGAGACAATCCACCAAATTTCACATTCATATGGTAAGGGATTAGGATTTTACAAGTCATGTAAGTTTGTCACTCAAGAAACAATCCAAAAATGCTAAACAGCAATCAAAAATGTCAATCAAATAGGAAATTGGTCAACAATTCCTACAAAACTTCATGGTGAAACTAGACATGTACAAGATATCTCATGCAAAAAATCAGAGCCATAGGCCTAGTGAAAGCATAGAAAATTAAATCATGAACATTGCATAGCATAGTGTGACACATATTGTCACACTCAAAAAGATTAAATCATATCTATCAATCCAGAGATCCAAAAATTATAAACTATACATCAAAATCTCCAGGAGAGAGTCAAGAATCATCATGTGAAATTTCATTCAATTTGGACAATGTATGAGTATTTCATGAAGGATATGGTGAAACATATACAAAATGCACACATGAACAAAATCAATAGGCAAAGTCAAAAATTCTCCAGGCACAACTTGGACTATCATGCCTATAAAAAACTAGATGAAATTTGGAATCTAACAAAAAAAGTCCCACTCAAATTGGATTAAAATTGGATTTGTTTTGATTTTTTGAAGTTAATTGAAAAAAATGAAATGTTTATTTAAGTTGAAAATGAATTTATTAAAGTCTGATGGCATAACTGTAAATACTGAACCAAGGGACCAAAACGCTGCGCACAACTAATTGACCTGGCGCGTTTCTACTGGCTCGGCTTGGCGGTAAACATGTATTTCAAACGGAAGCGCAAGGAAACAGATCAAACACACTAAAAACGCCAGAAATTTCAAGTTCTTCGTGTTCTTCATTCAAATCATCATCAAGAACGATTTTTGCACCAAAACATGCAAATGAGGTACCGCTGGAACCGTATGAGTGCGTACATCACGAATATACACATGAAATTGTCCAGAAATTCATATACAAAGCGAATCGATTGAAAGAAGTTTTTGCATCTAAACTTTAATCCAAGATTTCTCAGCCAATACACAATGAAAATACATGATACAAGTTTCAGGCTACTCTACGATGAATACTCTATCAAATCCCTATCCTAATTGAAGCGATTAGGGAGTTCGATTTCCAACCTTAACCGAGGTGCAGTTATGGAATTGTTGAATCCAGGCCTTGATATTCCAAAACAGATATGCAGCAAGGTGTAGACAAGCACGTGGAATCAAGATCCTAGCTCGAAGCAGACTGTAGTGGTAGAAATCTCCAACTGTTATGCCTTGGAGTAAGCTTGAACAGTGTGATTTTGATGGATTTGAGCTCCAATTGATGCAAACAGTTCTCAATCAATACCTGCAGATGAGAGATCTACCAAGAAACAACACGAAAATTGATGGATTATTGGTGAAAAATGGAAAAAAAAGTGAATATGCAATGTGTGAAAAAGTGAGAGAGTTTGAGAAATTTGATCTTGAATCTGAAAATTGTGATTAGTGATTATTGAAAACAGTTACAATTAACAATATATACCAATGTCTTAATCCAAAATTAATCATGATTAGCAAAATGGAGATGATTAGTGTTAAGTGCATTTTCAAGTGTTAGGTCCAATATGCCCTTTCATGATGCAGTCCATTTTTCTGTCCAAACTTGGTTCAAGCAAGTTCTAAATGATATTTTGGAAGTGTTGGAAAAAGTCCCATGTGAAAATTCCAAGTATTTTGAGATTTGGACCATTTTGCCCTTGCTTTTTAATTGGTACACTTGAAAATTGACCTTTTCATGTGAAGGCTTTTGGCAAAATGTGATGATGGATTATGAAAGTACACATAAAATGTGGTTTGCTCAAAGAAAAACCATCCAATTTGGCCATTCCATGTGAAAGTTATGCCACTTTGAACTTAGGCATTTTTGGAAAATGATTGGACCATATCTTGCTAACCACACATGGGAATTTCAAGTTCTTGGACTTTTTGGAATGGTGAGATCAAGATCTTCAACTTTCATGTTGGACAAAATTCCATTTGAAGCTTGTATGATGAAGTAATTTTGAGGAGAAAAACTTTCCATTTTGGGCAGTTGAAATTACAGGTCACCTGCTATTTTTGGAAACTTTCTGTCTGACCTCCAAATCTTCAACATTGGTCTTTGATATGTCAAATGAGACTTATATGGACATGAATGAGGCCTTTAAAACCATCTCACACCTTCCAATCCATAAAATCAGGCACAGTTGACCACAGTTGACTTTCTAGGGTTTCTGAAGAAATTCAGCTTGACTGATGAGCTTTGATCATCCAATCTTTGGCCAAACCACTTCACAATGATCCTTAGACCATATAAACTTGATAAATCAACCATAGGGCTTTGTTCCAATGAAAATAGCACATGTTTGCTTGTTTGACTGATTCTCCTGACCAGTTTGACCTAATTCCTCTGTAGGCTTGCACATGAGCAAATGGACAATGCAATGTTATGCAGTGGACCATGTTATGTTAATGACCTAATATGAAATGAATGTACAAAAGGTAGGGTGCAAATTTGAGGTGCTACAGCTGCCCCTATTCAATCAACTGGGAACCCGAAGGGATGAGAGCAACGGCTGTCAGACTTTCAGGGTAAACAGGGATTGAATACCAAGAACCGTAGAATTTGCACACTGCTGGGATCCACCAACGGAAACGTCCACTGGGATCTGATATTTATTACTGAGGATTTTGATTTTTCTGTTTCTTCTTCTTCTCAAAGGTACAGTCACATCCAGACATCTCAACACGATGAATGGGAATCAGAATCACAACTAGATGCCAACGGACAACTAGGAAAAACTCGACGTTTACCAAGACCAACGGAGAGGTAGATCTACTGGAGGACGACCAGGAAAAACTCGACGTTTACCAAGACCAACGGAGAGGTAGATCTACTGGAGGACGACCAGGAAAAACTCGACGTTTACCAAGACCAACGGAGAGGTAGCCAGGCATTAGTGAATGACTGGGAAGGGGTACCACCATACGTCAACGGACGACATGGGAAAAACTCAACGTTTACCAAAACCAACGGAGAGGTAACCAGACATCATCGGATGAATGGGAAGGGGTACCACCATACGTCAACGGACGACATGGGAAAAACTCAACGTTTACCAAAACCAACGGAGAGGTAACCAGACATCATCGGATGAATGGGAAGACTCGACCAGGCGTCACCGGACGACATGGGAAAAACTCAACGTTTACCAAAACCAACGGAGAGGTAACCAGACATCATCGGATGAATGGGAAGACTCGACCAGGCGTCATAGGACGAAAGGGAGAAGCTCGACGTTTATCGACACCAACGGAGAAGGAGACCAGACATCAACGGACGACGGATGAACTGGGAAGACTCGACCAGACGTCATAGGAAGAAAGGGAGAAGCTCGACGTTTATCGACACCAACGGAGAAGGAGACCAGACATCAACGGACGACGGATGAACTGGGAAGACTCGACCAGACGTCATAGGACGAAAGGGAGAAGCTCGACGTTTATCGACACCAACGGAGAAGGAGAAAGCCACTTCACGAGGGAAAGGCACCACAATCAAAAACCGAATAGGACATCTACTGGGGATTCTGGCTGGGAATCAACCAGACATTAATGAATGACTGGGAACAGGGTATACAATCAGACGTCATCGGACGAATGAGAAAAACTCAACGTTTATCGAAACCAACGGGGAGGTAAATCCGCATGGGGAAAGGTACAACTAGACGTCATCGGACGAATAGGAAAAACTCGACGTTTATCGACACCAACAGAGAGGAGAACTCTGAGGGGAATCATCTAGATATCAACGGATAACTAGGAAAAACTCGACGTTTATCGACACCAACGGAGAGGAGGATTCTATGGGGAGAGAGAACACAACCAAATCATCAACGGATAATTGGGAAAAACTCGACGTTTATCGACACCAACGGAGAGGAGAAACCTTTCACTAGGGAAGGAGGACGACGTTACGAACATCGAAAGATGATGTTTACCGACACCAAAGAAAGCAACACACGCGGATGCTGATAGGACGACATCTACATGTCCGGGCAAGGCTAAACACTTGCAGGAGATCTCACTGGGGATCAAGGTCACAACAGCGAGCAAACAGGAAGGAACACCAAGGATACCAGGTTGTAGGTATGAAACGGGTGACCGACCACAACGTGAATTGGTTTGTGTTCCAAAACACTCAACATCCTGAAGAGGGCTATAAAAGCAGTCTTGTTAAAAGATGGACATCCGATTCCATAGGGGATACGAATCTTACTCTGCTGGGGAGGACGACTTCGACCCAAGAGCGCATGAGACACATTATCTATAGCCGTCGAAACGTAGATAACATACTCGCATGGAAGATTATCCATAACCGGGTTGGTTGTTAAATGGATAAATCAACCGACATCATCCTGAAGAGTGCAAAGGCAAACTTGTTAAAGGATGGATATTCGATTCCGAACAAAGGAATACGAATCTTACTCAGCTGGGGAAAACAAAACTTCGACCCAAGAGCGCATGAGATATATTATCTATAGCCGTCAAAACGTAGATAATACCCTCGCATGGAAGATTATCCATAACCGGGTTGTAGGTTGTTAGATGGATAAATCGACCGACATCATCCTGAAGAGAGCGAGCAAAGCAATCTTGTTAAAGGATGGACATTCGATTCCGAACAACGGAAAACGAATCTTACTCTGATGGTGAAAACAATCAAAAGACTGACCAAAGAGCGCATGAGGTATATTATCTATAGCCGTCAAAACGTAGATAACACACTCGCATGGAAGATTATCCATAACCGGGTTGGTTGTTAAATGGATAGATCAACCGATAAGAAAGGCATCGGGGTACCAGATTAGGTATGCAAAGATGACCAATCGAAAGGGGATAAAGTTGCTAACTCGGAGCAAATACCCAAAGGGAAGGGGAAGACCCAGTGGGGACAATACTGCTTGATTAAGGCAAGTATCCAGAGGGGGAAAGAATATCAATACCGCAAACTGGATAATGATAACCACAAAGAGGGGATTACATCCACCGGTTAGTAGGTAGAAAACCACAGAAAAAGTAACCGTCATCAATCAGGATGAGCACAGAGGGTTAACTCCACCAAGGGGAGAACGTGGGATTTTACAACTACCGGGTTGTAGGTAGAAAACCACAAAGATAGGACTTACAACTACCGGTTCATAGGTAGAAGCCAACAAACAGTCTGCTGAGAGACAGAGTGAGAAAAAGGATTTACAACTACCGGGTAGTAGGTAGAAGACCGAAAAATCCGCCAACAATCAGAATGAACCACAAAGGTTACCTCTGCTAGGGGATGAAAGTGGGATTTTACAACTACCAGGAGTAGGTAGAAAACCACAAAGATAGGACTTACAACTACCGGTTCCTAGGTAGAGGCCCAAATCCCGCTGAGGATAAGATGAATGAGCGCCGGTTAGTGAGCAACTATTCATTTATGCCGCAGGGAATCACAAGAGACAGCCACAAGGAAGCCAATTCATGATCGATCCGAAAAGGCAAACTGAAACCAGACATCCTAATGAGGAAAGAACTCAATAGGGAAAACCCATCCCAAGGGGAGGGAACGAAAACAACCGTGATCCACGAGGATATAACTCGGTGGGGAAATGCAGAACAAAACGACAGACACTTTCTTCTTAAGGGGTCAACTCTACATGGAGAGATCAGACACACCCACATCTGCTAGGGGAATGGATCCAGGTTTGCAAGATGCTGCCAACTGGGGAGGAACAATGCTGGGGATACCCGCTCACTTGCAGAGTCACTTGTCGGGAAAACACCCTTTTACCCTGCTGGGGAACCCAATTCTGAAATCGATCCAAGCGATGCTAAACTCTTTCCAACAATCCATTCTCAGTCACCACGGCTAAGGGCTAATGGATATGCTTGCAATGCAGATGCATGAGAGTTTTTTTTTTTAGCGCAATGCCCCATGATCATGGAAATGCTACGCACTAGTAATGCAATATGTTATGCTTATCTACATGATGAATGCATAAAACACACATCTCCTCCAGAGACAACACCGGGGAATTCCAGGAACTATGCTGAGGACCTCATTACCACGTCAATTTCCACCCTGCCGGGGAACGATAAACTTTGCTGGGGATGACCTCCATCGAACCCGATCCGCTTGGAGATTACCCTGCTAGGGGAGGCAGCCCATGCTTATCTCTACTGGGGATAGTCTTCGTCGAACCCGATCCGCTTGTGGACCTTGCTGAGGGAAAACCATCAACACAACCTCTGCTGGGAAGACAGCTTCAGACTTGGAAAACAATCACAACTCCACTGGGGATATGGTAACCTTCAGGCTTGCTGAGGAGGCACCGATCTCGAATCTGCTAGGGAGGTGACACTCTCAAACCCATTGGGGAAATACGGCCTATCGGACACGGGCCGCCCTTCGATTCGTCGAACACTGGTGTTCACCATCCTACCGCAGTGTTGACTTTCCACTTTTGAGAACTCTCAGACTCATCTAGACTTTTCAGATTCATCACCTTGTATTCCCGGCTCCTCCGTATTCCACGGGGATCGGACTTCTGGGATTCATACAACTTTCCAGTCTTCAGACTTTAAAGAGTCTTCTTGATTAACGCCTTCCAGGATCGTCGTCCTTCTTTCGCCGTCTGTTCATTGTTCGTCTATCCCTCTGCCCCTGGTTGGACTTTGTGGGGATTTCTTTTTTTCAAAAGGCTTCATATCACCACCTGTCAGCGAATGAAGATATCTAACAGCACCTGCACAAGAGATTGTTAGATAAAAGCGTGCCCCAGGCGTGCCAACACTTCGACATCTTGGTCACTCAAACTTCCGAATAAGATTTCCAGATTTCAATCTTATAAGCATGCATTAGAAGGGACCTCTATGTTTCAAAATGAAAATATTCTTATCAAAACGAACGGATGTTTTCGTAATCAAAGCGGTAATGAAAACAAAAACAAAACTATTTGACTGAACACATTTATAGACTGAAACAAAAAGGTGGCTCAGAATCGAGCAACACACAGGAAGCAAACCCTGGAAAGAGGTGATTGCGCCCAAAAGGAAAAATCTATCCTAATGGCAACGTGAAACCGTGATCTCATCGGGTTCCAACTCGGTTACACCTCATATGTCCTCAAGACTTTCCGCATTTTCAGCTTTCTGAGCCAGACGCTTCCGATCGATCTCTGTCGGATATTAGCCGAGTCATCTAAAGCTCAAACGATCATGCTAGACGCAGTTGTTCGTTTCAATCCCTCTTTTGCCTGGACCGCCCTTTCGGGTTTCAGTCCACCGGGATACCCTTTTTTGCCCAAGCCGCCCTTGTGGGGTTTTTCGACTTGCCGGGTGTACAGTTCTTTTCTTATTATCCCTAACTTTTGCCTGAACCTTTTCTCTTTTTCTTGGTTCGCCGGGATGCCCTTTTTTGCCTGGACTCTTTTATTCTTCTTGTCCAGCGGGTCTTTTTTTTTCACGAAGTATCTTTCTAACTGCGTCCGCATTCAGAGGGGATGGAAAATCCTCATCACCCGTGGTCATCAGCAACAAGGCTTTGTCGGAGAAAGCCTTCTTGACCATGCTGGGGATCCATGACTGTATATCCACTTGCCCCGCGATCGTCTCGAGGAGGAAGGATCCTTTTCGACACCACATCTCTTCCATGCTACCCCCGAGGTCGCACTTCTCGGTTAACAAAACGCTTCATTTACCGGGTACAACTGCCCCATGACAAGTAACTATCATCAACTTTTTCGCAATCAGGCTCAACGCGTCATACTGAGCCCTTATCCACTCGTCCCTCTTCAGGTTTACGTCCAACGGGACTCCATGACGAAACCTGGGTCTCAAATGGTAGTACAACCTTCATCTCATGCTTGAGTGAGAAAGGCATTGCCCCAGTAGCCGTACGTATCGAGGTTCGGCACCCGGGATACAAACTTTGTACTCAACTGCCATCGTGGGTGCATTCAAATGTTATCGGGGAAGCACTAGCTCATTCACTTTAAACTCTCCCCATCAGACATCAGAACCCGTTCGGATTCAGGGTCAGGCCCCTCCTCCGGGATCGGTCACTCTCAATCTTTCGATTTGAGTACCTCGAGATGTCCTCATCAGGGACTTCAAACTTCCTCGGTTGAGAATCATCAATGGGTTACTGGGATAATCATACAATACTCTCCTCTTGGTTGCTTTCTGCCGGGTATACTGAATATCGTATTCAGTCGACACCATTTGCCCTCTCGCAACCCGTCCGGTCCATGCTGACCTCTCAAGTACATACTTAATCAGATCCATTTTGGACATCCACAAGGTGGTATGAACCAGCATATTGTCTCAGTCGGCGAGCAGCCTATGCCAAAGTACATCAAGTTTTCTCGAGCAGTGAGTGTATTGTTTCACGGTCGATAAACTTTTTGCTTAGGTAAATTGCATGCTCTTTTCGACAAGACTCGTCATGCTGACACAATACGCACCTCATAGACCCCTTGAGGGCTGTCAAGTACCAGATCAACAGTTGTTTCTTCCAAGGAAGGTATCAGAATCAGAGGTTCCTGTTATTCATTTTTTTTTGTCTTCCCATGCCCCTTGGCAGTCATCATTCCACCTGACCATTTGATTTCTTTTTTTTTTGTTTCTGGCTCAGGCGTTTTTTGCATTGTTCTTTCTTTTCTTTTTTCTTTTTCTTTTTCCTCAATTCTTTATTTTTATTTTTATTTTTTTTGCAGGATCAACCTCGATTCCTCTTTCATTCTCAACATGCCTCGGCAGCTTGCTGGACAACACTCCACAAGTGCACTGGTTCGGACTCAACCTCAGTCTGAGTAGTTTCGATCCGGTCAAACAATTTGCCCCAGATCCACTGGATGCCCCCTCTTCCGCTTGGGACTTTGTCATCATGTCATCAACATGGCATTTGCTTTCACGATGAGTCATATCATGAAACAAAGTCACCGTAGCCCTTTGATCCGTGGCACCGGCCTTCTTCTTCACTAGAGGATAGTCTTCTCTCGATGGTAGCTCGTGCCCCACAACATGGGTATTCCACCCTGGTGTATCTTGATGCAACCAGGTGAAGATATCAACCTGCTCTTTCAACAGGGCTACCATTTTGTTCTCGACTCGCCTCTGAAGCGGCCTCAACTTTCATTTCCCTTCTGACCTCGGCGGTACTTGGGATGACAATCTTGACTCGCTCCTCGTGTGGTTGAATCACCTTCTCCTCTTGTTTCAACGCCCTGGCTAATTCCAGCAGATCACAATCTTCTTCGCCTTCTCCTTCGGCACGATAGATCGGAGTGTCGAAGTCATACAGAGGTGTAACCAAATTGTTATCGATGAGATCAGGAAGGTAATCACTTTTGTGGTTGGGACGAGACAAGTTCAAAAGAAAAACGAAAAATATTGCCATTTTTTTTTTATTTAAACTGCAAAAAGTGAAAAACAGGGAACACCGCTTTTAATCACAAAAACATCCATTTATTACTGATGCAAAATGTTGCATAATGAAACACATGAGATGGCCCTTATAATGGACCATTACGTTTCGGGCAAAACGTATGGCTTTCATGCAAACAACATTAAAACACAGAAATACTACACTTCCGGATGAGCGGCAGTGATGCTTTTGGAGGCTTTCCAGTTGCCTGGTACGCACGACTTTATCCACGGCTCGAGCTCGCGGTCTCGGTCGATCTCTTCACCCACTGAACAGACATGATCAGAATTCAGCATTCCTGCACTGACGAAGATGTACGGCGGACGACGTCCTCTGCTTGGTCTAGACGACTCTTGATCTGGATAACCAATCCCGAACATGTCTGCCTTCACCACTATGTCAATGATCCTTCCCCAACCTCGGGCTTCTTTGTTCTTCACCACTTCTAAGGCTTGTTTATAAGAAGAAAAGGACAGCTTCTTCTCTTTCTCAACAACAACATTCTCTGCCTTGATGGTTTCAATTGCTTGACTGGGTGTTTCAACTTTTTCACTATCCATTTCCACTTCCATCATCCTCTGGGTCATATCCCTCATCAGTACGCACCCTTCTGTGGCAACGGCCGCACAACAATTATCAATAACAGGGAAAGCTCCATCTTGTACTTGAGGTTTTGGGACTACAGCCATTGGAACCTTTAACTGATCTTTCTCAGTCACTTCCATTCCTTTCTTGACCTTTTTCACCATCTTCATCTTTACAGGACCCTTCCTGGGTACAGGGTTGACATCCCCATCCATGATCTGTGCCAAGCTGATGGTCTTGGAGTCTACCATGTCCTGGACGACATGCTTGAAAGCTCTACAACCCTCAACACCGTGCCCGGGTGCCTCAGAATGGAACTCGCACCTGGCATTCTCATCATAGTGTGCAGGCCTCTTCTGTTGTGCTATGGGAATCAAAATCCTTGGCCGGACTAACCCTAAATCCCTCAATCTCCTGAACAGAAGGGTGTAGGTCACAGGTGGTTCCTCAAACTGACGCTCCTCCTTTTCCTTCTTCACCTGGCTCCTAGCTCTCGGTGCCTTCTGTTGAGGTGGTGGTTGTTGCTGCGGTACAAGTGGATTACCAACAGGAGTAGTTACAGTGGCAGCATAAGGATGATAACGATCCTTACTGCGTTCTTTCTTTGCTGGCACACCGCCTGACTCAACCTCCTTTTTGAGCGGACCACTGTCAGAGAGTTTCTTTGCTACAGAGTCAGAGGGATTTTTCACTTCGGATGATGGAGCTTTTCCTTGAACTTTCTCCACCATCAGCCACTTTTCAATCTTTTCCAATCTCTCAGCCATGGCTTTCTGCCCCAAAGCAAGCCCTTGCACAACACTGAACAAATCCCTCACCATCTCTTTCAGTTCAAGGATGTCGGCGTTGGGAAGATCCATCAGTTTGGATTTGTTGCCCCTAGCAGGATATTTGAGCAAACGAGCTATGCGCACCGGTTGACACCTACAAAACAGCAAATGGGTTAGTATGACTCACACATGCAATGTCTATCCGTACCAGGAATATTCCTTCCTTTGATTCTAGCATTACTGAGACAGATAATTTTTCATCAATAACAATCTGACATCTGGATGTCTCTCAACTAGAATCTCAATCAAAAATGGACCCTGAGTACGGATCGACATGGGTTGAATGCAGATGAATGCAAAACGAGATGATGCAAATGCATGAATGCAGGTCACTGTGCCATCTAGTCATCTGAAGACCCAATCTCTGAACCAGTCACAGTGAACTAAGTCACCATAAATCCAACTTGGGGAGTTCCGAAATAAACGGAACTGGAGATTACATCACTATCACAGAAACGTCCACTGAACGGACGACAGCCAAATCCTCTGAACAGGTACTCTCAAATTCCACCCGGGGATCCGAAATAAACGGAAACCGCTGACAAACCACGGACAGAACTCCGGCGTCCCAGAAATAAATGTCCATAATTCACAGTCACCAACAGTACCCAGAGTCACCAACAAGTCACCAACAAGTCAGCTACAGTACCTGTAAAAATGATCATTCCCTCCCTGCTCATGGGTGTCCTCTAGGCTAGGGTAAGGTCGACGGAAACGCAGTATAAACAACCCTTTCAAGAATATCATCCTGTGCACACCAGATGTATGCACCGATAATACCCCATCAGAGTCTGAATTGCTCGTGATATCAATGTTTCGCTAAGTGGCGCATACCACCCGCTTCCCATGAATCACTCTATTCCTAGGTTTCCTAGATTGCACTCATAGCCTGGGTATTGGGCCTTTTACCTCGAGTAACTCCCACCCCCAAACAGAGAAACACAGCCAGCACAGCAGATGAATATGAATGAATGCAAACATTAATGCAAACAATAAATGCAAACAAGAAACAATGAATGCAATAAATAACAGCACAAAGCAACCAAAGCCCTAACCTAGAGAGCACTAGGAGAGACTCAATTAGGGAAGAAGGACCAGCACAGGTCAACTTCTCTAGTTATCCCCAGCAGAGTCGCCAGCTGTCGCATTACGCGAAAAACCGGCGGGAAACGAAGACAACAGAGCCGCCACCGTGCGTTATTTATCCCAAAAGAGGGAAAGGAAACACTCAGAGTAAACCTGGAAAAAGCATGGTCTCGCGACCAAAGAGAATGGGATCGGGAGTCGGTTATGCGAAGGGAAGGTATTAGCACCCCTACGCATCCGTCGTACTCGACGGGATCCACGCACAATAGGAAGGGAAATGGTTGCTAAAATCACTGCTCAAACACACACACACTGGCTGAAAGAGACACAAGAAAACAGACAAGACTGACTCGGCAGGATATCGTATCCTGGGCCTACTTAGTCTATCAGGCATAGACATCAGAGTCAAAGTAGTTCGGACTGGGGGAAACACATGCTCGCTAGGATGTCGCATCCTATGCATACGTATCTCCTTGGACGAAGGAGAATCAGAGCATTCGTAGCTCGGCTAACACGCACACAAACAAACACAGGCAAAGGCAAACATGGAGCCTGAATGCCAATCACTGGACTTACATCAGCATCCGAACCAAAACACACACAAGAAGGCAAACATGGAGCCTGAATGCCAATCACTGGACTTACATCAGCATCCGAACCAACAAACCCACACTAGAACCCGAATGCCACTCGATGGACTTACATAAGCTTCCAAGCACACAACAACATAAAACAAAGACACAGGCGCCCGAAGAGATCTGCTCATCTCCTGCCTACGTACCTCATCTGGTATGAGGATCAGGGCGACGTAGTTCCCCTACGAAGGGACACAGGACTAGCCTAACCAGATAACAGAGGGAGACACAACTAGGGAGACTACGACTCGAGCCTAGATGTTATCATGCAAATCATCCCTAAGTTACGGTTTCTAGCTAACTTGCATAGGAAGCAAGCCTATCCTAAAGCACGAGCAATAGCAAACAATCACAAACAGCACACACTATATGCACACAAGTGAGGCTCAAACAAGGGTGGGGCTGCAAGAGCAAGCCATCTGTACAGGGTGAAAGGTAGCTCTTAACCTTGCCATTGAGGGGCTAAGGTGAAGCCGGATGAAAGGTGAGTGAAGATTAGACTTCACAGCTCTAATCCCTGGTCAGGGAGAGCTATAGACAAAGAAGTGTGGGTCCAGAAAGCGGGAACCCTTCTACACTTAAGACACTGACACTGTACACTGTACAAGATCTTGGGTTTGTATCCTAATGCATCAACATAGTGGTGTGAGCAGAGGGATGACTCAACAGAATAGCAGGGGATGGATTGCACATCCCTTGGGTTCTGCCAATTGCCTTATCAGAAGGTCTTTACCTGCTTGGGGGACAAAAATAAACAATCACAAACATTGCCTCTTAAGGAGGACTTCAGACAGTTGCCTGGCCAAGTAACAGGCCAGGTCTTCCAGACTACATGGAGACAAGAATGTTATACCTCAGTGCAAATTGCTTATCAAGCAAAGCAAAGCAATATTAGCAACTAATGTACCTGAAATCAATCAAATATCATCAGTATACCAATCACAGAATTAAACAGCAAATGGTTCACAATCAACTATATACAGACAAACACAAGCCAATGCACAAAAGTGCAAGCGACTCAAAGGAGCCAAGCATCCTACAACATAAACCAAGTTAGTTTACAATATCAAATGACATCTCAATCAAATGTGAATCCACCTCCTTAAGGTATTTTGCTTCTTAACCTGAAAATCACATTCAAACATGAGATACAAGACCACTAGGACAAGCCTAGGGTCAAAAGGAAGTGAAAAAGTCAAAACAGCAAGTGAAACATGATCAACATCAATATTAATCAATTACAAAGAGAATCCAATTGGTCTCACATCTAAACTATGCACCAAATTCATTTCATGCACAATTTAAGTCAAACTAGGCAATCATGAACCACAAATGAGTAAACAGAATGATCCCACTCAAACAAATACCTAAACAACTCAATAAATTCTACAAAAATTCCAGCCTAAACAGGACACATTCAAAGAACTACATATCAATTTTCATGTCATTTGGACAAGAGGAAGTAGGTCAATGAAAATCATAAAATCAGCAGAAATCCAAACAAGCCAACACATGGTAGCCAAATGAGCATCAACTTCAATCAAATGCCAAACAGTGAGAACAAATGAGAAATGAATGGGACCAAAGCCAAATTGAAGCTATACATGTTAAGAGACACTCCACCAAATTTCACATTCATATGGTAAGGGATTAGGATTTTACTAGTCATGTAAGTTTGTCACTCAAGAAACAATCCAAAAATGCTAAACAGCAATCAAAAATGTCAATCAAATAGGAAATTGGTCAACAATTCCTACAAAAATTCATGGTGAAACTAGACATGTACAAGATATCTCATGCAAAAAATCAGAGCCATAGGCCTAGTGAAAGCATAGAAAATTAAATCATGAACATTGCATAGCATAGTGTGACACATATTGTCACACTCAAAAAGATTAAATCATATCTATCAATCCAGAGATCCAAAAATTATAAACTATTTATCAAAATCTCCAGGAGAGAGTCAAGAATCATCATGTGAAATTTCATTCAATTTGAACAATGTATGAGTATTTCATGAAGGATATGGTGAAACATATACAAAATGCACACATGAACAAAATCAATAGGCAAAGTCAAAAATTCTCCAGGCACAACTTGGACTATCATGCCTATAAAAAACTAGATGAAATTTGGAATCTAACAAAAAAAGTCCCACTCAAATTGGATTAAAATTGGATTTGTTTTGATTTTTTGAAGTTAATTGAAAAAAATGAAATGTTTATTTAAGTTGAAAATGAATTTATTAAAGTCTGATGGCATAACTGTAAATACTGAACCAAGGGACCAAAACGCTGCGCACAACTAATTGACCTGGCATGTTTCTACTGGCTCGGCTTGGCGGTAAACATGTATTTCAAACGGAAGCGCAAGGAAACAGATCAAACACACTAAAAACGCCAGAAATTTCAAGTTCTTCGTGTTCTTCATTCAAATCATCATCAAGAACGATTTTTGCACCAAAACATGCAAATGAGGTACCACTGGAACCGTATGAGTGCGTACATCACGAATATACACATGAAATTGTCCAGAAATTCATATACAAAGCGAATCGATTGAAAGAAGTTTTTGCATCTAAACTTTAATCCAAGATTTCTCAGCCAATACACAATGAAAATACATGATACAAGTTTCAGGCTACTCTACGATGAATACTCTATCAAATCCCTATCCTAATTGAAGCGATTAGGGAGTTCGATTTCCAACCTTAATTGAGGTGCAGTTATGGAATTGTTGAATCCAGGCCTTGATATTCCAAAACAGATATGCAGCAAGGTGTAGACAAGCACGTGGAATCAAGATCCTAGCTCGAAGCAGCCTGTAGTGGTAGAAATCTCCAACTATTATGCCTTGGAGTAAGCTTGAACAGTGTGATTTTGATGGATTTGAGCTCCAATTGATGCAAACAGTTCTCAATCAATACCTGCAGATGAGAGATCTACCAAGAAACAACACGAAAATTGATGGATTATTGGTGAAAAATGGAAAAAAAAAGTGAATATGCAATGTGTGAAAAAGTGAGAGAGTTTGAGAAATTTGATCTTGAATCTGAAAATTGTGATTAGTGATTATTGAAAACAGTTACAATTAACAATATATACCAATGCCTTAATCCAAAATTAATCATGATTAGCAAAATGGAGATGATTAGTGTTAAGTGCATTTTCAAGTGTTAGGTCCAATATGCCCTTTCATGATGCAGTCCATTTTTCTGTCCAATCTTGGTTCAAGCAAGTTCTAAATGATATTTTGGAAGTGTTGGAAAAAGTCCCATGTGAAAATTCCAAGTATTTTGAGATTTGGACCATTTTGCCCTTGCTTTTTAATTGGTACACTTGAAAATTGACCTTTTCATGTGAAGGCTTTTGGCAAAATGTGATGATGGATTATGAAAGTACACATCAAATGTGGTTTGCTCAAAGAAAAACCATCCAATTTGGCCATTCCATGTGAAAGTTATGCCACTTTGAACTTAGGCATTTTTGGAAAATGATTGGACCATATCTTGCTAACCACACATGGGAATTTCAAGTTCTTGGACTTTTTGGAATGGTGAGATCAAGATCTTCAACTTTCATGTTGGACAAAATTCCATTTGAAGCTTGTATGATGAAGTAATTTTGAGGAGAAAAACTTTCCATTTTGGGCAGTTGAAATTACAGGTCACCTGCTATTTTTGGAAACTTTCTGTCTGACCTCCAAATCTTCAACCTTGGTCTTTGATATGTCAAATGAGACTTATATGGACATGAATGAGGCCTTTCAAACCATCTCACACCTTCCAATCCATAAAATCAGACACAGTTGACCACAGTTGACTTTCTAGGGTTTCTGAAGAAATTCAGCTTGACTGATGAGCTTTGATCATCCAATCTTTGGCCAAATCACTTCACAATGATCCTTAGACCATATGAACTTGATAAATCAACCATAGGTCTTTGTTCCAATGAAAATAGCACATGTTTGCTTGTTTGACTGATTCTCCTGACCAGTTTGACCTAATTCCTCTGTAGGCTTGCACATGAGCAAATGGACAATGCAATGTTATGCAGTGGACCATGTTATGTTAATGACCTAATATGAAATGAATGTACAAAAGGTAGGGTGCAAATTTGAGGTGCTACACCTGTCTTGACAATCTGCTGGGCGTCTTTGAATGACGCGATTGAACCTTCACTTTTCTTGTAATCATCGATGGTCAGGGCCTGAAATGGAGTTTGAACAGCCGTCTCGTCTACTTCTATCACACTAAACGATGAAAGGTGGCTAATCAGCATAGCCTGCTCCCCATTAACCGTCACTATTTGCCCATTCTTGACAAACTTTAACTTTTGGTGTAACGTGGATGTAATGGCACCCGCCTCATGAATCCATGGGCGTCCGAGCAGACAGCTATAAGTTGGCACTATGTCCATAACCTGGAAAGTGATCTGGAATACGTGTGGTCCAATACCAATAGGCAAATCAACTTCTCCAATGACTGTTTTTCTTGATCCATCGAACGCTTTCACAATAATTCCACTGTGCCGCATTTGCCCCCCTTTGTACTTTAGCTTCAACAAGGTAGACTTGGGCATGACATTCAAAGATGAACCGGTGTCAATTAGGATAATAGACAAAGAATCCCCTTGACAATTGGCTGAGATATGGAGAGCGAAGTTGTGATTCTTTCCTTCTTCTGGCAGTTCTTCATCACAAAAGCCTAAGCCATTGCACGAAGTGATGCTGCCTACAACATTGTTGAACTGCTCTGCTGTTATATCCTGTTCTACAAAGGCTTGATCAAGCACCTTCAGTAGTGCTTCTCTGTGGACAGCTGAGTTCAATAATAAGGACAGGATCGAGATTTTTGACGGTGTCTGTAGCAACTGATCTACCACTTTGTAGTCACTGAGCTTGATAATTCTGAGTAGTTCATTTGTTTCTTTGTCAAGGGTTGAATTGCTTGTTTGCCCTTCTGCTTCTCTTGTCACTGGTACCACGACTACTGGATCTTTCTCAACATTTCTACTTGGGATAACCGGCGGAGCGAACACGCGGCCACTGCGCGTCATTCGGCTATTTGCTGCGATATTGGTAACTGAGGCTAAGGTTTTAATCTCGACCTCTTTACCGTTCTCAATAATAGTTGCTGCATAGCGGTAGGGGACCGCTTTATCTGAAGTGTAAGGCATTGGGCCCGGAGGGCAAATCACTACTGGCTCCCTCGGATGATAGGCTATCTCTACTTTCTCTGGAATGTTGAAGCAAGGAATGATGACATTCACCTCTTGTTCTTGTGATTCTGGAGAACTCACTTGTCTAGAAATCTGAATCAAACCCTGATCAAGGACGCCTTGCAAATCATCTTGAATCTTTCTACAACCTCTTGAATTGACTGAACATGTACCACAGATCTGGTGGTCATGTTGGAATAGACCATGAGCACATAAAACAGAATGAATTTCAACCAAAGACTGCCGAATCTCCTCTATCTTTGTAACACGTTGTTCATTGAGACAAACTTCTATATTGTTCACTGATGAAGGACCATGACTTGGCATTGGATTGTCCTTCACATTGGGACCCATGTTCTTGAAGGTCAGGATACCTGCTCTTGTCAACTTATGTACTTCCAACTTTAAAGCAAAACAGTTGTCAAAGTCATGACCTGGAGCATTCTGATGAAAGGGACACGATACCTCTGGCTTGTACCACCAAGGTAGCACTTCTGGTACAGGAGGTCGTGGTCGTGGTTGCACAAGGTTTTTAGCGATCAAATCTGGATACAATTCTGCATATGACATCGGAATTCGATCAAAATTGGTTCTTCTTTGTTGTTGTGGTGGACGTTGTTGTAACTGATGTTGATGTTGTTGAGGTTGATGTTGTTGCTGATACTGAGTATTCTGTTGGAAGCGGTTGGTACGCTGCTGAGGGTATTGGACTTGAACTGGAGCGGAAGTGATTACTGGAGTCACGGCTGCTATATGTTGGTGTTGGGAATGGTAAGGATAATTGATCCTTCTTGGATGATTATAGGACACAGCATTAGTTTCTTGTTCCTTCTTTTTCATAAAACCGTCATACCTCTTTGCCCCGCTTGAAGATGAACTTCCTTCTCTAACTAGACGCCCTTCTCGAACCGCTTCCTCTAAACGGACTCCCATGTTTACCATGTCAGTAAAGTCTGTAGGAGCGCTTGCAATCATCCTCTCGTAATAAAAAGTATCAAGAGTCTTTAAGAACACTTTCGTCATCTTCTTTTCTTCCATAGGTGGAACAACCTGTGCTGTAATTTCGCGCCACCTTTGCGCATATTCACGGAATGTCTCCTTTTCTCTTTGTTGCATGGACCTCAACTGATCTCGGTCTGACACATTATCAAGGTTGTATTTGTAATGTTTGATAAAGGCCTCGCCTAAATCGTTGAAAGTCTTGATCTGAGAACTGTCTAATCCCATATACCAGCGTAAAGCTGCACCGGTAAGGCTGTCTTGAAAACAATGAATGAGCATTCTTTGGTCGTTGGTGTACATTGACATCTTTCGCACGTACATAACCAAATGGGTCTGTGGACAAGAACTTCCTTTGTACTTTTCAAATTCTGGTAGTTTAAATTTTGCTGGCATCCTTACGTCTGGAACCAAACACATATCATTTACATCTCTGCCAAACAGTTCTTTCCCACGAAGAGCTTTTATCTCTTTTTGTAATTCCGCAAACTGATCCTGGAATTCATCCATTCTATCATTGAGACCAGGATCCTCACTTGGGGTAGGGCCGTGATAGACAGGTTCTCCTAGGTGAGGAGTATAGTGAACAACGGGAGGCACATTAGTGAAGACAGGAGCATTTGGTGGAACGAACTCTTGTTGATATCTATCTTGATTAAGATCCCTGGGTATTTCCCAAGGACGGGATGCTGTGATGGTAACAGAAGTGACTGGGACAACGTTGATTTCTGAAGCGATGACTGTAGTGACGGGTGCTGCTGTTGTCTGATTCTGAATTTGAGGTTGATTCTGTGCCGAAGTCTGTCCTGAATTATGAACTTGAGCCCTAGCTTGGGCTTCCTCTGCTTGTAGACGGGCGGTAAACATTTGGTTGCGCATCTCTGCTGCCTGTGCTTGCGCCTGGATCTGTGCATCTTGTGCTTCGGCAACCTGAGCTTGTGCTGTTTGAAGTTGAGCAGCTTGGGCTGCTTGGTTTGCTATCAATGTCTCGACCATAGCAGAAAGGCGATCAACCTGAGCTTTCAATTCTCGGTTCTCGTTATCTGTTATCTCCATTCTTCTTTTGTAGTTGGCTCTTGTGTTGTAATTATGCGTCAGCTTAAAATGGATCTGCTGGCGGGAAGCAACTGTTAGAAGACTGGACCAAGACAGACAACCTGTATGCACGTGATGCATGGATATGCAAAATGAATGATTTTCCAAGGAACTCTAAGTGAAGGAAAAGATAGAATTGCAAACATTTTTGATAACAAAAAAGCATTTTTATCAAAATATACAAAGTTATCAACCCAAAATACAACCAAGAAAACCATTTAAGGACATGTGTCATCAGGACGAGCATAAACAAGTAGGAGTTGTCCTTCAAGTCTCTCAATTCTTTCTTCATAGGCCTTCTGCATAAAAGCTTTCTTCTTCACCAAACTGTCTACAAGACCTTTCCATGCACCTGAGGACTGTGGAATCTGGGAGTAATCTATTGTGCCTGAGGAACATAAATCCTCTTGCACTTTTGGACGTTTACCTGCATGATCTTCTCCACTCTGCTCCTTTAACTGTCTCTGAAGTTCTTCATTTTCCATTTCGAGCACCTGGACCTTATCCTTCCAAGCGTCTCTCTCTTTCTCGACCCTCTCCAAGGTGGCTTGGAGTTCTTCTTTGTCATCTAGCGGAAGGTAGGGGGTCTTCAACGGAGCGGGTTTGATAGGATCATGATGTGGGTATGGCATTTTCAACTGTATAGCTCTGGCTCTGATCCACTGGAGGTACGGCTCATAGGAGGTACAATCTTTCTTACCCAATTCAAGTCTCCCTCTGCGACAAACACGATGCCAAGCTCTTACTACTCTCTCTTTCATGGTAGGGTCCTCCTCGTTATCCCTCAAGAAAATACCTTCTAAAATAATGTTAGGAGGCTTGTCCTTCATAGGGTAACCGAGTTGTCTCCTAGCAAGTACTGGATTATAAGAAATGATCCCCTTTGTGCCCATGAGGGGCACATTGGGGAACTCCCCGCAACTATCAATGATCTTCACATCGTCTAAAACTCTACTATACCATGCAATATCTGACAGGGTAAGAGACATAATCCTCTGTGACCACTGAAGTCCTGACTTGCGATCCCAAAAAGTAGCTGACTTAGGAAGATGAGAGACAAACCATTTGTAGAGTAACGGTATACAGCAGACTATGGTTCCTCCTCCTTTCAAAGTACGGTAATGGATGGAATGATAGGTGTCTCCGAGCAAAGTTGGAACAAGATTACCACTTAGGAAGATGCGTATAGCATATGAATCCACAAAACCTTCAATATTAGGAAATAGTAACAAACCGTAGATCAACAAGGCGAACAGATGCTCCACAATAATATCACAACCTTGATTGGCAAAATAAGAAACCTTCCCCATTAAGAACTTGGCAGTGAAACCTGGAAGTCCTCCTTTGGTGGTGAAGTTATTCTTGAATTCTGACTTCTTCATGTACAACACTTTTGCAAGAGAACTGTGCTCGGGTAACTTTTCTGAACCAGAGAAAGGTACTGTATCAGCAACTGAGATGTGAAGCAACTGGGCATACTCTTCCAATGTAGGCATGAGTTGATAGTCTGGGAATGTGAAACAGTGATAGACTGGATCATAGAACTGTACTAATGTATGCAATAACCCTTCTTCCATCCTAAGTGTCAATAAAGATATAAGTGCCCCATATCTGTCTCTGAAACCAATAGGATCTGCGATCGAAGAAACCAGTTTCTTTAGTTCATCTATCTTTGGATTGATGAGATTGTACTTTTTCACACTTCTCTGTCCAAAATCCATGTTTCCTGCAATATTTGCAATCCTCACTTTAAGTTCCTTGGAAAAAGGTTGAAATGATGGGAATGAATGCATGTCATGCATGAATGCAACAAACACAAACATGGTCAGACAATACAAGGCTCAAAGTTCATCACCAGCATGGAGTTTAGGACAACGCCCCAAGATAAGTTCTAAGGTTCACCTGCCAAACAGGTTCTAAAAGTTCCCAAGGTTATGGATCCTTCTTCGGATAATACCGGGTTAAGCAACTGCTTGCTTTCCAATATTATTCTCAAAAGAATCTCGCTTGAGTGTGATATCGCGTATCAACCAAACCAGACTTTTGGTCCGAAGTGGTCACCGCATCACATCCTAAGTAAGGCCAAGATGGGGTAAAGGTAAACTAAGGTCCTTGGCTTCACGGGCCCGTCGAAAGCAACAATGCCTCACAAATGACTTGTTTAGCACTATCACCCTCAAAGAGGCCTCTACCAAGCGGACAAAGGCTCAAGTCAACTCGGTAAGGATTGTCTTCTATCAAGTCAACCTGAATTATCATCCATCCTATCTCAAATGTGCCCCAAATCCGGGTATAGGATTTATCACAAGTATCCCCCAAAACCCAAAATAACAAACATTACAAACAATACAATTTAGCAAATATCCACAAAGCAAACATATAAACAAGCAAAGATAGGCTAAACCCTCAAATAAGTTTAATCATTGTGTCCCCAGCAGAGTCGCCATTCTGTCGCGGCGGGATTTTTCACGAGATTAAGTATTGATTGAACTTAACCCGTTTGAAAAATATTTTAAATGCAAGAGTCGCGACCGTCTTTTATTTTATCCAAAAAAGAGGAAGGGAAAAATAACGATAAATCCCTTTAGAGTTACGGGTTCGGGGGTTGGTTATGCAAAGGGAAGGTATTAGCACCCTCTACATCTGTGGTACTCCACAGGAACCTTTTTGCTTATGTTTATGTGAATGCTTTGCTTTTTTCGCTTTGATCGTTTGATTGGGGAGATGAGAAAAGAACTTGATTTTATTGTTTTTGGACTCGATAAAGTCGTAGACTTCATGCCTACGTATCTCCAAGGCGCAATGGAGAAATCAGAATCCACGTAGTTCTCCCAAAAGAAAAGGGGAAAGTCTGTTTTGTTGATTTTAGATTTGAACGAGCCTAGACCCTAAAGAAATAAATAAATGGGCTCATTACAGGAAAGCCCAAGAGTAAGCTTATGAGTGTGTGAAAGGGGTTTCTTAAACGGCGACCGTTGGAATCGCATCAGGTTTCTCTTTTTTGGATTTTTCGATTTTTTAACATAAAATGTGAACAATACGATTAAACACACAATACAGAAAATAAAAAAGGCGAGAAAGTAAATTATTACAACACAGTTAGCTATGAATAGTTAGTATTACGAATAGTTAGTGGAGTTAATCGAGCTGAAACTGAAACGAAACGGTTAGTAACAACATAAACAAATATAAAAAAACAATATAAACATTTACTTTAGACAAAATAAACGTTTGATATAAATAAACATTTAATTAAAATAAACATTTAAACAAATAATTAATTTAACTAACATTTAAATAAAACATATATGCAAAATAATAATAAAAGATAAACAATATTTAGTAAACAAAAGTAATATATATATATATATATATATATATATATATATATATATATATATATATATATATATATATATATATATATATATATATATATATATATATATATATATATATATATATATATATATATATATATATATATTTAGACAATAAATATATAGTAGACAAAAATAATATATATGTACATTTAGACAAATAATATATAATAGACAAAAATAATATATATATATATATATATATATATATATATATATATATATATATATATATATATATTAAAACACATGTCGGCAAGCCGGAACTTTGCCGATTTTAGAGATAAGTGAAGAATATTACCTTGTCTGAAGAGGATGAACTTCTGATCGTCCAAATGATCGACCGAAAGCTGGAAACTGTCACCGACGCAGTGCTGGCTGCCTTCGTGAGTACCTGACTTCAACGTCGCTTTTGATCGGTGAAACGACGCCGGAATGAAATGAACCTTGGATATTTGTGACCTGGACTCAACGAACTTCAAAGATATGAAATCGGTTTTGTGTTTCGGTGAATAATCGGGACGATTTTGGGTTACCGAAAATGAAGAACAAGTGAAATACGGTAATGCTTTTGGAAAAATATTTCTTTTCAATTCTCTGTTTCTCTCACCACACGTTTTTTCTTACTGATCCACCACCTTCTTTTCTTACTAACAACATCTATATATATATATATATATATATTTAGATTACTTAAACAATAGGAAACCTAAAAAATATCTAACATAAATTAATAATATATATTTAGATTACTTAAACAATAGGAAACTTAAAAAAATATCTAACATAAATTAATAATATAATTTATATATTATATAATAATAATAATAATAAACTAATATAATATTAATCCTAATTAAATAAACTAATTAACAATTAAACACAATTAATATTAAGCACAAATAATATTAAACGGCACACGATTAAAATACGATAAAATCGAGCGACACGAACGCGATAAAAACGATGACAATTTGCACAGCAAAACAGACAAATTGATAAAACCAATAAACCACTAAACCGGTAAACCAGTAAAATCAACAACACGACTCAAACAGACTCGATTAAATCACACGGCACAACACGTAATTAAATAAACAACCCTAGGCAATAATAAAATCAACACGACATCACGAAAACGCTGACAAACATAATCACAAATAATCGGACAATACGAAAACTCTAATATATTCGAAATACAGTCAAAATACCGACAAACAAACAATTAAATAGATAAAAACGCAAAAAACCTAATCGAAGCGATGCCACGCACAAAAGAGATAAGCGAGATAAATACGAGACAACGATATCGGCCAGGTTTTGCTAAAACAACGAAATACAACACGGTAAGCAACGAAAACACACAAAACCTAATCAAACCAGTTGTCACGCGAAGTTTAAGAAATTGAGATGAATACGAGACAACGAGATTATTCAAGATGTGGTCAACAAAGCCAAAGTCAAATTTTGGGGTGCGACAAAGTGTACATTGACGATATCGTGATTAAGTCTGTTTCAGGGAAAAGTCATATAGATCATCTTCAACAATCCTTTGAAAGGATGAGGAAGTTTGGTTTGAAAATGAACCCACTTAAATGTGCTTTTGGTGTGCAGGCGGGTGATTTCTTAGGGTTTGTGGTCCACAAGAAGGGGATCGAAATAAATGAAAACAAAGCCAAAGCCATAATGGAGGCGAAAGCGCCATCAACCAAAAAGGGGTTGCAGTCTCTGCTAGGGAAAATCAACTTTCTCAAAAGATTCATCTCCAATCTCAGTGGGAAGACACAAGCTTTCTCTCCTCTACTTCGACTAAAGAAGCAAGACTTCGCATGGGGGCAAGAACAGCAAGCGGCCTTCGACAAAATCAAGGAATACCTGGCTAGCCCCCCAATCCTGATGTCTCCTTGCAGAAAAAGAAGTATGAGATTGTACATTTTGGCATCAGACAAAACATTAGGAAGTATGTTGTGTCAAGAAGATGAGAATGGCGTCGAAAGAGCCATTTATTATCTTAGTAGAGTCCTGAATGATGCTGAAACTAGATATAGTATTATAGAAAAGCTATGTCTATGTGTATACTTCTCTTGTATGAAATTGAAGCATTATATAAAACCTGTTGATGTATATATTTCCTCCCATTTCGACGTAATAAAGTATATGTTATCTAAATCTATTTTACATAGTCGAATTGGAAAATGGGCTTTAGCATTAACCGAATACTCCTTGAAATATCTGCCTTTAAAAGCTGTGAAAGGACAAGTGGTCGCTGATTTCATAGCCGACTACTCTATAGACGAAGATGTGGGATATGTCGAAGTAGAACCTTGGAAACTGTATTTCGACGGTTCCAGTCATAAAAATGGAACTGGTGTTGGGATGTTGATTATTTCTCCCGACAGAATTCCAACAAAATTCAAGTACAAAGTTGAAAGTCTGTGTTCAAATAATGGAGCAGAATACGAAGCTTTGATCGCTGGACTTGAAATCTTGTTGAAATTGGGGGCAACAAGAGTCGAAATAATGGGCGATTCCGAACTGGTGATAAAGCAGTTGACGAAAGAGTATAAGTGCGTGAAAGAAAATTTAATCATGTACTTTGTAATAGCCAATAGACTTCTCAAGGAGTTCGACAATGTGGTCTTCAGGCACATTCCCAGGTTGGAGAATCAAGAAGCGAACGATCTTGCTCAACTAGCATCTGGATATAAAGTGTCGAAGGAAAAGTTAGAAGAAGCCATTAAAGTCAGAGGAAGAGTCGTATCCACCAAGTTGTCCCCATCAGATCTGGAGTCAATAAGATTAGGATATGGTGACGAAGAAAACTTTGAGATATTCAACATAGATGATTCAGGAATTACAGACTGAAGAAAGCCTATCAAGAATTATCTACAGGACCCAAATCAGAAAGCAGAAAGAAAGATAAAATACAGAGCTTTGAGTTATGTACTTTTGGGAAATGAATTGTTCAAAAAGGCTGCAGAAGGAGTCTTGTTGAAATGCTTAGGTGAAGACGAAGCCTACATAGCCTTGTCGAATGTACACAGTGGAGCGTGTGGTGCACACCAAGCAGGTCACAAAATGAAGTGGTTATTATTTTGACAAGGAATGTATTGGCCAACAATGCTGAAGGACTGTGTCGAATTTGCAAAAGGATGTCAGGAGTGTCAAGTACATGCAGGCATACCTCATGTTCCTGCAAGTGAGCTGCATTCAATTATAAAGCCTTGGCCATTTAGAGGATGGGCTTTAGACTTGATTGGGGAAATTCGACCAGCCTCTTCAAAAGGACAAAGGTACATTTTGGTTGGGATAGACTATTTCACTAAATGGATTGAAGCTATACCATTGGTAAATGTGGATCAAGAAGCAGTCATAGACTTTATCCAAAAATACATAATTTACAGATTTGGGATACCTGAAACAATAACAACAGATCAAGGATCTGTGTTCACTGGTAAAAACATGCAGAAATTTGCACAAGAAATAGGTTTTAGACTCCTTACTTCGACACCTTACTATGCTCAAGCCAATGGGCAGGTTGAAGCAGCCAACAAGGTGGTGATAAATTTGATCAAGAAGCATGTAGGGAAAAAACCTAGAAATTGGCATAAGACTTTAGATCAACTCTTATGGGCTTGTCGAACGTCTCCTAAAGAAGCAACGAATTCGACTCCATTTAAGTTGACTTACGGATATGATGCAGTTTTACCAGTCGAAATATATTTGCAGTCAGTTAGAGTGCAAAGGCATCATGAAATCCCATCAGATATATATTGGAGTATGATGATGGATGAATTGGTTGATCTGGACGAAGAAAGACTACGCGCGCTAGATCTAATAAGAAGACAAAAAGAAAGAGTCAAAAAGTTTTACAATAAGAGAGTAAAATTCAAGACCTTCTTAATTGGCGATCTCGTTTGGAAAGTAATCCTTCCTATGGAGCGAAAAGATAAGTTAATGGGAAAGTGGTCTCCTAAGTGGGAAGGACCTTTCCAGATTTTGAAAATATTTTCGAATGGCGCGTATGAGATAGAAGAAATAGGGAAGGATGAGAGAATCCTAAGGATAAATGGCAAGTATTTGAAAAAATATAAGCCAATATTGCAGGAAGTAAAAATAATGATAGAACAATTGCAAACATAATTGTGATAAGATTCGCCAAATAAAAATGGCATTAAAGTCATTACAAAGAAAGTCTCAAAGGGCTGAGAATTGTTAAATCAATTCGACTACAAATTAATACTGGCAAAAGTTTCCTTCAAAGTGGCGAACTTCTGCCTCTGAAACTGGAGTCGATGATGACAAAGACTTTTGTGAGTAAAAAGAGTCTCAATCTCCTGACTAAGTTGTTGGGCCTTCTCAGCATGTCGAATACCCACCCTCAACTCTTCGTCAATCTCGTTCTGCTTGGGTTGCTGTATGGATGCCTTACGTTTTTTCTCTTGAGAGATCTTTTCTTGAAGTGCTGCTATCTGTTTCTCCCATTTTTGGATATTGTCATCACAAGCAGCAACTTCTTTGACATAAGTTTCAGAAAGCTTTTGCAATTTTGAAACTTTGTCAGTTGAAGTCGAAACAGCATCCCATTCAGCAGTTTGAGTTTCAGACTTTGAGGAGATTTGATTGGTAAGATCTCTTTGACGATGAAGATCTGCAGTGGCCAAGTCAATGAGGGTCATCAACTCCATCACAAAACTTCCAACCTCAGCAGAAGCTTCCAAGACATTCACTTGCTTCAAAATTTTCTTAAGCTCAAGATGAGCAAGAGAGTTCTCTTCTAAAACTTTGAACAAATCAACATCAAGGATTTTCGTTTTAATTTTGGTCAAGATGTTGCCAAGTGATGGTGCTTCAGAAGTGGCCCCAGAAGTAGTCGAACTGCTCTGTGAAGAATCTTGGAAATTAAAACGGGAGCTAAGCATGGCCTTCAGATACTCTAAGGGTCTTTGCACTTTGAGATTTTCAAGCTCCTCGCGAGAGAAACTAGTCGAACCAGTTGATTTGCCACTCCCTTGGGTCTGGTCAGGAGCAGGGGGAATGTTTCGCTCTGAAGTATGCTCAGCCTCTGTATGTTCCGACTGTTTGTCCCCATCTTTGGCAGCTTCGTCTTCAGGATCATCTTCGACCCCAACCTCCATGTCAATGTCATCACCTTAAGGTGCAGCATTTAATCCTAGAAGAGGAGGAGATTCATCTTCAGAAGCTTCACCCACTGTAGCGTCGAATTCTGCTACGGTTTGCCTGACAAGATCACTTGTAGGGATATATTCTTCTAGGACTATTTCCTCCAGAATTTTCTCAGGTGTCCTTTTGACAGCCACTTGTTCCTGAAAATAATTATAAGATTTAGAAGAAAAAGATGCAGGAAAGGTGAATATATAATGTCGAAATAAAAAACTTACCTCAGGAATCTCAGTGTTAAAGTTGGATTTCCCACTCTCCGTGTCTTTCGACTGAGGCTTAGCAAGGGGAGTACTTGCAGAATCCTTCCTAGTTGATTTAACGATGGATCTTTGGGAAGAGACCTTCGTGAGTTTCTTCTTCTGAGGAGGAGGAGGGATTAACTCTGGAGATTCGTCACCAGACTCTTCATTAGGGACTTTATCCTCTTCTTTCTTCTCTTCACTCTTTCTCTTTTGGATTGTTGGGGGTTTTCGACTTACCTAGTCATGCAGATCAAAAGCCAGTCAATTTTAAAAAAGGGAAAGGAATAAGTGAGAAGAAGTGATGTGTCGTACCTTTGTCGAATGTTTCTTAGCAGCACTTGGCGATGCTTCGACAGAAGCTTTCTTGGAAGGAATCCTCACGGCTAGGGAAAGAAAGAAGATTCAGAAACAAATATAAGAAATACATGATAATACAGTTAGAATAACAAAAGGAAAATCGTGTTTTTTGTGAACACCTTCAAGAATGGGATCTTCCACGCGAACGTATTCTATTCCAATATGAAGGTGTCCTGGGTATTCGCCCAGATGATACTTAGTCGGAACCACACGCTCAACAGGTTTTTGGTACTGTTGATGAAGAATTTTCATAAAATCCCCACAAAAGAACCAATCTGGAAATGGAGGGCTAAATGCCACGCCAAACTCAACAGTTGGCAAAGGAGGGAATTTTGGTGGATGACAACTGAAAGCCAGGTCATAGCGCGCCTCTGGTCGAAGATTTGAAGGTAATGACAGTTTTTCTAACTTCTCCGTCAGTTTGCGTTTCAATTCTGCTGCTGCTTCGTGTATGGTTCGACTAAGATCATCAGGTCTATACGCAGTTTCGAAATATTTTTGAAATTTCTGTATTTCCCTAATGTGTCTTTGAATACCTTTTTTGGTCCGATCCTGCACAAAAGCGAAAGCGTTTGTTAAATGTGTAGCAAAGGCAGCTACGTCGAAAAATCTGTTGGAATAATAGTCTTTCCACCATTCGTCAAACTCAGGAGTACATAAGAATGATGGTCGAAATATAACTGGTCGAATGTCGAGAGAGTCATCAGTCAGTTTCTTCGACAGTTCTCTGCCCTCGTCTTCAGTATGAAGGGAATTATAAAAAATGATGGATCCTTTCTTGGGAAATATAGGTCGAGGTTTTATCTGGATTAGGCCAAACTGTCTAGAAACAAGGTTGGGTTGATAAACTATCAAAGCAATTTGGTTTTTAGTGGTGTTACGATAAGAAAAAAGGAGCCTAAGGGTTAAGAATGATTCCCAAACATTCAAAAAGATATTTTCATCCTTCTGCATCTCCAAAGGCAATTGTTGGGTAAACCACTTAGGTCCAGTTTTTCTATCAGCAAAAGGTGCCATGGTCGAAGTAAATTGATACCTCTTGGCAAACATCATGACATAGCTTTTGAAAGCTTGTCGAAGGCTAATCCCTTCATCAGTTGGCGTTATTTGCACCAACCTTGGCCATTCGACAATCCTATTTTTCACTTCTTCTTCATCTACTTCTGGTGCTACAGGAAGATTAGCTTCGAATGTGGCATTAAGCCATAATTGCAAAAGCCAGAAAGGTCCTGATAAGTTGATTTTACCTTGGGCTTTGGCGTTTTTCAAAAAATGTACACTCTCACATAGAGATTCGTAAAGGTTAGCCAGAATCATTTCGCTCAAACATAGTTTTGTGTCTGCATGAAGCTGATTGGCTATGGTAATGAATCTCTTGGCAACTTGAAGAGAGCGAGAGCAGAACACATATTTGGATAGCCACAGAGTCAAAAAAGCTATGTGTTCGACATCTGAAACTTCAGTGGTGCTCTTATCATGATAATAGGATGTAAATAAAGAGTATGGGGCGAGGCTAGTCTCGAAAGCAATGGTATCTTCATTTAAGACAGTAGGGTCGAAATCTATACCATTGGGATGAAGACCAACAATGGCTGCTGCGTCGAAAAGAGTGGGCGTTACCATCCCACAAGGGAGGTGAAAGGTGTTATAGGTACTATCCCAGAAGTAGAGAGAAGCCATAAGCATATTTGGGCAGATATTGGGTCCTACTCTCGACAACTGAATAAGGTCGAAAATGCCTACTTCTTTCCAAAAATCCCCTTTAACTTTTTCGATTTTATCTAACCAAGATACGTAGTCAGAAGGGTCTTTCGACCATGGACAAGTTCTAAATATCCTGGGGTAATTCAAATAGGTTAAGTCCAACTCTCCAGTATCCGTCGAACTCGATGGATCATTTTGTTCTACAATTTTATCCTTAGGCTGAGGTTTCACTCCAGCGCCTATGGGTTTTGTATGGAAATAAGATGGAAAAAATTCTCTTAAACATTCTGGTTTAATCTCTGGATTTGGAAGAGGACCTAACATAGCATGACAGTTTCCAGAAATAAGAACAGGGATTAATACCTGGGATTTATAGATGCATTCTTTTTCTTTCTCATTTGGAGGTTCTGGAACATACTGTTGATTTCCAATAGTCATTGGTCCTTTCAAATCGTGCACAGGAGAGAAAGCTGGATCTTGTTTCTTCTTGGAATGTTTGCTGCTTGAAGGTTTTTGAGGAGCCATTGTTAGGAAGAACTTAGGAATTTTTCTCAGGAGAAATATGAAAGCTTAAGAAATGGGTATGAAGAAAAGTAATCTGAAGCGTTAAAAGGGTTTAGAGAAAAAGGTTTATGGGTATTTATAGGAAGAAGATGATGAAAAACGCTTCAAAATGGTAATGTTGATAGTGGGACACGTGGCTGATTTTGATGGGGGTGTTAAAGAGGTGGAAGTTGAAAAGAGACCATGATGTTAGGAAATGATGGAAGTAGACTCTGAACGTGGGCTGGACGTGACATTTTGGAAAAAGTGTAATGATGAGTCTGTATTGGAAATTGAGATTATCAAAACTTGGATTTAATAAAGATTAAATGACATGGCATCAAAACACTAGTTGACAACAAATGATTGTTTCTCCAGAAAAACGGTCGAAACATCTTTGCTGGGGGGCAATTTGTATACATGCGTTTTCGACACCATGAGATTTGGTATGCAGAATGGTTCTTTCGACAAATGATGACATGGGATAAACGGTTTGGTTGATAAGTGTTGTTCGACACTTCGACAAAATTGAAGCTTCGACATTTCGACAAGATATCTGCAGCTGGAAAGGCACCTTTGACAGACATGGAGGATGTTGTAGTATTTCGACAATTCGACAAAGTCTGGAGAGAGACGTCATTTCGACGTAAAGTGTAAATATTCAAATTCAGAAGAGTTGTGACGTTTGGCAGAAGACGCGTGGGAGCATATGGCGAAAGGAAGAAAGCCATGTGTCACAGTTTTAGGATTTGGTAGTTAGTAACAGTTATGTTATTTGTATATAAATAGGGTAGTTGTTATCGAAAAAAGGTGAAAATTTACTTGTACAAATTTCCTGAAAACACTCAAAGTACCCGTGTGAGAGAAAAGAGTCATATTTGGAACATGTATGTGTAAACAAACACCAATTCCTTCAAAGTTTATTTTATAAAGTTTAAAGTTCTTTACAAATTCCTTTTACGTTTTCCAGTCAATTATCTTTCTGCACTTTCTTTTTGACACTTTATGTTTTCGTTAGTTACTTTCTGCGATTTATCTTATCTTGTCAAATTTACATCTGTTTAAACGTTTTAATCAACATCTTTCGACATAAAATATTTAGAGAACCAAAATGAAAGATATGAAAGTTGTTCTAGATATCTTCAAAGTCATTTAGATCTGCACATGTCCTAGGATTTGTGTGGTTGATCCTGCAAGTAACCCAATTCTACAAGTTTTGGTAAACCAGAGGTTGTTCGGCAAAATTCACAGCGAACAGTGTCAATGCATGTTGTTTATGTCTAGAAGAGGCGTTGTAAGTATTATTAATGTCGTTGCATTGATTTGTAGGACATGCATCATTTTTGTGTGTCATGGAAAGAGGCATGTTAGCTAGTTCATAAGGGGGACGAATGTCTTGTCCTAATCTCAGAAGGGGGGCTCATGGGTTCAGAAGGGGGGACCCCATTCCTGAGAGAACCAAATGTTGGGTTGGTACCACATACATAGTGTCGAGTTGTGTTGTGAGTCACATTACATATCATTTGCATATTATTGTGAATGGGTGTGAGATTATGGCGATGTTGGTTGTGTATTGAATGTATAATATGTTGTATATTTCTCTACGTTGTTCATATTGAAGTTTATTTCCCACCCTTTTGCTTTATGTTGTCAATCATGGACATCTTGCAGATACTCAAGAGTAGAGTTGTTGCGGTGTGTGGAAGGTGGCTTGTTGGAGCTATTCTTAGTTTTTAGTTTTCGCTTTATCGCTATTTAGTTGTTTTAGTGCTCTGATATTGTAACAATGGGAACAAGGAATTTGTTATGTTTTTGAGTTAATGTAGAATTTTGTGTTTTAAAGTTTAATACTTTATTGTTATGAAATGATTTTCAGATGCATGTTGTCACATTTTTTGATAGGTTTTTCATGGTGGTTGTTGGTGACACCTTCAATTATCGAGTAACTCTTTATCGCTATTTAGGGTGTTACATAGTGGTATCAGAGTCTCGTTGGTCCATCCGTCCAGTTTTTTTGTAATGTTGTATGTTCCCTAGTATGCGGCGAGTGTATGAAAAATATCGGTGCAATGTCTCTTCTAATGTCTGTTTACTGGTGTGTAAAATATGCCAGGAGGAAGAAACAACTGAGTGATTGTTGATGTTTTGGAAGCAATGGCTCAAGCACTGCAGGGTCAGCAAAATCAGGTCGGCGATGAGTTCCATGGAATAAATAAGTTTCAGAGAAATGATCCACCAACTTTCAAGGGCATATATGATCTGGAGGGTTTACAGACATGGATTAGAGAGATTGAGAAGATTTTTCGAGTGATGGCTTGCACCGACATTCAGAAGGTGCAGTCTGATACTCATATGCTATTAGAGGAGGCCAAAGACTAGTGGGATAATGCGTGCTAGAGACTGGAGGTTGTTGGTACTACGATTACTTGGATTATGTTCATGGCTGAATTTTTTGAGAAGTATTTTCCACATGACATGTGCAAAAATAAGGAGATTGAGTTCCTCGAGCTAAACCAAGGAAATATGACTATTGCTGAGTATATTACCATGTTCGAAGAGCCAGTGAAGTTTTGTCTACACTACAATGATGTGGTTGCTGAGGGATTGAAGTGCATCAATTCCAAAAGCGGACTACATCCTGAGGTCAAGCAAGGTATTGGATACCGGGAGATTCACCGATTTCTTATGCTGGTGAATAAGTGTAGGATATATGATGAGGATAACAGAGCCCATTCTTTTCACTATAAGAGTCTTCGTGAGAAGAAAGTGAAAAATTAGTATCATGGAAAACCGTATTGTGCTTCACCTAACAAAGGGAAGCAGAATGTGTCAAATGAGAAAAAACCAAGTGGGGGAGAGACTCTCTCTTCTATCAAGTGCTCTAAGTGTGGGGTAATGGGTCATCTATGGGGAACTATGGGGAACCAAGTCACATTAGTATTCATTTCTAGAAACCCAAGAAGGTTTAGTCTGGAGGGAAAGTTTTTGCTTTGACTAGGTTAGAGACTACTAGCTCTGACAGATTGATTCGAGGTACGTGTTTTATTAATGGTATTCTATTGATATCTATTATTGACACGGGTGAAAAATATTCGTTTCTTTCACTTGACTGTGCTAAGAGGTTGGATTTAAAGTTTTCTTCTATGGTTGGAAGTATGGTTATTGATACCCCAACCAATGGTTCAGTGACTACTTAGTGGGTGTGTTTGAAGTGTCCACTGACTATTTATGGTAGGAGTTTGGGGATGGACTTATTCTGTCTAGCGTTGAACCAACTCGATGTTATCCTTGGAATGAATTGGTTGGAGTTCAACCATGTTCATATCAACTATTTCGACAAGTCAGTGTCATTTCCAGAGTTTGATGCAAGTGACGAGTTATTCGTGTTTGCTAAGCAAATGGATGAATTCATGAAGGATGAGGATGAGGTGTTTATAATATTAGCTTATATGAAGGCTGAAAGTAAAGCTGCGATTGGTGAATTACTAGTGGTGTGCAATTCTACAAAAGTTTTTTGCGGATGATATCAGTGATTTGTCGCCAGAGTGCGAAGTTGAGTTCACCATAGACTTAGTACCTGATACTAGTTATGTGTCAATGGCTCCTTATAGGATGTTTGCTTCAGAGTTGAGTGAGCTAAAGAAGTTGTTAGAAGAGTTTCTTAAGAAAAAGTTTGTTCGACCGAGTGTTTCACCGTGGGGAGCGCCGATATTGCTTGTAAAGAAGAAAGATGGTAGCATGACGTTGTGTGTTGATTATCGACAACTGAATAAAGCGACTATCAAGAACAAGTATCCTCTTCTGATAATCGACGATTTGATGGATCAATTGATTGGTTCTTGCATATTCAGTAAGATTTATTTGCGATTGGCTTATCATCAGATTCGTGTGAAACCAGAAGATAATCTGAAGATTACGTTCAAAACGAGATATGGTCACTATGAGTATTCAGTGATGCCTTTTGGTGTGTCGAATGCAGCTGGAGTGTTCATGGAGTACATGAATATAATGTTTCATCCATACTTAGATCAATTCGTGGTTGTGTTTATCGATGACATTTTGATATTTTCTAAGCCTGATGAAGAGCATGCAGATCATCTGAGAGTTATGTTGCAGACCTTGCAGATCATCTAGAGTTGGCAGACGTGGTGTTTGTGTTGAAAATTTGGAGGAATTATCTGTTTGGTTCCATATTTGAAGTGTTCAGTGGCCACAAGAGTTTTATGTACTTGTTCGATCAGAAAGAATTGAATATGAGGCAGAGGAGATGGCTTGAATTTATGAAGGATTATGATTTTGGCTTGAGTTGCCATCCGAGTAAAACCAATGTTGTAGCCGATGCGTTGAGTAGGAAGTGATTGCATATGTTGATGCTTATGGTTCGAGAATGAGTGTTGATCGATAAATTCAAAGACACGAGTTTGGTATGTGAATATACTCCTAAGAGTGTGAAGTTGGGTATATTGAAGTTGACCAGTGGTATCCTTGAAGAAATTAGAGAAGATTAGAAAATTGGATTGGGATTGATCGACCAGTTAGTGTTAATCAATCAAGGTAAAAGAGGTGATTTCAGAATCGACATGAATGGTGCGATGAGATTCAGAGATACGGTTTATGTACCAGATGTACCAAAACTTAAGAAGAGTATTCTTGAAGAATGTCATAGAAGTGGTATGAGTATTCACCTTAGTTCCACTAAGATCTATCAAGACTTTTTAGTTTTGGGTCTGATGCAATCATTGAGCATTTTTGAGTGGAAATGGGACAATATTTCCATGGATTTTGTGAAAAGTCTGCCGAAGACGACGAATGGATGTGATTCCATTTGGGTTATTATTTATAGATTGACTAAATCAGCTAATTTCATTCCGATTAAGATTAGTTATCGTTTGTAGAAGTTGGCTGAGTTTTATATTGAGAAGGTTGTTAGCCTGCATGGTATTCCTTCAAGTACTGTTTCAGATAGAGATTCAAGATTCACATCGAGGTTTTGGAAGAGTTTGAAGGAAGCCATGGGTACTAAGCTGAAGTTGAGTTCTGCTTATCATCCGCAGACTGACGATTAAACGGAGAGAACCATCCAATCATTGGAAGACCTACTAAGGGCTTATGTGCTAGAAAAATGAGGAGATTGGGATAACTACTTATTGTTGATTGAGTTTACCTATAACAATAATTTCCATTCTAGAATTGGAATGGTGTCGTTTGAGACTTTGTATGGTAGAAGGTGCATGACACTTTTGTGTTGGTATGATTCATGTGAGAGTGTTTTGCTTCGACCTGAGATTGTTCAGCGGACTACCGAGAAGATCAAGATGATACAAGAGAAGATGAAAGTTGTTCCGAGTCGCCAGAAGAGATACCATGATAATAGGAGGAAAACACTTGAATTCCAAGAGGGAGATCATGAGTTTTTATGAGTTACTCTCGTAACTGGTGTTGGTTGAGCTTTGAAGTCTCGAAAGCTCACGGTGCATTTTATTGGCCCTTATCAGATTATGAAGTAAGTAGGAGAAGTTGCTTATAGAGTTGTTTATCGTCGTTTATTTCGAATCTTCGTGATTCCTTTCATATGTCTCAGCTAAGGACGTATATTCTTGATCAGTCTCATGTGATTAAAATGGGCGATATGCAAGTTAGAGAGAACTTGACTGCTGAGGAATCTCCCTTGAGAGTAGAGGATCTCGAAGTGAAGCACTTCAGAGGAAAGGAGATTGTGCTGGTGAGGGTGGTATGGGGAGGACCTAGTGGTGGAAGCGTAACGTGGGAGCTAGAGACTTAGATAAGGGATTCGTATCCGACTCTGTTTCCTTCGGGTAAATTTTGAGGGAGAAAATTCTCTAAGTGGGGGAGAGTTGTAACACCCTGAAATTTGATTAATTTATTTAGTCGAATATTTTATATTTTATTTAATTAAATATATTAAGTTGTATGTATATCTGGTAGGGTGTAGAATGAGATTTGGTGGGATGGCATAAGGAATAGAAGGATTAGAATAATTAAAACTAATTAGAATAGTAATTGTTTTTAATTAATTAATTAAAATAAATAAGAAAAGAGGTTTTTAGGTGAAAAATATGAGCTAAGGAGAAAATAAGGGAGTGGTGAATAAAATATTAAGAGTAGGGCCTTAGTGTAATTATCAAGATATTAAATTAGGGTTAAAGATAAATAGAAATGTTAGTGGATCCTTTGAGAATAGAATACGTAAAAACTTTCACCTTTTGGGAGAAAGAGGAAGGCTAGGGCTTGAAGAGGGAAGATCAAACCATCACCAATTCAATATTTTGCAAGGAATCTAAGGTAATGGGAAGAAAGAGCTTCTATATGTGTAAGTTCTATTTTGATTTGATGTTATTGTGAGATAATATGAAAAATTGATGATTAATTGTGTTGTTATATGATTGTTTGTAACTCAATTCATGTTGTATTCTTCTGTTTATGAGTATGTGAATTTCTACCATGATTGGAAAAAATGAAGCTTTGAACATGAGTATGAATTTGATGAAAGTTGTGAACGAATTGTATGTCCAATTGCTATGATATGAATTGATATGTGTGCATTAACATGTTTGGTTGTGATGATATTGTTATATGTTGCTCAATTCATGTTAAGGTGTATTTGGATGTTATAATGAGGGTTGGGATGATGTATGTGGGATAGGGAATGAAGAGGATGAAGTTCATGTGAGAAAACTAGGAATATTTGCATTATGGGTTGATGTCAATCGATTGCATTCATGTTATTTTGGAAAAATATGAAAACTTTAACGATGACAATCGATTAATTCAGGGAACTTTCAAGGAAGAATGTAAATAGGTTTGATGTCAATTTATTGCAACCTAGTGTCAATCGATTGATGCTAGTGCACCACATTTCAAAAAATATGACCTCGAGAGCCTTCGCATTCTCGCACAATGATTGAACAGATTCTCCACTGAACTTTATTTATTCCAAAAAAAATAAAGGTAAAATATTGATAAAACCCTTAAAAGAAAAAGAAATGGTCATCGCCACCAAATTCGGGTGTGGGAGTCGATTACACAATGGGAAGGTAGTAGCGCCCCTCATATCTGTTGTACTCAAAGAGAACCATTTATTAAAAATTTAGATTAGAATGCTAACGTATGTTAATTATTTTCTTCAAGTGATAAGAGATTGAAATAGAAAAGAAAAAGGGTCGCAAAAAGGGTTTTATAAGGGTGCTTGACGAGATTGCGAGTCTCACTCCTACGTATCCTCAGGTACAATAATGAATTCAAAGCTACGTTGTTTTTCATAAAAAATTATGTATTGGTTGGTTTGCTTTATTGAATGATTATTTAGGTCGCGCTCCAGCGGTTAAGCGTTTGGTTTGTATGCTCGCGGGGTGGCTTAAGCGCTTGTTTATATCGCAGTAGAATGACTAAAAATTGTTCTTTTTGAAAAGGTTTTCGATCGCACGTGGGCGAGAAAATAGGTATTTATATGTTGAGTATGTTTTAGGGTTAAAAGATTACTATTTAGGGCTTGTATGCTATTACGGATTGGGTCTTATACTCGGGAATATGTTTGGACATTACACCCAAGTAGTCTTTTTAATCAATTTTTTCATGAAATGGGTTTGAATATTTACATGTGTTTTTAATGGAAGACAAACACTTGTACTTGTAAGCTATTACGGGTTGAGTCCATCGGTCAGGACTATGATTGGACATTACACCCAAGTAGTCTTTTTCATCCAATTTATTACAAAAGGAAGACGCTTTATTTTTTATTTTTTAGAGGAAGACAAACATTTAGACTTGCAAGCTATTACGACTTAGGTCTAACACTCGGAACTATGACTAGACGTTACACCCAGGTCTTCCACTATTGTTAAAAATAGTCAAAGTTGTTTAAATTAATCATTTTGATTTATTTGAGAAAATAATTTGATGTTGGGTCAAGCGTTTCAATTTGCGTTGCAAAATGAATCACGAAAATGGTTTTGAAATTGTTTGAAGTTAATAGAGAAAAAATGCACTCGATGTTGGTCGAGGTTTTAATTGCGTTAAATCGAATTTAATCGAAGCGGACTGAGTTTTGAAAATACACTTGGTGTTGGACCAAGGGTTTTAATGTACTTAGGAAAATATCATTTTAGGTCATCTTAAAATCTACCACATAATTATTATTTACAAAGATAATTAACAAGAGAAATGGATAAAAAAAATTCATGGGAATGCATGATCGTGACATAATGAAACAAATAATAGGTAAACAAATGGACTAATATTTAATTAATTGATTAAAATTTGCTTAAATCCATTAATTAGGTTAATTAAAATTAATTACCATGACTAATTTTGTAAAAGAATTAATTGAATAATTAGTTAAGTGAATTAAATTTAATTAATAGAATCAACTAATAAAAACAAATTTAATTAATTAATTTAAATTAAATAATGAAAAATGATAGGGTGAAGAAGTTAAAACATGGGGTATGGGTAAGGAAAATAGAATAATAGGTGGCTCGTGTACACTTGTGCGTTATATAGTTTTAAAATCTATCCAACATGAACCATAAACTCTCAATTGACGCATTCATGTTAGTTCTTAGGTTTTTGATTGTGAGATTGATGGTTAAAATGATAATTGATATAGTAATCGGAATATTATCATGTCTAGGAACTATAAATAATCAAGAAAATGAGGCATGGGGTTTAGATTATGTATGGAATGACTTGTTGCACGAAACAAATGAGAGAAGAAATTCAGAAATCTCTCCACCTGAAAAAATTACAGTCATAATTCTAAATTACGGTCAACCTGTAATCTTAGTAATTTGATCACCGTAAAGTCATCAGGAATTATGGTCATGTGTGGGAAAATTACGAGCGTAATTATTATTACTCTATGCCTGTAATTCCCACTTCCAGGTTGGAAATACACCTAGATATTTCTAAAAACCTATGTTTTTCATGTCCAAAATTGTACATGGTGATAATCTTTAATCCTTTAGGTCTTTAGGACAACTTTATACATTATTATGGCCTTGTTTAGAGACCTAAGGAGACCCGCGAGTTGTAAATGGTATGATTATGGTGTTAAAATGGCCAGATCAAGCAAGGCATTGCTCGGATTTAAGTAAATATCAAGGCCTCCCCAATGTATTGTGATGAATGAATTTTAGTATTGATCATGTTAATTGATCAAGAAAGTACGCATGCAATTAGGTATAATGTTCAATACATACTTATTATGTGCATCTGTATATATACATGTGTATAAGTATAACACTACATAATCCCTCAAGCATGAAAGTTTAAATGAAAGGAGAAGTGCTTTTAGGCTAGAGCATTGGAACACCTTGAAGGCCTAAGTTTCTTGGGGGATATGACGTGACTAAAATAGGCCGACTAGGTTTTGAGTCCCTCGAGAGAGACATTGGATCTCTCGGATGGGTCTTCTATCAATCCCTTAGGCAAGACTTTGAACTAAGTCTTTTAGGATATACATAAGTTGCACCTCTTGGGCGATATTCATATGTTAGATCCCGCCCAAGGAAACTCTAAGTCCCTCAAGCGAGGAGTTTTAGATAACCTAATTGATGGGAATTCTTAGTCCCACAGGAAAATTCATATTAAGCCTAGATGTTGAGACTATAAGTTCCTCTTGTTAGGTATTGGACATCTTAAGCGAGACTTCTATCAAGCCCTCATACAAGACTTTGAACTAAGCTACTTAGGCTAGACTTCAATCGCGCCTCGCGCCTCTTGGGTGAGATTCATATGTTGGATCCCGCTTGAGGAAAATATAAATCCCCCAGCTGATGAGTTTTAGATGGCATGTTCGATGGGAACTCTTAGGCCCACATGCAAGGTCATATTGAGCCTGGTTGACAAATCTATAAGTCCCTCGGGTGAGTTGCATGAAATGTAAATGGCAATTAATTATTTTAAGGTCCAACAGTCCACTAAGATATTTTTTAAGGTTTTTGTTGTTATTTAGTATTTTAAGGTCCTAAAACTACAAACAGAACAAAATCACAAGCACACAATATATACAATCACAAAGATATGGCTCAACTGAGCAAAGTGAAAATAACTGAAACATAAACAAGTTGCATGAAATGTAAATGGCAATTAATGATAAAGGTGCTAAAATTTAAATTGCATTAAGTAAATGAGATAAAGGTAAATAAAATAATAAAGGAAGTTAGTCAAATGTTAGTGAAGAGTTCAATTTGTTTAAGTAATTCTTTGGAGAACACTCAACCATTCATTCACAAGTATGAAGACATGAACCAAGACATCATCTATGAGAAGGACTCTAACTTGGATAAATCTACAAGTATACCACTAGCTCTCATAAATGGAAAAAAGGTCAAGTCTTCACACAATACCATGAAGAATGGGAGACTTACAATCTTACTTACAAGAATGTTATGCCTTTTGGGACAAATTTAGCTCTATGTTAAGCAATCGTAATTGGACTTATGTAGAATTCACAACTATCTGAGGTCGAGTGTAACACCTCAAAATTTGCCCTCCTCTTCTTGAGACTGGTTTAGGCATTGCATTTCATGTTTTAGGACATTAGACATTGCATTTTGCATCTCTGTGAATTGATCATCAACCATCTGAGGGTATGGGCTTCAATCAGGGTTTCTTGATTCTTCAAAAGTCTTGAGCATCATTTTGTTTTCAAGGATATATCACCATCATCATGGTTCTGTCATCATCAAGACATGTCAAGGTCATTTGAGGACCAAAAGTCAACTGTGCAGTCAACTGAGGGCTATGAGGTGGGGAAATGAGTTGAGACACCTCAATCATGTTCAAATGGGGTCCATTCATCATTCTAAACATCCATCTTGAAGATTCAAAGGTCATGGCAAAAGTTACTAACAATGGAAAGTGACCTATAATGCAAAGTTTCCAAATTTGGCAAGTTTTTGGTCCACCTTCAACTTGACTTTTCAATATCAAATATGTTTCAAATGGATTTTTGGTGAACATGAAAGTTGTAGATCTTTGTCTCCCATTTCTAAAAAGTCCTAATTCATGTCCATATGATGATTGGTTGAGGAGTTATGGTCATTTGATCACAAGGTGTGCATGGAAATTCAGAATGGCATAACTTTTTATATAATGCTCCAAATTGGTTCATTCTCTTTGCAAAATGCTTCTCATGTTCAAGGTATCTCAAATTGACATCATTTGGCCTAATTGTGCAAAGGAATCATGACCAAGAGTTCACTAGTTCACACATGTGCAAATTGAAGCAATATTCAACATTTCATTTTTGGCTTAAGGTGCAAGCAAATTACTCTTCAAAGTATGACCATTGGATAATTTGGAGTGAATTGGAAGCTTAACATGAGGATGTGCACGTGTATCATGGCAAGGAGAGCTTAATTTGCATTTTTTCAAGATGCTTCATATCTCACTAATCATGATTAGCAAATGGAAAAGATGATTAGCATGGTCATTAGCAAGGCATATAAATACTGAAACCCTAATCATAACTGCCATAACAAGCATTTTCAGATCCAAATTCAAAAACTCCCTCCAAATTCTCTCTCTTCGAATTTTCATTTCCTCCACACAAACACCAAAAATTCTTGCAGATTCTTGATCATCATGCTTCATTGAGCAAGAATCAACCACTGTTTTGAGCAATTCAGCTAGATTTCGTGCAGTTCATGTACATGAGCATGGCGATGGATTTTGAAAATTGAAGTAGATTCAAGAGGTTTCAACTGTTGATTCTTGCATAAAGCTTCAAGGCAAGTGTATAGGAGTTGATCTGGAGCATTAGAGCTTGAGAGAGCACGATTTCAAGAAGCTTCAATTTCAGGTAAGTCAATTTTCATCATCTCCTTTTGCTTGATTTAAGGTATAGATATGTAGATCTTGCTGTGTGGATCACGTACATATGATTAGATTTGAATTTGGCTTAGAATTGAGATTGTATGATGAACTGAAAGTTTTGATCATGAAAATGTTTTCATTCGATCTGTAAAGCCTAGAGTGAATTAGGATAAACCATTAGCATATTTGGATTCCTTGTTGAAGGACGCATCGATTGGTATAGGCCTCGTGTGATTCTGGAAAAACTCACGGCGGCGCCGCCGCGTGAGTCATCGGGGAAGACGATCGGAGCTGTAGCTCCGGCGTCTGAGTGTGTTTAGGGTTTGTGCCACGTGTGTGCTGTGTGGAAGCCTGCGTGGAGGTTTGATTGGAGATGAGTTGTTTGACTGGCCACGCGTATGCTTTGAATGCTGACCGTGCATGCTGATTCATTAAATGAAACGATGCGTTTCATGATTTTAAATGTGAGTCGTTGATGCAAGTTACGCACCACATCCAACGGATCATGTTTTTCCAGATTTTATTCAAATTAATTTGTTTTCCCTCCATTTTCCATTGAATATTCCATTTATTTTGCTTGTTTTAGAAAATTCATAAAAAATCCAAAAATAGTCCAAATTAATCCCAATTTTTTTTCCTCATTTTGTATGGATGTCTACTATTTTTTTATGTTAATTGCATGAATTGTTGATGTATGGTTTTTTATTTGTGAATTTTTGAATGAACATTCTGTTAATTTCACCCATTGCATTCAATGCATTGTGAAATTCTCTATGTTGAACCATTTGATCCAATTTCTTGCATGCTTGACATTCACACATGATATGAATTTTTGATCACTGGTTTGGAATTTTTCTCACATGTTATCATTTCTTTTGACACATAGAGAATAATGTGACAATTTGTGTCACATATTTGGTATTGATTTGGTGCATTTTTGTTCACATAGAATTTGAACCTTTCTGGATTTGATTTTTTGCATGTTGACCATTCATGACATGATAAACTTGTATAAAAAATTTCAAAGTCATTGCATGCATTTATGATTTGATGTGAATTTTCTAAGTTGGAAGTTCATTTTGTGCCTATTTTTTGGTCATTGCATTACATGAGCCATTTGAGACACTTGCTTATTGATTTGACGCCGGTCCTTTTGAGGACATTTTGTGAAGTGTTTGAATGTGCATTGTGTAAAAGATTGGGTTCTGTTTTGGTCATTTGATTTGGTTTTGAATCTAGTCTTTGCACTAGTGTTTTGTACATGAACTAACTTGGTTTTGTGTTTCAGGTTTAGACACTTAGCATTGATGGTTGATTTGTTCTCACTTTGTGAGATGCAAAATAACATTGAGTTCTAACCTATTGTTGTTTTGTAGGGTTTTGAGTGATATGGTGAACTCATGAACTCATTTGAGTGCCAAGGCACTTATGCATTGAATTGTGCAACTGTTAGGTGGTTTCACTGTTTGTCTGTTGGTTTAATAACTGAAGTACTAACTATTTAGTCTTTGTACAGGTACCTTAGTTGCTTGCTTGCTTTAGCTATTGCTTGAGCTTTGGATTATGGTTGATACACTACTCAGGTAGATTAGCTTCTTACTTCATGTAGTCTGGAAGTCCTGTCACCTTTTTGGCAGGCATTTTGCTGGCAAGTCCTCCTTCAGAGGCTCTGTTTGTGTTTGTTTACAATTGTGCCCAAAGACCTCCAAGATGAGGCATGTGATACTTGATAAGACCTCCGAGAATAGAGGCAATTGACGGATAAAAGGGATTAGTGGCCAATCCCCCGTTATTCAGTGAGTCGTTCTTTATGCTCGCACTACGTGCTGATGCTTCTGAACAGGTACCCCAGATCTTTGTTCAGAGTCTGTCAAAGTGGAATAGGATCCCGCTTTCTGGATCCCCACGCTTTCTGTGTCATGAGCTCACCCTGGCCAGGGTTAAGAGCTATGAGGTCTCATCCTCATTACCATTTTGATCTGCTCACCCTGACGTTCAATGTCAGTGGTTAAGAGCCAATTTGATCACCCTTACAGTTTGGCTTGTTTGTCGAGGTTGATATGACCCCTCTTGACTAAAGCCTACCCATTGTTTAGGCCTCTTGTATGGATATAGTGTGTGATGCTTGTTCACTTGTGCTAGTGTGTTTATCTGCTTTCCTCTTCTCATCTCCATTTCTGTAAGATTTGTATGATTGATTTATGAGGAAGTTGAATGCATGTTAGAGACCTCAACTTAGGGATATTGATTGCATGACAACTATTAGGCTCGAATCTTAGTTTCCCTATTAGTTTGTTGTCTCCCTGGTCTCTGGTTAGGAGAGTGTTTTACCCCTGTTAAGGGGAACTACGTCGCCCTGATTCTCATACCAGATGAGATACGTAGGCAGGAGGTTGTGAGCAATCTCTCCGGGCACCCTTTTGTTTTTTTGTGTGTGTGTTCACCCTTTTGTTTTTTTGTGTGTGTGTTCACCCTTTTGTTTTTCTTTGTGTGTGTTCACCCTTTTGTTTTTTTTTGTGTGTTCACCCTTTTCTTTGTTTCTTTGGTGTGAGTACTTGTTTGTTCAGCGTGTGTGTGGTGGTATGTTCATACCTTGGGGATTTCTTCTGTTATTATTCGGGGTTCATTTGTGATTGTTATTCATATTGGGGTTCATCTCGGGGTTCATCTGTGACGGTTGTTGTTACTTGGGGTTCATATTAAGGATCATTGGTGTCTGTTATTCATATTGGGGTTCATCTCGGGGTTCATCTGTGACGGTTGTTGTTACTTGGGGTTCATATTGGGGATCATTGGTGTCTGTTATTCATTTGGGGTTCACCTTTAGGGTTCATTTGTGCTGATTGTTATTACTTGGGGTTCATTTGTGACGGTTGTCACTCATTTGGGGTTCATATTTGGGGTTCATTCGTGACGGTTGTCACTCATTTGGGATTCATCTTTGGGGTTCATTTTTGACGGTTGTCACTCATTTGGGGTTCATCTTTGGGGTTCATCCTGATAACTTTTTTCTTTGGTGTTCACTGGTTAGCGTTTGCTATTGTTGGGAGTCAGGTGTAAGTCCATGTATTGGTATTCTGTTTCCTTTTGCGTTTGCTATTGTTGGGAGTCGGGAGTAAGTCCATATATTAGCATTCTGTTTCCTTTTGTGTGTTATTGTTAGGAGTCGGGTGTAAGTCCATGTATTGGCATTCTGTTTCCCTTTGAATGTTTCTTTTGACGTCTCAGCGTCTCTTTTTGGTGTTTTGTTTTGGCGTGCGTTAGCCGAGCTACGAGTGCTCTGATTCTTCTCTGGATAGAGAAGATACGTAGGCATAGGACGCGATGTCTTAGCGAGCATGCCTGTCATACCCCAAAATTTGCCCGTTAATATTACAAGGCATTTTTCAAGGCACTCCAACTTATTTTTCAAGGCATTGATCTTAAAAGAACAAAGACCCAGCACACAGATGGCCAAATCCAAAAAATGGCCCAAACTGGCATGCTCGCTAGGCGAGCAACTCCTTCGCCTAGCGAACCATTCGCTACGCCACTCGCCTAGCGAAGCTTGCGAATGCCAGAAAATTCTGGGCTTCATTCTGAGCCCATCAGGTCACAAAAATTATTATAAATAGCAGAGCTTCATTCAGAAAAAGGGGACAGAGGCAGACGGACAGAAACCCTAGCAAAGAAACCCTAACAGAAGCAACACAACAAACCCTGGAGGCTAACCCAGAGAATTCAGAGCAACCTTAAAGGAAACCCTGAAGGAAACTCATCTGCACCAAGGTTACCTCCGCCCAACTCAATCCGACTTGCCAATTCAAGGTTGCAACTCAATTGCAAATAGGTTTGCATTACAATTACCGCTTTATGTTCTTAATTTGCATATGGCATTATGATCGAATTTATAAAAATATCTTAAGTTTTGCATGTGAATTTAAGTATGGATGAATATCTTGAATGTTTAACCATGTAATCTCTATAATGGATGCCGTAGGGTGTGAAGCTTGCTGAAATTGTATTGTTATCAAAACCAGAACCCGCAGCCGCTCGCTAGCACATCGCTAAGCGAGTATGTAGCGAGTATTCGCTAAGCCTTCGCTAGGCGAGGCAGGAGCGAACGTGACAGTCGCTGACTTTTCTGTTCTGATTTTTGCTCATCTGACATGTTTTATCATAGCCATGCATTGTTTACCTGACCCTATTACTGTTGTGATTCCTTTTGTTTGGTGCAATTCTCGATTGCACCCTGATTTGGTATTCTGACTCGTTTGCTGAATTTTGTAAGGGTTCACATACTCCCGGAAAAAAGGTAGCTTGCTAGGTATTCCACTTTATTTGTGGGATACCCTTGTGGAGATTCATCCTAATTACTTAATTGATTTTAATGTGGAGATTCATCCTAATTGATTTTAATGTGGAGATTCATCCTAATTACCTAACTGATTATAATGTGGAGATTCGTCCTAACTACCTAATTGATCATAAAATACTGCCTTTGAATATGTGATCTTGGACCTCTCTTTGTTGTCTTACGGTATTACGGTATTACGGTCATGTCCCGCGAATGTAGGGATACACTTAGCAAAGACCCTTCGGTTAAATCATCATGTCCCTATAAAATAAGTCATAGTCCCTCGGATGTTGCCTTCGAATATATGATTTTGTCCCTCGATGACCCTTCGGTGTAGCCTACGGTTAAATATGATCGTCCCTTCGAATGCTAAGGTATCCTTACAAATGTTGCCTTCAATGACCAATCGATGACCCTACGATGACCCTTTTACATCCAAAGGATAAAACTACTTACTTCTCAATAGTAAGGACAGTTTTACCCTCATAAGGATAGGAAATGCCCATAAAGACCTTGGGTAGGTATAACTCTTAATTGCTGACTCACAACCTAAAACATTTTTCATACATCACGCTTTGCAAAACATCTACTAGAAAATCACCACTTGGTATATATTCGTACTAGAATCATTGCCAAGTTATATTTTTCTAAACCGCTTTCAAAATTAAACGAGATAAATACTTTGTATACATTCGTACAAGAATCATTACAAAGTTAAACTCTCTTTTCAAAACATTTTTAAGCAATTCACAAACACTTTTTTCAGACAAATATAAGTGATCCAGCAATTAAGAGCCCATGGATAACCATGGATACAAAGGGTGCTAACACCTTCCCTTTGTATAATGTACCTCCCGAACCCAAAATCTAATTAAGGTCTTTCCTGTTCTTTTCCACCTTTCCTTATGGGATAAAAGAAAAGTCGGTGGCGACTCTTGCTATCCACGACATTTGCTTTCCAAAGCAAAAACACACCAAAGTCCAGTTCACCGTATGACAGAACTGGTGACTCTGCTGGGGACCAACAAAGAGAGGTTACCTTGAAAAAAAAAAAAAAAAAAAAAAAGATCACTTGTTGTCTGATTTACTTTTAAGGGGTTGCTTGGGTATTCCATGCTTGAGTGAAAGATCCTACACCCGGATCTAGTGTACCTTAGGTAAGTAGCAATAGATCATCGCGACTATCCGGCGTATACTGGAATGGTTAAAATGATAGCTACGGTTAATGTGACACTTTGGATGTCCTGATGTTCCTCATGTTTACTTGAGGAAAAATTTGGCATCCGCGTGGTGTCATCAAAGCATTAACCAGACCTTTATAACCTTAATTGACTCATCATAGCCATTAGAAAGTAGTGAGATAACTGGCTTCGGTTCCGACTGGGGTTGGTTAATACTCGATACTACACTCTTTGAGATTGGACCTTAAGGAAATTTTGGTCAACCGCTTGGTGTTTCACTGAAGTGGACTTAAGGAAAGGTCGATGATTTGAGATCCTTCTAGAACCCAGTTACTATTCTAGGACAGGTGGAACCAACCAAACTTCAGTGGGGAGGGTACTTACCTATGGAACTCATGCAAGCCTTAAAACTTAGGGATGATTGTTGTATGACTTGGTTGTGCTTGTTATTCACATAACTTCATAACATCATAACATCATAACATCATAACATTGTACTAACCATTTCAAGGACTTAGGGATTTAGCTTTGCTCTATTAAACAGGTTATGGCTTCCAGGAAGACCATCCGGATCAATTTCGTAGCAATCTCTCCTCAACTCAAGGATTTAGTGTCTGAACTTCCCGATCATGCTCAGTTCATCAAGAGGCATGGTTCCCTCCTCAATCTGGTTACCACTGGTTTCAAAGAAGATATGATGAGAGTTCTATTCCAACTCTTCGATCCTAAACATCATTGCTTCACCTTCCCAGATTATCAGTTGGTACCCACATTAGAAGAATTTTCCAGGCTGCTTGGGATACCTATCCTTGATCAAATACCTTTCAGCGGTTTAGAAAAGATTCCGAAGTCTGAAGAAGTTGCCGCAGCTTTACACATGACAAAGTCTGACATTGAAACTAATTGGGTAACAAGAAGTGGAGTTAAGGGTTTACTTGCCAAATTTCTGATAAATAAGGCCCGAGAATTCCTAAAAGTTATGAGTGTCCATGCTTTCGAGGATGTTCTAGCATTACTAATCTATGGTTTGGTGTTATTCCCTAATCCAGACCAATTCATAGACATGAATGCTATTAAGATATTTCTCACTCATAACCCTGTGCCTACCTTGCTTAGAGACATTTTGCATTCCCTTCACACCCGTACTATGAAGAGGCAAGGGACTCTCATGTGCTGCGTACCTTTACTGTCTAGGTGGTTTATTTCGCACCTTCCTCAATCAATCTTGAAGAACGAGCAGAATTTGAAATGGTCTCAAAGGATAATGTCGCTCTCCCATTCATACATCCGTTGGTGTCCTAATCTCAAAGAAAATGTTATCATCATTGACCGCTGTGGAGAATTCTCTAACGTACCACTCCTGGGGATAAGAGGAGGTATTACTTATAACCCAGCTTTAGCCCTACGTCAGTTTGGTTATGCTCGAAGAGATGGCCCACATGAAATAGTTATCCAAGGCACGGTGTTTGACTATGACAACGATTCTCAAAATCTCCGTCAAAGGTTTGTACGAGCTTGGGGCATGGTGAAAAGAAGCGCTTTAGGACAGAAAAACTCTATTCCTATGGAACCTTATCTCAGATGGGTACGCGCCAGAGCTCGTGAATTGGTCATGCCATATCTTGCAGTCGGACCGCTGATTGTTGAACCAGAAGTTGAAGGAGGTGCTCCTCAGATCATTCCTTATCCAGATATGCCTACCGATGTTGAAGAGTTGAAGAGATCCTGGATCCAGTTGAGAGAGGAAAGGGATACTTTTGAAATCCAGTTCTGTGCTGAAAGGAAGAAAGTGTTAGAACTTACCAGCCAGCTTAATGAGGAACGAAGACTCAATGCATATCTTCGCCCAAAAAGAAGCCGTCCCTGGGAGACTTGAGCTTTTATTGTATTTTATTATTTGTTGTAATGAATATTGATTAAAAATTATTAATAAAAGTTCCTCTCTTTTTAGTGGTTTACGCAAAGTTAAATTCCGAAAGTCCTTGAAAACATTTCATACATTGCATAGCATAACATAACATTGCATAACAGGTATTCTAAAGGATCTATGTTCTCACGGTCTTCCTATTGCAAACAGAAAAATGGCCCTCGAACAAACTGTCAAGGATCTCCAGGCTCAGAATGCTCAATTCCAGGAGATGATCTTGAGCTTATCCAAGGGGCAGGAGGAACTGAAGGCTCTTTTGCTCGAGAAGAAGAAAGACAAGAAACCTGTGAGTTACATTAACCCGGGAAGAAGGCTTAAAGGACAGGCTGCAGGAGTCAAGATTAGAATTCCGAAGGATCAAGAAGAGGGGACAGATTCAGAAGATGAGAATGCTGATCCTTTCAGCCAGGAGGACGACGATGAAGATTATGAAAATAAACAGTACTCTCCAAAAGAGGATAAGTATAAGTTGTTGGAAGAACGCATGCTAGCTATGGAGGGTCAGAAGGCGCCCGGTCTGGATTTCGAAAGCTTAGGTCTGGTCTCCGATGTGGTCATTCCCTGCAAATTCAAGGTCCCCGCTTTCACTAAGTATGATGGTGCGTCTTGTCCTCAGATTCATCTGAGAGCTTATGTGAGAAAGATTCAGCCGTATACCACTGATAGGAAGCTATGGATCCATTTCTTCCAAGAGAGTTTGTCTGGCACACAGCTGAAGTGGTATTACCAGCTCGAGAGCTCTAACATCCGCACCTGGACTGATTTAGCGACAGCTTTCTACAAGCACTACCAGTACAATTCTGAATTTGCGCCTACTCGGCTACAGTTGCAGAATATGACTATGGGCTCTAAAGAAAGCTTCAAAGAATATGCTCAAAAATGGAGAGATTTGGCTGGCAGAGTCAAACCCCCTATGACTGGTCGAGAATTAGTAGACATGTTCATGGGTACACTGACTAGCCCATTCTACAGCCATCTGTTGGGAAGTTCCTCATCGGGTTTCACTGAACTTATATTGACAGGTGAACGTGTGGAGAGCGGCATTCGAAGTGGAAAGATACAGGCGGCTACCTCTGCAAGCACCAAAAAGTCCTATCAGGGGAAGAACGAATCAAATGCTGTGTACGGTCAAAGGGGTCATAACAAGAAAAACCGTGACCATGCTGTTGGAGCAGTTACGATTGCAGCCCCGCCAGCTCAAAACTTCCAGCACAGACAAGACAGGCCGAGAAGGCAGTTTACTAAGATCAATATGACTTTAGCACAAGCACTGCAGGGTATGCTAAAGGCAAATCTAATTACCCTCAGGACCCCCCCTGCAAATGTCAACACTACTTCTCCTCGTTATAATCCCAATGCCAGGTGTGCATATCACTCCGATAGCCCCGGGCATGATACGAACGATTGTTGGTTGTTGAAGAATAAGATTCAGGATATGATCGAGGCTGGAGAAATTGAATTTGATCCGCCAGAGACTCCGAATGTCATCACTGCACCTATGCCTAACCATGACAAGACTGTTAATGATGTGGATGACAATTCTCACATTTCTAATGTAGCTGACTTAGCATCTCCTCCCCTAATCATCAAGAAGAATTTATTGCAAGCTGGTTTATTTCCAGGTTGCGCTGAAAGTTGTGATCTCTGTATACTCCGACCCAATGATTGCCTGAAGTTGAGAGATGGTATTCAACGGCTGATGGATGATCGTACGATTCTCTTTGAAAAGTTTCCTAAGGTGGAAAACCATATTGAAGAAATATCCGTGATTGCTAGGTCCAAAGTTCCAGTGAAGATTACCGCTACTAGAGCGCCTGTGAAGATTACTGCTGAGCCCAGGGTGGCTCCCCTAATTATTACTGCACCTGGCCCAATACCGTATTCCTCAAGCAAGGCCATTCCGTGGAATTATGGAGGTGATGTTTACATCCACGGCGTAAAGCAAGTTGATAATTCTGCTAATCCTAATGACGTTGACATTGTTGGGACTAGCAGAGTTACTCGAAGCGGAAGGATCTTTTCTCCAGAAATCTCACCTCCCGTCCCCAAAACTCGAGGAAAGGAACCAGTCAACCCTTCTCAGTCAGAGACACCGGTCGAAGTTACTATTGAAGATGTTGCCAAACAAGAAATGGAAGAAGTGCTGAAAATCATCCGCAAGAGTGATTTTGATGTGGTAGAACAGTTGGGGCATACCCCGTCTAAGATCTCGATGTTATCCTTGTTGTTATCTTCTGAATCTCATGCCAATGCATTGATAAAATTCTTGAAGACTGCTCATGTACCTCAGGAGACATCCGTCGATCAGTTCGAAAATTATGTTGCTCATCTGGCTGTTGACAATGGCCTAGGCTTTTCTGATGCTGACCTGACACCAGCAGGAAAGAATCACAATAAAGCTCTGCATATCTCCATTGAGTGTAAGCGGATCACCTTGTCTCATGTGTTGATCGATAATGGCTCTTCTTTGAATGTGCTACCGAAAGCCGTGCTCGATAAACTTGACTGTAAAAGCATTGAGCACTACCTTTCACGTAATGAACCTTCGTAGATAGGACCTCAAGATAGGACCTTACGATGGTGCGAAGAGTGTTGTCCATGGTGAAGTGGTTCTCCCTATCAAGATAGGACCTCAGGTTTTCAACACTACCTTTCACGTAATGAACATTCGTCCTGCCTATTCCTGCTTGCTGGGACGCCCTTGGATTCATGGGGCAAGTGTTGTAGCTTCGTCTCTCCATCAAAAGCTGAGGTACCCAATAGAGGGTAAGATCGTTACTGTGTGTGGGGAAGAAGAGTATATTGTCAGTAGTGTGCATACCTTCAGATACGTCGAGATGGATGGTGAATTCTTTGAGACTCCGTCTCAGTCATTTGAAGTAGTTCCTCCGACTAATCCTGTCCTTAAGCCAACTTCCTGCGTGCCCAAGGTTATTCGTGCTCCTCCTGCTATGATTTCTCTGAAAGATGCTCAAGCTGTGGTTGAAGATGGTGGTCATATTGGCTGGGGTCAACTGATCGATGTATCGTGCAAGTCTGATAGATTTGGCCTGGGGTTTAACTCTGAGAAGATAGTCAAAGATCAAATTAATGCTGTAGAAGATGTTGATAGCGATTGCGACTTGGATAGCTGGATTTTCCCAACAATTGGTGACGGACTCAATAATTGGAAGGCTGAAGACACTATCCCGATTTCCTTTAGTCAGGAGTAATTGTTATTGTCTATTCTAGTGTTGCAAATTTTAATTTTTTACAATTGAACTTCTTAAGGCATTGTGTCTATGCCCGGGGCACAATAGCTAATTTGTTAAGGGTTTTGTCATTTTCATAAGCATATTCACATTCAATAAATCAATGGACGTTTTGCATTCAAATATTGCGCTCTTTATCTTTCTTGTCATCTTTCAAACAAGCTATGTTTTCTTACATACACTCACGTAACAAATTGCAGATCCATACCGAACTCTGGATCCTGTTGATAATAGTTCTACTACTGTTCATTATGACTTTGAAAATCCGATCTACCAAGCCGAGGATGGAAGTGAGGAAGATTGTGAAGTCCCTGGAGAACTTGCCAGACTGTTATTGCAAGAAGAAAAGACCATACAGCCGCATGAGGAATCAATTGAAACTGTAAATCTGGGTACCGAAGTAGACAAGAAAGAAGTCAAAATAGGAGCAGGCTTGGGAAACAGTGTCAAGGAAAGATTGATTCAGATGTTACATGACTATATTGAGATTTTTGCTTGGTCTTACGAAGACATGCCAGGACTGGATACTAATATAGTAGTGCATCGGCTGCCAATGAAGGAAGATTGTCGTCCTGTTAAGCAGAAGGTTCGTCGCATGCGTCCTGAAATGTCTGAGAAAATCAAAGCCGAGGTTATGAAACAATTTGATGCAGGTTTTCTGGCTATTACTTCTTATCCTCAGTGGGTTGCTAATGTGGTACCAGTGCCAAAGAAGGATGGTAAGGTGCGAATGTGTGTAGATTACAGAGATTTGAATAAAGCGAGTCCCAAGGATGACTTTCCGCTTCCGCACATTGATGTTCTGGTAGATAACACCGCTCAACACAAGGTATTCTCATTCATGGATGGATTCTCAGGTTATAACCAGATTAAGATGGCACCCGAAGACATGGAGAAAACTACATTTGTGACGCAATGGGGCACTTTCTGTTATAAAGTAATGCCATTCGGTTTAAAGAACGCAGGGGCAACGTACCAGCGTGCTATGGTGGTTTTGTTCCATGATATGATCCATCATGAAATAGAGGTATATGTGGATGACATGATAGCCAGATCTCATACTGAAGAAGAACATCTCGATCATTTATACAAACTGTTTGAGAGGTTGAAGAAATACAAGTTGAGATTAAACCCGAACAAATTCACCTTTGGAGTAAGATCCGGTAAACTCTTGGGCTTTATTGTCAGTGGTAAAGGAATTGAGGTTGACCCGGCTAAGGTGAGAGCTATTCAAGAAATGCCAGTTCCCCGTACAGATAAAGAAGTCAGAGGTTTCTTGGGACGTTTGAATTACATTGCCCGATTTATCTCCCATTTGACCGCTACCTGCAAACCCATCTTCAAATTACTGAGGAAAAATCAAGAGATGATATGGAATGATGAATGTCAAGAGGCTTTTGACAAAATCAAGAAGTATCTCCAGGAACCTCCAATTCTGATGCCACCAGTTGAAGGAAGACCTCTAATTATGTATTTGACCGTGTTAGAAAATTCAATGGGGTGTGTGTTGGGGCAACATGACGAGTCTGGCCGAAAAGAGCATGCCATATACTACCTTAGCAAAAAGTTTACCGACTGTGAAATAAGATACTCACTGCTCGAGAAAACTTGCTGTTCTTTGGCCTGGGCTGCTCGCTGACTAAGACAGTATATGTTGAATCACACCACTTTATTGATTTCTAAGATGGATCCTATCAAATATATATTTGAGAAACCTGCCCTCTCCGGAAGAATAGCAAGATGGCAGATGATTTTAACAGAGTATGATATCCAGTATACTACCCAAAAAGCAATCAAAGGAAGCGTGCTAGCTGATCATTTGGCTCATCAAGCGGTGGATGATTACCAATCTATGAATTTTGAGTTCCCAGATGAGGATGTCATGCTTGTTACTGATTATGGAGAACCTGGACCGGATGAAGGACCCGAACTGGGATCCCGATGGACTATGGTTTTTGATGGATCTTCTAATGCATTGGGCAATGGTGTTGGTGTTGTAATTATTTCTCCCAGGGGTTTCCATACGCCTTTCACTGCTAGACTATGTTTTGATTGTACCAATAATATGGCTGAGTATGAAGCGTGTATTTTGGGACTCAAGGCTGCTATAGACTTAAGAATCAAGTTTTTGAGTGTGTACGGAGACTCAGCATTAGTAATCAGTCAGATCAAAGGAGAATGGGACACTAAACATCCGAATCTCATCCCTTATCGAGAGCGGGTGTTGACGTTAATCCCATGCTTTGAAGAGATTACATTTGAACATATTCCACGAGAAGAGAATCAGTTGGCAGACGCATTAGCTACCATGTCATCTATGTTCAGAGTCAGATGGGACAGTGAAGCTCCCAGGATCACTATTGAACGATTAGATGAACCAGCATATTGTTATGAACTTAATACTGAGGGAGTAGAGGAGAAACCTTGGTTCCACGAAGTGAAAAGATATTTAGAAACTCAAGAATACCCTGAAGGGGCGTCCATCAATGACAGAAAATTCCTGAGGAAGTTCTCCGCTAAATTCCTTTTGAGTAATGGAGTATTATACAAACGTAATCATGATTCGACTTTGCTTCGTTGTGTGGATAAAAAGGAAGCAGAAAAGATTATGGAAGACATGCATGACGGTATTTTTGGGACTCATTCTAGTGGACATACGATGGCCAAGAAGATTCTGAGATCAGGGTATTATTGGTCTACCATGGAAGCTGATTGCCACCATCACTCCAGAACCTGTCACAAGTGCCAGATCTATGCGGACAAAGTACATGTACCTCCTGCTCCATTGAACGTGTTGACAGCACCTTGGCCCTTTGCAATGTGGGGCATTGATATGATTGGAGAGATTAAACCTACTGCTTCTAATGGACATCGTTTCATTCTTGTTGCTATTGATTACTTTACGAAGTGGGTGGAGGCCGCCTCATTTGCTTCTGTTACCAAAAATGTGGTGGCACGGTTCATCAAGAATAGTCTTATTTGTCGATATGGCGTCCCTGAAAGAATTATCACTGACAATGGTACTAATTTGAACAACAAGATGATTACTGAACTCTGCACGCAGTTCAAAATAAAACACCATAACTCTTCTCCGTACCGGCCAAAGATGAATGGCGCCGTAGAAGCTGCTAATAAGAATATTAAGAAGATCATACAAAAGATGACAGTAACATACAAAGACTGGCATGAGATGTTATCCTTCGCTCTCCATGGTTATCGCACTTCAGTGCGCACTTCGACAGGGGCAACTCCGTTCTCTTTAGTCTACGGAATGGAAGCCGTCTTACTAGTGGAGGTTCAGATTCCCTCTCTAAGAATTATGAAAGAGGCAGGTTTAGACGAGGATGAATGGATCCAAACCCGACTCGATCAGATAAATTTGATTGATGAAAAGAGACTCGCGGCTGTTTGTCATGGACAGATATATCAGAAACGCATGACCCATGCATTTAACAAAAAAGTCAAGAGACAGGTGTATCAAATTGGAGACTTGGTGATGAAGCGTATCCTTCTACCACAAGGTGATCCCAGACGCAAATGGACTCCCACATACGAAGGGCCATTTGTAGTTAAGAAGGTATGCTCTGGTGGAGCCATGATGCTTGCTACAATGGATGGCGAAGACTTCCCGCATCCTGTGAACGCGGACATAGTCAAAAAATACTACGCATAAAAGAGACCCGCTAGGTCGACGTATCTAGGCAAAAGTAAGGGCATCCCGGCGAACCAAAAGGGTTCGGGCAAAAATTAGGGATAAACATATAAAAATGTACACCCGGCAAGTCGAAAACCTGAAAAGGCGGCTTGGGCAAAAAAGGGTATCCTGGTGGACTGAAAACCTGAAAAGGCGGTCCAGGCAAAAATTAGGGATTAAAGCGTATGACTATGTCCCGTTCTCAGTCAGCTTCACCCAAGTCAAAGGAACTGAACGAGCCAATCACTTCTATCCAACAGCAGGAGATGAGATGCTTGAAGACATAATGACAGTAGTGGAATTAAAATCAATAGGACTTTTTCTGCATAGCTTTCTCTTTGTTTCTTGACAATTTCCTCTTACTAGGATTTCTGTCTCCTTGTACACAAATTGCCTGTTTATAGGCCCTCTTTCAAAATCAATACAATTTTATTTCCAAAAAAACTGTTGTTGTTTTACTTCCTCTGTTTTGTTTGCGTAAACGTCCATTGATTTAGTTTGAATTAATATATGCATTTGAATATGATCGATGTTTATCAAAAATACATGCACAAAATAGCAATAGCAATTACTAAAAGACTTCAGGGTCGAGGAGAAGGTCTAACCATGCTTTCCGACAAGTCTGATTGCTAATTCTATTCCCCATCAAAAACCAGCTATTTCCCCGAAGAGGTCGACATCACCAGACAGACTGGTCACCTCTCCCATCCCCAGCCAGGCTCTGTTAGATATTTCCACCATCAGACAGAAATCGAGTACCCCCAGCTAAGAAAGGGCCATCAATACAAATATCTCCAACCAGGATATGGGGATTTATTTTCCCCTGGCAAAATTCTCAGACGCATAATTCATTCCATGCATCATTTCACATCACATACATGCATACAATGTTCGCATCTATTTTCAAAAGCATAAAACATCTCATGTATCATGACATGGCATGAAGCTAATTTTTCTTTTCAGGTTAATTATCCTCCTGATATAGTCAAAATAAAAGATCCATTCCGACGGACATCCTTATCAATTACATTCAAGATTCAAATACAGCTTTCAGATATACTCCATATGAACATTCATTCTGGCAAGCATTCTGGCATCTTCCTAATGATGGCATCTTTAAGCCCATCCCAGACATTTACTGCAAATACAACAAATATTATCAGATACAGCCTAACATACGGTTCATTCTGATTCGGCTCAACATATGACTCCTTCAACTCAGATGCGATCTAACGTACGATCCATTCTGATCTTCAAATCCTCAGATACTGCCTAGCGTACGGTTCATTCTGATTCGGCTCAACATATGACTCCTTCAACTCAGATGCGGTCTAACGTACGATCCATTCTGATCTTCAAATCCTCAGATACTGCCTAGCGTACGGTACATTCCGGGGTGTAGTCTAGCGTACGACTACTTTCTTCTTCAGATACAGCCTAACGTACGACTCATTCTGCAACTCCAATACGGTCTAGCGTACGACCCATTTGGATCTTCAAATCCTCAGATACTGCCTAGCGTACGGTACATTCCGGGGTGTAGTCTAGCGTACGACTACTTTTCTTCTTCAGATACAGCCTAACGTACGGCTCATTCTGCAACTCAGATACGATCTAACGTACGATCCATTCTGACCTTCAAATCCTCAGATACTGCCTAGCGTACGGTACATTCCGGGGTGTAGTCTAGCGTACGACTACTTTCTTCTTCAGATACAGCCTAACGTACGGCTCATTCTGCAACTCCAATACGGTCTAGCGTACGACCCATTTGGATCTTCAAATCCTCAGATACTGCCTAGCGTACGGTACATTCCGGGGTGTAGTCTAGCGTACGACTACTTTCTTCTTCAGATACAGCCTAACGTACGACTCATTCTGCAACTCCAATACGGTCTAGCGTACGACCCATTTGGATCTTCAAATCCTCAGATACTGCCTAGCGTACGGTACATTCCAGGGTGTAGTCTAGCGTACGACTACTTTTCTTCTTTTGATACAGCCTAACGTACGGCTCATTCTGCAACTCAGATACGATCTAACATACGATCCATTCTGACCTTCAAATCCTCAAATACTGCCTAGCGTACGGTACATTCCGGGGTGTAGTCTAGGGTATGACTACTTTCTTCGTCAGATACAGCCTAACGTACGGCTCATTCTGCTGCTCAAATATAGTCTAGCGTACGACCCATTTGGATGTTCATCCTCTCAGATGCTACCTAACGTACGGTACATTCTGACGTGTAGTCTAGCGTACGACTACCCCCTTCATAATCAGATTCAGCCTAACGGACGGCTCATTCTGCAACTCAGATACGATCTAGCGTACGATCCATTCTGATCTTGCATCCCCAGCGAAGTCACCCACCTAATGGATGACTCATTCTGCTACTCAGATACGATCTAGCGTACGATCCATTCTGATCTTTACCTCCCCAAAGGCAGCCTAATAGACGGTTCATCCTGCAATCCAGATACGATCTAGTGTATGGTCCATTCTGATCCATTATCCCCAGCAGCGTGTGACCCATTCTGATCTTTCAGCATCAAACTTCCTGGATGACATCTTTAAGCCCATCTCCATCAAGACTAACTTTTGATTAACAAGTTCAAATTTTTGGGGCATTCTAGTGTTCAATAATCTTCCACCTCCAGACCACGAATGTCGTACATACCATTCTAACTCTCTCGGTTCAAGAATATTGAACAGGGGCAGCTGTCATACCCCAAAATTTTCCCGTTAATATTACAAGGCATTTTTCAAGGCACTCCAACTTATTTTTCAAGGCATTGATCTTAAAAGAACAAAGACCCAGCACACAGATGGCCAAATCCAGAAAATGGCCCAAACTGGCATGCTCGCTAGGCGAGCAACTCCTTCGCCTAGCGAACCATTCGCTACGCCACTCGCCTAGCGAAGCTTGCGAATACCAGAAAATTCTGGGCTTCATTCTGAGCCCATCAGGTCACAAAAATTATTATAAATAGCAGAGCTTCATTCAGAAAAAGGGGACAGAGGCAGACGGACAGAAACCCTAGCAAAGAAACCCTAACAGAAGCAACACAGCAAACCCTGGAGGCTAACCCAGAGAATTCAGAGCAACCCTAAAGGAAACCCTGAAGGAAACTCATCTGCACCAAGGTTACCTCCGCCCAACTCAATCCGACTTGCCAATTCAAGGTTGCAACTCAATTGCAAACAGGTTTGCATTACTATTACTGCTTTATGTTCTTAATTTGCATATGGCATTATGATTGAATTTATAAAAATATCTTAAGTTTTGCATGTGAATTTAAGTATGTATGAATATCTTGAATGTTTAACCATGTAATCTCTGTAATGGATGCCATAGGGTGTGAAGCTTGCTGAAATTGTATTGTTATCAAAACCAGAACCCGCAGCCGCTCGCTAGCACATCGCTAAGCGAGTATGTAGCGAGTATTCGCTAAGCCTTCGCTAGGCGAGGCAGGAGCGAACGTGACAGTCGCTGACTTTTCTGTTCTGATTTTTGCTCATCTGACATGTTTTATCATAGCCATGCATTGTTTACCTGACCCTATTACTGTTGTGATTCCTTTTGTTTGGTGCAATTCTCAATTGCACCCTGATTTGGTATTCTGACTCGTTTGCTGAATTTTGTAAGGGTTCACATACTCCCAGAAAAAGGTAGCTTGCTAGGTATTCCACTTTATTTGTGGGATACCTTGTGGAGATTCATCCTAATTACTTAATTGATTTTAATGTGGAGATTCATCCTAATTGATTTTAATGTGGAGATTCATCCTAATTACCTAACTGATAATAATGTGGAGATTCGTCCTAACTACCTAATTGATCATAAAATATTGCCTTTGAATATGTGATCTTGGACCTCTCTTTGTTGTCTTACGGTATTACGGTCATGTCCCGCGAATGTAGGGATACACTTAGCAAAGACCCTTCGGTTAAATCATCATGTCCCTATAAAATAAGTCATAGTCCCTCGGATGTTGCCTTCGAATATATGATTTTGTCCCTCGATGACCCTTCGGTGTAGCCCACGGTTAAATGATGATCGTCCCTTCGAATGCTAAGGTATCCTTACAAATGTTGCCTTCAATGACCAATCGATGACCCTACGATGACCCTTTTACATCCAAAGGATAAAACTACTTACTTCTCAATAGTAAGGACAGTTTTACCCTCATAAGGATAGGAAATGCCCATAAAGACCTTGGGTAGGTGTAACTCTTAATTGCTGACTCACAACCTAAAACATTTTTCATACATCACGCTTTGCAAAACATCTACTAGAAAATTACCACTTGGTATATATTCGTACTAGAATCATTGCCAAGTTATATTTTTCTAAACCGCTTTCAAAATTAAACGAGATAAATACTTTGTATACATTCGTACAAGAATCATTACAAAGTTAAACTCTCTTTTCAAAACATTTTTAAGCAATTCACAAACACTTTTTTCAGACAAATATAAGTGATCCAGCAATTAAGAGCCCATGGATAACCATGGATACAAAGGGTGCTAACACCTTCCCTTTGTATAGTGTACCTCCCGAACCCAAAATCTAATTAAGGTTTTTCCTGTTCTTTTCCACCTTTCCTTATGGGATAAAAGAAAAGTCGGTGGCGACTCTTGCTATCCGCGACATTTGCTTTCCAAAGCAAAAACACACCAAAGTCCAGTTCACCGTATGACAATGCCTCCCTTCCCTGAACTACGTTGACTCTGATGTTTGTTTCTGACAAACTACATAGTCCTAGGATGCGACATCCTGTCGAGTCCACTTCCTCCGTTTTCTTTCTTTCCTCACCTGCTTATTATTCCAGTTTGTGTAGTTCTTTGAGAAGTTTATTAGCAGCAATCCTTTCCTATTCTTTGAGCTATCTTTTGAGCGTGGATCCCGTCGAGTACGACGGACGTGAGGGGTGCTAACACCTTCCCCTTGCGTAACCGACTCTCGTACCTTGCAATCTCTTGTTGTAAGACCGTTCCTTTCCCTTTCTTAGGTTAGTCCTGCGCTCCCTTTCCGTCATAGGATGAATAACGTCGGTGGCCGCTCTGTAAACTGTATTTTTTCCGCCGGTTGTTTTTCGCGTTGCGACATCGAGCAATAATAATATTGGTGTTAATTCATGTTAGACCTCTCGGGAGAGACTTCTATCAAGCCCTTAAACAAGACTTTAAACTAAGTCTCTTAGGCTAGACTTCAGTCACACCTCGAAAGAGAGATTCATATGTTGTATCTTACCTGAGGAAAATCTGAGTTAATTAGGAGAGGAGTTTTAGATGGAATATTTGACAGGAACTCCTAGTCCCACAAGCGAAGTCATATTAAGCATGGCTGATGAGAGTGTAAGTCCCTCATGAGAGGTGTTAAACCTCTCAGGCAGGACTTCTATCAAAGCCCTTAGAAAAGACTTTGATATAATTCTATTAGGATAGACTTTAGTCACACTTATTGGGAGAGATTTATATGTTTAATCCTTCCCGAGGAAACTATAAGTACCTCATGCGACGAGTTTTAGTTGTCCTGCTTGACAAGAACACTTAATCGCACAAATGAAGTTATATTAAGCCTAGACAACAAGACTATAAGTCCTTCAGACGTGGCTTTGAAACCTCTCACACAATAATTCTATTAAACCCTCAAACAAGATTTTAAACTAAATCTCTTAGGCTAGACTTCAGTCATGCCTCTTGGGCAAGATTCATATGTTGGATCTCGCCCGAGGAAACTCTTAGTCCCTCAGCTTAGGAGTTTTATATGGCTTGTTTGATGGTAACTCGTAATTCCCCATGTGAAGTCATATTGAGCCTTTTTGAAGAGACTACAAGTCCCTCAGGCAAGGCTTTGGACCTTTCGGGAGGGACTTCAATCAAGCACTCTGACAAGACTTTGAAATAAGTCTCTCAGACTAGACTCCACTTTTACCTCTTGGGCAAGATTTATATGTTAGATACTGCCCGAGGAAACTTCATGTCCCTCAGGAAAGGATTTTTAGATGGCATGTTCGATGGGAACTGTTAGTCCCACAAGCAAAGTCATATTGAGTATGGCTGACGAAAGTATATGTCCCTCGGGCGGGGAATTTGACCTCTCAGGCGGGATTTTTATCAAGCCCTCAGAAAAGACATTGAATTAAGTCTCTTAGGATAGACTTATGTCGCATATCTTGAGCGAGATTCACATGTTGGATCTCGCTTGAGGAAACTCTAAGTCTCTAAGGCGAAGAGTTTTAGATGGCTTGTTTGACAATAACTCTTTATCCCACAAGTGAAGTCATATAGAGCCTGGTTGACGATATTGTATGTCCCTCCGGAGAGGTATTAGATTTCTCGAGCGGGACTTCTATCGAGCCTTCATACAATACATTAAGCTAAGTCTCTTAGGCTAGATTTCAGGCACGCTTATTGGGAGTGATTCAAATGTTTTATCCCACCCAACGAAACTCTAAGTCTCTTAGGAGAGGAGTTTTATATGGTTCATTCATATTGTCATGAAAGCTTGTAGGAATCTTCACCATGAAGTTAAACTTACAAAAATATTTCCTTAAGAGGTGGCAAGGATCATGGACGTAAAGTTTAACACATAAAATATTTCCTTAAGAGGAAACAAGGATATTTGCTATGAAGTCTAGCCTACAAAATAATTCCTTAAGAGGCATAAAAGATCTTCACTATGAAGTCCAACATGAAAAATATTTCCTTAAGAGGCGGCAATGATCTTCGCCATAAAGTCCGGTTAACAAAATATTTCCTTAAGAGGCGCAAGGACTCTGGTTGTGAAGTCTAGCACACAAATATTTCTTTAAGAGGCGACAATGATCTTCTCCATAAAGTCCAACCTATAAAATGTTTCCTTTTAGAGGCGACAAGTATTTTCGCCATGAAGTCTAACATACAAAATATATCCTTAAGAGGTGACAACGGATTTTCGCCATGAAGTCCAACCTCTAAAATATTTCCCTAAGATGCGGCAAGGATCTTCACCATGAAATCTAGCATATAGAAAAATTCCTTAAGAGGCAACAAAGATCTTTTCCATGAAGTGCATCATAAAAAATATTGCCTTAAGAGGATGAAAGGATCTTCGCCATGAATTCAACACACAAAATATTGTCTTATAAGGCAGAAAGGATCTCTCCCATAAAGTTCAACACACAAAATATTTCCTTAAGAGGCCTGCAAGGATCTTCGCCATGAAGTCCAACATATAAAATATTGGGAAATGTTCTTGATGCTCTTAAACAATTAATGAATTCTCCTTAGATACATGATAAAGGCTCTTAAGAAATCACAATAATCTAACTGTAGTAATATTTAAGATAAAGAGTGTTCCAAGTTATGGGTAGGAGTTGTCCATCTAGTTCCTACAATTTGTACACCCCATGGGAGGGCTTTTGGAATATATGATATGTTCATTCCCATTCTGGTTGTAGGTTTCCCCATTATGCAGGAAAAATATCTTATTTTAAGAACATATCACCTACTCGCATATCCCTCGGCTTAACCTTGGAGTTGTACCTTATGGCAGCTCTATGCTTGGCATAAATTTCTCAAAGATTGGAGACTTCTCTCAATTTATTGACCAAGTCTGCGGTACATTCAAATCCTTCCTTATTTAACTCTTTATCAAACTGGGTGTCTCGCAATGAGGGTGTGACAATATTTACGAGCATCATAGTATTTTCTTCATACACCATGGTGAATGAAGTTTCCTTTGTAGTAGAGTGAGGGGTGGTGTGGTATGACCAAAATATCTCGTGGAGCAGTTCCTCCCATAAGCCTTTGGCATTGTCGAGCATCTTTTCCAATCCCTTCGGAATCACCTTGTTCATCGATTCAACATTCCCATTGACTTGTGGATATGAACTTTGTATATACTCCTAAATCTCGACAAAAGTTTGTGAACATAGTGTTGACAAACTATATTCTATTATTAGAGATGATCACTCCAGTAAAAACAACAAACTCTTTTAACTATGATTTTGGAAAAAAGCTTCCGCCTCTATCCACTTTTTGAAGTAATCCACTCCTACTGTAAAGAATTTTAGCTGGCCTGGTGTTAGGGAGAACGAACCCAATATGTCCACCACCCACAACGCTATCTTTCATCAGGGTAAGCAAGTAGTATTTTCCCCTAAGTATTTAGTGGGCGAGAGCCTTTATGCGAATATGATTGTTAGAGGGACGCTTGTGAAAATCGACAAATGCCATTGCAATTTCATGTTCTCCTAGGTATCGCAGTATTGGAGATGTTATTTCCATCTTATAAAGTTTTCTTGGAAGCAGGGTGTACTTGGCCGCATGCTTTTAGATCTTCCTTGTTTCCCTTTCTTTAGGTGGGAGTTCGTCCTCCTGCCGGTACCGCAATATGGGTGACATCCAACTAGACTTGGGGGGAAATTGCAGGGTGTAAACTTCGTTCGCCTCAGTGTTAAGGGCAATGAGAGTCTCATGGATCATTTTCCTATTAAACCCTATTGTTTTCAAACTGGAGATCTTGGATAGGAGGCCTGCTATGAAGTTTTGTTCGCGGGGTACATGCTCTACTTCGAAAGATGTAAAATAAGAGGATATAATTTGTACCTTTTGTGGATATTTTATATATTAGGGCTCTTATGCCTGGTAATGTCTCGAGACTTTGTTGGTGACCAGTTGAGAATCGCTTTTGACCTTCAGTCGAGAGACTCTCATTTCTAGGGAGAGGACCATGTCGGAAATGAGGGCTTGTACTCTAATAGTTTAATGCTAGATCTTAAATCAAACATCATTTCTTGCATGATCAATAAGTCACCAGGTCTTTCTAAGACTATTCCTATGCCACTCCCTTTCATATTTGAGGCACTGTCAACTAACAATATCCAATATGGGGGTGTCTCATCGTCTGTGGGCGAGAAAAATTCTACCGAAAAATCTACCAGGGCTTGGGATTTCATGCTCCCCTTATAATGTACTGGATATCGTACTTGGAAAGTTCTATCTCCAGGGACACCATACACACCTCCAGATATGGTTTTTTCATGACTTGCCCGTAACGGTGAAAATTTGAGTATAAGCCATTGACTCACTTAACGGATATCAGTGAAAGTCACCACCACACTTTATTGCTTCCAAAGGAATGGTAAAATAGAAAAATAAAACCCAAAGAAGTTTGTAAACACAAAACTAATAAATAGAACAATGCTCTAGGTTCGGGGTTGGTTATACAAAGGGAAGGTATTAGCACCCAATCTATCTATAGTACTTTATAGGAACCTTTTGAAATATTTGTGTTTTTGGCTAAAATTGTTTGTTTGTAAAAAAGATTGGGGAGATGAGAAGAGAATACTTGGAAAGATTCCAAAGAATCTTATTCCTACGTACATTCTTTGTGCAATGAACGATCAAAGCGTTGTAGTTCCCTTCAAAAAGTTTTGTTTAAGATAAAAGGGCCAAAATGGCAAAAGGGTTTGAAATTAGGGTTTAGGATTTAATAAAACTAAACAAAAGGTAAACACATGACAATAAAGTCAACATAAACAACCTTTTCCCTTGGATTTGGATATAAACATTAACATAAAATCAAGCAATCATACCAACTTCTACTAAAGGTAGACAAGCAATCAAATGATGCATCAACTTTTATTGAAGAAGCAACACAAACATACCAACTTTTACTGAAGGTAAACAAACAAACATACCAACTTTTATAAGCAATCAACAAACATACCAGCTTTTATTGAAGGTAAATAGACAAACATACCAACTTTTACTAAAGGTAAACAAATAATCAATACCAACTTTTACTGAATGTAAATAAATAATCAATACCAACTTTTATTGACGGTAAACAAATAATCAATACACGTTTTTACTGAAGGTAAACAAATAATCAATACCAACTTTTACTAAAGGTAATTAAATAATCAATACCAACTTTTACTGAAGGTAAACAAATAATCAATACCAAATTTTACTGAAGTTAAACAAATAATCAATACCAACTTTTACTGAAGGTAAACAAATAATCAATACCAACTTTTACTAAAGGTAGACAAATAATCCATAATCATACTAAATGTCGAAAGGATATGACCTGAACATGGCAAGGAAATGACCTAACCATATCATCATATCAAAACAATCATGAAATACAAGTATCATGCTTGAAGCCAAGGCATATTATATTAAACAAGCATGTATTCATGTGAATGAAGATATATGTGGGCATGTATGATGAGAACATGTGTATATGAACATGTGTATGTGAACATGTGTGATCAATGAGCATGTATATATGAACATGTGAAACATCATGACAATCATCAAGTATAAACATCAAGCAATTAAGTTTGGATAAGCATCAGAGCATCATATAATAAACTCAACACTTATGAATAAATCACAATCCAAACACAAAGTAAAGTCAAGCTATACCATAAACTTCATGATGGATTACTTAAGCCTATGAATCAAACATGCGGACATGTGATAAATTAACAAGTATGAATATTAAACAATCAAGTATGAATAAAATATCACAACACTCATGGCATCATCATGTAAATCAGCATGGGAGTTTTAAACAACACCTAAATATTATGCAAGGTATTAAGGGTTTTACATGGAATTAGGTATTCAAAAGTTAAAGCATTCAAGTAATACAAAATATTCATGTATCATGGTGAACATTTAATCAAACATGAACACTCAACAAACACATCTAAATAATTTATCAACAAGTTTGGTCACACACATCATGAAAGTAAGCATCAAAGTGGAATAAGCTAGGTGTAACAAGGTAAAAACAATGTTTTAGGGGGCTTAAAATACAAATCTCAAATAAATATAAAAACATGGAAATAAGTTCCAAAATAAATATTACATGAAAGATGGTAAAATGGTGAACATTTTAGAAAAAGAACCACCAAAAAAGGATAAATGGTGTGAAAGTTATAAATGTTTAAAGTTTAGAAAAAATATGAAAATAAATGATGAAATAAAGTGTTAAAAAGTATTATCTAAGGTATTAGGGGTTTTACATGGAATTAGGGCTTCAAAAGTTCAAGCATTCAAGTAATACAAAATATTCATGTATCATGGTGAACATTTAATCAAACTTGAACATTCAACAAACACATCTAAACAATTTATCAACAAGTTTGGTCACACACATCCTGAAAGTAAGCATCAAAGTGGAATAAGCTAGGTGTAACAAGGTAAAAATAATATTTTAGGGGGATTACAAAACAAATCTCAAATAAATAGAAAAATATGGAAATGAATTCAGAAATAAATATTACATTAAAGAGAGTAAAATGGTGAGCATTTTATAAAAAGAACCACCAAAAAAGGATAAATGGTGTGAAAGTTATAAATGTTTAAATGTTTATGAAAACAAATGATGAAATAAAGTGTTAAAAATTAAGGAAATGGTGAAGGTGAGGGATGAACCCATGGCCCTTACTTGTTATAAAAACAACTCAACTACTGGGTCAAGCCTAATGGCTTGTACTAAAATGGTTTCAGCAATAAAACAAATAAAGTTTCAAAGTGAATGCATAAAAAGGTGAAAAAATCACAAAACAAATGAAAAAGAGGCGGGGGGTGAACTAGTGACCCCAACGTTAACAAACAAGCGCCTAACCAATAGGTTGTGAATGCCACATCCGTCTATTGTACTTGTATGTATGAGTTTGAATTGGACAAAAAGTTATCTATTGGAGAAGGTCCAATGCCTATTTACAGGTACTTTTGAATTAAGAAAATGATTCCAATAGCTTCCTTGATATCCCGGGAATGAAATGTTATGCTTAGCTTGCCTTGGAATGTCCTAGATTGCTCTAACCAATTCAACTTTCAGAGGTAAAAAATAAGAGTTGGATGATGGTTTTGGGATGGTTACAGGTCAGAATTTTTGCATACAATAGCTTTGTTATATTGTATTAATGATGTATCAATGAAAAAAATAATAAAAACTTGAAGGAAATGAAGAATTCGAAAAATGATTTTTCAAGCTTCTTTAATGGAGTTTTTTGTGGAACTTTTGTGTATTTAATTTCTGGGATTGAATGAATATTTATAGTGGGTGGATAATGGTCTCAGAAGTACATTGAAGTGATCTCTAGTTGCATTCCAATCCTTAGTTACTTCAATTTTCAAAATTGGTTCAAAAAGTTCCAAAGTTCCAAGACAAAGATGAAGTGATCAAGGGGCGTATAAACGTGTTTTTTAGAAGCTATGGAATGGAGTGTGATTAGAGAAATATTTGCAAGGCTCAATGCAAGAGTTGTTGGGAAGAAAGCAAGATTTTTCAAAATGGTAATGGCACTTTTTGGAAAATTCTCCATTAATGGAACTTGTTTTGAACAAAACTTTAATCACTTGTGTAATGCACCAATGGTTTGTGTAAGATACTCCTATCGTTGGGATTTAGAAGTAATCTAGGCATGTGTTCAAAGATCTCAAAGATTGGTATCAATTTGAATCATGAATTTTGACATGTTTTGGACAAAACATCAACTTCACCATGCCAACTTCATCTCTTTGAAACTCCTAGATCAAATAAGATAAATTCATGATCTTGGTACCATTGGAAAGAGGGCATGAAAAACTACAAGTTTCATGTTGATCACTTGTCGAAATTCAACTTGGATCATGGAGAAAACTGGCTATCAAAACTAGATGTCACAACTGAAAAACACTTAGAAATAATTCTAACTTATTCGCCATTTTTACAACTTTGAAATCTCAACTTCAAAACTTCATATCTTTCAATTGGTAAAAGATTTTTGGACCAAACTTTCACCATTATGGAGTATGAAATACCCTCTTTAATTTCAGCATAAGTTTTCATCCATATGACCAAAGATGCGAGAGATATGAACCTTGAAAGTTGGCTACTTGAACATGAATTTTCATAACTTTTTTAGAAAAATTCTCAAAACTCTAGTTTTGAACTTTCTTTGATTTTATTGATTAAACTTGATCAAATGCATCTATAAATCATATTTTTATAATTCTTGACTTGATAAGTTCATAGTGGACCAAAAATCTCAAATGTCAAACTTTGACTTTGAGTAGTTGACTTTTTATCAGATGAATTCCAAATCTTCATTTACCAATGGATCAAGATCCTTTAGCCAATTGAGATACACGAGGGAGCTACGAGGAAGCGTATGAGGACCTTGAATCATATCTTGAACCCTTATATCATGTCTTGGTCAAGAAGTCAACACTTTGACCAAAAACCCTAGCTTGAAGTGTAGATAAATTTGAGACTTGATGTTCTTGAAATGGTATATATTTGAGCTTAATTATTGATGAGGGGAGTCACTTGATATTTATGAATACATGAAAAGCTTGAATCATTGAGGGGTACACATGACCTTGATCAGTTAACCACTTCAGCTTCTTGATCCAACACGCCTGCCTTGTAAGAGCAACAAGCATGGCAAAGCATATTTTGTATTTTCATGAGGTTAGTGATATGAAATGATGTATGATGATCTCTTGATGTTATGAAAATGATGAAAAAAAAGGTGGTATTTTGGGGTAAAAATTAGGGTATGACACTGCCAAACATGATAGTTGGTTTTCACAAGGATTTTGTGACCATTGAAATAAGGATGCAACTTTCTTGTCGTGATAACAAAAGCCAGTGCTAACTTCTCGATCTTTTGGTATCGCATTTTGGCACCTCTAAACACCTTGCTTATGAAATACATTGGCCTTTCTATTTTATCTGTCTCTAGGATAAGTACTGTGCTCATCACCTAATCTGTCACTAAAATGTAGATAAGTAACCACGAACCCTCTCTTGGGCGAGTGAGACGGGAGGATTTGCGAGGAAAGCTTTCACCTTTGAGAAAGGCTCCTTGCGGTCCACTTGAACCTCTTTTTTTTCCTTCAGTGCGGAAAATAAAAGGAAAGCCTTGTGGCTCGCACATGAGAGGAAACGAGATAGGGTAGTGAGGCAGCCTGTAAGTTGCTGCACTTCCTTAATGTTTGTGGGGTTTTTCATATAGATGATGGTCTGGCACTTGTATGGATTGGAACGAGAGAGGGTAGAGATATGGCATGTAAGTTGCTGCACTTCCTTATGATATGATATGAATGCAAGACTCTAACTTTTGTGGGGAATAACATCAAAATAATCCAACAATAGGAACGTCTTAGACCAATTCAAGAAAAGGGATCCAACTCCATCGGGGAAGAGATTGCAGCTATACTGGGGAAATGAACTCTTTGCTCGGAGGAAGAGAAGACAAGATGCACCGACTTTTACTGAAACAAATACCAACTTTTGCTAAATGTATAAGAACAAAGGATACACCGACGTTTACTGAAGGTGAACAAAAAACGATACCAACTTTTAATCTAGGGTTGACAACCTAGAGAGATAAAAAACAAATTTTTCAGAGACAAAGTTCAGTCTAGGAATAAACAGGAGAGAGAAGATCAACCAAGATCCTACCCAATGAGGAATAAACTCAACTGGGACTTATCCTATCCAGAGATGGAAGGGAAGCTAAATCAAAACTTCATACGAGGAATAAAGTCAGTAGGGAATCTAAAGGACATACACATTTCTACCTATAGCTGACATGGTATTAGAGGGAGTATAGACACTCTTGGGGAAAAGATACACTACTTCGGGATAAGCACAAACAAATGAGAGGTCCTGTAAACATCGGGAAATACAAATGCGCATAAATGACGTAAATATGAATGAATGGATGGATGCCATGCATACATTGACAAAACAAACACATAAATTATATAGGTGATGGCATCGGGGATGAAAAAACAACACCAGGGTACAAACACTTGGCCAATCAATAGGTAACCAACACTGGAGATAAAGCCAAAACATAAAGTCTTTAGGTACAAGCCTCATTGGGGAGACAAAGATACTTCTTAGGAATCCAATATTCAGCATTAATAACTTCCACTTCGGGATAAAAAAAATTTTAGGGATAAACTCACACTCAGTTGGGGATAACGTGTCAAGGCTCAGTTGATTCACAAGGGGTATTACATGAACTACCTCTCCCGGGAGAACACTCAGTTCTATATTTTGCGGTTTAACCATCCTTGGAATAATGGTTGACATTCCCTTTTGTTTTTATAAATTTAAAGAAAATACTTTGTCGCTTAAAAGTTTTAAAAACAGATTTTGTTTCAAATATTATTATCAAAAATAAAATAAAATTTTGCAAGATAGAAATAAAACAAGAATTCCAATAATTGGGCAAAGACTCAAATTTTATAGATAGAATGGTAGTTTGCAAATGGCGGGGCTCCATGGAGCATTACAAAGTTATAAAATGGTAACGAAAGGAAAAGGTTACAGTAAAATATAATGACCACTACTTCCTAACAAATTTGAATATCGACCGTGTACTAGTTTCAATTGATAGTCTTTAATGAAGAATCATCTGGAAAATAGTTGTTCAGGCGAGTCAAGTCATGCTAGATGCAGTTTACTTGCCATAATCCCTAACTTTTGCATAGATTTCCCTTATAGGTTTTCAATCTATCGAGATTATTTTTTCCTTTTTTATGTCTCTAATTTTTTCCTGGACCGCCGTCTCGAGTTTTTAGTCCGCCGAGACGCTAATTGTTTGCCTAAGCCGCCCTTTCGGGTTTTCAAATTAGCGAGTTGTTCTTTTATTTTTTTAGGAAAAGTTAAAGGAAAATTGTGATCCAAAACGCAGCGGAAATTAAAATTTTTCCTTTAGTGATCCTTACGAATGGGCATGATCTGTGATAGAAACCGTTACCTCTTGTGGCGACTGAAACCTCTGATGCAGATCTTAGGAGTGATCACGAGCGTTGAATGATGACAACGCCTCTACTCAGTCCACACGAACGGATTCCTTCAATCTCAGTGTTAGATGCTACGAATGAAGGATTTTAGTGTGTGTGTGTGTGTGTGTGTGTGTGTGATAGATAGATAGAGAGAGAGAGAGAGAGAGAGAGACGAAATTTCATCAAGTGAAATGCTTATACACAAGGGTTCTATTTATAGAACCACTTGCGTAGGTTGCAAGCTAAAAAGCCCACTTAAGTGTATGTGGCCCATATCTTATGGTATACTGAAAATCACTTAAGCGCGTGGTACCTCGCCATATTTCATATTCTACTTAAGTGCATCATACCTTACGATGTTCTACAGTTCACTTAAGTGCACCGTACCTTACGGTGTTCCTTATTTACCATGTCTCTCATCAATTTTTCCTTTTGTGTGTGACCCTGTAGGTTTTCACGATATTGAAATTATATTAAATCACGTATTAAACATAATAAATAGTAAGCGGTTGTTTACTGTGGAAATTGGTAAACAATCGTTGGTCCTCCCTAAGCCTAAAAACTAAGGGTTACTTGCAGGATCGACCAGTTGATCCTAAGACATGTGCTAATGTAACTAGGTAACTTGTTAAATTTGACGGACTATTAACTTTGTGAGAAACGTCTTCTGACAAAATATTGAACAAGCAAAGGTTTTTTCCACACAAAATGATGATGCTATAGACTATGGGTGACTCGTGACCGACATCACTATAACATTCAAAAGATATACACAACGAACGTGCTTTTGGTGAATTCTATAATCGTAATAGAATTAGTGTCGATAGCATAGACGACAACATAAAAGGACAATTCAAACGTAAACGAAATTAAAACAAAGTGTTCAACGGGAACAATTGAAAAATAAGGAAATTGCATTGAAGTAAGTGTGGTGATTCACGTACATTAGCACTCTTGAAAACTCTTGCTTCCTCGTGTTGGGAATGTGAAGTTTTTTACAAGTGATTTTGGTACAAAGTGAACACCCCGGAGTCCTCTATGGGATCCCCTATTTATAATGAACTAAAGAGACTGTCTACAGGCAAAACTACTCAAAAAATAATTGTCTGTAAACAGACGTCGTGTTACACGATCTAAAACCTGCTCCATATCTTTGGCGCTCGTTCTCCTTGTAACTGCTAGTAATTTTGAATTTCAAACTTATCCCGCTCAGGTATTTATGTCGACACCATCCCCTATGTGTCTGATACAATCAAGAACTTCTTAAGTCCCAATCTCTGGTTTAGTCGACAGAACGGATTTCGACCCAACTTGCTTCTTCCATCGATTTCATCTTCTGGTAGCTTGTGTTTTTCCCAGCTCTTGCTTATCTTGGACTCAGCTTTTCTTTCAAACATCCCCTTGATGAGGTATAATCCTTAAATCCATAAGGCGCTTTCATTAATTATGCCTTCAACATGCCTTACTAATTTCTTGTGGTAACAAAATGCCCCCCAGAGATGCCATTTTCGAATGTCGACTTTTTATAAGATAATGGCATCTTTGAGATGTTGAATTGCTCCTTACCGTTTCCCCTTCTACTTGGTGGTACAACTGTTTGTCCCACGCAGCTGACGTCATCTAATCATGACAAACATCTTCTTTTCCTCTCGAGACTCCCAAAATCATGTCTCCATCACTTCACGTCTTTATGAAGGAGACGTGTCTCCACCCACGACTGCCCCTTCGCCTCCATGTGTCTACAGATGTGGGAAAATGGGTACATGCATCAGAAAAAAGAAAATCAAACGTCCTTTTTTTTCCTTCCTTTTTCTAGGGTTTAAACTCCTATAAAACTCTTGTTTCTTCTTCTTCTTTCTCTTTTACGCTCTTTATCTTTTACTTCTGCTTCAGCAAACGAAAACGAACAAAGCTTCTTTCTTCTTCAAATCTTCAACTTCTTCCATGGCCAGCTCAAACAAAAACAAAACAATCCCCTCCGCTGCGAAGCTCAAGCAACTACTCACCATTGATGTCAAGGAATATGTTCCTGAACCTCCTTTCGCTGAAGAAAAAATCAAAATCTGGAGTTCTCAGGTATTAATCTCTTTCTCCCTATCTAACAAACCTCTAGCATTCTTAGGTCCACTCCTAGAGAATCGTCAACCTGAGATAACTAAGAAAAATTCATTTTTTTCCTACCAGTCATCTTTCTGAACCACTAGTTTCTTCTCAAAAACCTTTCTCCCTCCATTATGTCGAAAGGAACTTTAGAACTGCTTCTCCCAAGAACTGTCCTAAGTTTTTCGCTTGGATGGATTGTTTAGAGGCAGAGAAAATCGACCATTGGAAACGAATAGGTATATATACCCTTTTATAGATTGCCCGTTGTGGCCCCCCTCAATCCTGTGGCATGTTGCTGGCTGCTCTCCAATTCTGGGAAAGTTCGACCAACTCCTTTCATACAAAGTGTGGCATGATTATGCCGACGCTTTTAGATATTGCTGCCCTTACAGGCCTAAAACCGACCAGAAAAGTCTTCGACTGCGAAGCCGTAGCACCAGTCTCTATAAGGTTTGACGTTGGTGATTCTCCCAAACCGACATACAATAACTTCATTGATCATCATGCTACATCTTCGGGCCCTGTGACCACTGAAGAACATGTAGCCTTTCTAACTCTTTGGCTGTCTCGCTTTGTGTTCTGCTCTAGATCAATGCAGATAGCTAAACACTTTGCTCTCCTGGCAACTCAGCTACACCAAGAGCGTGACATTGCTCTTGGCCAATTAATACTGGTCTCTCTTTACGATTCTTTAACTGAGGTTGTCTACCAAATCAAACTCCTTGACCCTGAGAACTCAAAAAAGAAGAATGTCTTGGCTCACGGTCCCTTTTGGTTCCTACAATTGTGGCTCAATGCCACTTTTTCTAAAGATATAACGTCTCATGGGATGAGAAGGGTCGCGTGTCCCCCAAAAGAGCAACGCCTTCTTTGGAAGCGACTTATCCCTCTAACCCCCATCGACAAAACCTTTCCCGATGTCAAGGTGTTTCGCCTTTTGTTTGACATTATGTTAACTCGCACCGACTTTCACCCCTCTATGGCTCCTTTCAGTAGTCGGACTAAAGGTCCTGAATGGCTCACCAGGGCTTTCCCTCCGACTGAAGATGAACACAAGAATGAAACTTTTGTTATCTGGAGACGCTTTCTGGTCCCCCAGTTTCTGTCGGCTATAATAACCGGCATCAACCCTGGACTAGTTGCTTACCAACCCAACTTGGTAGCCAGACAGTTTGGACTTTGTCAGTTTGTTCCCAAGCCCCTATTTTCTTCTCTCGACATACTCACAAACATCCTTTGTGATAAGCCCTAGAGTGTGGTCAAAGAAGATGTTGAGGGCTTTTGGGAAAAACGACCAAGGCTACATTCCATCACGTTTCAACCGGCCTTCCTCTGTACCAAAGAATTTGATGATTGGTGGCAATCATATCTTGCTGCTTACGTTGGTGCTCCTGAGGCCAAATTATCTGAACTAACTCAGGCTCTTGTCCATTTACAGGCGAAGTCGACCAAGTATAAGGCTCTCCATATCAAACAAATTCAAGCTTTCCAAAAATATTTCCAAGTTGTGTATCGACCTAATGATCTTCGTCAGACCATTTCTGAGGCCGCTGCCAAATTAAAGGAGAATGTAACCGACATGATCCCAAAGCTTAAAATTCCTGGTTACGCGAAAGACAAGTATCTTTACGCCCTTCATTTTGGAAACATCAGATTCCCTCCTTTGCCATCTAGCCCCTTGGCTTTGGCCTTCGGCTCTCCAATTCCAGATTGGTATTATTGTCCCTTTTCAGACTTACAAAATTCTTATAAGAAAAAGGCCGACAGAGTGGTACCGACGAAGCATTATCTGCCCAACTACTCAGGGCCACTTCATATTGATCCTCAATAAATTAGAGTATGCGATACCATACAAATTGGTAACACTTTTCTGGAAAGCTGACACCTCTTTTTATTTGGATTCTGTCGCTTACTTGATTTTCTAAGTTTTCTTTACAGTAATCCCCATAGACCCTGTGGATCCCGCTCCTATCGACGAAACTATCATTTCGACAGAAAAGACACAGGTTCAAATCTGGCTGATTTGCCGTTTTCTTTTACTTTGGTATATATTCTTAACTGCCATTTCCACTCTTGCAGGTTACTCTTGAGAAGTCTTCTGATGATGATGAGCAACCCATTTCCCAAGTTTTGAAAAAATCCAGTTTTTAGTATGCAACTATATATAGCAATCTCATTCAACCCTGTGATTTCTCTAAGAAAAACAATACATGGCTTCTAACCTTTTACCTATGTGCAGGGTCAACCACGTTCGACAGATCTGTCTGTCCCTTCCCCTCAGTCCAAGAAATCCAAAAAACATAAGCATTCTGCTGCCATAGAACTTGAGGTATTTCTTGTCGGCTTGTCCGATCTTTTGACTAGAATATCTGCTTATAACCTCTCTTCCTGTCTTCAGCCGACTCCACAGCCGACTTAGCCATCTCCTGAACAATCCCACAAATCCAAAGGCCACAAGGGCCATAAAAGGAAGAAGCATGATTCTCCCTCTAAGGGTGGTGAAGAAAAAAAGAAAAAAGAAAACAAAGTGCTTACGACTCGCCAACCTGAGGCTGCAACTGTCCCAAGCGCCCAAAAAGCTCCCTCTATTTCAGAACCTGGATATATTGCTGTCGAAGGCGAAACGCTCACAGTTCAACAACCCGAGGCTGGCGCCGCTCCCAGCAATACAAAGGCTCCTTCTTCTCTAGACGCTAACACCATTGTGGTCGACACGTCTATCCTCAATATGGTCTCTGATCCAGTTGTGGGGACTTCGAAACCGACCAACACCCCTACTGCTGCTATCTTGGAGGAAGGGAATATGGACATTGTTCTTCCTACCCCAACACAGGTAATCACTTGTTTTACTATCTTTTTCCCTGAATTGCTGGACTTTTCTTACAAACATCCTTTTGCTCTACAACAGGCTGATGCTTCTGGTGAGCAGCCTCACCATGTTGTTGATTATACTCCCCTGTCGATGACTTCTTCTCCATCTCACCAAGCAACCTCTATCGACAATACTGGTGAGTTCACTGACTCCAATACCCAGACTAGTGATAGTGATTCTGGTTTAGTAATTAGCCCTGCCACACACACGGATTCCAGTTCGACTAGTTCTGACTCTAGTCTTTCTTTTGCTTCCTTCACTTTACAGGATTCAAGGGGACAAGGGAATGCTGGCATCACAGAAATCCAATCTCCTCAAACTGCGCCTCGACCAACTAATTCCCCTTCATCTTCCCAGGCACTGGCAATAAAGCCTTCTGCTCTAGAAGCAATTGCTAGGCTTCGTAGCCTAGTAAGGTCACATGACGCTTCTTCAGATTCTGAGCAATTTCACCAACTCCATTCTGAGAAGATGGGTCCTGAAGCGACAAAGGTCAAAGCTCTGATGGACAGGGTTCGTTTTTACGCCTTGAATCCGGATCTATCCCATGTGCTTCTAAGTAAAACTGTTGTCGGCCCAGAACTCTTGAATGTGCTTGCTCAACTCAAGGAGCTTCACCTTCTGAGTATGCTAAGTGTGTGATAGCCACATTTGAAAAACTTCTGGTTCCCATGCTGCGTCATATCGATAACGTTAGGGAAAATGAACACCAGATTGAAACTATAGAGGCCTTTGTGAAGGAGAAATGGGAACTGGTGACGAAAGCTGATGAAGAAGTCACCAAATTGATGGAAATGATTGAGGAGAAGAAGAAGGAATTGGCCCCCAAACAAACAAGAGCTGCTGAGATACGCCTCCAAATTTGATGACATTCGACGTCAAATTGTTGCTCTGGACAGTGAATTGGGGTCAATTACTGAGGAAGAATCTCGCATTGTCGACAAGGTTGTGAAGCCAACCCAAGATACTATCAAGCAAACTACCAAAGATGCCTTGGCCGTAGCTGAAGAACTCTCCAAAGTTGAAAAGGAACTTGAACAACTTAGGGTCCAGGCCGACAAATTCGAACCTCAGTCTCTGCACTACAACCTTGAGCTTCAATCATGTCAGTCTAAATTCGGCAAATTTTAGCCATTTTTAGCCATTTGCAGTATATGTATATATATATATATATATATATATATATATATATATATATATATATATATATATATATATATATATATATATATATATATATATATATGTTTATGTAATATTTGAACAATGGCTTTTGCCAACTTTTATGCCACTACTTTATTTTTCAGCACTGTGTATGTTTACTTTTCTGTGCTCTTGTAGCTGGTTTCAAACATAGTTTTCTCCAACCTACTTTATTCGACAGCCATTTCGCCTTTCGAAACCTTGACCTCTTGAAGGAGAGGCCTATACTTTTTTAAGTGTTTTCCATTTACCCTCAAGATTCGTCTATCTGGTTCCAACTCTTCGACCTCGTAGGCGTTATTAGAGAAAACCTGCAATACCTTAAATGGTCCTTCCTAATTTGGGGACCATTTGCCCAAGACTCTATCATTTTTATCCATAGGCAAAATCACTCTCCAAACTAAATCGTTGACAGCAAACATTTTGCCCTTCACCTTCTTATTGTAGGCTCTAGCGACTTTTTCCTTCTGCCTTTGTAATGAATCCAAGGCTGACATTCTTTCCTCATCTAACTCGATCAGTTCGTCTGCCATCATGCTCCAATAATCTTCAGAAGGTATTTCATGTTGCCTTTGGATTCTGACTGCATGAACCTGAATCTCTACTGGTAACACTGCATCGTGCCCATTTACTAGTCGAAATAGAGTTGTTCCGGTTGCTTCTTTTGGCGATGTTCGACATGCCCACAAAGCTTGATCTAACGTCTTATGCCACTTTCTTGGCTTCTTGCCTACATGTTTCTTTATTAGGCTAATGATCACTTTATTGGCCGCTTCGACTTGGCCATTTTCCTGTGCGTAATATAGGGTAGAAGTCAATAATTTGATTCCAATCTGTTTTGTAAAATCTTGCATCTTTCGACTAGTAAAAACTGACCCTTGGTCGTTTGTAATTGTTTATGGGATACCAAATCTGCATACGATGTGACTTTGGACAAAGTCTATCACATCCTCTTGATCCACATTTGTCAATGCTACGGCTTCGACCCATTTTATGAAATAGTCAATACCGGCCAAAACATACCTTTGTTGTTTCGACGAAGATGGTTTTATTTCTCCGATCACATCTAATGTCCACCCTCGAAAAGGCCAAGGCTTCACAATTGTATGCAACTCGCTTGCAGGCATATGTTATATGCCCCCATGCAATTGGCATTCCTGACAACTTTTAGCAAATTCAATGCAATCTTGTAACATTGAAGGCCAATAAACTCCTGAGCGCATCAAAATCCATTTCATCTTCAGTCCCGCTTGATGCGCCCCACACGTTCCACTATGTACACTCGACACAGCCACATATGCCTCACTTTCTCCAAGGCACTTTAGCAAAACTCCTTCAGATGTCTTTTTGAACAATTCATCATTCACCAGGACATATCCGAGGGCCCTATATTTTACCTTTTGATCTGTCGACCCTATAGGATTACGTAAATAATCGACTAACGGCTTGCGCCAATCATTTTATCCCCCATCATCGACAGTCAGAATTTCAAAATGATATCTATCTACAGCTTCTAACTTTATAATCGACAAATCTGATGGTGATAACAATGTTGCTCGTACCTTCTCTCTTACTTGAACCTCTTCTTCATTCTAGTCTTTCAACGCTTTATACCCTGAAGCTTCCTGCGCCAAATCATTTGCTCTCTGATTCTCCTTCCGTGGTATATGCTGGAGGCTTACTTGCTCAAATCTCTTGAGTAGTTTGATGGTAATCACAAAATACATGATTAAATTTTCTTTGACACACCTGTATTCTTTTGATACCTGTTTAATTACTAACTCAGAGTCTCCCATAATTTCGACATTCCTTGCCCCCAATTCCAGCAGAAGTTCAAGTCCTGTGATCAAAGATTCATATTCTGCTTCATTGTTTGTGCATACTCCTTCAATTCTGTATTTGAACTCTACTAGAATTCCATCTGGAGAAATTATGACTCCCCCTATCCCAGATCCGTTCTTATGTCTTGAACCGTCGAAGTACAATCTCCATGGCACTATGTCTACATAATTTTGAGCCATTTCGACCATTGAATGGTCGACAAGGAAATCTGCCACCACTTTCCCTTTCATCGCTTTTAAGGGCACGTACGTCAGAGAATACTCAGTTAACACCAAAGCCCATTTACCAATTCGACTATGCAAAATTGGTTTAGACAACATGTGCTTAATAATATCAAAGTGAGAAGATACATATACATCAACGGGCTTAATATATTGTTTTAGTTTCATACAAGAAAAATACAGGCAGATACATAGTTTCTCTATATCACTATACCTAGTTTCAGGATCATTAAGCATTCGACTAAGGTAATACACAGGTCTTTCGACACTTTTTTCATCCTCTTGAACTAACATACTTCCTATAGTCGATTCTGAAGCTGCAATATACAACCTCATTGGCCTATTCCTAATAGGAGGGGCCAGTACCGGAGGCTTAGTCAAATATTCTTTAATTTTGTCGAAAGCCTCTTGATGCTCTTCTTGCCATTTAAAATCCTCATTCTTCACTCGAAGGAGTGGTGAAAAAGCTTTAGTTTTACCACTTAAATTGGATATAAATCTTCTAAGAAAATTTATCTTGCCCAACAAAGATTGAAGTTCCTTTTTGGTCGACGGAGGCTTGACCTCCATAATGGCTTTTGTTTTGCTTTGGTTTACTTCAATACCTTTTTTATGCACCACAAAGCCAAGGAAATCACCCACCTGCACACAAAAAACACACTTTAATGGATTCATTTTCAATCCACATTTTATCATTCTTACAAAGGCCTTTCGGAGATGTTCGACATGAGTAAGTCGACAATTAGATTTTATCACGATATCATCAATGTATACTTGCATGAAATCTTCAATAAAATCATGGAACATTGAGTTCATTACCCTCTGATATGTCGCTCCGGCATTTTTTAGGCCGAATGGCATGACAATCCACTCATATGTACCTAAGGCTCATGGGCATCGAAACGCCATCTTCGGCACATCTTCATCTGTAATAAAAATTTGGTTATATCCAGAATAACCATCTAACATACTTAAATATTCAAAACCAGCGGGAGAGTCGACCAACATTTTTGCTACGGGCATGGCATACTCGTCTTTGGGAGTAACAGCATTTAGATCATCCGTGACATCCCCCCAGCGTGTCGGCCGAATTTCTGCATAAGGTGGTTCCTCTAAATGTTCCACATCCCAAATGAAGCCATGAGTTTCATGCAAAGTTAGAGAAGCAAAAGCTTCACTCAGATTAGAATACACATCTTCAGCTGGCAAACAAGGAGAAATATTAGCCAACTTTCTCTCGAATTCCTTCTTGCCGACATTGTTCACGTCAGCCATGAAATAGCCTTGATCAGCTTCAATGTTTTCGACCACTCATTCTTCGCTCCAAATTACCAATCTCTGATATGCTGAAGATGGTACAGCTCCCACACCATGGAGCCATTCTCTGTCGACTAGCAAATTGTAACTTGGCTTGGCATCTATTACCATGAACAATGTCGGCCTAGTGATTGAGCCGACAATGATGTTCACCATGATCACACCCATGGTGCTTTTTGTTTTGCCCCCGTAGTCTGATAAGACTATGTTGTTGGATCTAGCATCAATATCATACTTGCCAATTTTCTTCAAAATATGGTGTGGCATGATGTTAACAGTAGCACCACAATCTACCAACACTTTGTTGATAGTCACACCTTCCACTTTAGCCCTAATCAATAGAGGTTTCAGATGACTCTTCATAGCCATTGTGGGCCTCTCAAAAATTGCTTCTTGGCTCTCAACAGAACCATCATTCAGCACAAAGTAACATCTTGTCTTATGTAACGCCATTTCGTCAGCGTCGACATCATCTACCGAATCCTTCACCTCAGTAACGCAATTGTATTCTTCTGGTAGAATTGACACCATGTTGACTAAGATATCCAAACTTGCTTCTGGTTCTAAATTGAAGTCATTAATAACCTCATCGGAACATTTTTCACTTGGTCGACGGACATACTCCCTGATCCGTTCTTTTGCTGCAGTGTCGACCTTCACAACAACTCTCTTTCCAGAATCAGCCCCATTAGCCATACCTTTTTCAGCCATTTCCCTAGCAGCCTCTCTTTCAGCCTGCTTGCGATGTTGAAAATGTCTCCATTGAGTTCTAGACATGGGGTTCTTCCCCAAATAACTTTCAGAAATATGAGTCCTTTTTTCAGACTTGAACTCACGCCTGTAGTTGATTGCTAAGCCTCCTCTAGCAGCAGCAACACCTTGTGGGGTTTCTAGTTTTCCCTGAGGCTTGATCCAAGTGCCTCTAGGAGCACTTGCCGATGGTACAAAGGTCCTAGGCCTTGCTTGAGCATTTTCCACAGCTTTCCTTGGGATTCTTTCATTCTGGCGTGCTCTGTTCAGCCCACTTCCTTTGCTTTTTCCCAATTGTAGCTTTTGGAAATTTTCAGCAACAACTTTGTTGGTGACAGCGCCACATCTAGGGCATAAGCAGACTTGTGAACCCTTATTCTTGCAGTGATACAGGAAATCTACCAAATCTTCAACAGCCCTTGGATAGACTTCAGCTATGTCGACATATGGGCTTTCACCAGTTTCCTCTAACATGTCAGCCTCATCATATTCAGTGATCTCAACCATGTTGATCTCGACTGTCTCAATGAACAGAGCTTCCTCCTGGTGGAGAGGGTCAACGTCGATCTTCATTTTGCGGCCAACAAACTTCAGCCTGCCTTCTTGAATTGCTTTCTGAACCAGATCCCTGAAAAGATAACAATTAGAGGTATTGTGACCAAGATAATTATGATACTTACAAAATCCTCTTTTCTGTCTTTGTTCCAATGGTGTATTTTAGTACCAGGTGGCACCACCATTTGACCATCTTTAACCAACAAATCAAAAATTTCCTCACACTTTGTCACATCAAATGTATAAGTTTTTGAAGGGAATTTTGGATTGTTTTTGACAGGGTTTTTCCCTTGTGCAGGAAGTAATGACCGACACTCATAAGCATATCCTGGCTTTAACTCAGCCACGTAAATTTCTAATTCGGTCGATGAGGCATAATCAGCCTCATAGATTGGATCTGTCGCATCATAATCGACGAAAGCTATTTTTTCCTTCTTAGCCTTATTGTGTCTAACCTTTTCTAACCTCAGCCGTTCGATATGTCGAACTCTATCAGCCAATTGTGACATACTCTTTACAAAGGTTGGGTCTATTTTCTTCCTAATGGAATAATCTAACCCCCCAACAGCCATTTCAACAAGTTCATGTTCTGGTACTTGCGTAAAGCACCTGGCCTTTAATGATCTAAATCTATTCAGATAATCGTCAATACTCTCAGCAAACCTTCTCTTAATGCTAGACAATTCTGCCAAACTGATTTTGGAGTGCCCTTTGTAAAACTGTTCATGGAACTTCTTTTCTAACTTGGCCCACGAATCAATCGAATTTGGGCCAAAGAAGTGAACCATGTGAAGGCAGCCTTAGTCAAAGAGGAAGGAAATTTTTTTACTCTCAAACACTCATTGTGAGCCAAATCTCCCGACTCTGTTAAATATCTGGCAATATGTTCTATTGTCGACTCACCAGATTCTCCCCCAAACTTAGTGTATTTAGGCACTCTCGTTCCTCTAGGTGACTCGGTTTGGAGAATAAATTCATCCAATGGGTAGGCATATAGTGGCCTTTGCAATGTGTGACTCATACCATTCCTAGCCATAATTCTTTCGACAATAGTTGTCAAATTATTTTCCACTGCCAAGTCTTCTTGCCGATATTGATCGACAATTTGATCAACATCCTGATGTCGGTTAACTAACACCATCTGGTTACGTCCTGCTACTCCTGACTCACCGTCTTGATTTTGTTGGGGTCTAGGGATTTGTCCCTCATGGACTGTCTCATCTTCTGCTGCCCCTATCTCTACTTAAACATGAATGGTTTGCCTAACCACTTGTGCCATCTATCGAGCCGGTGCCCCCAGGAAGTTACACAAGCGTGTCAGTTGATTAGCCACCTGCCTATTTGTTTCAGCAGATTCTTGTATCACAGGATTAAAAACTGTAACCATTTGATTAGTTAACATATTAACCAACTCATGATTACTATCATCCATTTGCTGCCTCAACGCCGCTATTGAAGTATTCGACAGTGGCATGGTTCTATTCTGAGTATTATTCCTATTCTGAGCATTGCCCCCTTGCGCTGATCCCTGTAAGGAGGAACTCGTATTTTGAGTGTTGTTTGAAAACAATGTTGCACTTGATGTTAACTGATATCCTGGCATTAAGGAATACGACATTCCAGAAAGAGGATCTGTGGTGCCAAAGCGAGGCACATAAGGTCTGAACGTTGTCATTGTTGATCCTGAACCTCCCGGTGGAGGTAGAGGAATTGATGCTCCAACCGCACCTGTAGTCAACACCGTTGAGGCTGCACTTGTCAACGAAGGCAAAGTTGCAATCTGTGAAATTACTGTTTCTGTAGTGGATAAAGTCCCTTGTGGAACTTCATCCGTTTTGGAGTTTGACATTTTCACAGTTTCTTGTGGTCTACTATATAGTTTGCCACTTCTAAGTCTAATGCAATTGCATAACTACACTAGCACGGGTCCCACTGGGCGTGCCATTTTGTTTACTATGGAAATTGGTAAACAATCGTTGGTCCTCCCTAAGCCAAAAAACTAAGGGTTACTTGCAGGATCGACCAGTTGATCCTAAGACATGTGCTAATGTAACTAGGTAACTTGTTCAAATCGACGGACTATTTACTTTGTGAGAAACGACTTCTGAGAAAATATTGAACAAGCAAAGGTTTTTTCCACACAAAATGATGATGCTATAGACTATAGGTGACTCATGACCGACAACACTATAACATTCAAAAGATATACACAATGAACGTGCTTTTGGTGAATTCTATTATCGTAATAGAATTAGTGTCGACAGTGTAAACGACAACATAAAAGGACAATTCAAACGTAAACGAAATTAAAACAAAATGTTCAACGGGAACAATTGAAAAATAAGGAAATTGCATTGAAGTAAATGTGGTGATTCACGTCCATTAGCACTCTTGAAAACTCTTGCTTCCTCGCGTTGGGAATGTGAAGTTTTTTACAAGTGATTTTGGTACAAAGTGAACACCCCGGAGTCCTCTGTGGGATCCCCTATTTGTAATGAACTAAAGAGACCGTCTACATGCAAAACTACTCAAAAAATAAATGTCTGTAAACAGACGTCGTGTTACACGATCTAAAAACTGCTTCATATCTTTAGCGCTCATTCTCCTTGTAACTGCTAGTAATTTTGAATTTCAATCTTATCCTGGTTTAGTCGACAGAACGAATTTCGACCCAACTTGCTTCTTCCGTCGATTTCATCTTCTGGTAGCTTGTGGTTTTCCTAGCTCTTGCTTATCTTGGACTGAGCTTTTCTTTCAAACATCCCCTTGGTAAGTTATAATCCTTAAATCCATAAGGCACTTTCATTAATTATGCCTTCTGTCGCATTACGCGAAAAACCGGCGGGAAAAGACACAACAGAGCCGCCATCGTGCGTTATTTATCCCAAAGGAGGGAAAGGAAACGCTCGAAGTAAACCTGGAAAAGACATGGTCTCGCGACCAGAGATTGCAAGGATCGGGAGTCGAGTATACGAAGGAAAGGTATTAGCACCCCTACGCATCTGTCGTACTCGACGGGATCCACACTCAAAAAGAATAGAAGAAAGGTTGCTAAAGACTGCTCAAACACTACACACACACTGGAAGGATACACAGAAAAGACGGAGGAAGCGGACTCGGCAGGATATCGCATCCTGGGCCTACGTAGTCTGTCAGGCACAGACATCAGAGTCGACGTAGTTCGGGGACAGGGGAAACGTGCTCGCTAGGATGTCGCATCCTATGCATACGTATCTTCTCTAACCAGAGAAAGAATCAGAGCACTCGTAGCTCGGCTAATGCACGCCAAACGAGACGCAAACAGGAAACCGACTGCCAATCACTGAACTTACGTCAGACTCCGAACAAACAACACACACAGGAAACCAACTGCCAATCGCTGGACTTACGTCAGACTCCAACAAGCAAACAAGACACAGGAAACCAACTGCCAATCGCTGGACTTATGTCAGACTCCACACAAACAAACACACGCACAAACTGGAAATCGAATGCTAATCGCTGGACTTACATCGGACTCCAACCAGAAAAGGATAACAAACACACACAAAAAGAAAAGAAAGTGCCGGGAGAGATCAGCTCAATCTCCTGCCTACGTACCTCATCTGGTATGAAGATCAGGGCGACGTAGTTCCCCTAAACAGAGAAAGAACTTGTAACCTAACCAGAGACAAGGGAGATAACAGACTACTAGGGAGACTACGACTCGAGCCTAGAAGTTGTCATGCATATGATCCCTATGTTGAGGTCTCTATCCTAACTTGCACAGGAAGCAAACTAGCCTAAACATCACAACAAAGCAAACACAAGCACAAGAGCAAGCACACACACTATATGCAAACAAATGGCTCATACAAGGCTAGGCTGTAGAAACAAGCCAACTGGAATGGGGTGTTTTTTATCTCTTAACCCTAACATTGAGAGTTAGGGTGAAGCAGATGAAATGGAGATGAGGGTTATGCCTCATAGCTCTTATCCCTAGCCTGGGAGAGCATGAATCAAATAGAAAGTGTGGGAGTTCAGAATGTAGGAACTCTTCTCCACATGACTGACACAACAAGATCTTGGGGTTCTTATTCACAATGCATCAACACATGGTGTGAGCAAAGTGAATGACACAACTAAATAGCAGGGGATGGATTGCACATCCCTTTTATCTGCCAATTGCCTCTTAAGAGGACTTAACCTGCTTGGCACAAAATTAAACATCCACAAACATTGCCTCTTAAGGAGGGCTTCAGACAGGTGCCTGCCAAAGTAACATGACAGGTCTTCCAGACTACATGAAGATCAAGGAATTATACCTCAGTGGTATGCCAACCACAAGCAAGCAAAGCAAAGTTCAAATGAACTTAAAGCAACTTAGGTACCTGTGGAAACATCTAACCCAATCAGTACAGAATTCAGACCACAGTCAACAATCAATATCACACAGACAGACAAATCATCATCAGACAACAATGAGCAATAAACACAAGTGAATTGTCATCAAGGCCTACACAACAAACCAATATTAGCCAATAATAACACATGATCAAGCTCAAATGAGGGAGCAATATCAATCAAGGAGATGCACACTTGAACCTGAAATTCACAACTCAAATGTAAGTAACAAACCACTAGGTCAAAGCCTAGGGTCAAAAGTGAATCAAAAATCCAAAACAGAATCTCAAACTCAACATGAATCATATTTAACCAATCAAGAACAAGTCCTAAAAAGAACCAAATCATAATCATCAAGCAAGTTCATTTTATAGGCAAGAGAAGTCAATGACCAATTCAAGGCATCCAAATGATCATCATGAATGATAATTCCCAATCAAAACAGAAATGATTCAAATAATTCTGGAAATATTCATGAACATTCAACACATCTAACATGATAGTCCCCCAAAAAATCAGAAGCAGTAGAGGTCATTTGGCATGCAAATCAAATTGCACAAGTAAGACAACCAAATGTGTGACACAAATTGTCACACCATGCAAACATGAGCATAAAACAGAAATGGTACATGAGAAAAATCTCAAACCAAGCCTCAAAGGTCCATTAACATGTCTAGAATCAGCATGTAAAATTTCAAGTCCATTGGATTAAAATCAAGCATTTCATGATAGTTTGAACAAAGCAAGGTCACAAATGCACACATGATCAATCAACCTAGCACAAATAGAGTTCCAGCCATGCACAACTTCCAAATTCATCATCATAAAAAACTAGACATCACAAGGAACATTTTGCAAAAAATTGGGAGTGATTTGATGCATTTTCCAATTTAATATGATTTTTCTAAGTTGATAGAAAAAATAAAATTCAAATATGAACATGGCATGACAAATGGAGGGAAACATGGAAAAATGAATGAACAATTTGGATATTGTCTTCGCCAGGGATCGAACCCTGTTTGGATTTAAATGAAATGCGCGCTAAGCCTAAAACGACACCGTTCCATACAAACCCTAAGCTCGACCAGATTTGGACGGTTCAAACCGACGCTATTCTCCAAGAACCATCGTAAATCTCCAGAACACATGAATCTTCATCTTCTTCATGATGAAGAAGATGAACAGCAAAGAACATTCATCACCAATTTCCATATTTTTTCAGAAATGCCCAGAAATCCACTAAAATTATATCATTCAAATCCTTATTCCATGTACATCAAAGATCCACTAACAATTCATTCTAAAACATCATAACAAGTTCAAATCGTGCAAAAACATTTTTGGATGCAAAACTTCAAATGCACATAACTCAGTCAATAATGCTCCATTTCACTTGATTTTTCTACCAAAATTCTCAGTAAACAAAGATCTACACAATTATGTTCATGGATTGAAGAATTATGAAGGTCGAAAATCATACCTCTTGAAGAGCAGAATCTTGTTTTGCACGTTCCAAGGCCTGTAACGGTCCAGATCGATTCCAGAAGTCTTGTGGAGATGATTGATGAAGAATTGGAAGCTCAAACACGTGTGAATCCAGCTGAATTTGAATTTGCCATTAAACCTTCAAGCTTCAAGTATGCAAGATTTTGAGCAGAAATCCACAAGATGCACGTTGAATCTTACTCAAAACCACTCCATGATCATGAATTATGCAAGGAAATGAGTGTTTGTTTGAAGAATTTGGAAGTTCTTCGTGAGAGAAAATTTTGATCAAAATTCAAGATCTAGATCTGAAAATGTGTCTTCTCTGAGCAATTCAGTTGTGATTAAGCTTATATATGCCTTGCTAATTAATCTGAGATCAAACTTAAGCCATGGTTAATTGGGATTAGAAAGAAATAAGGTGCATGCACAAATTTGTATTTTCACCTCATGCATGAGATGCACACGTGAACAGTGCATACCAAGGCCCAAATTCACTCAAAATTACTCCATGTACCCATTGGAAATGGAATTACATGCATGTGATCAACCAATTTTGATTTTGACAATTTTCCTTCAAAAACTTCATGAACAAGCAAGTGATCATATGTTCCAATTTCATGAAATGTGATGAGGTATTTGGAAAATTTCATGTCATGAGGAGAATTGTGCAAAAAGAACCCCCAAATTTGGAGTCTTGGTTCAAAAGATATGGCCATTTGAATTTTCAGGCACACTTTGCAATGATTTGATCATAACTCCTTAACCATTCATCATAAATTCATGATCTTGGACTTTTTGGAAATCGGAGAGAAAGATCTTCAACTTTCATGTTGGACAAAAATTCATTTGAAGCTTCTTTGATGTTGGAAAGTTGAGTTGAAGTTGGTCCAAAACTTGCTATATTTGGAAACTTGAAATTACAGGTCATTTTCCATCTTTGGAAACTTTTGGTCTGGCTTCAAATCCGTCAAGGTAGATGTTTGACATGTTGAATAACCTTCTTTGGGACATGAATGAGATGTCTCAAACCATTTCTCCATCTCCTAGCCCTCAGTTGACTTGCAGTTGACTTTTATGGGCCTCGGATGACTTTGTCATGCACTGTGGACTTTGAGCCTTCAACACTTGGCCAACTTGCATCAAAATGAACCTTGGGTTGTGTAAGCTCATTGGAACCACCATAGGGCCTTCATCTCATGGAAAAACCCTTGCTCTCTTGCACAGATGGATTCTCCTGATCAGTCTTGACTGATGCAATGCAATGGACTATGCAATGTGAATGCAATGTTAATGACCTAAAAATGAAATGAATGTACAAATGGGAGGTGCAAATTTGAGGTGCTACACCTTCAACACGCCTTACTAATTTCTTGTGGTAACAGCGGTATCTAGCAACACATCACTACTACCCAAGACACGAAAATATCATGTGATATGCAAATTCCTTTTTGTGATAATACTTGTGTGTACAATTACCCTTTTTCCCTTATGTCTATATTAAACACAAGGTATAAACCCTATCATCCTTGTCCAGTTCAATATTGGGCCCTTAGACATTTATCCTGTTAAGCAGGATGGGCAAATTCCATCTAGGTCACTCATGTCCCTCAGCATGCTTCGTGGAGTATCCATAAACTGTTTTTATGGTCATCCAGTTACGGACCATGTTTGATCAGCAATAGAGCACTCGACTCTATATCCAGGGTCCATAGTGGTTTCAGGTCGAAGGGTGGTATACACCACTATCACCATGAGAATAACTTATGACACTTTGCATAACATTCTATGTAGTATTCTCATGGCGGGTCAATCCAGTATAAATATTACTCCTAATATTCATACATATGTTTAAGACTTGATAACTCCTTATCCATGATCCATGAGATGTGATCATTAGTCTATATACATAATAGTCTTAATGCTTTAATGTTATCCCACTTCACAACAAAGCTCGACTATGGATACTTTAAGAATAGTTTCCTTATGTTTAATGGGATCTCATGATTAAGTCACACTTGATACATTAAACAAACTAGCTATTCTAGGGACTTTATTAAACAAACATAATAAAGAAAAAACCTTTTATTATTAATAAATAATTCGATATAAGTACCAAAAGTATTGGCCTCTAGGGCTTACACCAAAAATCTCCCACTAGCACTAAAGCCAATCAAGCATACCCCTAATACCCATAGATCTAGTATGGCCATCATGTTTCTGCTGCGCAAGATGCTTTTTTAGTGGGTCAGCAATATTGTCAAGTGTAGGTACTCTGCATATTTTCACATCTCCTCTATCTACTATCTCTCAAATGAGGTGATAACGCCTAAGTATGTGTTTGGATTGTTGGTGAGATCTAGGCTCCTTAGCTTGTGTAATAGCACCATTGTTATCACAATAGAGATCAATGGGTTCCATAATGCTATGAACTATGTCAAGTTCACTAATGAATTGTTTTATCCAAACAGCTTCCTTTGCTGCACTTGAGGAAGCAATATACTGGGCCTCAGTTTTAGAATCAGCAAATGTATCTTGATTTGAAGTTTTCCAACTCACAACGCCACTGTTTAAGCAGAACACGTAACCAGATTGCGATATAAAGTCATCCTTATTTGTCTAGAAGCTAGCATCGGTGTATCCAATTAGAGCAAGCTCTTCCTAACCTCCATATATCAAGAATGATTCCTTAGTCCTTCTGAAATACTTAAATATATTCTTGACAGCTACCCAATGAGCATCATCGGGATCATATTGGTACCTACTCGTTGCACTTAAAGCATACGAGACATCTGGTCGAGTACATAACATGGCATACATGATAGATCCTATTGCAGATGCATATGGAATCTTATTCATGCGATCCTTTTCTTCCTTAGTTGAAGGGGATTGTGTTTTTGATAGACACAAACCATGTTGCATAGGTATGAATCCTTTCTTGAAATCATGCATATTATAGCGTCTTAGCACTTTGTCTATGTATGTATTCTGACTTAGGCCAAGCAGTTTTTGTGATCTATCTCTATAGATCCTGATTCATAATATATAGGCTGCTTTACCTAGGTCCTTCATAGAAAAGCATTTCCTCAACCAAGTCTTTACTTGTTGTAGGATAGGGACATTGTTTCTAATGAGTAATATGTCATCTACATATAATACCAGGAAGGAGATCATGCTCCCACTAACCTTCTTGTAGACACAAGGCTCATCTTCATTCTTGATGAATCCATATTGTTTTACTGTTTCATCAAAACAAAGATTCCAGCTTCTGGAAGCTTGCTTCAATCCATAGATTGATCAATGTAACTTGCATATCTTTTGGGCTTCTTATGGTATGTCAATTCCTTCGGGTTGTGTAATGTACACATCCTCAAGAAGATTCCCATTAAGGAAAGCAGTTTTGACATCCATTTGCCATATTTCATAATCATGATATGCAGCGATAGCAAGTGAAATCCGACAGATTTAAGCATTGCAACTGGTGAAAAGATTTCATCATAGTCAACCCCATGAATTTGTTTATATCCTTTTGCAAATAGTCTTGCCTTATAGGTATGTATCTTACGATCCATGCCAGTCTTCTTTTTGAAGACCCACTTGTATCCTATAGGGTCAACTCCTACAGAAGGCTCTACCAAGGTCCAAACCTGGTTTGTGTACATGGAATCCATTTCAAATTTCATGGCTTCTAGCCACTTCTCAGACTCAGGACCAGTTACGGCCTCTTGATAGGTCACAGGCTCATCTTGATCCATGAGTAATACATCACCTTGATAAGTTATAAGATATTCACATCTCTCAGGTAGGTGACGTATCCTGCTTGACCTACGTTGGTCTTGTCCTACTTGAGCAGGTTGCTCTTCCATACTGTCATACCCCAATTTTGTCCGACCCATTTTAAATTTTCATAAATTTGATTTTAATTTCAATTTGCATCATTATATAGCATAACATGCATTTCATCATGAATAATACCTAAAATATTAGTCGGAGTAAACTCTCGGAAATACAGATAAATTGGTTAAATCATTCCTCAAGCACGTGCAAAATCAGCGGGTAAAAAGTTTCGAAAACAAGCTTGCAGATGTCAGTATTATTAATCTACGGTTTGCGTAGTTTAACCTAATAAGCTTGTTGTATTTTTCGACAACTTTTTCACTCGCATTTTGACTCGCCTGAGCCTTTTAACTGATCAAAATTTATTTCAGAATTAAAAAAATGTTGTATTTTTCCAATAAGTATATTTTGTGTTGATCATTTCAGTGCATCCGATTTAATTTTTCGAGCAAATTTTCTCCCGACTTTTATTCATTTTTAATCGTTTTAATTTTATTCTTTCGCCAAAATATTCAGAAAATTTAAATAGAAATTTCCATGTCTTCATTTTATTTTTATCATGTTCACTTTCGAAGTTGTGAATTTTATTTGATTTAATTAATTTAAATTATTTTAAACCAATTAAATCATTTAGAAGGGGCAACTTTGGCATTTTAAATTATGTATGCTTCTTTGATTTAATATGGATCGTCGATTTGAATTTAATCAAAGACCCACATGCATTATCCATATTTTTCCTACTAATCCAATCAAAAAATAGTTATTTAAATAAATAAAAATTAAGAAAATCAGAAAAGATTAAATCTCCCCCTCCACTCTATAACTGACAGGCGTCCAACAAAGGGAAAAAGATTCCCTCTTATCTTGGGACAGCTAGCAAATTTGAATGGAGGATTTTGTTTGATTTTTTGCTAAAAAAAGTATAAATAAAAACCTCTCCAACGTCTTTCTCTCGGCTCCAACGGTAATAGAGAAAAGACACACAAAAAAATAAATAAAAAGTGGAAAAGAAAATCCTCTTTTTTCGCTCTCTCTGAAGAAAAACGAAATAAAAAAAAGAAAGAAAAAGATGAACCACTGTTCATCTTCTTGAGAAATCCTTTCCCTTCATTTTCCGACACCGTCGTGACCACCACACCACATGTCGTCCTCCTCCATAGCCGGAAAACGGGAACCATCCTCTACCAAACTCCGTCATGCGAAACACTTCCCCTTCGTCCGCGTTTCACCCAACACGACAACCACTCTAACCTTCAAAACCCTTCGATGTTCTTCCATGCAAAACCTGTCTTCATCTCTGGCGACACAATAACGAAACACCGAAATAATCACCCCCATCGTTGAATTCAGTTTACCACCCTCCATCCTCTTTTAAATTGAAACGCAACATCCGTACATCACACTATGACCCTTTTTGTTTTCGATCTCAAAACTTCTGACAATCTTCTCTGATCCACTACCATGATATGTTATTGAGCGACAACCTTCACCGGATAACCACCAAACGAATTAATTATGTCGTTTCCTCACCACCATCTGCTATCTCCCAAGTAACCCTTGAAGCTACGAACCAGGTAACCTCCAAATCTCCGAATTGCATCTCACTTCCGGTTTCACTCTCGCACAAACAAACCACCTCATATTCTCTTCAACCAACATCACGAAAAACCAGCAATACTGAGATGAAACCAGTTACCTCATTTCAAATGAAGATAATGATAACATTGGTGTTTGAGTTGGAGTGCATCATTTTATGAAGAAGAATGAAGAAGTGGTGGCGATGAAGATGTCGTTTCTGCTGGAACAGAATCAGATTGAGGTTGATGCAAGAAATTCTTCCTTCCCAAGGTCAACGTGACACTGCTAGTAATTGTGTTCCTTTGCATCACCACCGTCATCCTTCAAGTTCCATCGTCGATAACACAACTCGATGAATCACAACAACAACAATTATTCATGGTTCCACTCGAGCTCTGATCTGTTCAAAGAATTGATGTCGACAAAACAGTACATCACTCTGCTTCACCGTGTTTTCGGCTTAATTCCGGCATACTCGATATCTTAAGCAAGGATAACTCAATGATACGGTAACTATTTGATTTGAATTTTCTATGGCATTTTTGTTATATACAGTTTTTCTTTTACCTTTCGGTTCGCTTCGTTGCACCTGTTTTGGGTTTTTCAAGCTTTATACCAGGTTTTGTTTTGGATTTAAATTATTGGACTCTATGTATTTAATTTTTGTGCTGAATTTGTGTTGAGTATTCTGATACTTCATTTATCATGAGCAGACCAGGTTTGGTCTTAGTTTGTTTTCCGGTTTGTTGTGTTATGTTGGGAAACTCTTTTGATTGCATTAATCTTGCACATTAATTTTTGGTTAATATTCTGATCCCCTATATTCCTGATGGTTGATGTTGGAGTTATTGGTTTTTGTTCTTAATAATGAGTTTATGCTGTGAAGATTGAATCTTTGAGTTGTTGTTTTCCTTCTTAAATAATTCACTGAAGACATAGAATACATTGTGTGATTCCGGTTTGATTTTTAAGAGGTTGCTTCACTTTACCTGTCGATGATACAACTCTCTATATATTAATGTATGATGAGATTGTACTATCTTTTTTTGTTTAATTTCATTGCGTTTAAGAATTTGCGGATTCGACATATATGTCGTTATGCCGCCAAATTTTAATAAATTAATAGAACATTTCACCGCGTTTCGATCTCTACATACGACATTTCAACTCTATTGTCGCTATGTATAAACCGATTTATGAGCACATTATGACCAATTCAATCCAAATCATTTTAACCGACATCGTCACCTACTTCTTTCTCTCTTAATTATAATGCATTAATTAATTAAATTTTGTTCAATTAGTTAATTAGGATTAATTAATTTTAATTAAATAATTTTGATAATTAATCTTAATTAACTTGATTAATCAGTTTAATCGAATTCTAATAAATTAATTTTGATAATTAAAAATTGACCGACTCATTTCACCATCATTTCCCACTACCACAATTTCATAATCATCATCCATAATCATTTAAAACTAAGCCCATTCATCATCGATTCAAAATCATGTAAAAAAACCATTAAATGTCCCATATTTCTTGATTCAATATCGAGACCATTTCCATACCTTTGTAAGTCGATCGCTTTTAGCATCGCCATCAACCTCACATTAGATGATTGATACACCAAGTATTTCTATATAGACCAGATTAATTCTATAAATATGAGTCCAAATCATTTTCTCTAAATCAATATAACTTCTAAAAGATTATTTTTATAAACTTTGGATGAAAAAGAGTATATGAGGTGTCCGCTTCATTATCTCTCGAGAGTTCGAATGATTGGTGCACGCCATATTGCTCAAATTCTTATCACCCGATTAAAACTTACAAATTCAAATCACTTTCCCAAATCAAACGTAGTTTTTAAAAGATTTTATTTTTATAATCCAAACTTGGGATGAAAAAGAGTATAAGAGGCGTTCACTTCGTTATCTCCCGAGTATTCGAATGGTTGGCATCCGCCACATTGCTCGAATTCTTGTCACCTGATTAAAACTTTAACCGTATAAGTTCACACTATTTTTCAAATAAATATAAATATTTTTACGATTTAAACTTTGGATGAAAAGAATGGGAGGCGTTCGCCTCACTATCCTTTGAATATTTGAATGATTGGCGCTCGCCTTATTGTGCAAATTATCGACTTCCGATTAAAACACGCTAAATGAACTTGGATAAAGGAATGGGTGGCGCACGCCTCATTGTTCCTTGAATAAGCAAGTGGGAGGCGCTCGCCTCACTACCGCGCATATTCGATTTTCACAAACAAACTTTCAATAATAACAATTTAAACAAAAAAGGGAGTAGAAGGCGTTCGCCTTATTATTCTTTGAAAGAATTAAACGATTGGTGTGTACCACATTGCTCAATCTTTCATCGTTCTCCTTCAAAATACCAAACCCGGTAAACTTAATCTCTCGCCCTCGTGCGATCGACAACTTAATTCTTTTTAGAAAGAACATTGCTTAATCATTTCTAGTGCGTACACAAACTAGCGCTTAAGCCTCCGCTGAGAGTAGACAAGCCAACTTTTAACCACTAGGACGCGATCTAAGCACTTGTTCATTAAAACACATTCAGCCTATCAAACATCTTTCATCGCCCCTGTGCGATCGAAACTCTTTTTTAAAAAAAGAACACTGTTTAATCCTTTCTAACGTGCACAACAAACTAGTGCTTAAGCATCCGCCGAGAGTAGACAAGCCAACGTTTAGCCTTTAAGACACGATCTAAACAGTCTTTCATTAAAAGACACCAACAAACCGTAGTTCCCCGAACTACGAATGCTCTGATTTCCTTATTGCACATAAGGATACGTAGGCACGAGATTGCGAGATCTTGGCGAGCACATTAATAAAAAACTTCCCTTTTCCCCCTTCCGAGGTTTCCATCCATCTCTATTTTTAATCTTTTATTCACTCGAAGAAAACAAACCACATAATCTAACATTCAAATCGCAAATTAAACTAAAAGGTTCCTGTTGAGTACAACGGACGTGAGGGGTGCTAATACCTTCCCCTTGCGTAATCGACTCCCGAACCCGAATATGGTTGCGACGACCATTATTCTATTTTTCAAAGGTTTTATCGATATTTTCCTATTCCTTCATTGGGCTAAATAAAGTTCGGTGGCGACTCTGTTCGAACATAATTTTTTTTCTGCGACCATCGCGAGGGATCGTATTTTTTGAGATGTGACACATACCTACTTGTGTTTCCTGCTCTAATTCCTTCATAGATGTATCAATGCTTTGTGATTCTTAAATTTCTTCAAGCTCTACTTTCCTCCCACTGATTCCTTTGGAAATAAAATCCGTTTCTAGGAAGACTCCAGTTCGAGCGACAAACACTTTGCCCTCAGAAGGATTGTAGAAGTAATACCCTCTTGTTTCTTTAGGATACTCCACAAATAAGCATTTGTCAGATTCGGGCTCAAGCTTAGTTGAAATTTTTCGTTTCACATAAACTTCGCAACCCCAAATCTTCATATAAGACATATGTGGTTTTTTACCACTCCATGTCTCATATGGTGTCTTCTCATCCTTTTTGGATGGAACACGGTTAAGTGTGTAAGCTGCTGTCAATAGTGCATGTTCCTTAAAGGAGTTTGGAAGATTGGCGTGACTCATCATGGATCGGACCATGTCTAACAAGGTTCGATTTATTCTCTCAGATACACCGTTCTATTGGGGTGCTCCAGGAGGAGTAAGTTAGGATAGAATCCCACACTCTTTCAGATGGTCATCAAACTCTAGGCTTAAATATTCACCACCTCGATCTGATCGAAGTGTTTTAATCTTCTTGCCTAGTTGGTTTTGTACTTCATTCTCGAATTCCTTGAAATTTTCAATGGACTCTGATTTGTGTTTCATTAAATATACATAGCCATATCTACTGAAATCATCAGTAAATGTGACGAAGTACTGAAAACCTCCTTTGGCTGGTATGTTCAGTGGTCCACATACATCAGTATGTATGAGGGACAATAGATCATTAGATCTTTCACCTTTTCCTGTGAATGGAAACTTTGTCATCTTTCCAATTAAAAAAGATTTGCATGTCTCATATGATTGATAATCAAAAGAGTCCATCTTTATGGAGTTTGGAAATGTGTTTCTCATTTATGTAGCCTAATCGAAAATTCCAAAGGTAAGTTGGATTTAACTCATTAGGTTTCATCCTTTTAGTATTAATGTTATAAATAGGCATTTCAATATCAAGGACATATAGTCCATTGTTCATTTATGCATTAGCATAGAATATATCATTCCAATAAATGGAGCAACAATTGTTCTTTATTATGAATGAAAAACCAAAATTGTCCAAATAAGAAACAAAAATAATATTCCTGCTAATAGCAGGTACATAATAACAGTTCTCTAGCTGAATTATTAAACCACTAGATAAAGTCAATACATAAGTTCCTACGACTAAAGCAACAACCTTTGCTCCATTGCCAACTCGTAGGTCAACTTCACCTTTTTCCAAATCTCTACTCCTTTTTATCCCTTGCACATTGATACAAATGTGAGAACCGCATCCAGTATCTAATACCCATGATGCAGAAGTAGATAGATTAATTTCAATAACAAAAATACTTGAAGTTAAAGTCTCTACTCCATTCTTCTTATCTTCCAGGTACTTTGGGAAGTTTCTATTCCAGTGTCTGGTCTTACCGCAATGGAAACAAGTCCCAGCCTTTACTATGCCTCCATTAGGCCTCAAAGTAGGAGCAGTGGGTTTTGGTTTGGCAACTTCCTTGCCTTTCCTTTTACAACCCTGCTTGGTGGGCCTTTTGTTTCGTTTCTTTTCATTTCCGATCATCAGAATGGACTTCCCTTTTGACTTCAGATTCTGCTCAGTAGTTCTTAACATGCCTAGCAGTTCAGGAAGAGTTTTGTCCAAATCATTCATGTTGACATTAACAACAAATTGACTGAAGCTCTTTGGCAACGATTGCAAGAGCAAATCAGTCGCAAGTTCCTTTTCGATGGGAAACCCCAACCTCTCAAGGTTCTCCACATAACCAATCATCTTGAGCATATGGGGACCTACAGGGGCTCCCTCAGATAACTTGCCTTGTAAAACGGCTTTTGAAACTTCAAACCTTTCATGCCTTACCTTCTCTTAATAAAGCATTTTTAGGTGTCCGATCATGTCGAACACTGCCATGTTCTCATGTTGCTTTTACAACTCCGAGTTCATGGTAGCTAGCATGAGGGAAGCAACTTCATTGGCATGATCGGCATCCTCCCTATAAGCATCTCTTTCTGCCTTAGGTGCAGAACTAGGAGGTTCCTTTCCAGGAACAGGTATCTCTAAGACATACAACTTTTTATCATGCTTGAGGACAATCCTCAGATTTCGGTGTCAATCTAGAAAATTTCTCCCATAATTTTTTTCTTATCAAGGATTAATCGCAAAATGTTGTTAGAGATGTTTGTTGTCATGGTAATCTACATGAAAAATATGAAAATATAAGTATCATTAAAATAACATATTTAATTAGGCCTTTAATTAAATATGCTCCCACTATTTTACTCAAAACAAATGACCCTCACCATTTGATTCGGAAAATCCCATTGGAAGATTCTCTAGTGGGTCGAGATCGACATTTCACTTTGTTTTAAGTCCGCGTAGGAGGATTACACAAAACTAGGTTATTTAGGTAGGAACTCCTTCCAATTGTATCTAATACAACTCTCGAATATTTTAGTTGGGTGAATAACTCCTTATTCCAATCCATCATATGGATCATTTCCAACTCTTGCTTCTAAACGTATAGAATCTTATTATAATTTGTTTAGTTAAGTTTGACCCATTTTTTTAGATATTGGATATTACAATTATCAAATCGTACCTTACTAATATAGAGCATGCACCTCACATAGGCAAAATCTACATTATTCGATAATAGTCTTGATGAGTGCTAATACTTGGAAATCATAAACTTAATATTTAATTTGGGGGAGTTTGCAATTATTTTGATCTCACCGACTTATTTATCATATAAATCGTCTCTCACATGCATCAACATACATTCACATTCATCAACATACATACAAAATGAAACAGTTATGGCCCCTAGTGCAATTGTTCTCCCTGTAAGTTTAAGGAGTGCCTTAGAGGGGGGTGAATGAGGCACTTAGAGTATTTTCCGGATTTTTGACGGTTTATGACTTTTACATCCTGAAATGCTTAAGTGATGAAAAGCGGTAAAGTGCGGAAAGTAAATGACACAGCGATGTATAGTGGTTCCCCTCACAGATTGAGAGTACTCCACTCCCCTTTCAACACGAAAGAGAATTTCACTATAATGTTAGATTCCTAGACAAGACACCTTAAGGTCTTTCTATCTATTCTAACACACCAAGAACAATCCTCTTGGATTTACAATATTTAAAGTCCAATCGAGACTCAATTTCTCACAAATGGACCTCTTGTATCCACACACCGGATAACAAGGATAATACCTTACAAACCTATCCTTAACAATCCTAAGAATAAGTTGTAATCAAAGAATATAATTTTGAAGAATTTGTATAAGATGAGATAGATGAAAATTGAAGTATATCAATTAAATAATTGATCTTCTCCTTTGTAACATTCAAATCTCACAGTAATTATACAAGTGTTCTTGAAATGGAATGAAACTATGATGCTGAAAAATGAAGGTTTATGCAAAGTTTCACTCTTAAGAAAATGTGGACGAACACTTAGAAAGATTGAGAGAATGTGTGTAAATGATTTAAATTTTTTGCAATGAGGTAATTTTGAAATCTGAAAAATGATGTTTATATAATGTCTAAAACACCTCCTCAGATGAATGCAATAATCCAAAGGTTGCCATGTTTCATGATGAAGAGAACATAAGAGTTTTCATGAAAAGATGCAAATATTTTTCATTCTGGATCAGTGGTAATCGGTTACCTTAAATAGGGTAACCGGTTACATGCATTCAACATTACAAAATAATTTGAAATTTGCTTGAGGTAACCGGTTACCTTAAATTGGATAACCGGTTATATGGTTCCAACGTTAAAAAAATGTTTGAAAAATACTCAGAGTAATCGGTTACTCTAAAACTGATAACCGGTTACTCTAACACAGTTTTGAAAAATAACTTTAAGAAAATGAAGTGTGGTGGTTTGTTGATGCATAAAACTATTTTCAATGATTATGATATGAATGTAACATGTTATGAACACTTGTATAACTATCTAGAGTTCAAGTGTTACCTAATCCATGTGAAAGCCAATTCTTCATGTGATTTATCAAGACTTGATCATTTGTTGGAAACTTCATACACGAGCTTTGAACCTTGATCAATCTTTTTGTTAATCCGACTTTAGCTATGTAACAAGGTTTGTCGTCATCAAAATATCTGAGAAGTCATGTCTTCACAATCTCCCCCTTTTTGATGATGACAACCCAAAAACATGAAGATGTGATCCCGTGGTGTTTCTCTATCAACAACTCCCCCTTAAACTATGCTCCCCCTTAATTGATGAATTAAGGAGTCTTTGAATTCTGCATATTTGTTAGAGAGACACAACCAGCAAGGAAATATCATAGAAATAATTTCTTTTCTTCTCCCCCTTTGTCATTAACAAAAAGGGTGAAAAAGATAGAAATATCAAGCATGCAAATAGAATGGGCTAAGCATCATATACCACACAAGAAAATTCAAACATAACATAAATCATCATTTGTAACATAGTCTGAAAATAAAACTAAAAATGCACATGGTAACCGATTATCCAAAAGGAAGTAACCGGTTACACAGAATGAAAAATTGTGATTTTAGGAAAAAAAAACTACAGGGTAACCGATTATCCAAATGTGAGTAACCAGTTACACAGAGTGAAATTCGTGAATTTAGGCAAAAAATGAACAGGGTAACCAGTTATCTAGAATGAAGTAACGGGTTACACAGTGGTAAAAAGCACATATACAAAAAAAATTAGAAGAAAAAATTTCACAAAATTTAGAAGGATTGAGAACTTGTGTACCTTGGCCTTATGTATAGTGAATAATTGTGAGATAGTTATATGTCACCTTCATCCAGAATGCCAAGTTCTCTTCGAATCTTATAGAATGGTTCTTTTGCGAGCGGCTTTGTGAAGATATCCTCCAGTTGGTTATGAGTATCGACAAAGGTAACTTCGACATCGCCTTTAAGCACATGATCACGAAGGAAATGGTGTCGAATGTCTATGTGTTTGGTCCTTGAGTGCATGACCGGATTCTTTGTGATATTAATCGCACTTGTGTTGTCGCATCGGAGTGGTATGCATCCAAGATCGATTCCATAGTCACTTAATTGTTGCTTTAGCCAAAGATTCTAGGCATAGCAACTGCCTGCTGCTATGTATTCTGCTTCAGCCGTACTGAGAGCAACACACACTTGTTTCTTACAGGACCATGAGACTAGAGCATTACCAAGGATGTGACACGTTCCACGAGTACTTTTTCTATCTGTTTTACAACCTGCATAATCCGCGTCAGAATAACCAATTAACTTACAAACACTACCTTTAGGATACCATAATCCAACTTTGGTTGTTCCCTTGAGGTACTTCATGATTCTCTTGACCGCCGTGAGATGTGACTCCTTAGGATTTGCTTGGAAGTGAGCACATAAACACACGCTAAACATTATGTCAGGACGGCTTGCCGTCAAATATAATAAAGAACCAATCATACCTCGATACTTCGTGATATCAATTGACATACCCGATTCGTCTTGATCAACATAAGTTCCAGAGCCCATTGGTGTTGACATTGCTTTACACCCATCCATTTCAAATCTCTTTAACAGTTCTTTGCAATATTTTGATTGGTTGATAAAATTCCGTCTTTTAGTTACTTGATTTGCAATCCAAGGAAGTAGTTCATCTTCCCCATCATAGACATTTCAAATTCACCTTGCATTATCAACGCAAATTCTTCACATACTTCTTTGTTGGATGAACCTAAGATTATGTCGTCTACGTAGACTTGCACAAGTACGGTATTCCCTTTTATCTTCTTGATAAATAAAGTCTTGTCTACTTTGCCTTTTTCAAAACCTTTTTCACATAGAAAATTGCTTAGACGATCATACCACGCCCTTGGTGCTTGTTTTAATCCATAGAGCGCTTTCTTTAATTTGTATACATGTGAAGGATGCTTGAAGTCTTCAAATCCAGGGGGTTGTTTGACATAGACTTCTTCGTTGATGTAGCCGTTTAAGAAGGCGCTTTTGACGTCCATTTGAAAAAGCTGAAAATTCATTGAACATGCGTAAGAAAGTAATAAACGAATAACTTCTAACCTTGCAACCAGAGCGAAAGTTTCTTCAAAGTCGATTCCTTCTTCTTGATTGTACCTATGAGCGACCAATCTTGCTTTGTTTCGAACAATTATCCCATTCTCATCAAGCTTGTTCTTAAACACCCATCTTGTTCCAATGATGTGCTTACCACTTGGTCTAGGAACAAGTTCCCAAACTTGATTTCTCTCGAATTGATTTAATTCTTCTTGCATAGCAACAATCCATTGATCATCTTCTAGAGCTTCATCAATTTTGGAAGGTTCTATTTGCGAAACGAACGCCATGTTTAAGCATGCATCCTTGAGATTCAATCTTGTAGCAACACCTTGACTAATGTCACCAATTACTTTGTCAATGGGATGATCTCTATGAGTTCTCAATTCCTTAGGTAGATCATTTTCATTTGACTCTTGTTGAATCGGTGCTTCTTGATCCTTGTTTAAAGTATCTTCTTTAGGAATTTCTACAAAATCATCATCATCATCACAAACAACAATTTCCTCTTTCGAGGGGTTAGATTCGTCAAACTTAACATGCATGGATTCTTCTATATTTAAAATTCTTTTATTATAAGTTCTGTATGCCTTACTTGTAAGAGAATAACCAATAAAAATACCTTCATCCGATTTTTCGTTGAACTTACCAAGGTTGTCTTTGTCATTGTTTAGGACAAAGCACTTGCATCCAAAGATGTGAAAGAAAGAGATGTTGGGTTTCCTTCCTTTGAAGAGTTCATATGGAGTCTTCTTTAGGATAGGTCTTATGTTAACTCTATTGCTTACAAAATATGTCGTGCTAACCGCATCCGCCCAAAAATACTTAGGAAGATTTGAGTCGCTAAGCATTATTCTTGCAAGTTCCACCAATGACCTATTCTTTCTTTCAACTACTCCATTTTATTGTGGAGTCCTTGGAGCCGAGAAGTTGTGAAATATTCCTTGATCTTTGCAAAAATCTTCAAAGGAGGTATTCTGGAATTCTCCACCATGATCGCTTCTTATGGAGGCAATTGTTAATGATTTCTCATTTTGAATATGTTTTGCATACTTCTGGAATGCTTTGAATGCATCACTTTTCTGCACTAAAAAGAAAGTCCAAGTATATCTAGAATAATCATCAACAATAACTAAAGCATATAAGTTACCTCTGAAGCTTTTTGTTCTTGATGGACCAAATAAGTCCATGTGTAACAGTTGTAGTGGCCTAGAAGTGGACACCATATTTTTGGATGTGAAAGTTGACTTGGTTTTCTTCCCCTTTTGACATGCATCGCAAAGCCTATATTTGATGAATTTTATCTTTAGCAATCCAATGACAAGGTCATGTTTTACTAACTTATTCAAGTGCTCCATGTGAATGTGAGCAAATCTCTTATGCCATAACCATGAGTCGTTGTTATTTGCCACAAGACACTTAATCTTCAAAGAAACATCGTCAAGGGAAATCATGAAAATATTATTAATACGCTTACCTATAAGCATTACCTCTTGTGTGACTTTGTCTTCGATTAAGCATTCATCTTTTGTGAACCTTATTTTGAATCCTTTGTCACAAAGTTGGTTGATGCTTAAGAGATTGTGCTTTAGTCCTTCGACATATAGCACATCTTCGATGGATATGAAATTTGGTGCACCTACTTTGCCTATGCCAAGAATTCTTCCTTTGTTGTTATCTCCATAAGTAACATAACCCTTGGCCTTAAGCTTTAGATCTGAAAATTTGTGCACATCACCGGTCATATGCTTGGAGCACCCACTATCCTAATACCAAATATTTGTTGTGGCCTTCAAGCAAACCTACAAAACAATGTTAAGTTTTGTTAGGTACCCAAATTGCTTTGGGTCCTTTATAATTAGTACCTTTTTCAACCCATACATAATGCTCTTTTGCTACACTAAAATTTCTAATGTAGCAAGCATTAGGTGTATGGCCAATAATACCACAATAAAAACAGGTTGGTTCAAAATTGCTTTTATATCTAGGAACAAAGGTCTTTTTCTTTGTAAACTTTTTCTTTTCAGTATGTTGATGCACAATCTTTGGTGTGTTGACTCTTGCTTTTGGAGGTTGATCCTTAGGCCTTACAAAGATAGTTTTACTTGTACTTGGTTTAGAAAATTTGGAGTAACCAAGTCCACTTTTGTCATTTGAGTACCTTTGTTGGCTAAGAACCCCTTCCAAACCAATTTGCCCTTTTTCGTACCTTTCAAGGACTCTTTTAAGTTGGACAATTTGGAACGAGAGAGATTCACACTCTAGACATACAAAATTCTTCTTTTCACTAATCATCTTTTATTTCTCATTTTCAAAACTTTCAATCTTTTCTTCTAAGGAAGAAATTTGTTTCTTTTGAGATGATATAGTTTTATAAAGAATTTTGCATTCATTTAACAATTCATTAATTGCATCTTGTGCATCATCATCAAAAAGAGAAAAATTATTACTAACCTCTTCTTCATCATCGGAATGATGTGAAGCCATTAGCACCAAGTTTGCACATTCCTCACTATCCGATCCAGATGAAGAGCTAATTTCATTGTCCTCCCATGCAAGATGTGCCTTTTTATTCTTGAAGTCCTTCTTGCTCTTGAATCCTCATTTCTTTGAAAGTTTAGGACATTCCGGCTTTATGTGGCCTTGTTTTCCACATTCGTAGCATGTTACATCTTACGTAGATGTGGTGGCCTCCTTCTTCTGAAATGTCTATTCTTTTTAGCGTTAAAGGATTTATCATTTTTGTTAAAGAACTTACCGAGCCTTTTAACAAGGAGCATGAAATTCTCATCTTCCTCCAATGCGTCATCATCTTTATCTTCTTTTGAGTCTGCCTTCAAGGCAATCCCTTTAGATTTCTGAAATTCTGGTGAAGTCAGGATTCAGATGTTCTACTCCAAGTCATGACATCTGATCTAACATTATAACTAATACAGCAAGATAGTTATTAACCATTGTACTAATATGCACACGTTCACTGATGTCACGACATCTCATTCTATGTCACCCTAGAATGGATGAACACCTGGTTCTGTGCATCAGGAAGAAGGACTCAACAGAAATCAATCCTAGCACTCACTTCTGTTGTTTTCTTACACAGTGATCAGCATGATGTCTTACAGTTGTCTTTGGACATCATCTGTTACATTGTTCCAGTGTGTTTGTCTTTTACTTGTATTTCCTGAATTAAAGGTTGAACACGTTAATCTAATTTCCACTTATTAGATTGCTAACAACTAGGCTATTTGTTAGGTTCATTAATTGTAGGTTAGTAGTTGGTTTCCTGGTTTTTCTCTAAGCTGTTGAATCCCTGAAGAATAGCCTAAGAAAAATACTGAACCAGAAATAACCAATCATCCTACACTTTAGCACCTGCTGTTGGGAATGAATGTCACAACATTCAGTTCGACATCCAGAACATATGCTGATTCTGTTATGTTCCTGGAAATGTATTGTGCTAAGTTTGCAGTACTGTAAAAGACCAACTAGTCTCTACTTCAGTATCAACCTTCAGTATCAACTGTCAAAACATCCAGTTTGACAGTTTCACAATGATCCTTCAGCCAGGTCTGTTATCCTTGAAAAGAACAGACTTAAATAAATACTGAACTGAAATTAACCTGCTTATTATTCAGTTTACGCTGTCACTGATGAATGTTACAACATTCTGATTAACATTCAAACAGAAGGCTATATACCATGTCTGTTATCATCTTGATAACCTGACTGGAATACCAACTGAGTTATGACAGTAATACAAACACATGAAGAAGGAAAACAAACACAGGAAATTGTTAACCCATTTCAGTCCAACATGACCTACATCTGGGGGCTACCAAGCCAGGAAGAAGATCCACTATTAGCAGTATTAATTCAGAGTTAAACTCACCCGTTTACAACTCTTCACTTAATCCCTACCCAATGCAATCTATACCTAGGAACTCCTAGATAGAACCCTCCAGTTTCCATTCCTATCACTACAAATACAATGTAATGTTAACACACCTTGAACTTGCTTCACAGCTTCATTCAAGAACAAAATCACTCTTGCCTACAGGCTTTGAGTTACACTTACTCTCAGCTTTTACCACTGAGAAACACATGGTAACCATCCCACAGGTTGGGAGGTTTACCTTACACACACCCCTAAATTTTCATTCTAGGAGGCTTACAAATACTAGGTTACAATCAACTATTTATAACCTAATCACCCAACTGGATTTGGGCCTTCAGAAATCGCAGCAGACTTGTTCTTTGCTGTTACAACTTCAGTAGAAAAATTCTGCTACAAACAAGGTCTTCAATCCTAGAATCTCTCCATATATATCTCCATATTTTGAGCCTATATATCTTCTGATTGAGTCTTCAAGACCTCCACATGGGAGTTAGGATATTCACCAGATATCCTTGCTGATCCCAGAATATATACTGAATTAATTAATTCAGTTTTCTACACATGTACGATGTCACAGGCATGATGTCGTGACATCGTACATGACATGTTGGTCCAGATGTTGAACTTCTTCAACCCAACATATTAAAACAACAGAGATGATTACATTATTTGTTTTACAAAATTAATGTCAATCCTAAGGAATTAACAATCTCCCCCTTTGGCAAATTTTAGCTGAAACAAATAAACAATACACTGGATAAAACATCCCAATTTGGGAATGCTCTTCATCTCTGTCATTGGCTCCACCACCACAAACACCAAAGTTGGTGTACATGGGGAAGAAGAGGAACAAGACTCAGTTGTACCAGAACCCTTCCCCTCAACCGGAGAGCTTCCTGAAGAATATGTAATGCTGAGTACATAGATAATGTAACTCAGATCACAAGGCACAACTGTCTTCTTAACTCAGATCACAAGACAAAAGTGGTAAACCCAGTTGGTGGATTTTGTGCCTGATGCCAACTTCTGTTTGCTGCCACATCCACAGTTGGCTTGCTTCTGGTACATTCTCAACCCCAGAACTATATTTCTCTCCCCCTTTTTAGCTAAACATTTGTAAAGGCACCCTTCACAAAACCAAATCCAGGCGCAGCTTGCCCAAACCTTAACATACCCCATGATTCTGAGACTGGAGTGTTTTTCTTGAGAGAGGAAGAGGGCTATTGCATCCTTTAAATAGTCCAGCCCGTGCTTAGGAATTTCCGGTAGAAATAAATGCTTGGTCAAGATGCATTTATTTTTGCTGAGAAACAGTCAGAGAATCACCAACAAAATCTCAGATTATCTTTGAATACCTTTTATAGCTCTTGACTGTTTCTTTTCCAAAACAGTCGTTCCAGTGCATGGAGACTATTCCATATATGCAGTCAGACACGTTGCACACGATGTCTTAACATTTCACGCGGCTTTTTCCTGCATTCTGCTAGTATTCAACATTTCCCAAGGTTCATGTCATACCTCCAGTAGAGACTTGACATCTGGCACTGATACAGTCAAATTCCCACACTTCAGCAGATGGTTACTCCCCCTGTACCACACAGCTGTAGCCATCTGGCTTATTCTGATTTATCAGAATTTGACACATCACCCTTATAATTTCTAATGACTTTAAGACTCAGAAGGAATTTATAGCATTGTTCAGGGCAATGTCATGACATCCGGTCAGACATTCTTCTGCTCACTCAGCCTTGACATACATCACAGCATCCTGATAACTGACAAGGTGCCATATCTAGTTATCTGAGAATACGTAGACCACAAGCTTGATGATTTCTTGCAGCACACAGATAGAACTCCCCCTGTCATGAACAACCCATTCTCCTCTTGAAGCTTGGAGATCACACATGGGCATATCCAACATCCCAAAGTTGGACCTTCACATACTTCCTGATTCAAAGAGAATCCAGACCACTTGATGAATGGAAAACATAAGACGCATCTTCATGTCTTCAAGAGCACACCCTCTGTTCAACCCTCTTAGCTGAACACATTCACACTCTGTGTCAATCTCTCTTCTAACCAGAACAGAAGACCACTTCACAGGATGTTCTAACATCAGCTGGGACATCCTTCACAGCAAGACAAGGCACACCATCTGATAGTCTTCAGATATCACTGAGTCACCGGGTTGATCAAGAAGAACCCAGACATACATTGGGACATATACATTTTCATCCCATTACAAGAGATAATCTTCCACAGATAGCTCAGAACTCCTACCACAAGCTCCAAGGGATGAATAGAAAACACCTCCTTTTGTCTTCAACTTAATACTTTTCTGCTCAAAAGTAATTTGTCTCAGACTTTCCTCAAGAATAATCAGCTGCCATATGTTGATTATCTTTATTCTTCGAACTCACTTCTGAGGTAGACCAATTGCCACTGGTTGATTACCTCCTTCATGAATCCTCATATGAAAAGGTCAAATGCTGCTTTTAGACCTCCCCAAGTTTATCAGACTGCTCCCAAAGATATTCTGACCTTCCAAGTGAGACTTGAACTTCAAGCTACATGTTGAACAAAACTTAGATTTTCTAAGACGTGACCATGTAACATCCTTTCTATCCAGCAACTCCAAAGAACTGCAACGAGAACGACCTTTTTGAAGTATCCAATCTACAACCCTGTAGACCCTTCTATCTCAAGTTGATGTGCCACTTCACCAACTAAGAATCTGATGTTGAACCACGTGTCACAGCATTGTGTTTTGACATCTAGCTGTTGAATTCAGCTCCCTTTTCTGCCACTTGAAAGAACTTCCTCCCTTCACAGAACAAGAGTTTAATGTTCTCATAGACTTGATTGTGGAACCAAGTTTGAGTAAACAACCTCCATCCTGCAGGTTCGCAGTTAAGTCATCCAAGTTCACATCTTGATGAATCCCTGCTTCTTCTCCAAAGACATCAGACATTTTGATGTATGAGTCTTCAGAAGGAACAGTTAGAAACTATCCCTTCAGCTATGCCAAGGATTCCTCTTCCTAAAGCAAGGTTGTTTCCATGATGTTAAGAAAGCTGCCACTTGTTCTTAACTTCATAGTGTGCATTAGCCAATGCACTCCCTTACCTAGATCAGGAATAAGCTGATCCAAGTAACCACCATCAAGACTATGATGTCTTCTTCTTCTTGTACATACCAAGGCTGAACATGTTTCTTGCCAGGAAACCTTTTCAGAGATCATATGCTTTTGCTGCCACCAAAGAGATAGATCATGAGCCAATGTACTATCCTTCCTGTGATTCTGCACAGGGTCTTGAAGAAGTGATGTTCCAACATCTTTAAGAACATCAGTTATCTTGAACTCCAAGGATAATCAATTAAACACTTGTACTTGGCACAAGTAGACATTGATCTTAAATCCTTTCCCAATTATCCTTTCAGATACTTCCACCATAAGAATACTTTGAAAGTACTCTTCTTGTGTCAACATCTTCTGCTTGCACGCACCTAGACAATTTTGAAAGTCTTCCCAGATTAAATTCACCCTTAGGAATGAGAGAGATGAATTCTTCCTTGCAAATGTGTCACACAACCACCAGAACCCATGTGACACAGGTCAACAGCCAACCAGACCCTAGGCTGACCAAATGTGAGAAGGTTAACCAAAACTCCCCCTCAAATTAACAACCATGGAAACTTCACACCAATATCCATGCATTGTACAGACATGTCTCAACATGACATACTTCATCCCTACCAGTGGTAACTAACTCTATGAGTTATACCTACGCATACTCCTATCACACCAATCAGACTTTTAGCTGACCATAAGTACTAGAGGGACACCAGTCAATAGCAGATATGCATTGCCAGAGCATACTACATCAACCAACCTATGAATCTTCATATTCTCACTCCTTGAAAGAACTGCCACTTCTGATCGTGGTGCTTGAATAGCAAGATTCATGGTCCCAATCCTCTTAAATGAAGTAGCAGTCAGGTTACCCCATTGTTGACTTCTAACATCCAGAGGACTTGTCTTCCAACACTCCATAGTACTCCAGAGAACAGCTATCCAGCCCTGATCAATCTACAGGAGTGGGACAAGCAGCAGGAAATTGCGCAATGTCACATCTTACCCAACTTCACTTTTAGAGACCAGACCTCTACATGTGACCTTCTTGAGCATACACACAGTTGACCCTACCCTTGTCAACTTAGTGTCGCATCGCGCGAAAAACCGGCGGGAAAAGAAAGAAACAACAGAGCCGCCACCGTGCGTTATTTATCCCAAAAGAGGGAAAGGAAACGCTCAGAGTAAACCTGGAAAGAACATGGTCTCGCGACCAAAGAGAATGGGTTCGGGAGTCGGTTATGCGAAGGGAAGGTATTAGCACCCCTACGCATCCGTAGTACTCTACGGGATCCACGCACACTAGAAAGGAAAATGGTTGCTAAACACTGCTCAAATACTCACACACACTGGCTGAAAGAGACACAAGAAAACAGACTGAAACTGACTCGGCAGGATATCGCATCCTGGGCCTACTTAGTCTATCAGGCATAGACATCAGAGTCGAAGTAGTTCGGACTCCGGAAACAACACATGCTCGCTAGGATGTCGCATCCTATGCATACGTATCTTCTCGGACGAGAGAAGAATCAGAGCATTCGTAGCTCGGCTAACACGCACACAAACAAAACAAAAGACACACAAGCAAACGTGGAGCCCGACTGCCAATCACTGGACTTACATCAGCATCCGAACCAAAACACACACAAAAAGGCAAACATGGAGCCTGAATGCCAATCGCTGGGCTTACATCAGCATCCGAACCAAACACACGCACACTGGAACCCAAATGCCACTCGATGGACTTATATCAGCTTCCAAGCACACAACAACACAACAGGTTAATAGGGAGTCGGGGACTCGAGCCTATAACTGTCAAGCACACACTCAAACAAACAGACAACAAATTGCTAAGGAGTCAGGCACTCGAGCCTAGCAACTGTCGAACAACTCACACAAAAAAAAAAAAAAAAAAAAAAAAAAAAAAGGGCCCGGAGAGATCAGCTCAATCTCCTGCCTACATACTTCATCTGGTATGAAGATCAGGGCGATGTAGTTCCCCTACAGAGGGATAAAGGACTAGCCTAACCAGATAACAGAGGGAGACACAACTAGGGAGACTACGACTCGAGCCTAGATGTTATCATGCAAATCCGTCCCTAAGTTAAGGTTTCTAGCTAAATGGCACAAGGGCCAACCTATCCTAAGCATGGCTCACACAGGAAGCAAGCCACACACACTCTTAACTTGCACAGGAAGCAAGCCAAGCAAAACCTACTTGCACAGGAAGCAAGTCTAAACTAATCCTAACTTGCACAGGAAGCAAGTCAAACAATCCTACAAGCACAGATAGCACACGCTATACACAAACAAGTGGCTCAAACAAGGGTTAGGTTTTAGTCAAGGGGTCATATCAACCTCAACAAACAAACCTCTGGAATGGGGTGAATGTGCTCTTAACCTTGCCATTGAGGGGCTAAGGCGAAGCAGATGAAAGGTGAGTGAAGGTAAGACTTCACAGCTCTTATCCCTGGCCTGGGAGAGCTCAAGACAAGAATGCGTGGGTTCAGAAAGTGGGAACCCTTCTACACATTTAAAACTGACTCGACTGTACGATTGTACAAGATCTTGGGTTTTTATCTGTAATGCATCAACACAGTGGTGTGAGCAAAACAGAAGACACACTGAATAGCAGGGGATAGGTTGCATATCCCTTGGGTTCTGCCAATTGCCTCTTCACTTAGGAGGTCTTTGACTCTATGCAAGGACAAAATTAAACATCCACAAACATTGCCTCTTAAGGAGGACTTCAGACAGTTGCCTGGCCAAGTAACAGGCCAGGTCTTCCAGACTACATGAAGTAAAAGAGACATACCTCAATGCAAATTGCTTATACAAGCAAAGCAAAGCAAAAAAGTTCACAAGGAACTAAGCAACTAAAAGCACCTGAAACAGTCAAGCAGATGTTAGTATGTAAGTTCAAACAAAGCAAAAAGAAACAGACACCAACAGTTAATTAGAGGCACATGGATGTGCAAGGCACAAGGCTTAGGGCATGTGAGCCAAGCCACCTACAAAACAAACAAGTTAGGCAATGATATTTGAGCCAGCTCAATCAAAAAGAAATGGTCTCATTGGTCAATTGATGGTCAACCTGAAAACATGAGCTCAAAGGTGAGTAACAGGACCACTAGGGCAAGCCTAGGGTCAAAAATGAATGAGAAAGTCAAAACAGCAAAGGGCAAGCATCCAAAATCATGTTCAAACCATTAAGAAACACGAACACTTGGGTTCACATCCATATCAATCACTATCATCATTTCATGAACCATTTAGGTCAAAGTATGGCAAACAGAAGCTCATAGAAGTCAACAGCAAGACTTGCATCAAAAGTCAACTAAAACATTTCCAAAAATCACCAAATAAATCATGGTCAATCCTAACACATAGCATGGTAAGCATGTCAAATTTCACCTCATTTGGACAAGTGGAAGGCAGTCAATGAAAATCAGAAAGTCAAAGCAATTTTGAACATGCTCAATGAAGTCAACCAAACATGCATCAACTTAGAAAAATCATAAGTCAAGAATGGTGTATGATAAATGAATGGGACGAAAACCATGGCAAAGATGAGGATGTCTAGTTATCTCATGTAAAATTTCATGTCCATCTAATAAAGTATGAGAATTTCACAAATGAAATGGGAACATGTGTCACACAAAGTCAACAATTGACTAGGCAGGGGAGAAAATCTCAAACAATTAGGAAATGCCACAAATAATTCCAAGAAAATTCACATGTAAACTAGACATACAAGAGTAGGTTCATGCAAAAATTCAATCCATTTTGAGGTTAAGAAGCATGGTAATGAAAATCATGAAGTTGGACATCAATGGTGTGACACAAATTGTCACACCCTAATTCAAAAATTCATAACTCACAAACCACACAAGATAAATTCACAAACTCTACACCAAAATCACCATGAGTGTGTCTAGTTTAAGCACAAAAAATTTGGGAGCCATTGGATACATTCTCATCATTTCACAAATGTTTTGGCAAAGTGTACAAAATGTGCATACATGTCACAAACCCTAGCACCATTTAAAAACCAACCATCCAAAAATTCTGGAAAAATAATGATAAAAAACTAGGGATCATGGGGAAGGCAATGCAAAAAATCCCATTCAAATTGGATTAAAATTGAACAAGTTATGATTTTTGGAAGTTTGAGTGATTAAATGAAATAAAAATTGAAAATTAAATGGATTAATGGAATAAATAAAGAAACAATGGGGGGGTCAACGCCCCGGTCAACGCGCCAACATGGCCAATAGCAGGACGGCATGGCAATTCACTTGGACCAATGGCAGCGCTCCTTTTTAATATATTTTTTATAGAAGGCGTTTAAATAATGAATTGGCATTGCGCCCCAGTGGTAAAACACTTGGTATTTGAAGCAAAGGTCTGGGGTTCGAATCCCCCTCGCCCCAGGCCTTTTGGCATTTATTTAGAAACAAGGCAAGGCACATACAAACGCTACAGTAACATGTTGCAGAAAAACATTTATTGCAGAAAATGTATTACAGTAACATAAAACAGATATATCAAAACGTTCATCTCTTAATGCTCATCAATATTCCAAAATCAATTTACCCTAACACGAACTAACGAGGATGAACCGAGCCAAAACAAGTTCACACATCAAACTTCAATCCAACATAACTTTCAAAATAAACGACCATTTTCAATCATTCAAAGTGCAGTGTGATCAGGGAAAGGTGATCTACAAAGTGTGTGTCATGGTTTTGCAAATGAAGAAGTTCGAAATTTTACCAAGTTGGATGAACAGTCGTGGTTCGGTTGTTATTTGGTAGCTTTGGCCTGGAACAGATGCACCTTAAGCTTTGAAATGATGGATGCTTGAAGTACTTTGCTCACTGATGTTTGAAATGGAAGGACACGCATGATGCCATGGCTGATGTCTCTTGTAGCAGCAGTGGAAAAGGAGTTTACAGATGGAGGGAAGTGGTTGGAATGAGTTCAAAATGTTGTTTTGATATTGTGAACCAACAAAGCTTGCTCATGGTCTTTTGAGTTTTTTTTTTTGACAGAGTTTGGAAAAATGCCCAAAAATGAAGTTTGAGAGCACAAGGTTTTTTCAGTTGGTTATGTTGGCTGCTACTTGTGTTTACAATGGCAGAAAATCATCTTTGATATGCTGTTTGATGTTGCTTTAGGCAAGGCCAAGTTTGGTCCTTTGAGAGTTTTTGGATAGCTTTTGCAAAAGTGTGAAAAATGTGATCTTTTGAGAGAATGAGTGAGCCAATCCTTCTTGCTGTCAAATGTGGCTGCAGCTGGTTTTTTGTGACAGAAAATGAGGTAAAAATCTTCTGTTTTTGATGTACAAGGCATGGTCCATGGATTTGTGGGATGTGGTTTGGTGAAACTTGTACTTTCTTTCCAAAAATCAAGCAAACTAGCATGGGCTGTATGTACTTCATGGGAATGGGCTTCCAACAAGTTTTAAATAACATTTCTGAACATATTCCAATGGCCAAATGGTTAAAAGATGATTAAATCAAAAAGTCAACTCTTGGTCAAACTTGAATTTAAATGAGACAAGTCAAAAAATGCCATTTTGATTGGTGAAGTTTTGGCTTATGAAATTTATATTTTTGGAAAGAGGGGAACAAATGTGACTTGTAGGAAAAAACCCCACCCAAATTGGCCAAACGGTTTGAGAGATATGGCCTTTTGAAGTTCAAGAATTTCTGAAGTCGATTCGATCATAACTTGCCAACCACACATGGGAATTAAGAGTTCTTGGACTTTTTGGAAATGGGAGAACAAGATCTTCAACTTTCATGTTGGGCAAAAATTCATTTGAATCTTGTATCATGATGTAAGTTTGAGGATCAAGACTTTCCATTTTTGGTAAGTTTCAGTTACAGGTCCAGTTTCTATTTTTGGAAATTTTTGATCTGGCTTCAAATTCTTCCATGATGGTGTTTGACATGATATATGAAGGCTATTTGGCCATGAATGAGCTCTCACAAACCAATTTCCATCATCAAATCACTGATTAAATGGACAGTTGACCAACAGTTGACTTTTAGGGTTTCTGGCTGACTGTGCATTGACTGATGAACTCCAAACCCTAATTCCTTGAGAACTTGACTTCAAATGATGTCCCAAGTTGTATGAACTCTTGATTATTGATCATGGTGCCCAAATTCCACAAGAATGGCCATCATCCACTGCTTTGACTGACTGTTGACTTTCTAGGGTTTTTTGACTGTCTGTGTATGAACTGATGACCTCTGAGCCTTCAACCCTTGACATGAACACTTCAAATAGACCTCCAAGTCATGTGAACTTGTTGGACAAACCCCTAGGGCCTTGACTCCTTGAGAATTGTGCTTGCTTTGCTTGTCTGACTGATCTCCTGATCAGTTTGACATAATTCCTTGATTGGCTTGCACTTGAGGCAAAAGAGGCAATGCAATGCTATGCAATGGACCATGATATGCTATGACCTAATATGAAAATGTATGTACAATGACAGGTGCAAATTTGAGGTGCTACACTTAGCCCACACAGATGTCTCCTCTTCCAGGTCAGGAGTAGGTTCCAAACAAGAGTATCCCTTTGTTTGACACCTAAAAGCATCTGTTCTTCAACCAGCAGCTGCATACTTGTTGAGCAACATGTTCTAACATCACATAGAACATTGGTTCCACCTCCTTGGAACAAACCCTCCTTGAAAGACTTCAAGGTCTTCATATACACTACCCAAGAGTGTAGAAGAATCAGTGATCAGGTGATTCTTACCATCCTGACGTGAGAACATCATGATGAGTGGACTTGAGGGGACTCAAGTAGCTTTGACATCTTCAGAGGTTATGATGAAATCTTGAATACAGCAGCCTTTCATCCACATGAGGGGAAACTACATCAGAGTTTGAGTTTTGCCAGGTATTATGCAGCGGAAATCATAATACAACTCAACCTAAGAACACACTTTTCACCAGATCAGCCTCAAAGTCCATACCAAGTTTGAATATGATTCAATACTTGCACAACTGTCCCACACAAAGGCCAATTGCCACCCTCCAGAGACAGGTACACACCATTCCTGTCATGAACAGTCCATCCACCTACTTCAAGGGACCATTCAGGGAAATTACAGAACCTTCCACGGGTTCCAACATTAGTACTACCATAACTCCTTACAAGATACCAGAAAGTATCACCCATGGATCTCATCCAGACACAGAACAGGATGCCTGCTCTGATACCATTTGAAATTCTGGTGAAGTCAGAATTCAGATGTTCTACTCCAAGTCATGACATCTGATCTAACATTGTAACTAATACAGCAAGATAGTTATTAACCACTGTACTAATATGCACACGTTCACTGATGTCACGACATCTCATTCTATGTCACCCTAGAATGGATGAACACCTGGTTCTGTGCATCAGGAAGAAGGACTCAACAGAAATCAATCCTAGCACTCACTTCTGTTGTTTTCTTACACAGTGATCAGCATGATGTCTTACAGTTGTCTTTGGACATCATCTGTTACATTGTTCCAGTGTGTTTGTCTTTTACTTGTATTTCCTGAATTAAAGGTTGAACACGTTAATCTAATTTCCACTTATTAGATTGCTAACAACTAGGCTATTTGTTAGGTTCATTAATTGTAGGTTAGTAGTTGGTTTCCTGGTTTTTCTCTAAGCTGTTGAATCCCTGAAGAATAGCCTGAGAAAAATACTGAACCAGAAATAACCAATCATCCTACACTTTAGCACCTGCTGTTGGGAATGAATGTCACAACATTCAGTTCGACATCCAGAACATATGCTGATTCTGTTATGTTCCTGGAAATGTATTGTGCTAAGTTTGCAGTACTGTAAAAGACCAACTAGTCTCTACTTCAGTATCAACCTTCAGTATCAACTGTCAAAACATCCAGTTTGACAGTTTCACAATGATCCTTCAGCCAGGTCTGTTATCCTTGAAAAGAATAGACTTAAATAAATACTGAACTGAAATTAACCTGCTTATTATTCAGTTTACGCTGTCACTGATGAATGTTACAACATTCTGATTAACATTCAAACAGAAGGTTATATACCAGGTCTGTTATCATCTTGATAACCTGACTGGAATACCAGCTGAGTTATGACAGTAATACAAACACATGCAGAAGGAAAACAAACACAGGAAATTGTTAACCCAGTTCAGTCCAACATGACCTACATATGGGGGCTACCAAGCCAGGAAGAAGATCCACTATTAGCAGTATTAATTCAGAGTTAAACTCACCCGTTTACAACTCTTCACTTAATCCCTACCCAATGCAATCTATACCTAGGAACTCCTAGATAGAAACCTCCAGTTTCCATTCCTATCACTACAAATACAATGTAATGTTAACACACCTTGAACTTGCTTCACAGCTTCATTCAAGAACAAAATCACTCTTGCCTACAGGCTTTGAGTTACACTTACTCTCAGCTTTTACCACTGAGAAACACATGGTAACCATCCCACAGGTTGGGAGGTTTACCTTACACACACCCCTAAATTTTCATTCTAGGAGGCTTACAAATACTAGGTTACAATCAGCTATTTATAACCTAATCACCCAACTGGATTTGGGCCTTCAGAAATCGCAGCAGACTTGTTCTTTGCTGTTACAACTTCAGTAGAAAAATTCTGCTACAAACAAGGTCTTCAATCCTAGAATCTCTCCATATATATCTCCATATTTTGAGCCTATATATCTTCTGATTGAGTCTTCAAGACCTCCACATGGGAGTTAGGATATTCACCAGATATCCTTGCTGATCCCAGAATATATACTGAATTAATTAATTCAGTTTTCTACACATGTACGATGTCACAGGCATGATGTTGTGACATCGTACATGACATGTTGGTCCAGATGTTGAACTTCTTCAACCCAACATATTAAAACAACAGAGATGATTACATTATTTGTTTTACAAAATTAATGCCAATCCTAAGGAATTAACAATTTCTTTTCTTGGCTTTCATGTTTCTCAAGCCTACCAAGTTCTAACTCATGTTCTTGAAGTTTCCCAAAGAGAGATGCGGACGTCATTGTTGAGAGACTTTTCTTTTAGGAGATAGCCGTCACCTTCTGTTGCCATTCTCGAGTCAATGATCTTAGTACTTTAAGATTGGGATCGTCATTTGTAAATGTTTTTCCGAGAGCAATCAAGTGGTTTGTCAAGTGAACAAATCTCTTTTGTAGCGCCACGATGGATTCTCCGGGCAGCATTCTAAACATCTCATATTCTTGACTTAATGTATTCAACCTTGATCTCTTTACTTCGGCGGTGCCTTCATGTGTCTCCACTAAGGTGTCCCATATTTCTTTTGCCGACTTGCATTGAGATATGCAGAAGAACTCATCCATGCTTAAAGAAATTTGAAGAATGTTTATTGCTTTCTTTTCATTTAAGATTTTTTTCTTATCATCTTCATCGTACGAACTCTTTATCTTTGGAGTACCAATGCCATTGATCACACTCGTAGGATTATGTGGGCCATTTTCAACAGCTTCCCATATGCCTTCTCCTTGGGCTTCTAGATGTGCCTTCATACGGATCTTCCAAAAATCAAAATATTCTCCAGAGAATGGTGGTGGTTTGTTACTACTTCCACCGTCTTTAAAAACCGGATTCGTGCTTGCGGAAGCCATGCGGATCTTTTAGGAACAGGTTACCTATAACCTGCTCTGGTGCCAATTGTAAGTTTAAGGAGTGCCTTAGAGGGGGGGTGAATGAGGCACTTAGAGTATTTTTCGGATTTTTGACGGTTTATGACTTTTACTTTCTGAAATGCTTAAGTGATGAAAAGCGGTAAAGTGGGGAAAGTAAATGACACAGCGATGTATAGTGGTTCCCCTCACAGATTGAGAGTACTCCACTCCCCTTTCAACACGAAAGAGAATTTCACTATAATGTTAGATTCCTAGACAAGACACCTTAAGGTCTTTCTATCTATTCTAACACACCAAGAACAATCCTCTTGGATTTACAATGTTTAAAGTCCAATCGAGACTCAATTTCTCACAAATGGACCTCTTGTATCCATACACCGGATAACAAGGATAATACCTTACAAACCTATCCTTAACAATCCTAAGAATAAGTTGTAATCAAAGAATATAATTTTGAATAATTTGTATAAGATGAGATAAATGAAAATTGAAGTATATCAATTAAATAATTGATCTTATCCTTTGTAACACTCAAATCTCACAGTAATTATACAAGTGTTCTTGAAATGGAATGAAACTATGATGCTGAAAAATGAAGGTTTATGCAAAGTTTCACTCTTAAGAAAATGTGGATTAACACTTAGAAAGATTGAGAGAATGTGTGTAAATGATTCAAAAATTTTGCAAGGAGGTAATTTTGAAATCTGAAAAATGATGTTTATATAATGTCTAAAACACCTCCTCAGATGAATGCAATAATCCAAAGGTTGCCATGTTTCATGATGAAGAGAACATAAGAGTTTTCATGAAAAGATGCAAATATTTTTCATTCTGGATCAGTGGTAATCGGTTACCTTAAATAGGGTAACCGGTTACATACATTCAACGTTACAAAATAATTTGAAATTTGCTTGAGGTAACCAGTTATCTTAAATTGGATAACCGGTTACATGGTTCCAACGTTACAAAAATGTTTGAAAAATACTCAGAGTAATCAGTTACTCTAAAACTGATAACCGGTTACTCTAATACAGTTTTGAAAAATAACTTTAAAAAAATGAAGTGTGGTGGTTTGTTGATGCATAAAACTATTTTCAATGATTATGATATGAATGCAACAAGTTATGAACACTTGTATAACTATCTAGAGTTCAAGTGTTACTTAATCAATGTGAAAGCCAATTCTTCATGTGATTTATCAAGACTTGATCATTTGTTGGAAACTTCATACACGAGCTTTGAACCTTGATCAATCTTTTTGTTAATCCGACTTTAGCTATGTAACAAGGTTTGTCGTCATCAAAATATCTGAGAAGTCATGTCTACACAATCTCCCAAGCCAATGAGAGAACCTGAGCTAACTTAATAATGATATAAGCTTCTCCAAGAAAGAGATTCAAGGTTGTACTCCTTTGATATTGTATTATTCTATTTATTCATTTCATTATATTACATAAAATAAACTCGTTTTACATACGTGGGTGTGAGATAAAAAAAAAGTTACATTAAGAGATTAAAAGAGAGGCATGACACCCAAGTCGTATTTTAAAATCCCAAAAACAAAATAAAGGAAAACTAAGGCCATAACTGATCACCACAAGACAATAATAATAAACACATTATTATTATTAATTTAAATTTTGTTAATTAAATAAACCAAATTAAATTTCGGCAATTGATCACATTATGCAGAGTTAGTCGGGGGTTCCGTTGCCAGTCAGCGGACGGTGGTTCCACTATGCAAAATTTTAATGAACAATTCATTTGAATTTGATATTGTTTTTTGCATCAACACTTGATACTTTAAAGCATAAGTCTTGTGCAGTCACAACCCTAATCGCATAACTCTTTAACAATAGAACCCTTGTACCGTCATGAACCCTAATGCAACAATTTCATACCGTTAAACACACATCGATTGATAATTCAGTATGATTGATCAACATATTATTGCTTCACCATACTAATGTCGGATTCCGAAGCAAATGACCATTGATCGCTCAAAAGAATAATAATCATTAAGTGTTTGAATGAACGAAATAGAAACAATATATCATATATACCATATTTTGAATCAGAATTACTTATATCAAAAATATAAATTGATCTATCTCATTTGTGTAACCTATGGACGATCGATGTATCGCTGCTTCACCATACTAACGTTGAATTTCGAAGCATAGTCAACATCAATCATCCAAATCATATACACATGATGCCAAGTTTAACTACTCGTTTATTATTTAATTTATTCTGTCTTTTAATCGTATTAATACATAAAATATAGAAAATAAATAGCTATCAGTTGCATGGTTTCGTAAGTGGCTCTGATACCACTGAAGGAAAATTGCGATACAAAATGCAGCGGAAATTAATTTTTTTCCTTTAGTGATCCTTACGAATGGCCATGATCAATGATAGAAACTGTTACCTCTTTGTGGTGATTGAAACCTTTGTTGCAGATCTTAGGAGTGATCACGAGCGTTGAATGGTGACAGCGCCTCTACTTAGTCCACACAAACAGATTCCTTCAGTCTCAATGCTAGCTACTACGAATGAAGGCTTTTAATGAGAGAGAGAAACGAAATTTCATCAAGTGAAATACTTCTGCACAAGGGTTCTATTTATAGAACCACTTGTGTGGGTTGCAAGCTAAAAAGCCCACTTAAGTGTATGTGGTCCACTTAATATGAAATGATGTATGATAATCTCTTGATTCTATGCAAATGATGCAAAAAGTGATGGTATGTTAGGAGTAAAAATTAGGGTATGACACTGCCAAACATGATAGTTGGTTTTCACAAGGATTTTGTGACCATTGAAATAAGGTTGCAACTTTCTTGTCGTGATAACAAAAGCCAGTGCTAGCTTCTCGATCTTTTGGTATCGCATTTTGGAGCCTCTAAACACATTGCTTACAAAATACATCAGGCTTTCTATTTTATCAGTCTCCTAGACAAGTAATATGCTCATCGCCTGATCTGTCACTAAAAGGTAGATAAGTAACAGCGAACCCTCTCTTGGGCAAGTGAGACAGGAGGATTTGTGAGGAAAGCTTTCACCTTTGAGAAAGGATCCTTGCATTCAGGGGTCCACTCAAACCTCTTTTTTATTCTTCAGTGCAAAAAATAAAAGGAAAGCCTTATGGCTCGCACATGAGAGAAACGAGATAGGGTAGCGAGGCGGCATGTAAGCTGCTACACATCGTTAATGTTTGTGTGATTTTTCATATAGATGATGGTCTGACACTTATAAGTATTGTCTTCAATGTCTCTCTTCATTAGCATGTAGCCAAGAAAATTCCCTACTTGAACCTTGAAAGAACGCTTGACGATATTTAAGTGCATGTTGTATTTCCTGACCGACTGCAGAATGTCCTCTAAGTCCGCAACGTTGATGCATCCCTTAGTGGTCTTCACTATTATGTCGTCAACACAAACCTCTAGGTTTTTCCCTATTTGGTGGGAGAATTCATCGTCCATGAGTCTCTGCTAGATTGCACCAGCATTCTAGAGGCCAAAAGGCATGACATTGTAGTAGTAGTTTTCATGATTTGATATGAAGTCTATCTTGGGAGCGTCAAAAGGATCCATGTGAATCTCATTGTACCCTAAGTAGGCATCCACGAAACTCAATGTGTGATAACCTTGTGGGCCATCAATCAGGAAATCAATGTCTAGTCAGTATTTAGGGTTATGTGACCCTAAATATGATAGTCCTACTAACGAACCCATAAAGGCTATGATGTTGTTGGGGTCGAGCTGGAGCCCCTAGAAATCACACAAAAATAAGAAGTCAGTATATATTCCTGGATTTTTCAAGACGTGCTTGATGTCTCAAATGCCATGTTGCACAGTGATTACCAGAGGGTCATTATTGTGAGGGAGAATTTTGGTAGCATCACTGCTAGAGAAGGTGATGTCGGTTCTTAATTCTCCTTGTTCCCTTTTTGGGAACCCTGGGGATATAATATTGGTGGTCAACATATGCCTGGTGTATTTCCTCACGGTGGATTTGGAGCTTCCTCCACCAGGGAAACCTCCAACTATGGCGTTGACCCTGAAATGTGGAACTTTGTATGCCATCCTCAATGGAGATGGATGCAATGATAATGAAAGAGGTGTTCCCTAAATTAGTTTTACCGGAGTCCCACGGTGGGTTCCACTCTACCAGTCAAAAATTATAGGTGTGTGTGTGTGTGTGTGTGTTATCTCTATAAAGGTATGGGATACTTAGAGGCCGCAGTAGGTTTATAACAATTAGGGCTTGCCCGCGGTAATTAAAGGCCTTGTATGGTGGTTTTACGATGTTTATGGTGGTATGAGAGACTATCTCACATGAGGTGAGAGGATCTATGTTTTATACATTACACAGTTAAGTTATGATATGTCATTTCCTATTAGATGATGAATATTTATAGAGGCTTTTGGGCCTAGGTTTTCCTTAGGAATGATAACTTCCAGACATAGTCAAAATAGTGGACCCTTGAATCCGTAATCCCCAAAATGACACTGATCAAATATTGACCCTGACTCCACTTCACTCAAGAAATGTATTACCCCATGTTTCCCATGATATGGGAGCATAGATACTTTAGGGGAAGAGATTATCCTTAGGGGGAACATATGACTCCCACCCCCTCTCAGAGCTACATCTGGCCCGTCTTTGTTAGGCCTTTTACAAATATAACACTATAGTTTCCAATGTAAATCTCACTATAAATAATTATCAAGTGCATAAGCACCTCTCACATTTCTTTGTGAAATCTTTAATAGGTATTTTGTTAGTTTAAATATTTGCAGCTATGTACATATTTGAACATTTTTACAAGAATACTAAAAACGATAAAACTATCAGAATGTCTTTAAAAACTAACACCAGTCCCTGACAACTGTGCCATTTTGTTGCAATATACAACAATGAGTATATTTTTATTGTTTCCATATAAACTAATGTGTTTTCAAAAACCCTTCAGTTGTTTATATGATTTTAAGGGTGATTTTTCAAAGCTCCTTTGTTTGTGAAATTTGAAATAACATAAATTTAATTGAACTTCAGTGTTTAACAGTTGAGAAAACTTGTTGGGAGTTAGGTTTCATCAACCTATCATGATGTATGATCATGATTAGTAATATGAAATATAATATTACTACCTTACGCTCTGCGTCATCTATCAATCATATTACCTAATAGAAGATTTCACAGCCTATTAACAAATACAATAACTTTAAACATTGATAGTTCAAGTGGATGAAAAACTTAAATATGAAAAACTTGATGAAAAACATGGATCTAAAATTGACAAGCACCTCTCAATATCAAATCTAAATCATGAAAATATGTTTTAGGCGTCTCATCAAAAGCATTAAGTACAAAGAATTCATCAACATTAATTTATAAGAATAGTTACATATAACGTCATGATCGTAATCAATTCATAAGTATATGGACAACTACATCTAACCCCAACAAATGAGAAGTTACTACGCTTACTCACCGTAGCGTTATAATTAAGACCAAGAATAAAGACGTTGAAGAGCATATGTGTCGATTCCTCAAACAATGTTGTTGCCCTCAATCTTCCTCTCGTTTCCTCCCATTTTGTGATTTTGGTAAAAAAAGTGTGTTTATACCTCTGATTTTGGAAGTCGACTTTTGTTGTCATTGCTCTCATAGTGTAACCCTATTTTTCGCTTAGCAAACATTTCTTCTTGGAAGGTTTTTTGTTTTTGTTTGGTGAGATCTTTGATGTTTTGTTTGTGTTTTTTTTTGTTCTTTTTACTTGTACTTAATGAATATATAGTTAAAAAGTTCTTACAAGTGTTTTAGCTTGCTTGATGGTAAATTAGGTGGAGGGATTGTTTACTTGTGAATTGAGTAAATAAGTGTTTATGTATTTTGTGCATTTTTGTCACTTATCAACAGGGGAAATGAGTGTCACTCGACTACTTTGTTAATGACTTTAATAATGTAAATCATAAAAAGAGAACAATTCATGGTGGCTTTAAACAATATAACATATATTTAATAAAAAGACCTAAACTCACAATAATAATTTATCATGTTAACTTGGCTCCATGTCCTTGGGATAGGATCACCATTCATTTCTTCAAACTTTATGGCGCTAAGAGATAATTTTTCCTACTCTAGCCAATACTTTGAGGTTACTTTCTAATTAGAAAACAACTAGCCAATTCTCGTATGTTACCACCTGCTTAAGTGTGTGGTCGCCTCCTTCATCTCTCTTGGCACAACAAGTAAGTTATATTTTCTAGCCGCCCTTAGATTTTCTTTGAATTCTTTTATATAAGTCATTTCACACACTTTATCTATCATATCCATGTTTCAATTTAGTCTCGTTTTCTTAAATTACAAAGTCATCGTAATACTGCTATTGTAAGTAGGAGGGACACTAATATATAAATTCAAGGGTTTGATAAGTGAAAAACAAACATGGGTAGAAACGACTATATGTACTACTAGTTTTATACTTTTTCATCAAAATTCTCATGTTGAAGTTGGTGTATCAATTTCCACAAGCAACATCATATCTTAACCATAATGGCGTCTCTTTTGTGGTTCATTGAGGTTTGTGTGATACGCCTTCATAGTTCTTAGTGTTTATATATTATATACAAGTTTGGAGTGACGAAGATGACTAGTTTTAAGAAGCTTAAGAATTCATCAAATATATGTAGGAATGATAATAAAGCCCGCCCTTGCACGGACACGACCGCTCTACCTTGAATTTAACATAGAAAATATGATTTAACTAGGATACGTGTGGAAAAAATCCAATTTTTTATTTGTGCGGTACGGAGGATGCTAGTATCCGCCCCGCACCCACCCCATCTCCTTTCCAGTTTATTAAATTTATTTTATTATCTTTACTTTTAATAATTTTACAAAATATTTGTTTTTCTTAATTTTAATATAACAACTTTATTAAAATTATTATTTATTTTTTGAAAATATGGGTTAAATAAAAATAATTATTATTAAAATGATTAAATATTTTATTTAATTATTAAATTGTATTGTTATGCAAAATATATATTTTGAAAAATATATATAATTTTTATGGGATGGGTGGGCGGGGTTGGAAAACCCATTTCCAGTTGGAAAAGAAGTAGATAATTAATTATTACCTCAAATAAGAGACTGGTTCAAGACTTGTTCAGAGAAATAGAGATGAAGTTGATAATGCTTAAATCCGTCCGGTGTAATGTTAAATATACCTTACATTCTAACCTTAAATTTTAAAAATACTCCAAGTCCATACACCAAAGCCTCTTCCACCTAAATTGGGGACGTATTGTTAGAGTTGTCTGTGGATTTCACAACCATTATCAACCAACAATCTCGGTGGGTCATACCTTTCTGAGACGCTTAACTTGTTTCTAAGAACCATCTGAGGTGGCGGCAGAATAATATGATTTCTTCAAAATGATGAAATCTGTCTGTGATCTTCAAATGGTCTCAAAGTAACGTATGTCATACAATTTAATAGAAATTTCACCAAATGGTAGGTGAGTTTGACTAGTCTTTCTTTGTTTCAACTTTTCAAGACCAAGTTGTTGTCTATCATTTTAAAGATGCAACTCCACCCTGGATTCAATCCATGTAACTCCATCTTGCCTCCACTTTCTACTTTCTACTGACCGAGTAGAGATTTGACAAGTGGTCTTCTACAAAGAAATATAGGTTCATAGGCGTAAGACCATTATCTTTTTTTAAAACTTGAGTTTATTTGTCGTTGAGTATAAAGAAACAAAAGTAATAATGACTTTATTAATTTTGAATAAATTGATTTATTTTATATTAATTAGGAATACAGTTTAAATAGTTTATATAAAATGATATTCATTGCTTTACAAAACAGTATGATAAGAATGATAGAAGACAGACTTTAATTTTAACAAAAATATTATATCTAATATGATATTATGACCTATCTATCGTGCTACATATCATTCATCGTTTATCTTCCAACACCAAATTCATTAATGGTGGACGTGAAAAAGTGTATTGAGAAAATGATAACTCTTCATTATTGATAAATAGTGAACCTTTCACCTTAGGATGTATATTTTGTGTCGACTTTTATTTTGTTAGTAGAACACAACCTTACATAATTTTATAACTCATTTGAATAATAAATTTCAATACGTTATAATAATAAACCTACAATTATTCATAACATATAACATATGAATCTAAAGTATAAATCACAAATTTGTAATTCATTAACTTCTTTTTCAAAAATAAGGATCAAAGTATTACTCTCGGATACAAAGATGACTAAATTCAAAATATATCGTCCGCCAAAATTTCAAATATGTTGTTTGTATTCAAATTGTAGTTCTTTTGGACATGTGTTGGATGCAGTATTCTAGTATGTTGATATGACATTTGGCTTTGCTCAACAGGTTATAGACGGCTGCATTTTGAATGAATTTTTGGAGAAGATTCAGTACTATTTTATTCTTTTATTTAACAATATTTTTAAGTGATTTGTTTGATAATTAGATGAAGATTGATTCATATTTAAATGAAGATTTAAATTTGAATTTAAATTGAAACAAATTATATTTTGTTGGAGATATTCAAGGAACAAATCTAATATCCAACAAATTCTGCATTAATTTTCGATGAAATCAAATCTCAAATTCATGAAAAAAAACTACGATTTAGTATGCTATATATGGATCTCAAAACCTACATTGGAAGCCAAGCAATACATTGAAGATCTAGAGTGCTAGGGTTTATTTTTGAGTCGTTGTTATTGTTGTATTTACACCTCTATGTTTCAGTAACTTGACATATAAAGTTTGTCTAGAGTTAAGTGGTAGTATTCAAAAATTATTATTGAGTTATAATCTCTAATCACAGGTTGTATGATTGAGAAGAAAATGAGTAGGTTCTCATATTTGGGGGGAGTCATAAATAGAAAGTCATTGGATAGTGTTAGGAAGAGGCGTTGAACGACATATGGTTTGTTATTGCTTGTGAGACTAATTGTACTAAGCTACTAATAGAGTTTTTTCTTTCTTAGGTTCTAGACTCGACCTCCCAGAAGTAGGTGTGATTTCACCGAACTGGATAAATAAATATTGTGTTATTTACTATTTTTCTGCTCCATCATCTAGTACCTGTCATTGTAGTGTTTGTGGTTTAACTTGTCGAACCAGCTGTCTAGGACATCGTGTTCAAAATCTTTCCCCTGAGAAACATGATTTCAAGTGGCATCGGAGCAGACACCCTATCCTGTTGGGTGAGCTCTAAGGAAGATAAAGTCTTCTCAAATGGACACAATTAAAAATGGAGGATCATTCAACAAACCACCTATTTTAGATGTCACGAACTATGATTATTGGAAGTCCATGATGGTTGCCTTTCTCAAATCCATGGGTAACTAAGCACTAAATCTGTGATAAAAGGATTGAAACATCCAATGGTTACTTCTGAAAATGGAGCTACTGGCTTGAAATTAGAGGCTGAATACACTGATGTTGAAGATGATGAAGCCCTTGAAAACTCCAAGACTTTGAATGCTATCTTAAATGATGTTGGCAAGAACATGTTCAGGTTGATTAACACATGTTCAATAGCGAAAGAAGCATGGGAGATTCTCAACACTGCCCATGAAGGCACCTCCAAACTTCATATGTCAAGATTGCAACTCCTTATAACTAAGTTTGTGAATTTAAGGATGAATGAAGAAGAATCAATATGTGATTTCCACATCAGATTGCATGATATTGCCAACACTTCTTTTTCCTTAGGTGAAAAGCTGTCTGAAGAAAAGATTTCCAGAAAAATTCTTAAATCATTGTCTAAGAGATTTGATATGAAAGTAACTAATATTGAAGAAACTCAGGACCTGAGAAACATAAAGGTCGATAAACTCATTGGTTCCTTGCAAACCTTCAAGGGGATAAAGAAGAGAGAATTTCAGACACTATATCTCTTCTTGGGGAAGATTTCAACCAATCCTTGAGGAACCTGGACAGAAAGTGGAGGTCTAATGTCAAGAACAAGAGGTTTGACATCAGCTCTCAAGACAAAGTCATGAATGAAGACAATCTCAATAGTATCAAGGGTACTCAGTGCTTTGAGTGTGAAGAATTTGGACACTTTAAAACCGAGTGTCCTAACTTTCTAAAGAGGAAAAAAATGGGACTTTCCTTAATCTGGTTTGATTCTGAAGATGAAAGTGAAAGGGAAAATGGCAACAATGTGATAGCTTACTCCGAAAAATATGAGGTAGAAAGCGAGTCTAGTGATGAAGACAAGACTAATGAGGAGTTATCTGTGAAATACAAAATTTTGCTCACCAAAGTTGACAATCAAAAGAAAACTATAAATGGTCTCCTACAAGAAAAGGTAAAATAAGCTACTACCATCTCTAATATGGAAGAACAAGTAGCCATGTTAAACTTCAAGTTGGAAAACATGAAAAAGTATATATGTATGTTGAACAATGGGTAGACATGTTGGATGAAGTATTGGAATTTGGAAAATGTCCAGAAATTTGAAGGGAATATTGTTTAACCCCGGGTCAATGAGCAAGAAGCACACAAGTCATCAAAAAAAAATTGTTCTTCCTAAGATCAAAGTTGAGTTTCAGGTGTTGGACCACATGTAACAGTCTCTTGCACGACATGTGTATACCTATAATGGGAAGAACATGAATTAGAACATAAAATGTCATCATTGTGGAAGATATGGGCATATAAGGCCCTACTTCTTTAGATTATATGCTTATACTCAACACTACAGTAAACCCAGACCCAAAAGGAAAGGGAGGCAGACTCATACAAAGAAAGTATGGAAACACAAAGTTGAATTTAAAGCCCGTATAACTCAAACATCTATTGGAGTATCTTCAAAGAATGATTGGGTTATTCATAGTGGATGCTCAAATCATATGACCGGTGAAGAATCATTCCTTGCAGAAGTTGTAACACCCTTCTAAATACCCCAAATATTTAATTAAAACAACAGCATATAAATCAATATCAGAGTAATCATGCACCAAGGGTGTCACATAATACTTCACATAATTCACCGTAAAAATCGGTCATGCTCATTATTTAATCCAACATAAACACTTCTTTAAAAATTCGCAGCGGATAGAAACATTCAACATCTGTAATATCTTAAAATTAACATTTATTCAACAAATAAAACATCCCGTCCCGATGTTACATCTATCAGAGCATGACCCACTAAAACCACTCTAGACTTCAAGCACTAGCTTCTACTCAACTCACTGCTCGTTACCTGAAAAATATAACTGTAAGGGTGAGTTCCTCAATCGATATAACAAATATTATAAATCATCATGTGATGTTAAGTAACTTTACACGTTAATCACCCACATCATATCATGCATTCGGTAGCAGCATATTCAACTCAACATCATATTCAAACACAACGTAAATGCAACTCAAATGAGACTCGACTCTTCATGCATGTGGTACCATTTGGAGTAAAACTCCCAACTTAAAATCATTGCCAGTTTAGTGGGCATCAAGGCATAAGCCTTCAACTTTCAACTTAAAATTTTTGCCAATCCAGGCCAACGTGGTGTGAGCAAAAGCCCCATAATTTTTGCCAATCCAGGCCAACGTGGTGTGAGCAAAAGCCCCGACTTAATGCATATGAATGTATATGGCATGTACGACTTGAAAGTTCAACAACATAATAACAACGACAACATAACAGCTTTTTCAGCAACAACAACTTAAAAATCAACTTTGGCTCATCAGCCTACAACTCAGCATTTTCAACAAAACAACTTATATTCAACTTTGGCTCATCAGCCTACAACTTAATATTTTCCACAAAAACAACTTATCAACATATTTGCATCAACATTTCGCAACATAGACTCCACGAATTTATTTATCACAATTGGATACAATAGGCCAATCACCAATTACACTTACATCATAAAAATCAACCATTTTTACATACTGCAACAGTGTTAACCGGTTAACGCTATAGGTTAACCGGTTAACGCAGGAAAATTACACTTCCAGGCAAAACGCAACAGTGTTAACCGGTTAACGCTATAGGTTAACCGGTTAACGCAGGCAAAACTCAACATTTTTCACAATTTATAACAGTGTTAACCGGTTAACACCCTGGGTTAACCAGTTAACGCAGGCGAAACAGCAGTTCCTGCGCTAACACAAGGCAGAATGCAGAGTTTTCGCATTTTCCGCCGTTGGAGGACTTCCGGACCTCCGATTCAACTTCCGTAAAAAGCTATACGCTCAGAAATTCACAATACACTCAAACACAAATTCAATTTCAGCTTTAATACAACTTATTCAACATAATTTCTCAGCATTCTAAATCCCAATTAGGGTCAATCGACGGCTTATCACTACCCATTACATGTTAATCGATAATACCCATTAAACGACGATAAACCCCCCTTACCTTAACAATCCGGCAACTCTTCGAGCTTCAAGCTTTTCCGTTCTCCAACCTTTGCTCTACAGCTCTTTGCCCTTTTCCTCTTCTCTGCAGCTTCTCAGTTTTCACGTAAAAACCTTTTCCAAAAAATGAAAACCTTTTCTCTTATTCCACTTATATATTTTCCAATAATAATTATTATTCCAAAATAATAATAATAATCCAATAATTCAATTTATTTAATTAAATTATTAAATATATTATTAACTTAATTAAATAATTCTTTTACTTTATTTGGGGTGTTACAGAAGTCAAACCATTTTCTAAAGGGTATGTAACATTTAGAGATTCAAAAAGAGGAAGGATCAAAGGCATTGGAAATATGGTCATACCAGTACTTCTTTGCCTTAATGAGGTGTTATTGATAGAAGGCTTAACTACAAACTTGATCAGCATAAGTCAAATATGTGATCAAGGATTCAAAGTAAGCTTCAACAAGGATGAATGTATTGTCACCAACAAAGAGCACAAAGAAATGATAAAGGGCTCAAGATCCAAAGATAATTTTTACGTATGAAGATCTGAGTCAACCTCTTGTAATACATTCAAGAATGAGAAAAGTATGATAAATAGAGAGAGAAAAGACCACTAAAGGAAGAATGTCTGACACGATATTGGAGCACTCTGCTCGACATTTGATCTCTTCAAAGGAAAATAAGCATGTTGAAACTATTAATCATTTTTTGGGGTGTCAAGTAATCAAATGAAACCTAGCATGGAATACTCTTATATTAAATTTGAAGTTCAAACATTGAAGATCATTTGTGTCATTTGCGTGGCTAAGAAGTTATCACTAAAAATGTGGGTTAAAATTGTTTTCTCTCTCCTATGATCATTACCACGCTACAAAAAGGGTGTTATTATATTATTTGGTATTTATAAAAACCGTTTACTCTTCCTCACATGAAAAAGCCATTCTATCTCATTTATCCTAAGTAGAAATTCCTCTTGAAAATGGAGAGCAATGATGGCTCAGGAATTTTTTGTAGTATTATGCCAATAGTGTGTATATGTTTCAGGTACTTATTGGTTGGAAGCTTTCGTGTGACAAAACGGTAAAAAATGGAAAAAAAAATGGGAAGAAAAACCAAGTTTTCTGCTGTCATAACGGGCCCCCAATAACATAATGGTCGTCACCCTCCTCGGAGGTCAACCCATCACCAAAAAGCCAACAAAAATGAAGAAAACAAGCCTGAGCAAGCTAACGGGTGGACATTCAGCCAGAGGATGGTCGTCATCACCCCCAGACTCATGACGGACGACCCGTCATGGTCATGACGACCGTCATGCTTGGGCAACCCAAAATTTTCGCCACTTTTAGAAAACAGTTTCCTCCACTTCCTATTTTTTCTCCACTACCTTGGCACAATTTTACTAACTTCCAGCATGAGTTTTAGCTTATATATAGGACTGTTAGAACTCAGAAAAATGATCCAACCTTATTGTAATAGCCATATAATTCAGATTTGTAAAAATAATTATCTTCTCACATTGAGGGAAATTGCAAATTTAGAATTTAAGTGCTTGGAAATTTATTTTTTATAAGTATTGTTGCTGCTACTTTTTGCCATTGTTGTTGCTATTTTATTTTTAATCATGCCGGAATTTTTATCAGCATTTAATTCCAACAATATGTACCGAAATTAAAGTCTCATCAGATTATTACTATATTGAATTTAATTATATCCAAGTGACAATTTCTTTCACTTTTACTTTAAGCTATTGTACATGCATGCTATATTCTAAGTCTTTTACCTTAAATATGAACATGAATATTACATGTCTTAATTTTAGCGTTTTAAATATGTCAGCTTAAATCAGTTGAGTCCGGAATGTGAGGATCGTCATACCGATGATGCTCTAATGAGTCGTAAAATAAATAACTATAATAAAAAATGTTTTTGGGTATGAATAAACTCTATTTTTAAGATTAAAGTTTGTTGCGAAAGCAGAAGCATAGAGATACCGACTTCAATTCGAAAGAATGATACCTTTATCTGACTAAAGAAAAATTCAATAATTTATTCTAAACATTGCGAAAGAATTTTTTTATTAATTAGGAAAAATCCAATTTTTAAAAAGGTGATTTTAAGAGTATAAGAGGACACACAAAAGTAAACATTTATACGCTTAAAATTCGGTACTGGACATGCGAAAGCGGACGATACATTTAAATTAATTTTGCTACCTTAAGAAACTTTTTGAGTAATTAAAAGCAATTATTTTCCAAAAGGGATCTTTTATTATAACACATTGGACACGCGAAAGTGGGTAGTTAGAATACATAGCTAAAATCAGGTACCGTTCACGCGAAAGCAGACCATACCTTTAAATTAATTCTTTTTCTACAATAAAAAATTGTCTCATTATAAATATAAGTGACGACTTTGTAAGCACCAACAGTCTACGAGAACTACATTACATTATCTCGTTTTCATAATTTAATTAAAACCAAATTAATTTTCGCTTTTGCCAATCAAAACTTTTATCATCACCTCAGATAAACAGTGATAGTAGAGAATGGTATTTGTCAATTGGTCTTTGAGGGATCAATAATATTTTATACTTAACATGATAAAGTTGTGCACTTGCAGTCGCATCAAGAAATAATACTATTGAACCTGTTCCCATCACAAATGCTCATGGAGTAAAAATGTATGGAGTCAAACTAAAAGAAAACTCCACCTCGAAGAAATATAAGGTATCGAGGTTCAACAACAAAATTGGTGATATCAAGGTTATTCAGGATGTTGTACCACTCAGGATGACTATGTCTTTGGATATTTCAGCATGTAAACCCAAGGCAACCGACTCCAAGAAGAAAAAACCTTCTAAATTGGTAAGTCCTTCTAAGAACAAACCGGCTGATCCCTCTGAATTTAAGAAAACCATAGATAGAGATCATATGTATACAAACCGTATCATGTTGAACCTAATGTTGAACCTTCAAGAACACCACATGGAGACTATTTCTAAGAAATCCACCACAGGTACACTAATTGATATTTAACAATTAGATCAACCCAAAGAACCTGTAATCTCTAAAACTGCTAGTGGCAGAAGATTACAAGGAGAAAAAGGCTAATGGAAAAGGCAAGAAAAAGAAACAAAACAACCATAATGAAATTGATGATAATGTTCCTATTACTCACATGATGAAGAGGATCCTTAGTGATACTTAAAATCAAACTGAGGATACTGAGTTAGAAACAAAAACTGACGAGGAACATATTGCTGCAAAGACTCATGCCTCAAAGAAAATGAAAAGTGTTAAAGAAAAGGTTAAATCTATCAAAGAAACTTTGATATCTGGATTAAAAAGAAGCAAAGTAGAAAGTTTGCCTGCAGTGAAGAAAATGAAGGTGAGAAAAATACACAAGAATGGGGTGGAATTGTGTATGTCAAAAACTCTATTTCACTTCCGAACCAACAAGTTCAGATTCTAAATAAGGTTCAGAGTATGATATTGGAATCAAATATAGCAACAAAATAAAAATTGATCATAAGTAAACGCAAGCAACACACAAAGATTATAATGGTTCCTCTTCTCAAATAAGAGTAGTCCAGTCTCCTTGTCTCAACAAGAGTTTTTCACTATAACCAAACAAGTTACAAATTGCTCAAGCACACTTGCAATAGACTTTAATGCTCAATCAACCTAGAAAGAGACTTTTGCTAAAGCAACCTTGCAAGAGACTTCTTGCTCAATCAAACTAGAAAGAGACTTCCTTGCTCAAGTACATAAACAAGAGACTTCCTCCAAAGTTTCAACTTTATTTTGAGAAAATTTTAGTTCTTCTTTAAGAAGATTACATTCCTTTTCCAATGTCTTCATAGGTCTTACTTTATCTTGACAGAGACTCATGAGCTCTTGGATGAAAGATATTAAATGAGAACGAGATAAGTTAGAAAATACCTCATCTTTTCCATCAGAATCAGAATCAGAGGTTGATTAATATTCTATATCTGAGGGTTTTGTGGCCATAAGAGCCAAGTTTGCTTCTCCCTCATCTTTGTCAGATTCATCCTCATTATCAATATCATCCCATGTTGCCATGAGACTCTTCTTGAGTTTAATCCTGAATTTATCATTTTGAAAGCTTACTTTATTTGATCTCTCCTCCTGTGGATAAGGACAATCAACTCTAAAGTGACCAGGTTTCTTACAGTTAAAGCAATTTTTCTAGTCATCAGTATTGTCTTTAGAACTAGACCCTCTGAAGCAATTGCTTTTACCAGAGAACCTTTTGTTCTTTCTAGAATTTTTTAGGAACCTTCTGATGATAAATTCCATTTCCTCCTCATCAGAGTCACCATTTTAAGCTTCTTCATCAAAAGCTTCTTCTGATTTCCATACTTTAGAGGATCTAATGATCTTACCACCAGATCTTCCAGCCATAGATTCCAACGCCAGAGCTTTGGATTTCATTATTGGTTGATCTCCTTTTAGTTCCATTTCATGGTTTTGAAGGTTTCTTATCAGACTTTCAAGACTCAATTTATGCATGTCTTTAGCCTCCTGAATAGCTGTGACTTTAGGTCTGAATCTAACTAGAGCACTTCTTAATATTTTCTTTATATGGTCAACCGTACTGAAACTTTTGCTCAGGATCTAAAGGCCCGATACAAGAGTTTGAAACCAAGAAAACATGGTTTAAATGTCCTCATCATCCTTCATCATGAATAACTCATAGTGTTAAACAATAATATTTGCCTTAGCCTACTTCATTTATTGGTTCCCTTCATAGGTGGAATACAACGATAAAGAAATAGTCTTAGAAGTAGAATTATCGATGATTTTTATGTATTCCGAGTTAGGTAGAGCCACAATTAGAATACCTCTTACTCTATGATGCTTTCTTTTGAGATGGTGTAAGAGTTTTTCCATCTTCAAACACCCCAACACTATCGAAAACCATGTTTATTCCATCTTCAAGTATGTCTCACAACTCGTCATCAATGTCAAAGATGTAAGTGTACATTTTGCTTTTCCACCATTCAAACTAAATGGAATCACCACTGGATGAAGGTGGTTTAGATGAATAATGACTTTTCTTCGAAGCACTATGATCATACGAAATAGAAACACCAGACATGATAGACAAGTATATATTTTTGATAATCGATTACTGCATCATGGTTAACTTTTAAGTACATACTATGCTCTGATGCCGAATGAAGGTGAGAAAAATACACATGAAGGCGTGTTTAATTATGTATGCCAAAAACTCGATTTCACTTTTGAACCAGCAAGTTCAAATTTTGATCAAAGTTTAGATTCTGATATTCGAATCAAATATATCATCGGAATAAAAACTGATCAGAAGTAAATGTAAGAAACACACAGATTATTCTGGTTCCTCTCCTCAACTAAGAGTAGTCCAGTCCCCTTGCCTCAACAATAACTTTTCACTATAACCAAACGAGTTACAAATTGCTCAAGCACACTTGCAAGAGACTTCAATGCTCAATCAACCTAGAAAGAGACTTCTGCTCAAGCAACCTTGCAAGAGACTTCTTTCTCAAGCAAGCTAGAAAGAGACTTCCTTGCTCAAGTACACAGACAAGAGATTTCCTTGCTCAAGCACGCAGGCAAGAGACTTCATTTACTTTAAAAAAATAGTTTAGTAGAAAAGATAACTACTATACTTTGATACACAATCAGAAGTATAACAGTTGTACAACAATCACAAAGGTTTTTAACCTTTCTAAAATTTCTAAGATAAGCTAAGATAAGAAGTTTTATGATCTTAAGCAATTACAGTTACAAAATTAACAGCTTAGAGTTATGCCAAAAATATTATTATGTGTTGTGATGTTGTAACCTTCCTTTGAATCTTCAGCTTCCTTTTATAGAGGTAGACAAAGAGTCGTTGGAGGGTTTGAATATAACGAGCAAACTTAGTGAAGAGGTATGTCAAGAGAGATGTTAGAGAGAAGCATCTGGTTTGAAGCTTTGTCCACTTAATAAAGGCATAGTTGATCGCAACTTAGTATGTCTATCTAAATGGATAACTGCAAGTGCACAGTCGTATCGCGTAGTTTTAACAAGATATCGAACGCAAAGGACCAAAAATCAAACTATCGTTATCTAAAGTTACTATGTAAAGCTAAGGATAATGATTACTTTGTTTTTCTTAGATTAATTAAGAGAGACTGGGAAATAAAATTTAACCGGAAATAATAATATAATTAAAATATTCAATTAAGAGGCATCGGTATGTAAATCACGTATTCTTCGAGGATTCGGTAAACAATTAACTTTAAAATAAGATAAATCACTTTTCAGTAGAAAATATCAAATTAAAAGACTTTGCCTCACACTCTCGTGTACTTGGCTCGGACTATACTCTTAAGCCAAAATGTTTTGCTCTCGCTCACCCACCTGAATTAAAAGTAACTTTGGAAATTGATAAATCCTAATTAATCCTAAAACGCTCTCGATGTGTTTAGGATTAATGCCTAGAACACACTATCCAGTTAAAATCTCAAACTCTCGCTCTGTTGATTTATAACCTTATTGACTTTTCACTCTCGTGCAAAAACCTTTTTAAATTAGAATTGAAAACCATATCCAGAAAAATAACTCATAAAAATTATCATTAATTATTATCGAATCCCGTCGGAACGAAGGTCCTTACATACCGATATCGAAAGGTTTAGCCGGACATGGTTTTAAACGTAATCATACAAATGTAATTGTTAAACATAAACATAATCAAAACAGATTTGGAAATTAAAGAGGAAAGTAAAGAATTAAGCAATTAAAAGAAACCTGATGAATAATAACAATTGGATTTACCTTCGGAGGATTCTTCAATTACAAATAATAACTGGAAAATTACAACGATGTCGGCACGATTGATCCAAGCGACTTGTAAAAGTAAAAAAAATGGTGCAATAGCCTCCCGATGTGGAAGAACTATCACTATTTAGAGTGTTTCTGCTTAAAACTAAAAATCAAATTAGACGATGAAAAACTACGATCCATTTTTCTTCTGATTCAACCTTTTTATATTGGTGAAGTAGGGTTGAACTTCCCTAAATTCGTGTGGAAGTAGTGGAAAGGAAATAGGGAGCATCTTGACCATGTTCTGTGCAGTTGCTGGAAAACAGCATTGCATGCCCATGGCGAACGCCACAGGGTCATGCCAAACTCCATGGTACTTAAACTCTGAAGAGACATGGAAAGGGTCGTGGCAAACGTCACAAGCCTAGAAGTTGCATTTTCAGCATTTTCTTCTTTTCTTCCTTTTTTCTTTGTTTCTTCTCTTTTCTTTACTTCTTTCTCACACATGAGTTTTGCATCAACAAATACATGAAACAGGGCACCAACATCAGTATAATACAACAAAACATACACAAAATCATACTAAAATGCATGCGAATCGAGTAAAATAAATGGTATAGTTTCATGTTATCAAACTCCCCCATACTTGAACCTTTGCTTGTCCTCAAGCAAATGCTACACTCGTGATATGAAAATTCGGATACTCATAGCATGTATATCCATGAAAAAACACATAAATAACAATTAATCATTCTAAAGCTACAAACTTTGCTTTGGTTATAATTGCTTAACCAGGTACTAATCGGTACACTAAGGATATCGTAATAACGATATTCCGCAATTATGGTCATGAGTCTCCCTACATGCAAACAAATCTAAATGATGTCATTATATCTCAAACTTGTCAACTCACCTTTTATTTTTTTGTTCAAGTGCGATCAATATTAAGCTTGTTATCTTTCACACTTATAGTAGGAAGATCTGTTAGTGACTTTGGTCTTTCTTTTACTTTCGGTTTCCCGATTCGGGGGTTGATTATGGCATCTAAGTGGTTTAAGCCCTCTCTCAAATTGTAATCACGGGGGATCAGACCGTAGTCCGCCCTACCAAGTTTAGTGCTAAATACCATTAAACCAACTACGATTGGTATTTTTAATTCATATTTCATTCAATATCAGTTTTTTTCTTTTTTCTTTTATTCTTTGGACCAAACACTTATTTGCATCAATCTTCTACGTAAAGCATGACCAAGATGGTACTGACCGCCTGAACTATTTCATTAGGTAAGGATACAAGGTTTTGGACATAATGAATATTCAAATTAATTCACATGTTTAGGAGACTCAAGGCTTTAAAACGGTACCGATCTTGCGCACAAATTTCCCATGATTTTACAATCAAACCTCAATGTCATTTGTAACTTAGAACTTTATAATTGTGAAATGATTTTCATGAAAGATTTTTTTTTGTTATGGCTTAAGAAACGGGAAGATCAATAAATAGTGGAAATCATGCATAAAGACTCGACAACACATGCATTGACACAATTAACACTAAACAATTAAATAAAAATGGAAATGGATTAAAAAATAAATCTACCTAAGAAAGTTGTAAATAAAAGCGATAAATTTCCTCCCCCACACTTAAACCGAACATTATCCCCAATGTTTCGATAAAAGAAGGAAAAGGAAGATAGAACCTGGATGGAATGCTCAATGACGGCCTCAGCCTCGTGCTCGTCCATACATACCATGCTGAAGAGGTGGTATACATACGTGTTTCATGTACTCCAGCAGGTCCTTAGTACCAACACGCATGCCCTGTATTTCTTTAATCAAGGCCGATAAGTTTTGCTCCCTACTTCCTACATGGCCGTGTTGCTTCTCCTGTATCTGCTGGATCTGTGCCATCATGTCGACCTGATGTCTCTATATATCTCGCAACAAATGGTCACATTTGGCATCTACATCGTTACGGTGTCGTAGCTCACAGAGGGCATCATCAAGTGCGGTCCTGATGCCGACATAATCACATTCCTCTTGGGACTGCTGTCGGGGAGAGGTACTTGCAAAAGAGTTATAAGAGCCAGGTGCGGTGTGTGCACGTGTATGTATGTCAGAAACAGCGGGAGCACCTTGCTCCATCTCATCATATTCAATATCGGTATGACCACCTTGGTTATCCCGCACAAATATGTCATTAGGGGCAGGATGACCGGGTTCAGGGGCGGTCATATTAGAAAGCCAATTGTTCCTACTACGCACATTTGTGTGTGTGTGGCAGGGTAAGATGATACTCTTAATCTCACGGTTGCCAACCATGAGAGAGTATATGTCGTCCCGCCTAGCCTTAATTAAGCGTTGGGCTCGACAGGAATCATATCCAAGGAGGGTGTCGGTAGAGGCTGCAAAGTTGCAAGCTCACTATCTAAGCCTAGTACGCGGGCTATGGAGGTAACTAGACCTATTATACAAAAAGGGGTGGCCCCTCTTGCGCAAAGCAACCACAAATGATCCAGCATGAAAGGAGTCACATTGACTCGTGTCGAGGCGAATGCGGCGTGTAAAAACAAAAGCTCTTTGGAATTCACCCTACCGTTGTTTATTCTATCATAAATTGTGTTGGCTAATATGCGATGCACATATCATTTGGTCGGGTTCTGGATATGTGAAGCTTTTAGCCCTTCCCAATGGGAAGTCCTCTCACTTGTCAATTATTCCCAAAAATGGAGCGCTTCATACTGCCATTCTTCTTCCAAGGGACAGGCATAACTATACCATCCCCATGGGGAAAATGCAGCATGTCCCCAAGATTATCTTGACTCAATTTGCAATCCCTATTAAACATTCTAAACCTCACCGTGTCGGAAGAGTATTGATCTACCATAGGTGTATAGTAAGTGAAAGAACTTAAAAATTCCAAAGTCAGCCTCTCATAGGTAGCATCATTTAACGAACAGAAATGCGTTAAATATAGTCTATCTAGTATCCATCATACACTACAGAATAGTCCTAACTTATGTAAGCAAGTTTTGTCGACATACCTTGTTGGAGTTATTGAGCGTTTGTAGAACATCAAGTACCTCCCCTTTTGTAATTCTCCAACTTCATCTTCACTGAAGACGAGGTTTGACAAGTCTGCCGCTGGCCTTCTTGTTCTAGCTTGGACTCTTGGAGGCATGATGTGTGTGTGAAGAATAATTTTAGAATGGGGTTCAAATGTGATTTTTCAATGTGGTTGAATTTGGGTGATGAGAGTTTAAATAAGTGAAATAAAGAGGGGATTTGAAAGGTTGAAGATGAAAGGTGTTGGTGGGGAGTGGTTAAGGTGGGTTAATGGGTTTTGGAAGTTGAAAAAGTGGGAAATATGGGGTTGTGCGTTTAAAATCGCGTTTTTGTGATTCTGAGGTTTGAGGCGAACGTCGTAGGGTTGTGGCGAACGCCACAAACCTTAAATATCGATATTTCATTTTAGCTGCGTGGCGAACGCCATGAGGGTTGTGGCGAACGCCACAAGCTTCAAAAACATAAATTTTTTGTTTGTTTTGTGATTCAGGAAAGTAAATTAAAATGCATAAAATGATATCAAATAATTCAATATAAAATAATACATGATAAAAAGTAAAATAAAATAAAATGACATTAATAAAAATATAAAATATTCGCTATGTTTTATGTCGATAGTACGACACAATAATAATAATAATAATAATAATAATAATAATAATAATAATAATAATAATAATAATAATAAAATCAACGAAGAATCATAAAATAAAAGTCTTGAAAGGAAATACCAAATAGAAAGCATGAAATGGTATCCTCTCTCACACTTACACAAAGCGATGTCTACAGTGCTTCAGTATCAGGAAGGAATATGGAAAAAAAGTTTTGCATATCAGCCACTACGATGATCGGTAGGATTGGTAACAGGGAGCCTGGAATACACCACTTGGTGAAGATGACCAAATTGTTTGTTAGCAATGTTCATAAAGTCGTAAAGGTTTTGGCGTATGGTAATAACATCAGCTCTTATAGCAACGACTTTGGTCCGAAGGGTTTCCAGTTCCAGATTATGGTTGTTACTAGAAGTGGCATGAGAAACGGAAGCAAGCGTAGGTGTATAAGAGAGAGGGGGAGGACTACGAAATTCATAAATAAGAGGTGTTATAGGAGGTGAATGTGACTCACCCTGGCCTTCTAAATCATAAAGCCAGTTGTTACGGGCGTGTACACTAGTTCGCTCAATGTTGGGCAAGGTGAAGTGGTGAACTACCTCATGTCTGATTAATAGCTAGAACTCCCTAGGTCAAAGGTTTCTTATTAATCTTCTATTAAAACAAAAGGTAACGTTCATTGGTCGGGTGCCTCCTAGAGGGGTTATACGGGAGAGTGTTATTCTTAGGGATAAGATTGCAGCAATCATGGTGACTTGTCCCCCAATCAGGATGGGACCATGAGTAGCATGGGCAATCCTATTTAGGTTTGAGAGCATTAATATTACAACATTAACTGGCATGGATCGAAAAACACAGAAAAAGATGAATAATTCATCTCTAGACACATTGGTACTGCTTTCCGGTTTTCCAAAAAGGGTGTAAGCTAAGATCATATGGAAATAGCGAATAACAGGGTTATGGATTTGGGAGGAGTATCTAGAATCGGGTTCAGTTTGTGTCTCTCTAGAAATCTTGGTCCATAAATAGTCAAGTTCATGGGTTATAGATGCATCCTCTTGTGCTATAGTGAAAACGTCGGGTCCGTTAGGAAATCCTAACAGATCAGCCATTTCATGATGGTTAAAATTATAAGTGTACCCAAATAGCCTAAAGGACACTCGTCCTCTATTGAATCCCCTCCCTTGGTTAGGGTCATAGAGAAAGGATCTTAGGATTTCTAGTGTTAGCTTGTGGTACATTGAAAATCTCTTCCTAGTAAAGCTTTCCCACCCTAGTTGGTTGAACATAAAGTTGATGCTCTCCCCTATACCTAAGGTAGCCATGGTATGTCCATCAGGGTATTTCGGCAGTGCCACCTCTCTCTGAAAAAGAGTTTCATAATGTTGCCATTGTGCCATGTTTCTAAAAGTAACAACCATATTTTCTATGTTCTCCATTCTTAAAGTTAGTATTAGTAGCCTGAAAGGAGACATGAAAAGAATTAGTACTGATCAAAACAAGTAATCCACTTATTGGGGGATTAGTAATTAGTAATCGTGGGTTACCTCCCACATAACACTTTGTTTAATATCGTCAGCTCGACACAGAGTAACAAATCATTAACTAGTTGAGATAGTTAGGGGCTCGCCTAGCCTTAGACTAGTATAAAAATCTTTATTGTTAACACAATGATAGTGTTTCAGACGATGTCCGTTCACGACAAAGGCTTGATTAAATTTACCTTTTATTTCTATAGCTCCATTTTGAAACACTTTGGTGACTTTAAAAGGGCCAGACCACCTAGAACGTAATTTTCCTAGAAAAAGTCGTAGTTGGAAGTTAAATAGTAGGACTAAATCCCCCCCGTTAAACTCTCTCCTTGAGATACATTTATCGTGCCATTTTTTTTTGTTAGTTATAGATTTTGGAATTCTCGTAGGCGTCCAATATCAGTTCCTCGAGTTCATGTATCTCTAAGACTTGTTTTTCACCTGCGGTTGCATAATCCATGTTTAGGGCCTTAACGGCCCAATAAGCTTTATGCTTTAATTCAACCGAGAGGTAGCAAGACTTACCATATATTAATTTAAATGGTGTGGTTCATATGGGAGTCTTATAGGTTGCACGATATGCCCATAGAGCTTCGTGAAGCTTGAAGGACCAATCTTTCCTAGAGGTCTCAACTGGTTTTCTCTAATATTTTTTTTATTTCCCTATTGGAAATTTTGACCTGTCCATTTGTTTGTGGATGGTAGGGTGTTGCTATTCGGTTTCTAACTCCATATCTAAGTAATAATTTCTCGAAGATTTTGGAAATGAAGTGGGAGCCTTCGTCACTAATGACGAGTCTCGTTATACCGAATTTAGGAAATACTTGATTCTTAAAGAGCATTATCAGAACTCGCGCATCGTTTGTAGGTTAAGTTATTACTTCGATCCATTTTGACACATAGTCTACGGCGACGAGTATGTATTTGTTACCAAAAGAGGATGGGAATGGTCCCATGAAGTCAATGCCCCACACATCGAAAACTTTTACTTTCAAGATACCTTTTAGAGGCATATCATCGCGTCTAGAGATGTTCCCAGTGCGTTGGCACCGGTCGCAACGTATAACTGTGGAGTGGATATCTTTCCTCAGATTAGGCCAAAAGAAGTCAGATTGTAATATTTTTGCGCAAGTTTTCGATGTGCTAGCATGTCCCCCATAGGGTGCAGCATGGCAATGATGTATGATGTTGTTGACTTCCTCCTCTGGGACGCATCCCAGTAGTAGTATTTCAAGTCGTGGAAGAATTTATTCTTCTGCTGGTAAGTTAGCTCTGGAGGAAGTACTTCGGCTGCTAGGTAGTTGACAAAGTCAGCGTACCACGACGCGGTAGTTTTAGTAATTATGGCTTCCACAACCTTATTAGTTTCTATGTCTTTATAGGTTAAAGGGTACTCAGTTGTGTTACTCTCGATTTGAGCTATAAACTGATCATATAGGAAAATATCCTTGATTGGTTGTTGCTCAATTTTCATATTCTCAAGTCTAGACAGGTGTTCAAGCAACAACGTTCTCAGTTCCCTTCTTGTCTTTGATCTCCAAGTCGAATTCTTGCAGGAGAAGAATCCATCTTAAGAGTCTTGGTTTGGCGTCTTTTTTATTCAATAGATACCTGATTGCGGCGTGATCAGTATAGATAATTATTTTAGCTCCCACTAAGTAGGAACGACATTTATCTAAAACGAAAACGACAGCTAGGAGCTCCTTTTTAGTTGTGGCATAGTTCATTTATGCTTGTTCCAAGGTTCTACTTACGTAATAGATCGCATGAAGCTTTTTATCAGTTCTCTGACCCAAGACCGTGCCTATAGCATAATCACTCGCGTCACACATTATCTCAAAAGGTCTGCTCCAATTAGGTGGTTGCATGATGGGCGCAATTATTAGGGCGTTTTTCAATAATTTGAACGCCTCCAGACATTTTTCGTCAAAGACGAATTCCGCGTCTTTCATTAATAAGTAGGTTAATGGTTTTGTTATCCTTAATAAAACCGGCGTATCCTAAAAAGATTTGTATTTCTCTAACAGTTTTCGGGGGTTGAAGGTTTTCTATAACCTCTATTTTCGCTTTGTCGACCTCAATCCCTCTATTGGGCACTATGTGCCTAAGTATTATCCCTTGTATAACCATGGAGTGGAATTTCTCTTAATTTAGCATGAGATTAATCTTCACACATCTATAAGTACCATTTCTAGGTTTTTTAGACAACCTTCTAAACTCTACCCACAAACAGAAAATCATCCATAAACACCTTTATGATGTCATCTATATAGTCTGTGAAAATTGACATCATGCATCTTTGAAATGTTGCGGGAGCATTACAAAATCCAAACGACATCCGTCTATAGGCAAATGTACCATAAGGACATGTGAAAGTTGTCTTTTCATGGTCATCAGGATGGATGGGAATTTGAAAGAATCCTGAGTAACCATCCAGATAGCAAAAATGAGAGTGCTTAGCTAATCGTTCCAACATTTGATCGATAAAAGGTAAGAGGAAGTGATCCTTACGAGTGGCTTTATTTAATTTTCTATAATCAATGCACATCCTCCATCTAGTTACTACATGTTTAGCTACAATCTCGCCCTTTTCATTATCAAAAACGATAACACCACCTTTCTTAGGTACTACATGTACTGAGCTGACCCATTTACTGCCAGATATGGGATATATAACATCTACCTCTAATAACTTCAACACTTCTTTTCTTACAACATCGCTCATAATCGGGTTTATTCGCCTCTGGTGTTCTCTAGAGGTTTTCGATTCTTCTTCTTGCATAATGTGATGCATGCATAGAGAGGGACTAATTCCTTTTAAGTCTGAGATGTTGTAGCCTAAGGCATTAGGGTATTTGCTTAGGATATGTAATAGTTTTTCAGTTTCTATTTGTCCTAAATCGGCGTTGACTATTACTGGTTGCTCAAGCTCTGTGTCCATGAATTCATATCTCAGATTCTTCGGTAGTGTTTTAAGTTCTATAGATGGTTTCTTCGGGCATGGCATTGGATTTGGAGTTAATGCTAGACATTCCCTTAAACTCTCATCTACGGTTGATTCTTTGTATTGGTCATCCTCAAGAATGGGTGGTTATGGGGTTTTTAGGATTTCAGTATCCTCGGATGGTTCCATTTTTATTTCTTTTATACAGTCATCAATGATGTCCATAAAATAATATGTGCCGTCTATGGCAGGTGCTTTCATAAATTGCGATAAAATGAATTCAATCTTCTCCTCTCACACTTCGAAAGTCATTTTTCCTCGTTTCACGTCTATAATGGCACCGGCAGTTGCTAGGAAGGGTCTTCCTAGGATGATTGGGATGTTAGAATCTTCTTTGATGTCCATTTTTATGAAATCGGTAGGGATGAAGAATTGACCAACTCGGACGAGAATGTTCTCTAGCATTCCTATGGGATACTTAACTGAACGATCTGCTAGTTGGAGAGACATTCTCGTTGGTTTTAACTCTCACAATTTGAGTCTTTCGCAGATGGAAAAGGGCATCAAACTCACACTATCTCCTAAATCGCAGAGGGCTATGTCTATTACAAACTTCCCTATCACACAGGGTATGGAAAAACTGCCAGGATCTTTTAGTTTAGGTGGCATGTTATTCTGGATGATCGCACTACACTCTGTGTTAAGTGTCACTGTCTCATCATCCTCAAGTTTCTTATTGTTAAATTAGATTTCTCTTAGGAACTTGGAATATGAGGGCATCTATGTAATAGCTTCGGTGAAGGGGATAGTAATATTAAGCTATTTCAAGAGTTCGACGAACTTTCTGAATTGCCCTTCAGTTTTGGACTTAGCTAGTCTTTGAGGGTAAGGAATGGTGGTTTATATGGTGGTGGAGGCACGTATCGTCTCGCCTTCTCAACTTCCTCTTTGGTTTCATCTTTTTCCTCTGGTTTATGAGGTTGGCCATTCTTCTGAGTCATCGGCGGAATTTGTGTTATGGGATCAACTGGTTCGTCTAACTCCGTCCCACTCCGCAATGTGATAGCATTAGCTTGACCTTTCGGGTTAGGTTGAGGTTGACCCGGGAAAGTTCTAGCTGGAGCTGCGGTAGTTTCCTGTTGCTGGGCTACTTGAGAAATTTGAGTTTCCAACATTTTGTAATTAGTAGCCAAAGCATCTACTTTAGTTGCTAATTGTTTCACTAATCATGAGATATGGATGTTCTGGTTCATTAACTCCTTATTTTGTTGCGTTTGATATGCAACAAAGTTTTCTATCATTTACTCGATATTAGATTTTCTAGGCGTTTGAGGAGCGGCTTGAGGTGCGCTCTGAGTTGGCTTCTGGTAACCAGGAGGTGGTTGATTTGGAGCATACAAGGCGTTATTATTCTTATAAGAGAAGTTAGGATGGTTTTTCCAACCTGGGTTGTAAGTATTGGAGTACGGGTTTCCTTGAGCATAGTTTAAGTGGTCAGGTGCGATGCCTACTAGTAATTGGCATTCAGAAACTTTGTGTCCAGGTACTCCACATATATCGCAGCTTGGAGCTACGACAACCACGGTGGCCGCGAGAGTTATGGTTAAACTTTCAATATTTTGAGTTAGGGCATCTACCTTAGCATTGACGTGATCTATGCCACTGACTTTGTACATACCTCCTTTTGGTTGAGGTTTCTCTATAGAACTGTGCTCCCGTCCCCAATATTTCAATGAGTTGATAAGCCTCTTCATATGGTTTGTCCATTATAGTGCCGCCAACTACAGCGTCTAAGTTTAATTTGGTGTTATAGGAGAGACCACGATAGAAGGTGTGGATAATAAGCCATGGTTCAAGCCCATGGTGCGGGCAAATTCTTAGCATATCCTTATATCTCTCCCACGCTTCAAAAAGTGATTTGTTATCTTTTTGCCTAAATTCGTTGATTTGGCTTCTTAGAATATTTGTTTTACTAGGTGGGAAATATCTAGCTAAGAAGACCTTCTTTAATTCGTCCCATGTAGTTATGGAATTAGACAGTAAAGACTACAACCACGCTCTAGCTCTGTCTCTTAAAAAAGGGAAAAAGACTTAATCGTATTGCTTCGGAATTAACACCATTAACTTTTACCGTATCTGCATATTATACAAATACTGAAAGATGGAGATTTGGGTCGTCTGTAGGACTGCCAGAGAATTGGTTTTGTTGTACAACCTGTAACAAAGAAGGTTTCAACTCGAAATCATTTTGGTCGATGGCAGGGGCAGCAATGTTGTTGTGTGGTTCATCCTGAGATGGGGCAGCATAGTCCCTTAAAGGGCAGTTAGCGGGGGCGTCCATATCTGGTTCGGGTATATTAGAATCATGAAGGTTGTACTTTAAACAGAATTGTTTAAGTCGGCGTCTTAGTCTAATATAACGCTTGACTTCGTTTATCGGTTGTTCTAACTCGTCTTCTTGTGAGCGAGTGTTTGGCATGCAACCGAAACAAATAAAAAGGAAAATAGTTGCCTTAGTCTATACCGTGCAACAGTGGAGTTATGATATTGACTTAATTGGTCCCCGGAAATGGCACCAAAAACTTGATCACGACTTAGTATGCCTATCGAAATGGCTAACTGCAAGTGCACAGTCGTATCGTGTAGTTTTAAAAAGATATTGAACCCAAATGACCAAAAATCAAACTATCGTTATCTAAAGTTACTATGTAAAGATAAGGCTAATGATTACTTTGTTTTTCTTAGATGGATTAAGAGAGATTGGGAAATAAAATTTAACCGAAAATAATAATATAATTAAAATATTCAATTAAGAGGCATCGGTATGTAAATCACGTCATTCTTCAAGGATTCGGTAAAAAATTAACTTTAAAATAAGGTAAATCACTTTTCAGTAGAAAATATCAAATTAAAAGACTTTTTCTCACACTCTCGTGTTCTTGGTTCGGGCTATACTCTTAAACCAAAATGTTTTCCTCTCGCTCACCCACTTGAATTAAATGTAATTTTTGGAAATTGTTAAATTCTAATTAATCCTAAAGCGCTCTCGTTGCGTTTATGATTAATGCCTAGAAACCACTCTCCAGTTAAAATCTCAAACTCTCACTCTGTTGATTTATAACCTTATTGACTTTTCACTCTCGTGTAAAAACCTTTTGAAATTAGAATTGAAAACCATATCCAGAAAAATAACTCATAAAAATTATCATTAATTATTACCGAATCCCATCGGATCGACGATCCTTACATATCGATGTCGAAAGGTTTAGCCGGACATGATTTTAAACGTAATCATACAGATGTAACTTTTAAACATAAACATAATCAAAATTCAGAATTGGAAATTAAAGCGGAAAGTAGAGAATTAAGCAATTAAAAGAAACCTGATGAATAATAACAATTGGATTAACCTTCAAAGTATTCTTCAAGTACAAATAATAACTGGAAAATTACAATGATGTCGGCAGCTTGATCCAAGCAACTTGTAAAATTAAAAACAATGGTGCAATAGCCTCCCGATGTGGAAGAACTATCACTATTTAGAGTGTTTCTGCTTAAAACTAAAAATCAAATTACACAATGAAAAACTTGGATCCATTTTTCTTCTGTTTCAACCTTTTTATATTGTTCAAGTAGGGATGAACTTCCCTAAATTTGTGTGGAAGTGGTGGAGAGGAAATAGGGAGCTTCTTGACCATGTTCTATGCAGTTGCTGGAAAACAGCACTGCGTGTCCGTGGCGAACGCCATAGGGCCATGGCGAATTCCATGGTACTCAAACTCTGAAGTGACGTGGCAAGGGGCGTGGCGAATGCCACAAGCCCAGAACTTGCATTTTCAGCATTTTCTTCTTTTCTTCCCTTTTTCTTTGTTTCTTCTCTTTTCTTTACTTCTTTCTCACACATGAGTTTTGCATCAACAAATACCTGAAATAAGGCACCAACACCGGCATAATACAATAAAACATACACAAAGTCATACTAAAATGCATGAGAATTGAGTAAAATAAATGGTATAGTTTCACGTTATCAATAGTTCACAACACCTTTTGAAGTACTAGGTATCTACCAAAAGGTAGAACAGACTGAAGAGGTCACATCACCATTCCATGACCCTAATTGACTATTTTCAGAAATCAGGGGCCGTCACAAGACAAGTCTGCTTTAGCACAGTGTACGGATCAGAGGCTCTTCATAAAATTAGAGTATGAGTTGTCACAAGAGTCTGAAGCATGAGACAAGAGTCTAAACCATCAGAGGCTGATGAACTCATTCAGAGTCATCAAATTCTGATCAATCAGAATCAGACTGATACTACTTCTTCACATATGCTTACAATCAGGATTAATTATATGTTTGTAATCCTACACACTTGAACATATATTAGTATGCCAATTTGTTCTTTAAGTACTTTGTTATCTTTAAAACCTAAGGGATATGAACAATCTTGTTCCAATAGAAAACTCTCAAGAGAAAACAAGTGTTATCTAGTGACTCTGAGTATGATGATTACATTAATTTCTTGGACATCATGACCTCAACCCGGAAGAAGGTTGATGGAAATAACATTCCTGCTGTAGCGGGGTATTCGTTACCATTAGGGATATTGACTAAATCCAAGGTAAATCATACAAGTCGAGTCGCCACCGCACTTCTATTTATCCAAAGGAATGGTTAGAAAGCGAACAAAAACCTAAAAGTTTTAACAAAAACTAGTAAAAGAGAAACAGAGATCTGGGTAAGGGGGTTGGTTATGTAATGGGAAGGTGTTAGGCACCCAAAACATCCTAGGTACTCCTAGGGAGCCCTTTTCATACTTGTTGCAAGGTTGTTGTTTTGTGAAAGTTTATTTGTGCAAACATGATTGAAGAGATGAGAAGAGAATGTACAAGTTTATTTACATTTTGTGTTTGGATGGATAAACCCATTGCCTACGTACCATCTTATAAAAAGATTAGGATCAAAACCTCGTAGTTCGGGGTAAAAATCTCAAAACAAGTTGGTGAATTGATTGGTCCAAAAACCTTAAGGTCTTTTGTTATCAAAGGGAGAAAACTCAACCAAACCACAAATCCACCATGTGAGGATAGCTTCAACATGCTAGTGAGGGGTTAACCCTATAATAAACATGGAAGACTCATTGTCCATCACTAAGGATATAGGTGAGTATGACATCTACCACAAGGATAACTCAAACCTAATAGCTGAAGGTTATGAAAAATTTGATTAAGGAAGTGGACATTGGAACCACAAAAGGACATTTGAGTGGGTTATATTTACCAATTAGAAGTATATACACAAATGGTCAAAGTTGACTTAAAGATTCAATTCAAAATAAGTGTTATGAAAAGAAGGTTTGAAAATCAAAAGCATAAGGCTTAGGTTTCTAATGTTTGAAAACAATGGTTGAATGTTTGCACAAAAAGTCTTGGCTTGGGTTAGAGTGGGGAGAATAAGAAGAATGGCTAAGGTCCTAAGTAAAGCAAAAAGATGAGGGATGAAGAATCAAAACCACAATGGAGTTCCTCTCTTGAGATCATATTGATGATCCAAGTAGCTCCCATCCTTTGGAATAAGCAATCACATAAAGCATAAGCAATCATCAAACAAGCCTCTTAAGAGATCCTCAATGTATCTTGTGTCTTTCACTTTGGATGAACATGGCAATGGTCCTCCAATTGAGCTCAAGTGGGAACCCCTAGCACAAGAACACACACATCAAAAGTTCCATGAAGTAAATCAAGAATGGACAAGAGTGAGTTTAGAGATTGGTCCTTTCAATGCCATCTTCAATATTAAGCATTCTAAAGGCTCAATTCCTAGTTACTCTTTGACTTTTATAGCACTCTAAAGGCCCAATGCCTAGTTGCTCTTTGACTCCAAATTTGCATAGGGAAATTCCTAAGATCTAAGTCCATTTTGTCCAATTCTTTGCATTTGGTCCACAACAAACAAAACAAAAACACAAGCACAATAGTATATACACAATTATGTGCTCAAGTGAGCAAAAGGCAAATGGCATTAACATAAACATGTGCTCAAGTGAGCAAAGGGAAAAGCAAATGGATAATATGTGCAAGAATAGTAAATTGCATAAAAGTAAAGAGCAAAAAGTAAATGTTAATGGTTAATGGTTAGTGTTAGTAGTTAGTGTGCCATAAGGCAAATTTAGCGCTATGTTAAGCAATCGTAATTGGACTTATGTAGAAGTCACAACTATCTGAGGCCGGTCAATAATAATGTAGGCAACAACACAAGTTAGAAGTCTTGATTAGTGAACCAAGTTCCAACAACTTGCCATGCCAAAAAGGAAAAGAGAATTGATCTTGTATTGGTTTAAGCCTTTTGCATGATTTAGAAAACAACCTATCCTTAATGCAAAGCCATTCACTTGATCAATTGATCAAGATGAATTAGATTTGAATCAAGGAAGATTAAGTCTCCCTAATCAAATCAACCTTCAACTCATTGATCAAAAAGAAAGAAGAAGAAGAAGAAGAAGAAGATGAAGGAAGGATAATGAAAATGGAAAGATCAAAATGCATAAAGTGAAATAAGATGTACCAATCCATATGTATTGACTAAATGACATTGAAAGTCAAAGTCCAACAAAAAGAAATCAGAAATGAGATGGAGATTGGAGATCAAACAATAAGCATAATATTTTTGGCATTTTTAATATTAAAATAAACTTGAATTAAAAAATAAAAGAAAGGTCAAACTTCAAAATTACTTCAAATCAACCTTGAAAGGTCCAAGTAATTTATCCCAAGTTCAACAAGGTCAAACAAAAGTTTGACAAAAAATTTCAGCATTTTTAAAAATCAGAAACTATTTTTAATCAATTAAAAATGAATAAAAATAACCTAATTGAACTAAAATCTCAAATAAATCTCTAATCAATTAAAAAATTGATGAGAATATTTTTCATAGATCCATCATCATTCAAATAGGTTAGGAAAATAATTTTTGTATTTTTTGAATATAAAAAACTATTTAAAATGAATTAAAAATAACCAGAAAAGAGAAAATTCACAAAAAATATCAAATGACAAAATAAAAAAAATTAAAAATCATTTTAAGAAACTAGAAATTATTTGGAGACTAATGCAATTGGTCCCATAATTTTTGGATTAAAAATGAGAGAGATATGAATTTTTGAAATAAAAGGAAATAAAGAAAATAAAATCAGAAATTAAAAAAAGTGGAAAATCAAGAAGCGTTGGATCACATTCATTAATTGACGTGGCCAATCTGATGGTCCTGAAGCGCGCACTCATGGTGAGTCTAGGTCAATGCAACCACACGCTGATTAAGCAAAAGTCATAACATCTAAAGGTTGGGATTGAATTTGGAAATGAGATCCAACGATCCAGATTCAAACTGGCAATGGGCGGCCACCGGAGCCACCTTCTTCTCTGGTGAGCTTCCAAATTCCGGCCAGATTTGCAGGTTTTCAAACCTTCACCATTTTGCACGATCCTTACACCAAAATGAAGCTGGGGTGATGTACATCACCCCTATAATCTTGAATCACACTCAAGATTCCTATAGGTTAAGAAATCTGAGGTGGAAGATTCAGGTATGAAAAATGCAGATCAAAGAAAAACAAAATTGAAGCTACCACTAGCTTGCCTCTCAAGTGAGGACTTCAGAAAACACTTTGGCCAGGCAAATGGATCAATATATGATGAGTTTCGAAGAAAATACCAGTTGGAGAACAAACTTGAATTCTGGAGATTTGAGCTTGATTCCTTGCTTGCTTTGCCAAAACAGAAGATCAATGAGCTGGAGGATGAAAGTTTAGAAGCTCTAGATCCAAGGATTCAACCAAATGTAGTTGAATTTTGGATCTGAAAATTTTGAATAAAAGTGAAATAGCTTCTTTGGTAATGGTTATGGATTCAGTTGTGCAGCATTTTAGGCGCCATTAGGTTGAGAATTGAATGAAGAGGAGCATGTATTTATAGCTGAGCTTGAAGCAATGCAAGGCAATACTCGTGTGCATGAGAATTGGGTCCTCCATGCATGGGCCTGTACAGGCGCATGTGAGCCCCAAAAGCTGATTTAAATGAATGCTGAACACAAACCAAATTGAATTGGACATGTAATTTGAATGGCATTTGCTTGTGTATCAAGATTTCATGTGAATTCCATATTTGGACCTAAATGTTCCCTCCTTCGAAAGTCCCATTTGGAAAATCCAAACATAGGCATGTGAGTAATGGTTGGAAAGGTTTTGATGTAAGGAACAATTTTTATATTGGGAAAAAATCCATTTGAAGTGTGGAAATTGGTGAAATTGGAGTTTAAAGTGCAAGGTGCAAAACATGTAAAGGCAAAGTTTCTAAATTTGGCCAATGTTCAAGCCCCTATGTTTTGATGATGAAAACACCTCCAACATAAAAGTTGTATATATTTTCAAGACAATCAAAATGGACTTAAATTTTGCATCATTTGGATTTTTGATGAAAGAGTTATGGGCACTTGAAGTTGGACTTTTTTGCCTTTTAATGCATTTGACCCAAAAGGACCTATAATATCTTGCATTATCACATGTATTTCCTTTGAGATTTTGAAATTTTGTCCAACATAACATTTGAATTAGACATCTTAAGCTTTCCAATTCATTTGATCCCACCTCAAAATCATAAAAAATGAATGAGTTATGTCCTTAGGAAGTTGACCCACAATTAGGGTTTCAGTCAAAATGACCTATAATGTATTGGAATGGGAGATGACCTTCCAAGCTTCAAATAATTTTTTTATGAACATGAAAGTTGTTAATATTGTCCTTAAGAACATCTTTTATTTTGGAACCATCTCCATTTGACCAACACATAGAAAGTTAGGTCTCAGTGCATTTCAAAATAGTCAGATGAATTGACTGATCAACTTCTCAAGGCCATGACTCATATCTTGATGAATTGATGATTGAGGACACTCAAATAAGTTCAAATATGCATGAAATTAAGAATTAAAGAACTTCCCTTGACTGTATTTGATCATGGGTTGAGGTTGCTTCAAGAGCAAGGCATTGTGGTGCACAGATGAATTAGGGTTTCCTTGGGGGGATAAATCTCAAACCCTTTGACTTGCTTTGATCAAAATGATGAATTGAGATGCTAGGGAGGCATACTTGATGGATGAGAGCTTTGGGAACCATTACCATTCTTGCTATCATCTTCTCCTGACCATATCTTTGTACCAAGGATCTCCTTGAAGTTTTTGACCTTGTGATTGCTCAAGCTGCAAACCAGAGATGTTAGTGACATATTTTTGTGCTTTTGGTTAGTAAACAAAATGAGAAAAGCAATGATATACAATTCAAGCATGCTTGGTGATCTCAAACCACTCACAAGAGATCCTACCCAAAGGCAAAGGGAACCAAGATGCCAATGACCCTTGAGGCAATGCAAATGCAATGTTATGATGCCATGAGGGATCTTAGGGACAAAATTAGGGTCTTACACCTGCAAATGTACCTACTTCTCCTTTTGAAAATGTGTCCTTCCATTCTGAAGGAAATGTTAAAAAGTAAAAGTAAATGTGTCAGAAAAGGGATGCCCTTGAAAGGGAAATAAGAAAGGATGCTCTTAGATTTATGAACTTCTGAAGTTGCTCAAGGAATCCTGTCTAATTAAAGTAGAGTCAGATATTGGGCCATGCTATGAAAAATTGGTTATGGAATTTACTATCAATCTCTCTCTTGAGTGTAATAAGGAAGGGAGTGAAGAATTTGGGATAGTATATGTTAGAGGGTGTTGTGTGATGTTCTCCCTAGAATTCATCAATGACTACTTAAGTAGAAGCAAGTTGGTTGAAACTGATGAAGTTCCCACATTGGACACAATTGTCGAAGTCAACATTGTAAATCAACTTAACTAATTTCCTAGAAAAGAACTTATATCTACTATTAAGTCAAGTGTGAAGTTTTCTATGCATAACAGGAGTGATGTTTGTTAGAGTAAGTTTGCTTTTGCAACTATTCTTGATTTTTAATGATAACAAAGTTTAATATGTATAGATAACAATTTTGTACTCTAATTATTTTTTAAGTTAATAGATCATAGAAAAAATTATGATTATGAAGAAGTCAACTCTAAGCGAACCACACTCAGAAGAAGTCAAGTATGGTCAAGCCAGACTCTTAACTGAAGAGGCACTCTGAACCAAAGGAATAGTCAAAGGTGTGTTTAAATAAAAGTCAAGAATCTAGATTACCAAGTCAACGCTAATGCAAAGAATTCCTCTATAATGACTCTGATATAGACTCTGATGTTTCAAGCCTCTGATGTCTCAGGACTCTGAACTCCATAGACTCTGAAGTCTCATTTCACCATATTATGAAGAAAAACTCTAAACTCTACTCAAGCCTTATCAAATTTAATATGAAGCCTCTAACTAGAATTTAATGACCTAGATTCAATGTCTGAAAAGAAGAACATGTGGCATGTAAAATCAGTACAAAAGCAAATATCCTTTCGACTGCCATGAAGATCAGGAAAAGGAATGTACTATTCAACCAACATCGTTCTTGACATCTCATCCTCACCCACTATCTGTTGAAACCGCCACTCTACTGTTATAGAAACAAGTGACCTTCATACAACTATTATATTTAGGATATTCCAACTTCACCCTCCAGTGATCCATTCTTCTTCTATATAAAGAGGTCTTGGAAGTTTGGAAAGGTCATAACATTGCAAAACTTTGCAAAACGCTCGTACGCTAGAAAGAAAAATAATTTTTCTCACACTAAGAAAACTATCACGTTCATTCATTTAGAACACTTTCTTGAATATTTTTATTAAGTGTAATCTTTGATTTTAACTTGTGTATCTGCTTACTTTTAGAAGTAACTTACAATCTTGTTTTATTAACCTTTGAATAATTTCCTTGAGAGACTAGGGTATATTTATGATTCTCAAGAAGTCTTAGATAAGCTGTCTTTGAGTTTGTAATCAATTATTTGATTAGTGGATTAAGTCCTTTTTAAAGGCAAAATCACTATGGAGGGTGGACTGGACGTAACTTAATTAACAGCGAACCAGGATAAAAATATTTGTGTCCTTTATCTTTGTTGATTATTTGTTGTATGTGTTATTGGGTGAGAAAAAGTTTTAATATAAAAACCCAATTCAAACCCCTTTTCTTGTGTTTCTTGAACCTTCGGTACCTACAATTGGGCTCCCACCAACCATAGCTCAACAATATTTTCTGGCTTGGCAAAATTGATTTATTAAATTGGGACCAAGGTCAAAATTAACTTTGGGGAGTATGTCTTCAACCAAATCATGAAGCATGCAAACTCTTATTCTATCAAGCTTCATATTGCCTTCCCCTTCTAAATCACATGAATTATTTTGAAAAAAAAATCCAAACATCATGAAACCTGTGGATGAAAAGATCAAGAAACTTGCTTCTTTAACTTTTGACTATAGACTATTTCAGGGGTCTTATGTCCCATACATTGATCCAACTAAAAGCTTAGGTCAAAATGCTAATTAAGGGTAATATGTTTTTTCCAAAGTCACCAAAAATGTTGTGTTGTATGAGCTAGTGGGGTTATCAAATGCTCTACAAACTTGTATCGTTGAATCTGGAAAATTGAAAGAAGCATGTTGATGAGCCGGTCAAACTAGTTCATAATGTGAAGTAGGTGGATGAAGACACTAAAGGTGAATAAGAAGATTCAGGACATGAGGAAGAGGAAAATTATGAAGAATGATATACCTTGAAGGGAGGATGTCTTCCAGGATGTGCCAGACATATGGTAGGTCAAGGGAATGGTTGTTTCAGCTGTTTATTGGGAATTTATTTGTTTTGGCTAGTTGTTTCTGGTGTTGTAATAACTATCATCTTTTCACTACTTGCACTGTAATTCCTAAGGTTTAATAATTAGGATGTACTTCTATGATGTTATCTTCAGTAGTATTTATTATATTGGTTGTGTATATGCTAACATACTAACCTTTAAATGACTAACATATAGTTGCTATTTGATACTAACCATTTGCCAAATTATGCCAGAAAAGGGAGTATTAGTGTTACTAAGAGCTTAAATAACACATGTGTTTGTTTAGTACTAACCATCTCTGGTAAGTATTGATGTTGTGCTCCATGTTGGAGGATCAGGCAAGATAGTTGGCCCTTGTATCTGTTAAAATATATATATATATATATATATATATATATATATATATATATATATATATATTCCTTGCATATTATGATATCAACTACTAACTTCTTGTATGTGCGTGACTAAGTATGTGAATGATTGCATGTTGATATATGTTAGTTAGTAGGAATGTATGCTACTAACTATGAGCTAACTAGATTCATGTATGACTAAGTCTGTGAATGATTGCATGATTGTATATTTGGTTTAGAGAAATTGAATGGATTATGTGTAACCATCTGAATAATGATGCCTCTGACTTTTTACTGCTGAGCTTAACTATGATAATTGGAAGGTGGTTGATGATGCCAATTGTTTTCTCTAGAGACTGTCACTTGTTCTGATGGAAGAAGTGTTATTTATTTTAAAGAGTTGTTTTGCCATAATTTGGCAAATGGGGAGATTGTAGTTCCTTTTGATTGGTTGCATTTAGAAAAATAATAACATGGAGAAGTGTCCAAGTGTTCAAGATTGATCTAGCTTACTTAAGTTGTATAGGAGACACATGTTGGGCGCAATGCTCCAGCATGTTGGTATGGCATTCGGGCCTTGCTCAACAGGCGACAAACTAATGCGTTTTTAATGAATCTTTGGAGAAGATTCAGTTCTATTTTATTGCTTTTATTTAGCAATATGTTTAAGTTATTTGTTTGACAATCGAATGAAGATTGATTCAGATTTAAGGAATACACAACAAATTTTAAGGAATAGATAACATATCTTCATATTGCCTTAAAATCGATGTAAATGTCAATTCAACAATCCACCAAACCTTGCTACTCTTTTTGATCTTGAATTTTTTTCAACTAAATTAATAAAGTACAAATAATTCTTGAACCTTAATTTCAATAATGAGTTGGCGAACACACCCTTTGGATAGAACAACTTTCTCAACCATAGTCTTTTTTGATTCAACTACATCTTTAATGAATGATGATTTAACAAGCGTCGTATGGCTGATGATTTAACAAGCGTCGTAGGGTGGTAATAGATTTCCAATCCAACATATGGTTTTGAGGCATTTTTCCTTTTATTTAAAAGTGTTTATTTGTTTATTTCAATTTTTCCTAATAAATAACACAATGATGATGGGTATCTATTTTTTATGAACTATGTTATACCTTCAATTTTGATCTTAAACATTAGACTATACTTTTTTCAAACTTTCTCGAGAATCATTGTAAAATAATAATGTAGCACTAAATAATACATTTTCTTTTTTTAATAAAGATAAATTATTGAATAAAAAATACAAAACAAAAAGGATGAGGGGCATAAACCTAACCCGTCAAACAACTAGCAAAAAATAGTTGGATATGTCCAACATATCCATGAAAAAAATATTCAAAATCACAAATAGAAAATGAATCCTACCAAGTATCATAATTAACAAAAAAACTGACATTGATCAATCTATCTTTACGTGCATCTCTCTGAAAATGTGACATATCTAAAATCTAAAGGAAATATATTGCGTAAAATATTCTTTCATTTAATTAAAGTATTCCAAGGGACAATATTCACTTTAGAAAATGCACGAATGACCAACCTTGAGTAAGTTTCAAGCACAAAAAGGAATCAAATTCTTCTTGTTAGCATACTCGATATCAAACATGATTTCACTCAGTCCAACATTAAAGGAGGCGCAAACTCCGAGAGAAATTTCATAATGATGTTCATAAATTATCCCTAAATGTGTAACCACATGTTTATATTCCATGATTTCTTCTTAAAACTCCATATGTGTTGCACTTAATCCAATTAGGACTAGGAAATCACTAATTGACTTGTATGATTTTAGGTACGGGAGGAGGTCGGTAATTTTTGTCAAATCATTTAATAATTATAAATGAATTAAATAATACATGTGACCCTTGAAAGAAGTAGATTCCACATAGACCAATTATTTAACATTAAAGAATGTCTATATCAAAGTCAATTTTATCATTTTGAAATCTGATATCATTTTTTGTATGTCAAGTTTTCTAAATAGCTATTGTGATAGGTTCATGATCATATTATGAATTTTAAAGCTCAAACTTCTAATAACAAGTTTTAATAAGCTTTCATAACTAGTTCTATCAACGTTCAGGCCAAACAATTTCTTCATTCACTTGATAGAAAAGTAAGGTGTACCTACATCTAAAAAGTAAGTGGTATGCAATTTCCATATTAAAATTGTAGAGAGAACACCTCAAAAACAAATGAATTCTCCCTTAAAATAAGTTATTATATTTTGAAATAATATTATGCATTAGTTTCAAAGTCACTAATGATTTATCAGGAGGTATGCATGTATGCCAGATGAACTTTGTCCAAGAAGGCTAAATGTGATCCCTCCTCATACAATTGTAGGTGTCTTTAAAATATATATAACCATTTACAAAGCATGTCTAAATAAGTTCATCGGCAGTTTTAGGAGCCAAAATAGATAAGCCGTGGGGAATATTCTTCACGGCTTATGTATAAAAGGAATAATTATAAGTGGCCTTTGTCGTCTAAGTTATCACAATAAATTTTGGCATGTACGATAACCATTTAATTGTCTCAGATGCAAAATCATCATTAGAAATCCTCATATGAAACCAACTTATTAATTCCTTATTATGTCATGTGAACAACAACTTGTCATTCATTCGGGGATATTTCTTCTGCATAACTTTTTTTAGTAGCTTTGTAGGGTTCAACTACACTAAGATTATTCAATATATAGAAATGTGCTTGAAGTACTACATCCTGAACCATTGACTTAACATTTAAACCTTGAGTACCTCTACCTTCAAATCTGTCAACATGACGAGACTTTGGAATTCCAATAGACTTTGTTTCCGATAAATAGTTTTAAACAAAACTCAAGAGATTTTTATGTGATGTACCTTTCAACGATCGAAGCATTAGGTCGGTGATGATTCTTCATATATCCTTTAAGTAAATTAATGTATAAATCTATAGGATACATCCACCTTAAATAAAATGGACCACAATGTCTGATTTCTCTGACTAGATTTATAAGTAAGTGAACCATAATGTCAAAAAATGATGGAGGAAAATACATCTTCAATTGACACAATATTATTATAGCCTCATCTGCTAATTCATATAAGTTTTTGAAATCAAGAACTTTAATACTTATAGCATTGAAGAATAAGCACAATCTGGTTATAATTACTCTTACATTTTTTGGAAGGATGTCACGGATATCCACTTGTTGCATCAAGACATGACAATTATGAGATTTTAAGCTAACTAACTTCAGATCTTTCATTAATACAAGTTTCTTGATGTTTTAAGAGTAAACATGGGGAACTTTGATATCATGCACACACTTGCAAAAACTTTTATTTTCCATTTTAGATAGAGTGTCACTGTTGGTGTAAGCCCTAGAAGCCAATACTTTTGGTACTTGTATCAAATTATTTATTAATAATAAAAGGCTTTTTCTTTATTATGTTTGTCTAATAAAGTCCCTAGAATAGCTAGTCCATTTAATGTATCAAGTGTGACTTAATCATGAGATCACATTAAACATAAGGACATTATTCTTAAAGTATCCGTAGTCGAGCTTTATTGTGAAGTGGGATAACATTAAAGCATTAAGACTATTAGGTATATAGACTAATGATCACATCTCATGGATCATGGATAAGGAGTTATCAAGTCTTAAACATTGGTATGAATATTAAGAGTAATATTTATACTGGATTGACCCTCTATGAGAATAATATATAGAATGTTATGCAAAGTGTCATAAGTTATTGTCGCATCGCGCGAAAAACCGGCGGGAAAAGAAAGAACAACAGAGCCGCCACCGTGCGTTATTTATCCCAAAAGAGGGAAAGGAAACGCTCAGAGTAAACCTAGGAAAGAACATGGTCTCGCGACCAAAGAGGATGGGTTCGGGAGTCGGTTATGCGAAGGGAAGGTGTTAGGCACCCTACGCATCCGTAGTACTCTACGGGATCCACGCACAAAAGGAAAGAATATTGGTTGCTAAACACTGCTCAAACACACATGCACTGGCTGAAAGAATAGAAAGAGACTGACTGAAACTGAACTCGGCAGGACGTCGCATCCTGGGCCTACTTAGTCTATCAGGCATAGACATCAGAGTCGAAGTAGTTCGGACTGGGGAAACGAAACATGCTCGCTAGGATGTCGCATCCTATGCATACGTATCTTCTCGGACGAGAGAAGAATCAGAGCATTCGTAGCTCGGCTGACACGCAAACAAACAAACAAGACACACACAGGCAAACGTGGAGCCCGACTGCCAATCGCTGGACTTATGTCAGCATCCGAACCTAAACACACGCAAAGAGGCAGACGTGGAGCCCAAATGCCAATCACTGGACTTACATTGACATCCGAACCAAAACAACACAACAGATAGATAGGGAGTCAGGGACTCAGCCTATAACTGTCAAGCACACACAAACAGACAGACAGCAAATGCTAAGGAGTACGGGGACTCGAGCCTAGCAAAGGTCAGACGACACACACAAAAAGAAAAAAGGGCGCCCGGAGAGATCAGCTCAATCTCCTGCCTACATACTTCATCTGGTATGAAGATCAGGGCGATGTAGTTCCCCTACGCAGGGACAAGGATCTAGCCTAACCAGATAACAGAGGGAGACACAACACTAGGGAGACTACGACTCGAGCCTAGATGTTGTCATGCAAAAGTCAACCCTAAGTTAAGGTTTCTAGCTAAATGGCACAAGGGCCAACCTATCCTGAACAGACACAGGAAAAAGCAAAGGGTCTCGATTGCAACTAGGGCAAGAGAAAGGGGATATCTCAATCACAACAGGGGTGAGAGAAAAGAAATTAGATGTTAGTGGTTAGTCAAACTCGGCAAGACATCGCGTCTCGTGCCTACGTATCTCATCTGAACATGAGAATCAGAGTTGCCGTAGTTCGGCCGAACAGCTCTAAGTATGGCTCACACAAGGGTTAAGCCACACAGACTTGACTTGCACAGGAAGCAAGTCAAGCACAAACCTATTGCACAAGGGCAAACCTAAACTAAACCTAGAGAGGCAAAGCAAGCAGGCAAACACAAACACATATAGCATGAAAATAAACACACCAACAAGGGGGCTCAAACATCAAAGGTTAGGCACTAGGGCCAACTGGAATAGGGTAAGTGTGCTCTTAACCTTGCCATTGAGAGGCTAAGGTGAAGCAGATGAATAGGAGATGAGGGGTGTGCCTCATTGCTTCTATCCCTAATCAGGGAGAGCATCACATAATAGAAAGTGGGGGAGTTCAGAAAGATGGAACTCTTTCCCCATTATTGACTCGATAGATCTTGGGTTTTTATCTCGATGCTTCAACCATGTAATGGGAGCAGAGAGAGGACACACTGAATAGTGGGGGATAGATTGCTTATCCCTACCTTCCACCAATTGCCTCAAATGAGGACTTTTCCTGCTTGGGACAATTTTAAACAAACACAGGCATTGCCTCTTAAGGAGGACTTCAGACAGTTTGCCCGGTCAAATAACAGACCGGGTCTCCAGACTACATGAAGAAAGAAAGGTTTATACCTCGAAAGCAAATGCTAAAATAGCAAAGCAAGCAAGTTCAGAGAACTTAAGCAACTAAAGTACCTGAAAAAGTCAAACTTATTAGTAAACAAGTCAAAAGTTTAAATCAAAAGAAATGGCAAACAGTCAACACAGGGGATCAACTGAGCAAAGCATAAGACTCAAGTTATGAGTCAAACCATCTGCAAAACAAAGGTTAGCATGGGATAAACAAATCAAATTCAAACAAGTTTGAGTGATCTTTGAAGCATTGTGCTCAACCTGAAACAGATGAACTCAACATAAGTCCACAGGACCACTAGGACTAGCCTAGGGTCAAACATGAAAGAAAAGGTCAAGGCAGCAATGAAAAGTCAACTCAAAGTCAAAGTCAACCAATTAGAAAGCAATCACAATTGGGCCCACAATCATATCATGCATCATCATCATTTCATGAACATTTGAAGTCAAAATATGGCAAAGGGAAGCATACAAAAGTCAACAGAATGACTTGCATCAAAAGTCAACTCAAACATTTTCAAAAATCATGAAATAAATCACACTCAATCCTAGCATCTAACATGGTATACATGTAAAATTTCATGGCATTTGGATGAGAGGAAGGCAGTCAAATAAAATCATGAAGTCAAACTAATTTCAAGTAAGCACAATGAAAGTCAACAAGCATGGGTCAACTTCAAAAAATCATATCAATTTGAAAACAGAAGAGAAATGAATGAGATTAACACCAATGCAAAGCTCAAAGAGTCTAGTTATCACATATGAAATTTCATGGACATACAATATGATTTGAGAATTTCACAAAAGATTTGGCAATGCATAGCACAAAGAGTCAACAAATGACCAAGCATGGAAGAAAATTCTCAATCAAATGGAAAACAGCAAGATAAATTCCAAGAAAATTCATACATGAAATAGACATACAAAGGATCATTCATGCAAAAATTGGGGGCATTTGGATGCAAGGAGGCATGTGAACAAAATTATGGAAAATGCATGATCATGGTATAGCAACAATTGTAACACATGACTTCAAAAATTCATAACCCTCAATCCACAAATGATAAATGCACAAAGTCTATATGGAAACAAAGGTCAGAGTGTCTAGTTTCATCACAAAAAATCTCAAAGTCATTGGGCACAACATCATTATTTCACAATTGAAATGGCCAAGGGTATCATTTTTTGTCACATAACACAAACCCTAGAGCCATTTAATATCCAGCCAACCAAAAAATTAATAAAAATCAAAATTAAAAACTAGACATCAAGATGAAAACCAAGCAGAAATTCTCGTGAATTTAGGATCAAAAATGATTGAATTAAGAATTTTAGAAGATGGGTAAACAAAATGAAATAAAACATTGCCAAATAAAAATGAATCAAATGATTATTAAATTATTAAAAAGAAAAAAGAAAATGCAATGCGCTTGCTGAACACAAGGTTCCAGCGCTCCACTTGGTGGCCTGTGTACTGGTCATTAAGTAGGACCCACGGTACACGGCAAGACAGCAATAAATGCATGGCAGTGTTTGGCAGTATAACAGACAAGAAAAAAGCGGTTCATGCTGTTGTTTGCTAGTCACCTGGCTACTGTAATAGTTGAGAATGAATTAGGAAAAGTAACCAATGGTTGTTACAGGGCACACCACTTATGACCAATTAAAAAAAAATGCTCTAAACGCCAGCAAGCAACGATGAGGGAACCACCTGATTAAATATTAAAACTTTAAGAAACAAAAAAACAACATGCGCGCAGTGGATTGGTAGTATTCCTACTACATGGGATTTGAGTATCCCAACCAGTGGGCCCACGACCACTTATGATATTCCTTTCAGACAGTGTCAAATAAGTGGGCAAAGGCATAATAAATTAAAACGAGGAATTAAAACCAAAAGTAGCACTAAACAGCAATTGTTCCCTAAAACAAAACCTACAGTACCGCGGTATACTACCCTTCAAACCTGCAACGGCATGGCTACAGTGTGAAATAAATGGTAATTGATGGCCAACTTAAATGAAACAGTGTGCTTTGTGAACAGGTGTGTCGTGTGATGAATGGAGCATGGCGAATGAAATAAGAAGACATGCAAATTGCAGAACAGAACATGGGCAATGCAGCAGCTAGGGTCTGGGATGTTCAACATTTTACTGGGAATTTCTACAGTACCTCCATGCGAACTCAAGAACAAATTTCATGGAAACAAAACAAACAACACATATTCTTAAAGATCTCGCAGCATTTGTTCATAATGCACATGTGTTTTAAACTAATTCTTCACAAACAAAGCAAACCGAAGCAAAAAGAATCACTCGTCAATCTTAAAGACAACATAACTCAGCCAAATCAACATGGAAATTAATGACTTAAAGCTCATTTTCATCACCTTTACAAGACCTACAGCTATCATATAATTAATTTAAGAAAGTAGGAACTCGAGTTTTAACCTCTTGTATCACACAGAGCTGGAATCGCGGGTTTTGATCCTTGCAAAGCATAAGCAAGTATTCTCCCGTGCTTGTATGTGGGAAAGAATGAAGAGATGAAGCTCCAGTGTACACAAAACCGCTCCAATCCGCAGCTGTTATGGAAGTTTGCTGAGCTTGACAGTCACGATTTTGGCTGCAACAGCAGTGAACTCTTGCTTCAAATCACTCTTAGTACGCTCCTAAATGGCGAATCAAAGAAGAAGTCGTTTGGTCTTGGAGAAAAATCCCGAGAAAAAACCAGTTGGAGAATTGAGAGGTTTTTTGAGAGAAGGAAATTTCTGTTTGTATTGATGGCTGCAGCTTCTCTCTAGGGTTGCAAAGTGTCAGAAAAATGACTTATATTATCTGTTTATGCTCACTTAAACATATGCTAATCCCAATTTAACTAAATGAACAAAAATGCCAAAAATGCTAAGCTGCACTCAAGTGGATAGAGAGGTGTGAATGGCATGATTTTGGGCCTTAAACCAGCTGCTTATGACCAACAAATTTGCTGTTTTTGACTTGCTTCAGAATTGCTCACTTTGTTTTTGCTTTATGACTCCATTTACCAAAATATGCCAATTTTGCCTTTGGTCCTAAATGATGATACAATAGTGGCATGAACATGATTTGATGCTTGGAACATGTCACACATATGGTATAAAGTGGATCCCAATTGGCCAAATGGAGAAAAGGTCAAAAAATCAAAAAGTCAAAGTTTGGTCAAACTTTGATTTTAATGGAATAGGTCCAAAAATGCCATTTTGATTGGCAAGGTTTTAGAACATGAAATTTATATTTTTGGAAAGAGGATGAAAAATGTGGTTTGTAGGAAAAAACCCCACCCAATTTGGCCTTATGGTTTGGGAGATATGCTCAGTTGAAGTTCAAAAATTTGTGAAAATGATTGGATCATATCTTGACAACCATACATGGGATTTGAGAGTTCTTGGACTTTTTGAAAATGGGAGAACAAGACCTTCAACTTTCATGTTGGGCAAAAATTCATTTGGAGCTTGTATCATGATGCAAGTTGAGGATCAAGAAGTTTCCATTTTTGGCAGTTGAAATTACAAGTCCAGTTTCTATTTTGGGAAATTTTCTGATTTGCTTCAAATTCTTCCATGATGTTGATTGCCATGACATATAAGGCCCATTAGGACATGAATGAGCTCCTTCAAACCATTTCCATCCATCAGAACCAAAGAATCAAACACAGTTGACCAACTTTGACTTTCTAGGGTTTTGGACTTGACTGTGCACTTCTGATGAATTCCAAACCCTAGTTCCTTGAGACTTTGACTTCAAATGATGTCCCAAGACATATGAACTCTTGATGATTGATCATGGTGCCCAAATTCCACAAGAATGGCCACCATCCACTGCTTAGATTGACTGTTGACTGTTTAGGGTTTTTGCCTGGCTGTGCATTGACTGCTGACCTCTGAGGCTTCAACCCTTGACTTGAACACTTCAAATGGTCCCCCAAGTCATGTGAACTTGTTGGACAAACCCTAGGGCTTTTGCTCCTTGAGAAACAACTTTGCTTGATTGGTTGACTGATCTCCTGATCAGTCTGACCTAGTTCTTTGCTTGCTTGCTCTTGAGGCAACTGGGGACAATGCAAATGCTATGCAATGGATTATGATATGCTATGACCTAATATGAGATGGTATGCACAATGATAGGTGCAAATTTGAGGTGCTACAGTTATTCTCATGGTGATAATGGTGTATACCACCCTTCGACCTGAAACCACTATGGATGCTAGATGTAGAGTCGAGTGCCTTATTGTTGATCAAACGTTGTCCGTAACTGGATGACCATAAAGACAGTTGATGGGTACTCCACAAAGCATGCTAAGGGACATGAGTGACCTAGATGGAATTTGCCCATCTTGCGTAACAGGATAAATGTCTATGGGCCAAATATTGAACTGGACAAGAATGACACGGTCTATGCCTTACATTCAATATAGACATAAGGGAAAAAGGGTAATTGTACACATAAGTATTATCACAAAAGGATTTGTCAGATCACATGACATTTTCGTGTCATGGGTAGCAGTGATGTGTTGCTAGATACCGCTCACTGTTTATTATGTTAAATACGTGATTTAATATAATTGCCAATGTCGCGGAAAACCTACAGGGTCACACACAAAAGGACGGATTGATGAGAGATAGAGTAACTAAGGAATACCGTAATGTACGGTGCACTTAAGTGAATTGTAGAACATCGTAAGGTACGGTGTACTTAAGTAGAATACGAAATATGGTAAGGTACCACGCGCTTAAGTGATTTTGGCATATTATAAGATATGGGCCACATACACTTGAGTTGGCTTTTTTTTTTAGCTTGCAACCCACACAAGTGGTTCTATAAATAGAAAGCTTGTGTAGAAGCATTTGTGCAGTTGCAATTTCGTTTCTCTCTCTCTCTCTCTCCCTCTCTCTCTCTCTCTCTCTCTCTCTCTCTCTCTCACTCAAAGCCTTCATTCGTAGCAACTAGCACTGAGATTGAAGGAATCCGTTCGTGTGGACTGAGTAGAGGCGTTGTCATCATTCAACATTCGTGATCGCTCCGTAGATCTGCATCAAAGGTTACAATCGCCACAAGAGGTAACAATTCTATCACTGATCATGCCCATTCGTAAGGATCACTAAAGGAGAAATTTTAAATTCCGCTGCATTATGGATCGCTCTTCTCCTTCAGTGGTATCAGAGCCACTTACGAAACCATGCATATGATAGCTGTTTATTTTCTGTATTTTCTGTATTAATATGATTAAAAGACAGAATGAATCAAAGAATAAACGAGTAATTAAATTTGGCATCATGTGTGTACGATTTGAATGATTGATGTTGACTATGCTTCGGAATCCAACGTTAGTATGGTGAAGCAGCGATACATCGATCGTCCATAGGTTATGCAATTGAGATCGATCAAGTTATATATATGATATAAGTAATCCTGATGCAAAATACGATATATATGATATATTGTTTCTGTTTCATTCATTCAAACACTTAATGGTTATTTTCCTTTGAGCGATCAATGGTCGTTTGCTTCTTGATCCGACATTAGTATGGTGAAGCAATGACATGTTGATCAATCATACTGAATCAACAATCGAGGTGTGTTTGACGGTCTGAAATTGGTGCATTTAATGACGGCACAAGGGTTGTGTTGTCAAAGAGTTATGCGATAAGGGTTGTGACTGCGCAAGAGTTGTGCTTTAAAGTATCAAGTGCTGATGCGAAAAACGACGTCGATTTCAAATGAATTGTTCATTAAAAATTTCGGCCAGGGGCGCTTCCCCCTTTACCCCCATCCGTTGATCGGTCAGCAGAACCACCATTTGCTGATCGGTCAGCGGAAACCCCGTCCCGCTGATCGGGCAACGGACCCCCGGCTAACTCTGTGTAGTGTGATCGGTCGCCGAAATTTAATTTGGTTTTAATTAATTAAAAGAATTAAAATTAATAATAATAATGTGTTTATTATTATTGTCTTGTGGTGATCGGTTGTGGCCTTAGTTTTCCTTTATTTTGTTTTGGGTTTTTAAAATACGACCTGCGTGTCATGCCTCTCTTTTAATCTCATAATGTAACTTCTTTTCTCATCTCACTCCCTCGTATGTAAAACGAGTTTCTTTTATGTAATGTAATGTTATGAAGAAAGAGAATAATTCAATATCAAAGGAGGACAACCTTGAAGATCTTGCTTGGAGAAGCTTAGATCGTTATTAGGTTAGCTTAAGTTCTCTCATTGGCTTGGGAGAACAATTGCGCCAGGGGCCATAAATGTTTCATTATGTATGTTGATGCATGTGAATCTATGTTGATGCATGTGAGAGACGATTTATATGATAAATAAGCCGGTGAGATCAGAATAATTGCAAATTCCCTCAAATTAAATATTAAGTTTATGCTTTCCAAGTTTTAGTACTCATCAAGACTAGTATCGGATAATGTAGGTTTCGCCTACGCGAGGTGCATGTTCTATATTAGTAAGGTGTGATGGGATAATTGTAATGTCCAATTGCTAAAACAATGGGTCAAACTTAACTAAACAAATTATAATAAGATTATATATGTTTAGAAGCAAGAGTTGGAAATGATCCATGTGATGGATTGGAATAACGAGTTATTCACCCAACTAAAATATTCGAGAGTTGTATTAGATACAATTGGAAGGGGTTCCTACCTAAATAACCTAGTTTTGTGTAATCCGCCTACGCGGACTTAAAACAAAGTGAAATGTGGATCTCTACCCACTAGAAAATCTTCCAACGGGATTTTCCGAATCAAATGGTGAGGGTCATTTGTTTTGAGTAAAATAGTGGGAGCATATTTAATTAAAGGCCTAATTAAATATGTTATTGATACTTATATTTTTCATTATTTTCATGTAGATTACCATGACAACAAACACCTCTAACAATATTTTGCGATCAATCCTTGACAAGGAAAAATTGTCTGGGACAATTTTTCTGGATTGGCACCGAAATCTGAGGATTATCCTCAAACATGATAGAAAGCTGTATGTCTTGGAGAAACCTGTTCCTGAAGAGGAACCTCCTAGTTCTGCACCTAAGGCAGAAAGAGATGCTTATAAGAAGCATGTCGATGATGCCAATGAAACTGCTTGTCTCATGCTAGCTACCATGAACTCAGAGTTGCAAAAGCAACATGAGAACATGGCAGCGTTCGATATGATCGAACACCTGAAGATGCTCTATCAAGAGCAAGCAAGGCATGAAAGGTTTGAAATTTCAAAAGTCCTTTTTCAAGGAAAGTTAGCTGAGGGAGCCCCTGTAGGTCCCCATGTGCTCAAGATGATTGGGTATGTGGAAAACCTTGAGAGGTTGGGTTTTCCCCTCGGAAAGGAACTTGCGACTGATTTGATCTTGCAATCGTTTCTAGATAGATTCAGTCAATTTGTCCTAAATTTCAATATGAATGATATGGACAAATCTCTTCCTGAACTACTAGCCATGTTAAGAACTGCTGAGCAGAATCTGAAGTCAAAAGGGAAGTCCATTCTGATGATCGCAAATGGAAAGAGACAGAACAAAAGAACCACCAAGCAGGGTGATAAAGGGAAAGGAAAGGAAGTTGCCAAACCCAAACCCACTGTTGCTGCTTTGAAGCCTAATGGAGGCATAGCAAAGGAAGACACCTGCTTCCATTGCGGTAAGACCGGACACTGGAATAGAAACTGCCCAAAGTACCTAAAAGATAAGAAGAATGTAGTAGAGACTTCAACTTCAGGTATTTTTGTTATTGAAATTAATTTATCTACTTCTGCATCATGGGTATTAGATACTGGATGCGGTTCTCACATTTGTACCAATGCGCAGGGGCTAAAAAGGAGTAGAGATTTGGCAAAAGGTGAAGTTGACCTACGAGTTGGCAATGGAGCAAAGGTTGCTGCTTTAGCCGTAGGAACTTATGTATTGACTTTACCTAGTGGTTTAATAATTCAGCTAGAGAACCGTTATTATGTACCTGCAATTAGCAGGAATATTATTTCCGTTTCTTGTTTGGACAAGTTTAGTTTTTCATTTATAATAAAGAACAATTGTTGCTCAATTTATTTGAATGATATATTCTATGCTACTGCACAAATGAATAATGGATTATATGTCCTTGATCTTGAAATGCCTATTTATAACATTAATACTAAAAGGATGAAACCTAATGAGTTAAATCCAACATACCTTTGGCATTGTCGATTAGGCCACATAAATGAGAAACGCATTTCCAAACTCCATAAAGATGGACTCTTGGACTTTTTTGATTATGAATCATATGAGACATGCAGGTCTTGTTTAACTGGAAAGATGACAAAGTCTCCATTCACAGGAAAAGGTGAAAGAGCTAATGATCTTTTGGCCCTCATACATACTGATGTATGTAGACCACTGAACATACCAACCAAAGGAGGTTTTCAGTACTTCATCATATTTACTGATGATTTCAATAGATATGGTTATGTTTATTTAATGAAACACAAATCAGAGTCCTTTGAAAAGTTCAAGGAATTCAAGAATGAAGTACAAAACCAACTAGGTAAGAATATTAGAACTCTTCGATCAGATCGAGGTGGTGAGTATTTAAGCCTAGAGTTTGATGACCATCTGAAAGAGTGTGAGATCCTATCCCAACTTACTCCTCCTGGAACACCCCAATGGAATGGTGTATCTAAGAAAAGAAATCGAATCCTGTTAGACATGGTCCGATCCATGATGAGTCACGCCGATCTTCCAAACTCCTTTTGGGGACATGCACTATTGACAGCAGCTTACACACTTAACCGTGTTCCATCCAAAAAGGTTGAGAAGACACCATATGAGATATGGAGTGGTAAGAAACCACATATGTCTTACATGAAGATTTGGGGTTGCGAAGTTTGTGTGAAACGAAAAATTTCAACTAAGCTTGAGCCCAAATCTGACAAATGCTTATTTGTGGGGTATCCTATAGAAACAAGAGGGTATTACTTCTACAATCCTTCTGAGGGCAAAGTGTTTGTCGCTCAAACTGGAGTTTTCCTAGAAAAGGATTTTATTTCCAAAGAAATCAGTGGGAGGAAAGTAGATCTTGAAGAAATTCAAGAATCACAAAGCATTGATACACCTATGGAGGAATTAGAGCAGGAAACACAAGTAGTTGTGGAAGAGCAACCTGCTCAAGTAGAACAAGACAAGTGTAGGTCAAGCAGGATACGTCACCTACCTAAGAGATATGAATATCTCATAACTGATCAAGGTGATGTATTACTCATGGATCAAGATGAGCCTGTGACCTACCAAGAGGCCATAACTGGTCCCGAGTTTGAGAAGTGGCTAGAAGCCATGAAATATGAAATGGATTCCATGTACACAAACCAAGTTTGGACCTTGGTAGAGCCTCATGTAAGAGTTAGCCCTATAGGATGCAAGTGGGTCTTCAAAAAGAAGACTGACATGGATGGTAAGGTACATACCTATAAGGAAATACTGGTTGCAAAAGGATATAAACAAATTCATGGGGTTGACTATGATGAAACCTTTTCACCAGTTACAATGCTTAAATCTGTTCGGATTTTACTTGTTATCGCTGTATATCACGATTATGAAATATGGCAGATGGATGTCAAAACTGCTTCCCTTAATGGAAATCTTCTTAAGGATGTGTACATGACACAGCCTGAAGGATTTGACATACCAGAAAAAGCCTCAAAGATATGTAAGTTACAAAGATCAATCTATGGATTGAAGCAAGCTTCCAGAAGCTGGAATCTTCGTTTTGATGAAACAGTAAGACAATATGGATTCATCAAGAACGAAGATGAGCCTTGTGTCTACAAGAAGGTTAGTGGGAGCATGATCGTTTTCCTGGTATTATATGTAGATGACATATTACTTATTGAAAATGATGTCCCTACCCTGCAATAAGTAAAGTCTTGGTTGGGGAAATGCTTTTCTATGAAGGACCTAGGTGAAGCAGCCTATATATTAGGAATCAGAATCTAAAGAGATAGATCATAAAAACTGTTTGGCCTAAGTCAGAGTACGTACATAGACAAAGTGCTTAGACGCTTTAATATGCATGATTCCAAGAAAGGATTCATACCTATGCAACATGGCATGTGTCTATCAAAAACACAATCCCCTTCAACTAAGGAAGAAAGGGATCACATGAATAAGATTCCATATGCATTTGCAATAGGATCTATCATGTATGCCATGTTATGTACTCGACCAGATGTCTCGTATGCTTTAAGTGCAACAAGTAGGTACCAATTTGATCCTAGTGATGCTCATTGGGTAGTTGTCAATAATATCCTTAAGTATTTGAGAAGGACTAAGGACTCATTCTTGATATATGGAGGTCAGGAAGAGCTGGCTGTAATTGGATACACTAATGCTAGCTTCCAGACAGATAAGGATGACTTTAGATCACAATCTGGTTATGTGTTTTTGCTTAAACGGTGGTGCTGTGAGCTGGAAAAGTTCAAAGCAAGATACAGTTGCTGATTCTACAACCGAGGTCGAGTATATTGCTGCCTCAAGTGCAGCAAAGGAAGTTGTTTGGATCAAAAAGTTCATTAGTGAACTTGGCATAGTTCCTAGCATTGTGGATCCCATTGGTCTCTATTGTGATAACAATGGTGCTATCGCACAAGCTAAGGAACCTAAATCTCACCAACGATCCAAACACATACTTAGGCGTTATCACCTCATTCGAGAGATAATAGATAGAGGAGATGTGAAAATATGCAGAGTACATACACTTGACAATATTGCTGACCCACTAACAAAGCCTCTTGCGCAGCAGAAGCATGATGGCCATACTATATCTATGGGTATTAGGGGTCTGCCTGATTGGCTCTAGTGCTAGTGAGAGATTGTTGGTGTAAGCTCTAGAGGCCAATACTTTTGGTACTTGTATCGAATTATTTATTAATAATAAAAGGCTTTTTCTTTATTATGTTTGTCTAATAAAGTCCCTAGAATAGCTAGTCCGTTTAATGTATCAAGTGTGACTTAATCATGAGATCACATTAAACATAAGGACACTATTCTTAAAGTATCTGTACTCGAGCTTTATTGTGAAGTGGGATAACATTAAAGCATTAAGACTATTATGTATATAGACTGATGATCACATCTCATGGATCATGGATAAGGAGTTATCAAGTCTTAAACATAGGTATGAATATTAAGAGTAATATTTATACTGGATTGACCTACTATGAGAATACTATATAGAATGTTATGCAAAGTGTCACAAGTTATTCTCATGGTGATAATGGTGTATACCACCCTTCGACCTGAAACCACTATGGACCCTAGATGTAGAGTCGAGTGCCTTATTGCTGATCAAACATTGTCCATAACTGGGTGACCATAAAGACAGTTGATGGGTACTCCACGAAGCATGCTAAGGGACATGAGTGACCTAGATAGAATTTGCCCATCTTGCGTAACAGGATAAATGTCTATGGGCCCAATATTGAACTGGACAAGGATGACACGGTCTATGCCTTGTGTTCAATATAGACATAAGGGCAAAAGGGTAATTATACACAAAAGTATTATCACAAAAGGATTTGTCAGATCACATGACATTTTCGTGTCTTGGGTAGCGTAGCGGGAAATTCATGATCATCAAGCTATTGACAAGCTAGAGATCAATTAACAAGAGTCGCCACCGCGCTTTTATTGTTTCCAAGGGAAAAGGGAAAAAGTACGAACAAAACCCAATTAGTAAGAAGTTTTCAAATTAAAACTAATAAAAGTCCTTTATTGAAAAGGCTCTATGGAGATGGTTACTTATTGGGGAAGCCCAATAAGCATTCCTGCTTGGGAATTGTACCTGTATAGCTGGGGAATGAGAATACAATCGTCCTCAGTATAAGAACCAATACTAAATAAATTATCATTGGTGTAAAAGCCAGAGAGTAGTGATAGTGGTATAAGAACTGAAAGAAGTAACAGCAGTAGAAGAACTGTAAACTGCAATGACAAATGGTATAATAAACCGTACAAATAATTGATAAATAGTGTAAAAACCAAAATGACTGGATGAAAGCGACGTAAAACGCAAAGTGAGTAAATGACAACGGTGTAAGAGCCGAAGTGACTGAGTGGCAATAGTGTAAGAACCAAAGTGAACAATGGTGTAAGAACCAAAGTGACAATGGTAATAGAACTTTTATTGAGGAGTTCTCTAAGAAGACGTGAATAAAAGGAGCTTGACAAAAGAACTCGATGTCCCTAATGGGGAAGATTGGTGTCACGTAAGATGACTGTCTACTAGGGAATACACTTCCAAGCGAGGTTCCCTAAGGAGCGAGGGTGTTGGAGAAAGCCCTAAGAAATCCCTGCAAGGATCTGGTGAAGGAATTGTATACCATTAGGGCATACTAGGGACAATGCTGCTAAGTATTTTCTGCTTGGAGAATGAGTTCCAAGGATACTTGCGGGGGAATCGTCCTTAAGACTAACCCACTGAGTGTACAATGAAAAAAGAGCTCGGGAGAAGCTTGGACTGAGATCTATCACCGATTAGCTGGGGATTGATCCAGACTCTCACGATGAGTCTTGAGTCTCAGCCTATGGTATGTTATGCATGTCATGTATGCATGTTTAGAGTTTGTATGGCGTAATGCTCCACATTCATGGATATGCTACGTGTGATATGATGTATTAATGCGATGATTGATGCATGCAATGTATTATTCTTGGTCTGCGCCACTGAAGATTAGGCCATTTGTAGGTACCGAGGGCCAATTAAGGTTGGGCTTTTGTGAGATGCCAATCAAAGTTGGGCTTTTAGGGTGAATGTCAAATAAGGTTGGGCCTTTTGGATATAGGTGCCAAGTAGTATTCTTCATTTGTGTGGTGCCAACTAAAATTGGTCTTGCGTAGATGCTAGATTCATGATATGAGAATGTGTTATACGAATGAGATGATATGCATGGTTTGACGCTAGAGCGTAGCGACCTTATTAATGCATGACAATGATTTGAATGTTTCCACAAGTTCCCCTGTGATGGGTCATGGATTGTTAGGGATTAGAGAGGTTGTTTGTGTAACCAGGTTATTTTTCCAAAAGGTGGTAGGGTGTTACGCTAGCATGGCTTCCCGATACTCGTTTCAAACATGACGATTGTTGATGTATGACAAAGCTTGTACATGCATCTTGAAAGTATTGAGAGGGATTGTCCCTGCAGTATCCTATAATTTGCCCAGCCTGTTGGGTCTTCGAAAAAAAATTCTCCTTAATATGAATTTGAAACGGCTTAGCCATACCATGCACTTGAGACGACATGCCATAGTATTAGCCTTGGAGAGATTCGTCCTTGACTAATCGACCCTTAGAATGATATTGCCCCAGATGAATTGTTCTTTTGAAGTGGTCTCTTTTGATCAATAAGAATAATAATTGATAATAATAATAGCAATGTATTTATAATAACAAAAAAGATTTTGATGTTTTTTTTAGATTTCTTTTTTAGTTTTTGGATTAAAAATATGTTAAAATAATCATATGATAACAATTAAATTAAATAAAAGTTTGAAGAAAAAACAATACAAATTCTGATTTTTAGATAAAAATTTCAAAAATTAAAAAATACAAATTTTATTTATTTTTGATTAACAATAATTAAAAATCGAAATTAAACTAAAATATAATAAAATACAAAAATAGATTTTTAGATTAAAAATAACATAATTAATATAAAAGATAAATTTTGTAATTAAAAAACAGTTCCGCAAAGTGGTGAGTGAGATTTAAAGCGGATGAATAAATAGTGTAATCTGTTTTGGAAAGAATTGGTCTAAGAACCGTGTGATGACTCATAGTTTTTTTTGGATGGGATATTATAACATGTAGTAATAATGGTAATAACATAAGAAGGAATTCTATAATAATTAATAACGATTCATAAATTTTTTATTTTTATAAACTAATTACTAAATAATTAACAAAATTCATTTTTGGATACTAAAAAGGTTTCATGATTGTTATTCACATTAATAATAATACTATTATAACGATAATAATAAACTAATGAAACTTAATATGTTATTACTAGTAAAAAAAAACAAATAAAAAATTAATTATTATTTAAAATATCTGTTAATAAATGATGCCAAAAATATGGAAAAAAAAGTTGGAATCGAACCCGTATCCTTGTGGTTACAAGCCTTACACATGCTCTTTACCAATTGTGCCATTTCATTTATTCAAAATAAAATGGCACTAGAAAGCATATGAAGTGTGGGCAAAATTTGGGGTACGACAACTGCCCCTATTTAATCAGCTTCAAACTGAGAGGATGATGACGTTGAGCCTTCATCTTCTCATGGTGGAAGATGATTAAATATAGAGAGAGACCCTAATTTTGACCACGTAGTCAGTAGATTCTGGGAATACGCAATGATTGAACAATATTTGATGCTCTAATGGGATCAAGACCAACCTTTGATGGAAGCCCAATAATACCCTGACGATTAATTTCAGTCCAATTGAGTGAAATTTGCATACAATTCCTATGATCACCCGATCATGTTATTGAAATTGGGTAGGACTCTGACGATCCTCCGGTCATTATTTGATAAAACCTTGGTAGAACCCCTAATAAAACTCATAATAAAATCCTTTTCAAAACTCTAGATGAAACCACTGATACAATTTCTAATGGAACCTCTGATGATAAAACCCTAATGAAATCCTTTGACAAATCCCTGATGGAACCCCTTGATTAATCCCTGATGATCAGTTTCAACTTCTCCGAGTAATATTTGCCTATAATCATCTGATTATGTCCCTGGAGTCGAGTAGGACTTTAGTGATATCACAATCACTTTGGATGAGACCTCTCTCGTGATAATTTGGTGAAACCCCTTGATAAAGTTCTGGTAGACCCCCTTGATGGAAACTTTTGATGACATTCTAGATAAACCCTTTTTGATAAAATCCCTTGGCAAAACCCTTTTGATAAAACCCTTTGATAAAATTCTGGCGGAACCCTCTGGTAGAAAATTCTGGTAAAACCCTTTTGATAAATCCATGATGAAACCCCTTGATATTAACACTTTGTTGAAACTTCTTGGTAAAACCCTAGTGAACTCTCGGTGGATAATGCTCTGATGAAAACCCCTTGATTAAACCCCTTTGATAAAATTCCTTTGATAAAATTCCTTGGTAAAATCCCTTGATAGAACCCCTTGATGAAAATCCTTTATACTTCTGATGAAACCCCTAATGGAACTCCTGGTAAAAACTCTCTGACGAAACCCTTGGTGGAGCCCCTTAAAAAACCCCGGTGTAACCCTTTGATAAAACCCTGGTGTATTTGATGGAATGCATCCCTTGTGTGGGATGGGTTAATAAGCTTGAGAGGTGAGAGGTGAAGACCCGCTAAATAGTTGATAACAATCATTCAGGATGACCGACTACTGGATAGATTCCTCTGATGATTCACAGTGAGTGAGTTTTCTGGGGAAGTCCTTTATTGAAAAGGCTCTATGGAGATGGTTACTTATTGGGGAAGCCCAATAAGCATTCCTGCTTGGGAATTGTACCTGTATAGCTGGGGACTGAGAATACAATCGTCCTCAGTATAAGAACCAACACTAAATAAATTATCATTGGTGTAAAAGCCAGAGAGTAGTGATAGTGGTATAAGAACTGAAAGAAGTAACAACAGTAGAAGAACTGTAAACTGCAATGACAAATGGTATAATAAACCGTACAAATTAATTGATAAATAGTGTAAAAACCAAAATGACTGGATGAAAACGACGTAAAACCCAAAGTGAGTAAATGACAACGGTGTAAGAGCCGAAGTGACTGAGTGGCAATAGTGTAAGAACCAAAGTGAACAATGGTGTAAGAACCAAAGTGATAATGGTAATAGAACTTTTATTGAGGAGTTCTCTAAGAAGACGTGAATAAAAGGAGCTTGACAAAAGAACTCGATGTCCCTAATGGGGAAGATTGGTGTCACGTAAGATGACTGTCTACTAGGGAATACACTTCCAAGCGAGGTTCCCTAAGGAGCGAGGGTGTTGGAGAAAGCCCTAAGAAATCCTTGCAAGGATCTGGTGAAGGAATTGTATACCATTAGGGCATACTAGGGACAATGCTGCTAAGTATTTTCTGCTTGGAGAATGAGTTCCAAGGATACTTGCGGGGGAGTCGTCCTTAAGACTAACCCACTGAGTGTACAATGAAAAAAGAGCTCGGGAGAAGCTTGGACTAAGATCTATCACCGATTAGCTGGGGATTGATCCAGACTCTCACGATGAGTCTTGAGTCTCAGCCTATGGTATGTTATGCATGTCATGTATGCATGTTTAGAGTTTGTATGGCATAATGCTCCACATTCATGGATATGCTACGTGTGATATGATGTATTAATGCGATGATTGATGCATGCAATGTATTATTCTTGGTCTGCGCCACTGAAGATTAGGCCATTTGTAGGTACCGAGGGCCAATTAAGGTTGGGCTTTTGTGAGATGCCAATCAAAGTTGGGCTTTTAGGGTGAATGTCAAATGAGGTTGGGCCTTTTGGATATAGGTGCCAAGTAATATTCTTCATTTGTGTGGTGCCAACTAAAATTGATCTTGCGTAGATGCTAGATTCATGTTATGAGAATGTGTTTTACGAATGAGATGATATGCATGGTTTGACGCTAGAGCGTAGCGACCTTATTAATGCATGACAATGATTTGAATGTTTCCACAAGTTCCCCTGTGATGGGTCATGGATTGTTAGGGATTAGAGAGGTTGTTTGTGTAACCAGGTTATTTTTCCAAAAGGTGGTAGGGTGTTACGCTAGCATGGCTTCCCGATACTCGTTTCAAACATGATGATTGGTGATGTATGACAAAGCTTGTACATGCATCTTGAAAGTATTGAGAGGGATTGTCCCTGCAGTATCCTATAATTTCCCCAGCATGTTGGGTCTTCGAAAAAAAATTCTCCTTAATATGAATTTGAAGCGGCTTTGCCATACCATGCACTTGAGACGGCATGCCATAGTATTAGCCTTGGAGAGATTCGTCCTTAGAATGATATTGCCCCAGATGAATTGTTCTTTTGAAGTGGTCTCTTTTGATCAATAAGAATAATAATAGATAATAATAATAGCAATGTATTTATAATAACAAAAAAGATTTTGATGTTTTTTTTAGATTTCTTTTTTAGTTTTTGGATTAAAAATATGTTAAAATAAATCATATGATAACAATTAAATTAAATAAAAGTTTGAAGAAAAAAAATACAAATTCTGATTTTTAGATAAAAAATTCAAAAATTAAAAAATACAAATTTTATTTATTTTTTATTAACAATAATTAAAAATCGAAAATTAAAATAAAATATAATAAAATACAAAAATAGATTTTTAGATTAAAAATAACATAATTAATATAAAAGATAAATTTTGTAATTAAAAAACAGTTCCGCAAAGTGGTGAGTGAGATTTAAAGCGGATGAATAAATAGTGTAATCTGTTTTGGAAAGAATTGGTCTAAGAACCGTGTGATGACTCATAGTTTTTTTTGGATGGGATATTATAACATGTAGTAATAATGGTAATAACATAAGAAGGAATTCTATAATAATTAATAATGATTCATAAATTTTTTATTTTTATAAACTAATTACTAAATAATTAACAAAATTCATTTTATCAATTCATTTTTGGATACTAAAAAGGTTTCATGATTGTTATTCACACTAATAATAATACTATTATAACGATAATAATAAACTAATGAAACTTAATATGTTATTACTAGTAAAAATAAACAAATAAAAAATTAATTATTATTTAAAATATCTGTTAATAAATGATGCCAAAAATATGGAAAAAAAAGTTGGAATCGAACCCATGTCCTTGTGCTTACAAGCCTTACACATGCTCTTTACCAATTGTGCCATTTCATTTATTCAAAATAAAATGGCACTAGAAAGCATATGAAGTGTGGGCAAAATTTGGGGTACGACAACTACCCCTATTTAATCAGCTTCAAACTGAGAGGATGATGACGTTGAGCCTTCATCTTCTCATGGTGGAAGATGATTAAATATAGAGAGAGACCCTAATTTTGACCACGTAGTCAGTAGATTCTGGGAATACGCAATGATTGAACAATATTTGATGCTCTAATGGGATCAAGACCAACCTTTGATGGAACCCCAATAATACCCTGACGATTAATTTCAGTCCAATTGAGTGAAATTTGCATACAATTCCTATGATCACCCGATCATGTTATTGAAATTGGGTAGGACTCTTACGATCCTCCGGTCATTATTTGATAAAACCTTGGTAGAACCCCTAATAAAACTCATAATAAAATCCTTTTCAAAACTCTAGATGAAACCACTGATACAACTTCTAATGGAACCTCTGATGATAAAACCCTAATGAAATCCTTTGACAAATCCCTGATGGAACCCCTTGATTAATCCCTGATGATCAGTTTCAACTTCTCCGAGTAATATTTGCCTATAATCATCTGATTATGTCCATGGAGTTGAGTAGGACTTTAGTGATATCACAATCACTTTGGATGAGACCTCTCTAGTGATAATTTGGTGAAACCCCTTGATAAAGTTCTGGTAGACCCCCTTGATGGAAACTTTTGATGACATTCTAGATAAACCCTTTTTGATAAAATCCCTTGGCAAAACCCTTTTGATAAAACCCTTTGATAAAATTCTGGCGGAACCCTCTGGTAGAAAATTCTGGTAAAACCCTTTTGATAAATCCATGATGAAACCCCTTGATATTAACACTTTGTTGAAACTTCTTGGTAAAACCCTAGTGAACTCTCGGTGGATAATGCTCTGATGAAAACCCCTTGATTAAACCCCTTTGATAAAATTCCTTTGATAAAATTCCTTGGTAAAATCCCTTGATAGAACCCCTTGATAAAAATCCTTTATACTTCTGATGAAACCCCTAATGGAACTCCTGGTAAAAACTCTCTGACGAAACCCTTGGTGGAGCCCCTTGAAAAACCCCGGTGTAACCCTTTTATAAAACCCTGGTGTATTTGATGGAATGCATCCCTTGTGTGGGATGGGTTAATAAGCTTGAGAGGTGAGAGGTGAAGACCCGCTAAATAGTTGATAACAATCATTCAGGATGACCGACTACTGGATAGATTCCTCTGATGATTCACAGTGAGTGAGTTTTCTGGGGAAGTCCTTTATTGAAAAGGCTCTATGGAGATGGTTACTTATTGGGGAAGCCCAATAAGCATTCCTGCTTAGGAATTGTACCTGTATAGCTGGGGACTGAGAATACAATCGTCCTCAGTATAAGAACCAATACTAAATAAATTATCATTGGTGTAAAAGCCAGAGAGTAGTGATAGTGGTATAAGAACTGAAAGAAGTAACAGCAGTAGAAGAACTGTAAACTGCAATGACAAATGGTATAATAAACCGTACAAATAATTGATAAATAGTGTAAAAACCAAAATGACTGGATGAAAGCGACGTAAAACGCAAAGTGAGTAAATGACAACGGTGTAAGAGTCGAAGTGACTGAGTGGCAATAGTGTAAGAACCAAAGTGAACAATGGTGTAAGAACCAAAGTGACAATGGTAATAGAACTTTTATTGAGGAGTTCTCTAAGAAGACGTGAATAAAATGAGCTTGACAAAAGAACTCGATGTCCCTAATGGGGAAGATTGGTGTCACGTAAGATGACTGTCTACTAGGGAATACACTTCCAAGCGAGGTTCCCTAAGGAGCGAGGGTGTTGGAGAAAGCCCTAAGAAATCCCTGCAAGGATCTGGTGAAGGAATTGTATACCATTAGGGCATACTAGGGACAATGCTGCTAAGTATTTTCTGCTTGGAGAATGAGTTCCAAGGATACTTGCGGGGGAATCGTCCTTAAGACTAACCCACTGAGTGTACAATGAAAAAAGAGCTCGGGAGAAGCTTGGACTGAGATCTATCACCGATTAGCTGGGGATTGATCCAGACTCTCACGATGAGTCTTGAGTCTCAGCCTATGGTATGTTATGCATGTCATGTATGCATGTTTAGAGTTTGTATGGCATAATGCTCCACATTCATGGATATGCTACGTGTGATATGATGTATTAATGCGATGATTGATGCATGCAATGTATTATTCTTGGTCTGCGCCACTGAAGATTAGGCCATTTGTAGGTACCGAGGGCCAATTAAGGTTGGGCTTTTGTGAGATGCCAATCAAAGTTGGGCTTTTAGGGTGAATGTCAAATGAGGTTGGGCCTTTTGGATATAGGTGCCAAGTAATATTCTTCATTTGTGTGGTGCCAACTAAAATTGGTCTTGCGTAGATGCTAGATTCATGATATGAGAATGTGTTTTACGAATGAGATGATATGCATGGTTTGACGCTAGAGCGTAGCGACCTTATTAATGCATGACAATGATTTGAATGTTTCCACAAGTTCCCCTGTGATGGGTCATGGATTGTTAGGGATTAGAGAGGTTGTTTGTGTAACCAGGTTATTTTTCCAAAAGGTGGTAGGGTGTTACGCTAGCATGGCTTCCCGATACTCGTTTCAAACATGACGATTGTTGATGTATGACAAAGCTTGTACATGCATCTTGAAAGTATTGAGAGGGATTGTCCCTGCAGTATCCTATAATTTCCCCAGCCTGTTGGGTCTTCGAAAAAAAATTCTCCTTAATATGAATTTGAAGCGGCTTAGCCATACCATGCACTTGAGACGGCATGCCATAGTATTAGCCTTGGAGAGATTCGTCCTTGACTAATCGACCCTTAGAATGATATTGCCCCAGATGAATTGTTCTTTTGAAGTGGTCTCTTTTGATCAATAAGAATAATAATTGATAATAATAATAATAGCAATGTATTTATAATAACAAAAAAGATTTTGATGTTTTTTTTAGATTTCTTTTTTAGTTTTTGGATTAAAAATATGTTAAAATAAATCATATGATAATAATTAAATTAAATAAAAGTTTGAAGAAAAAACAATACAAATTCTGAATTTTAGATAAAAAATTCAAAAATTAAAAAATACAAATTTTATTTATTTTTGATTAACAATAATTAAAAATCGAAAATTAAAATAAAATATAATAAAATACAAAAATAGATTTTTAGATTAAAAATAACATAATTAATATAAAAGATAAATTTTGTAATTAAAAAACAGTTCCGCAAAGTGGTGAGTGAGATTTAAAGCGGATGATCTTATTTGATTCTTGCTATTTTAATTTTGGAAAATAACTTAGATATTGATTTTGATGGTGTTGATTATGAGTGAATAAATAGTGTAATCTGTTTTGGAAAGAATTGGTCTAAGAACCGTTTTTTTTTTTGATGGGATATTATAACATGTAGTAATAATAGTAATAACATAAGAAAGAATTCTATAATAATTAATAATGATTCATAAATTTTTTCTTTTTATAAACTAATTACTAAATAATTAACAAAATTCATTTTATCAATTCATTTTTGGATACTAAAAAGGTTTCATGATTGCTATTCACATTAATAATAATACTATTATAACGATAATAATAAACTAATGAAACTTAATATGTTATTACTAGTAAGCCATTAACTAATACTAATAATTCTAAATAATAAATATATTAATTTCAATTAATAATAACAATAACTATTCACATTAATAATAGTAATAATAGGAATTAGAATATTTTGATTGATTTCTTTTATTTATTTATTACTATTTTATTTTTTTAATTTTCTTTTAATCATTTTTCTATTTTTGATAAAAATAAACAAATAAAAAATTAATTATTATTTAAAATATCTGTTAATAAATGATGCCAAAAATATGAAAAAAAAAGTTGGAATTGAACCCGTGTCCTTGTGCTTACAAGCCTTACACATGCTCTCGTACCAATTGTGCCATTTCATTTATTCAAAATAAAGTGGAACTAGAAAGCATATGAAGTGTGGGCAAAATTTGGGGTACGACAACAGGTAAGGGGGTTGGTTACACAGAGGGAAGGTGTTAGCACCCAAAGTGTCCTAGATACTCCTAGGGAGTCCTTTTTGTGTGCATATTTATTTTGTATAAAGTGATGTTTACAAACAAATAGAATGGGGGGATGAGAAAAGAATTCATTAATTATATTTTTGTGTTTGACAAGACCTTCGGTCTTGTGCCTACGTACCAACATATAAATGAGGGATCAAAACCTCGTAGTTCGTGCTATAAATTTCAAAATGAGTGTGTTGATTTTAACAAAATTTAAGTTTGAAAGGCACCAAGGCCTAAAAATGGTTTGAATGAGTTAGTTCTTTTTGGTTTTTTTGAAAGTTTAAGTCAAGTATAGTTAAGTTTATTCACAAGTTTGATTTAAGAAAAATAAGTTTGAAAATGCAATTGCATAAGGCCAAAGTTTCTATCTTTTTGCAAAATGGTCCAAGTTTAGAACAAAAGTAGTTCACACAAAGAAGGTTTTGAAAATGGAGGGAGAGATTTTGAAATTAAAGAAATGGGGAGAAGATGAAGAGACAACCCTATGCACAAAAATTAAAAGTTTAAAGTTGAAAAAATCTGACCAAATGGGAGCAATCCAATAGACAAGTATGTCAATAGAAACCCAGCATTCCCTTGGACTTTTAGAATCAAGCAACACACAAATGCACAATTATATCAATCTTGAAGAGCAAAGGCATCAAATAAAGATGACCTCATCCAAGCTTATCCATTTCATGATCTTCTTCAAAATAGCCTATGTAGCAGATGAATTCCACAAGTCACAGGTTCAACATAACAGCTTAACAATGATCAATGTTACAGATGAACTGGATAGATCTTGAATGATGTATCAGATGAATTTCAAATTGCAAGCACTTGGTTTTCAACAAATTGACATTGGCCAAGTCCATTAGCAAAGGGATGTTGCCTAAGTTCTAAGTCCAATTGGGCAAGATCAAACCAACAGTCCACTCAAAAGTCTTTTAGGGTTTTTGTTATTATTATGTGCATTAATGGTCAAAGACCACACAAACAAGCAAAGCAACAAAGTATATAACACAATATGGTCCAAGTGGACAAAGTGAAAATTACATTAACATAAACAATTAGAATGATATGTATAATGGCAAATGATAATAAAGTACTAAAATTAAATTGCATAAATGTAAAGACTTGAAATTAAAAGTTAATGGTTAGTAAGTTAGTAGTTAGTTTTGTTTTGCTTTTGATTTTAAGACATTCTTTGGAGAACACTCAACCCACTTGCCACAAGCATGGATCCTTGAACCAAAACATCTTCCAAAGGAAGGAAAGAAGGCCAAACATCCACACAATACCATGTAAGAGGGGAGACTTACAATCTCACTAACTAGAATGCTTATGCCTTTTATGTCACAAATTTAGCGCTATGTTAAGCAATCGTAATTGGACTTATATAGAAGTCACAACTATTTGAGGCCGGGAAATAGACTTTTGGTGTTAATGCATGTTGGAGATATAGTATTATGAACTACGCTCATTTAAACATACCACACACAAAAAATATGCAAAGGTGTGGCCTAATCTCATCCATACTCATGTTAATCTTTCAATCAACTAGAATTAGGACTTTGAGATGTCATTGGCCAATTGAAAATGAATGGATGAAGAAAGGGAATTATATGAAGAGGGAAAGGGATGAATGAGATCACAAATTGGTCAAAGGAGGACTTTTTTTACCAAATTAATATTATTCATTCATTTTGGGAGATGGAATGTACATTCCATCAATCCCCTAAATCCAATAATATTAACTTGACAAAGTCAAATCAACCTTGACCAAGGCCCAACAACAAATAAGAAACTCAATTAAGTCAATCCAAATGGTCAACACAATTAAAGTGGCATTTATTCAATTAAAAATAGTAAAATAATGCATTAAATTTAAATATGTTTTGTCCAAATCCTAAAATCTCATCAAAACACCAAATAAATGGCGATGAGATTTATCATAGGTCAAACAAGGTCAAAGGACATTGGAGAAAAAATTTCATAATGTTTGGACACTTAAAAATATTTTTAACCAATTAAAAACAAATGAAAAAATCAATTAATTCGGGAAAAATATTAATAATGATCCAAAAAATAATTTTAATTCAGAATATGAAAGAGAAAAATATTTGAAATTTTTTGGTGAAAGTCTCATATTTTTTTGGATCAATATTAAATTTATTATGAATTATTGAAGAAAATGGAATTAAAATGGAATTAATTGAGGTGGCAGATCTGATGATCCAAAACACACGTTTCATGTGTTCCTTAGTCAAACGCGCTGCAAACGTGGTATTCTCAAGGGACGGCTAAGATTAAAAAGTGGAAGTTGGATCCCATGGCTCAGACTCAAGACACATCATCACCGGAGCCAGAGCTCCGGTTGTCTTCTCCGGTGAGCTTCATCGGACTGGTCAACATGAACCATCACCAAAATTCCAAACAGGGACATGATTTTAAAGAGAAAACATTATTGAGCACGAATATCACCTTCAATTCATCCAATTCCAACTATATTGAGAGATATGTGGAATTGAAAAATGAGGTTCATGATCTGAGTTGCTTCGATTTGGCCTCAAAGCAACTCAATCTTCTTCTTGCCTACATTGGTAGGACTTCAGACAACTCAAGAATCAATGGAATTGAGCAAGAATCAAGGAGAATCGAAGAGTTTAAATTTTCTGCAAATTACCTTCAATGGAGGTCTGAGCTTGCTAGATCTTGATCTGAATCGTGCTTGGTTTCACTTCAATTGCTTGCAGGAGAGGAATAGAAAGGCTTAGAAGCAATGGATTCCTGGAGAATTGAATTCCAAAACAGTGGAGATTCAAGCTCAAATTCAAGTGAATTTATCAGGGTTATCCTCTTAGTGTGAAGGGTTTTCAATGGAGATTTAAAGCTGGCGCCATGTGTCCGTTAATTCTGAGCATAAGGGCCTCAATTTATAGGGAAATCAAATGATATTTGCACACTCTTTCCACTTTCCAAATTTGGTAAAATGATGATGCCATGCTTCATGGGCGCGCATAGGCCCATGGAATGATGGTTTGAAAGTCCAAATGAATGATTAGATGCTTTGAAGATGGATTGGATTGCAAGGTACATGTGCATTGGCATTTGAAGATTGATCCATGCCAAATGATATCAACCTGTTTAAGCCATGCGCAGCCTATGCATTTCACATCCAAAATGCATAAATTTTAGCTCTTTAGAAAGGTGAGATCAAGAGAAACAAATTTGATGTTGAACACTTTTTCATTTGGATCTTGGAACTTGGAGATATTTGAGGTAGAAGTTTGGAAAATTTTGACATATAAAAAAATTTCTAAGTGTCAAGCCATATGTCTCAATATTCCACCTTGCTTAACTTTTTATGGGAGCTTAAAATGAGAACAGTGTCTTCATAAAAGTTGTATCTCTCTCAAATACCTCACAAATGGTCACCAATTTCATGTCATTTGGATTTGAAATGATAGAGTTATGCATTTTTGAAGTTTGGAAAAATCATTTGATCAATGGTATAGGTCAAAAGTGACCTATAATGTAGCCTCATATCACATGTTCAAAGAAGTTGAATTTGCTCCTAATCCAAACATAAAAGTTAAAGTAGACACATTGAATTTGATTGTGCAACTTGGAAATATTTCATCTCATAATAAATGAGCAAGTTATGGCCTTGGGAAGTGGACTTCCAAATTAGGGTTTAGACAAAATGACCTATAACGTTTCAACATAGAAAATGATTTTCCAAGAAAAAATAGCTCTAGGTATCAACATGAAAGTTGTTTATAATGTCATTCAGAGTAAGTTTTCTATTGGAATCATTTTCAAATGGTGAAAATTATAGGAGATAGGGTCTAGGAAGACCCAGTTTTGATCAGATGAATTCATCTGGCCAACCACCATCAACCAACTTGCTAATTTCCAAATCTCTTGACTTTCTTGGCTCATGGTAGATCATATATGCATAAGATGATGAAATTTGAAGTGCCCCTTGATAAATTTGATCAATTGGTGAGATAGCTTGTTGGAGAAATTACTCAAGATACCCAGTCAAACTAGTGTTTCCAAGGCAAATCACCCTCAAACTCTTGAAGCAAACTTGATCAATATAACATATAGAAATCATTGGGACTCATATATGATGTTCATAACTGTCGCACCTCGAAAAAATGGGGATACGACTTCAAAGCGAAGCGCGATCGCACGCTCGCAATGATGGACTGAACAGAGTCGCCACCGAACTTTATTTATTCCTAAAAAGGAAAGGGGAAATATCGATAAAACCCAAGACAAATAAAAGGATAAGATATGGTCATCGCAACCAATATCAGGGTTCGGGAGTCGATTACGCAAGGGGAAGGTATTAGCACCCCTCACGTCCGTTGTACTCAACGGGAACCATTAGGTCAATTGTGTGCGTTAGTGTTAGTTTGAAATGTTAGGCTTTTCAAATTATTAGGTAGGAAAGAAAGAATAGAAGAGAGAAGAAATGTTTTTGGATTTTGACGAAGGACTAAACCTAAGCTTTTTATTAGTGGGCCTGACAAGATTTACGAATCCTGCTCCTACGTATCTCAAAAGAGAAATCAAGGCTTACGTAGTTCTGGGTAGAAAAATGTTTGTTTGTTGGTCGATTTTAGCAAAAGCTATACTGTATTAATCGACGAAAACATTGTTTTACCCAAAACAGAAGAGGAGTGGACGCATACCACACATCGAACGGATTTATAAATCTACATTCGGAAAAGCGTCATTTATCTCTACTCAACAATCGTGGCTGAAACATTGTTTGCATCTCTTAGGACAATATATCTTTCGTTTATGAAAAAGACTTTTGATTAATCGCACGGCGGCGAGAAAAGAGTTTGATTGGTTGGATGTATTTTGAGTGATGGCGAGAACTTGGATGAGCGAGATATACATCTCGAATCCTAGCCTCAGGAGTGCATGGTATACACCATGTTCCATTTCCATCTTATTTGCAAAGATGTTTAATAAAGATTAGGTATTTTAGAATTTGATTGAGAAAGGGTTTGACGAAACCGCATTAACGATTTTAGATGATGGCGAGAGTTAAGATTGGCGAGGCATACGTCTCGAATCTTAACCTCAGGAGTGCATGGTATACACCATGTTCCATTTCCACCTTTGAAAAAGTGTTTAAGTAAGAATTAGTTATTTTGGTTTTTATTGAGAAAGGGTTTGACGAAACCATATTGGCAATTTTAGACGATGGCGAGAGTTAAGATTGGCGAGGCATACGTCTCGAATCTTAACCTCAGGAGTGCGCGGTATACACCACGTTCCATTTCCATCTTTATTGAAAAGGTCTTGAATATGAATTAATGCTTTTGAGTTTTTATTATGAAAAAGGCTTGACGTTGGATCAAGCATTTGATGAAGTTTTGAAGTGGGATGGAAATAGGAGGGAGAAATGAATTGGTTCGTTTATTGAGAAAGTACTCGACGTTGAATCGAGTCATATTTTTGTATTTTTGAAATTTGTTGGTTTTAATCTTGTGTTAGTATCTAATTAAACAACCAAACAATAAAAGAAATAAAAATCACAAAATTATTACACATTGGGGGAGTGGGGTACATTTGTCAAATGGGGGTTACACAATCATGAAATAAATAAAATCGGACCCAAATAAATAATGCATGAGTGTAAGTGCAAGAGAACCGGCTCATTGTAAGAAAGCTCAAGAGTAAGCTATGTGAGGTTGGCGGCGATGCTTAAAAAAGCAATCGACTTACAAGGGTTTGAAAAAGGGGCTCGATATTAAATCGAGAAAATATGATTTTTTTTGTTTTTTAAAAATGGTTTTGCATGTATGATGCAATTAAAAGAAAAAAAACAAATCATATTATTAAACAATAAATAAAAAAAGAAATATAAATAATAAAGCATAAAAAAAAAATTAAAAGAATGAAAAACTACACCTAGGAGTATCGAACCCACTACACTAAAGACCTAAACACCACTCCTCCCCACCAGGCCATTTAACAACTAATTGATATTTTAGTACTAATTTAAATATATAAACTAAGGTAAAGAATAAAAATAGAAAAAACTAATAATAAAAAAGCTAGTGGACTACCCTAATTAAACCTAACAAAATAAAAAAACTAATTAATTAGTATTTTACTCTAAGCCTAAATCTAATTTAAAAATTCTAACTATATCCTACAAGATCTAAACTAATATTATTTTAAAAATCTAAACTAAAATTATTTTAAAAAATCTAAACTAAAATGATTTTAAAAAAATCTAAACTAACATTATTTTAAAAAATCTAAACTAAAATTATTTTTTAAAAAAGGTCTAAACTAAAATGATTTTAAAAAAATCTAAACTAACATTATTTAAAAAAAAAAGTCTAAACTAAAATGATTTTTAAATTTCTAATCTAAATAAATATCCTATCTAAAATAAATTAGGGAAAGAAAATTAAAAAAGAAAAGAAAAAAAACAGACTTCGTCTTCTAGCTCTCGAATCCTCTCCTCCCAATCTCACTCCCTCTGCATCGCTAACCTCACTCTCTCTGTATCGCTCTCCATCTTCTCAATCTCGTTGAAACTCTCTCAACCAAAAGCTCAACTAGCCTAACCCTTCTCCTCTCCGTCTCACTTCGTTCACTCTCTGCGTCTCAATGTCTCTCTCGCTCGCATGCATATTTTTCGTCTCACTCTCTCACGAAGTTTCTCGCGCTCACATCGCTTGCCATCGAACGGATTCAAACTCAATCAGTCATAGATGAAATAAAAAGAGGGAGCTCACCTTTGGCGATATCTCAACGGTTCAGGTAACGGTTCCTCTTCTCTCTTCGCCTCTGATTGATTAGGGTTTCTTTTCAATTTTCGCCGTTAGCTTTTTTTCAATTTTTTTGTTGTCCCTTCTACTGATCTCTGCTTTTCTATTTATTCTTGCACATTAGGGTTTCGAAAGATGCTCAAAGGTCCAATGGAGAATGGTTCAGGATTGCTTTTGCTGCTCAGAAACAAGTGGTCTTTTTAATGCTTATAATCCGGAAAGGTAATCTGAGTTCTTGCTTTTTCTGATCGCTTTTTGTCCCAATTCCAATTTGGGGAATTTCTGGAACTTACTGGCTTGGTAATTATTGTTACTGCAGGTTAATGGCTTGGAACGGGAAAATGGCATTAGCTCCTTCATTTGACAAATCCCTCTTAGCATCTGGAGTCTCGGGACTTATCTCATCATCATCAGCTGTTTCCTCTTGACACTTGCTCGTTTCACAGAAAGTATTATCTTGTAGAGTTAGATCAACAAAGTCTTTTGTTTGAATTTCCAAATGACAGGAATCCACCTCCACACAATTTTTCAGAATCTATATTTCTTCCCATTGTATCCCTAGAGCACGATTCATTGTTATTTTTAGCTTCCTCGAGCTCAGTACTGACAAGTGGCTTACTATTTCCTCAACACCTTCCTTCCTGCAGGGTAGAATTTTTGCTATCTCCTGGACATGCTGTCAGTCCTTGCAAACGTTGCATCATGTCTATAAGCATCAATGTTCCACAGGAATGCTTTACTTTATGAACTCTAGAAGGGAATGTCTGAAAGTGAGGGAAGGCGATAAGAGACAATCTACATCTATTTTCTCCAGTAGAGTGAAAATATTTTTCGAGCAAATCAGTTTCAGCAAGAGTGAGTTTGTCTTTCGATGCAGAAATTTGAAGATGTCTTGTCTCACATTATTTTGACGAGGAATGAATTTCTCAATAGACAGTTCAACATATTGAACTTCAGGTTTAAAAATGTGGGGAATCATCCTTGGACTGGGATGAAAGACAAAGCTATTTATGCCCCATTTCGCATGTGTTTACTTATAGTCTTGCCCTTTGCTTTTTTTTCAAGTAGCCTTATTTACTTCACTCATCTCTGTAATTTACACTGATTTTTGCTGCAGTTCCAACAACAAGTTTTACTAACTCAGTTTCTATCAATCTTCCAGAAAAAAACTTGGCTCGAGGCTCGGTGTATTCTACTTGATACCGTTTGACATTTGTGATGGTGAGTCGAATATGAATCCCTGAAAGATATCATCATAAAGCACAACGGATACCTTTTCAACAGTTTGTACCTTGGTAGCCGAGAAACTCCGTGGTCCACACCAGTCCCTCTTGAAGCACCAGCCCTTCTCCTTGCGGTTATCCCCCAAGGTTGGTGTTTCAAATTTTTTTGCATTTTGAGTCAAAGAAGCAGCTTCTTGTGGTTGACAGGTGCATTGGCCTTTTTACAGGTTTCTTCTGGTTATCTTTCAAAGAGCTGGACCGACCAATGGGTTCCCTCGTTGTTCCGCTATGAATCCGACAATACGACTTCACTGCTGGGATGTGCTTCAGACAAGACCATTTCATCATTGCCATGTGTTTCTGATATCACTACCTCAGTCATGTGTCGTGCTTCAGTAACAAATAATCTCATCAATATGCTGCGTTTCAGATACAGCTCTGTTCTGATTGTTCGTGCTGCTAGCGAAATTCTTCATTGGCTGGGAAATGTTGAGGGATTTATATGGTATTAACATGAGGTAGGTTACAGTGGAATGTTGTAGGCTGATTGGCTTCTTGGTGATTGTTTCATTATCCATTTTCTTTTTAAATTATCATGCATGCAGGATTTAGAAATTGAATGTGATTCTGTTAAGGATTGTTGCAGGTGAACAAACGGCGATTGCTTTGGATTATTACAAAGTTGTGTTAAATCATTATGCACTATGCCTTGTGAAGCAGCTCATGCTTTCATGACATCGGGATCCACCGAGACAACAGCTACCAAAGAAGAATTAAAGCTGCTGCCGTATATAAAGCACTGCGCCACAAAATTGCATTTGACATATACATTTTCTATCTTCTCTGGAGCAATGTACTCGCCTTGTGCCAACTTAAAGATAATCCTCTTCCTATCAATGATTTTGAGACGACCGCCAGCTATCCATGTTCCAATATCTCCGGTATGCAGCCATCCCTCTTCGTCAGTGACTTCTCTCGTCTGAACTTCATCTTTGTAATATCCTTGAAAAAAAAAATGGGACCCCTGATGCAAATTTCACCACAGGGGTTCGGCTGATCATCAGATGTATAGTTCACTTCCGGAACATCTATAAGTTTTATCTCACAGCATGGACTTGGGGAGCCAAACGATTATCCGCGGTTACGGTGAGTTTTTCGATGCTGTCATGTTCTTTCCAATTTTCTGTTGTGGCCTTTGTAACCAAAATATGGATTGCTGTGATATTGCAGGGTCACAGTTGTGCTCGCTATAATGACAATGCCGACATTCACTTACGGTAATTCAAGTGATTCCATTTGGCTTGCTGCTGTTATGCTAACGTTTTTGTTTACGCTTGTTGCAATTTGCCGTTTGGATGCAGGGTGCAGCTGGTGTTGTCGTTTTGGTATTTGAGTTCACATCATTGCCGTTTGGCTTGCTGCTACCTGCGTTTTGCCACAACTTTTGCATTTTGGACTGGTTTTGGAAGCCCGTTTCCACTTTTTGTCCTATCTGTAATAGATAGGTGTAATGTATTACATGGATTAATTGGTTTTGAAATGCTCCAGTAATACTTCTAGCATTTTGGACAATTTGGGGCTTGGTGCATTAGTTGCCTTGCTTTCAAAATATCTTCATTTTTACTCATATATTTTGCAAAAAACCCTTGCTTCAATTTTCTTTCAAGCATCTCATACGCTGGTCTTATTCCATGACTTGAAAGAAGTTTGTGGATGTAATAAAGAGTAATGAGAACTCCAAAATACCATTCAACATCTATGTAGTTGTTATGTGAAGGATCTTGCATTTGTACAGCAGTAGCACCGCCATCTTTATAAATTTTGCTTACATTCTCAATAAAACAACATGCATCAAACTGATAGGAGATTCTATCATACAAGACAAAAGCGAGAGTTGTCTTTCCGATTCCAGCCATCCCCCAAATACCTACAACTCGGAAATCATCATCCTTTGAGCTTAATTTCAAAAGACTTTCTAATGCTTCTACTCGAGGTTGTATCCCAATAAGGTCATCAGTATATGCTGTTACTCTGAATTCTGAGATGAAGAACTACTTATGACATCACTATAATTAATTGTTGAATATTTTAATGTTGAGAAATGCAATTTGGAACATGATTTTGTAATTTATGAAATGTACTTATGGATATAAAATGGATTTTTTAGAAATAACCCAAGACTAATTTAAATATCAATTTAAATAATAATAAAAAATCAGTATAAAACCCAATTAAAATCAAATTAACCCAATAATTTGTTAAGATTACTTTTGACATCAATTCTAACATCTATTTGAAAATTAAAATCAATTAGAGTTTTGAATCATTAGTAAAGGTAACAATTAAAATTAAATTGAAATTTGGCTTTAAACTTGATTTGAAATATTACAAAAGTCAAGTGATTAAAATCCATTTTATACCGATGAATGTATGCAAAAATTGAAAAAATTCAGGATCAAAATCGGGGTATGACAGTTGCCCCTATTTAAGTATCTTCTACTAGAGAATATGAAGGAGGACGTTCTTCATATGATCAAAGTGGGAGATGGTTAAATACTAAAAAAAAACCCGGATTTTGATCCTGAATCCCTATGACATGGGGTGATATGATATGATATGACATGGCATGATATGCATGGATGCAGGATTTTTTTGTAATTTTCATCTGCTAGGGATATGATGGACCCTTGACAGGAGATGCTACTGGGCAGACCAAACTGTGGGGAATACTGATGGTCCACAGGGAGACAAACAAATGGTAAGAAACAACTTGCTGGGGAAAACTGTCCTGCTGGAGAATCAGACACACACTGGGGAGTATTCAAAGTGAGATTTGATAAACGACACTTAGAATACAACCGAATGAAGAAAAAGATGCTATGACAGGTTCAGACACCACAAAACAGGTTCAAATATGACCTGACAATGCTGGGGAATAATCAAGGAGAAAACTCTTCAGAACAGGTTCATGTATGACCTGACACCGGAATAAGGGTTCAACAACAGGTTCATACATGACCTGAATGGTATTGAACAAATAGAGAAAAAACTTCAGTATAGGTTCAAGTATGACCTGACACCGGAATAAAAAGGTTCAATGACAGGTTCATACATGACCTGAATAGGATTGAACAAAGAATCTTCAGAGTAGGTTCAAGTATGACCGGACCCCGGAACAAAAAGGTTCAATGACAGGTTCATACATGACCTGAATAGGATTGAACAAAGAATCTTCAGAGTAGGTTCAAGCATGACCGGACCCCGGAATAAAAAGGTTCAATGACAGGTTCATACATGACCTGAATAGGATTGAACAAAGAATCTTCAGAGTAGGTTCAAGCATGACCGGACCCCGGAATAAAAAGGTTCAATGACAGGTTCGTACATGACCTGAATAGGATTGAACAAAGAATCTTCAGAGTAGGTTCAAGCATGACCGGACCCCGGAATAAAAAGGTTCAATGACAGGTTCGTACATGACCTGAATAGGATTGAACAAAGAATCTTCAGAGTAGGTTCAAGCATGACCGGACCCCGGAATAAAAAGGTTCAATGACAGGTTCATACATGACCTGAATAGGATTGAACAAAGAATCTTCAGAGTAGGTTCAAGCATGACCGGACCCCGGAATAAAAAGGTTCAATGACAGGTTCATACATGACCTGAATAGGATTGAACAAAGAATCTTCAGAGTAGGTTCAAGCATGACCGGACCCCGGAATAAAAAGGTTCAATGACAGGTTCGTACATGACCTGAATAGGATTGAACAAAGAATCTTCAGAGTAGGTTCAAGCATGACCGGACCCCGGAATAAAAAGGTTCAATGACAGGTTCGTACATGACCTGAATAGGATTGAACAAAGAATCTTCAGAGTAGGTTCAAGGATGACCTGACCCCGGAATAACAACAATTGGACTCTGACCGTAAGCAATGGACTACAACCAGCTTTTAACGGATTTTGCCAACAACAATTGGACTTGAAAATGACTGCGAAAACCGGATGTTGGTTTAAGGGCAACAAATACAAACTGGAATTAGAGGTCAAAGGATCTAGGATCGACAACAAGACCTGGGTCAATGGAAAATGAGCACGAAGTACATTTCGGCTATGCATGATTTGAATTTCCTTTTATGCATGATATATGAATGATCATGATTTTGAGGATGCTGACACTTGGCAGACTGGGTGTTTGTAGGGACAGAGATTCTGATTCCTCAACACCAATAACTCATACTCGTACAATCAACAGGCGCATCCATAGGAGCAACTATCATGAGTGACAGTTATAAATAACCAAAGGTCCATCCTCCTAGAGGATTCACAAGTTGTATTCCATGGGGACTTTTGTTGGTGATCCTGGAGCATTTATGCAAACTTTGAGCCTTTCGGGGAAACAAATGATTTTCCCTCGATTTTCACATGTATCAAAGTAAATTTGTTCTAAGTTTCAAATTCTTTTTCAAGTTTCAAAATTTCATTATTAACAAATAAATGACATTTTGCATAACAAAGAAAGTATAGATGAACACAAATTAACAATGATTGGGAAAACTGGTATTTTATTCAAGAATGGTAGCACACCAATGGCGTAGCTCCATAGAGTGTTACAAAATTTTTTTTTTGAAAATGGCAATAAGGAAAGGTTTACATTGAATTCAGTGACCACTAACATCCTTAATAGGTATGATTCCCCCAAAAACCTTGCTTCTAAGGGGAGTGACTGGATTAATCTTCCACCTCAAATTCTTCGGTGTAAATTAGTAACAACTGATGCAGTTTATGCCTTGTGCCCCTAACTTTTGCCTGGATCGCCCTTTCGGGTTTTCAATCCACCGGGACGCTCTTTTTTGCCTAAGTCGCCTTTTCAGGTTTTCAACTTAGCGAGCTACCAATTTTTATTCATCCCTAACTTTTGCCTGGACCGCCCTTTCGGGTTTTCAGTCCACCGGGATACCCTTTTTTGCCTAAATCGCCCTTTCAGGTTTTCGATTTAGCGGGTTTTTGTTAGGCATAGTATTTTTTAACTGCATCAGAGTTCACGGGGTGTGAGAGTTCTTCACCATCCATAGTTGTGAGAATCAAGGCTCCTCCGGAGAAAACTTTCTTTACAACATATGGGCCTTCATAATTGGGAGTCCACTTCCCACGTGAGTCTTTGTGTATTGGCAGGATCTTCTTAAGCACGAGGTCTCCTTCTCTGAATTCCCGAACACGTACTTTCTTGTCAAAAGCCCTTTTAAGCCGTTTCTGGTATAATTGTCCATGGCACAAAGAAGTCAATCGCTTCTCATCTATGAGGTTCAACTGATCAAATCTATTTTGAATCCACTCAGCCTCTTCTAGCTTGGTCTCCATCAAGATTCTCATTGAAGGTATCTCTACTTCAATTGGGAGAACTGCTTCCATCCCATATACCAAAGAGAATGGGGTTGCCCCTGTTGAAGTGCGGACGGAAGTCCGGTATCCATGCAGTGCGAAAGGTAGCATTTCGTGCCAATCCTTATAGGTTTTCACCATTTTCTGCAGGATCTTCTTGATGTTTTTGTTAGCGGCTTCAACAGCGCCATTCATCTTTGGACGATATGGTGAAGAGTTATGGTGCTCAATCTTGAAACTCTCGCATAATTCTTTCATGGTCTTATTGTTCAGATTCGTCCCATTATCTGTGATGATCCGGCTTGGAATTCCATAACGGCAAATGATCTCTTTCTTGAGAAACCGTGCAACCACTTGTTTTGTCACATTAGCATAAGAGGCGGCTTCTACCCATTTGGTAAAGTAATCAATGGCGACCAGGATGAAGCGGTGACCATTGGAAGCTTTAGGCTCGATGGCGCCAATCATGTCGATGCCCCACATTGAGAAGGGCCAAGGCGACGTCAAAACATTGAGTAGGGTTGGAGGCACGTGTACCTTGTCGGCATAGATTTGGCATTTATGACATTTTCTAGCATAATTGAAGCAGTCGGATTCCATGGTCAACCAGTAATAACCAGCTCTCAAAATCTTCTTGGCCATGGCATGCCCATTGGCATGAGTTCCAAAGGATCCTTCATGAATCTCCTTGATCAACATGTCCGCTTCACGTTCATCCACGCATCTGAGCAGAATCATGTCGTGATTTCTCTTGTACAACACACCATTGCTTAAGAAGAATTTGGATGCTAACTTCCTCAATGTTTTCTTGTCAAGGGTTGTGGCATCTGTTGGATATTCTTGATTTTGCAAAAAGCATTTGATGTCGTGAAACCAGGGTTTACCATCGGCTTCCTCTTCAACTGACTGGCAGTAGGCAGGCTCAACTTTCCGCTCGATTTGAATGAGAGGTGCTTCATTATGGAATCTGACTTGGTACATTGAAGCCAACATAGCCAAAGCATCGGCAATTTGATTCTCAGTTCTCGGGATATGACGGAAAGTGATCTCGTCAAAGTATTTTATCAATTCCATGACATGGGCATGATATGGGATCAACTTGGTATCACGGGTTTCCCATTCGCCCTTGACTTGGTATATCACCAAGGCTGAATCTCCACATACTTCAAGGATTTTGATTCGGAGATCAATTGCTGCTTCAATGCCTAGGATGCACGCCTCATATTCTGCTATATTGTTCGTGCAATCAAAACACAACCTTGCCGTGAAAGGAGTATATCCACCATTTGGATTTAACAGGACAGCTCCTACGCCATGCCCCATGTAGTTGGAGGAACCATCAAACATGAGCTTCCACCGAGACCCGGGTTCAGGTCCTTCATCAGGTCCTGGGATTTCACAGTCTTTCACTACCATGATGTCTTCATCCGGGAAGTCAAACTTCAACGACTGGTAATCTTCAACGGGCTGGTTTGCCAAGTAATCAGACAACACACTTCCTTTGATGGCTTTCTGAGACACATATTGGATGTCATACTCAGATAGTAACATCTGCCAACGGGCGAGTCTTCCAGTCAAAGCAGGCTTTTCAAAGATGTACTTTATTGGATCCATTTTGGAGATCAACAAAGTAGTGTGGCAAATCATGTATTGTCTTAGACGACGAGCGGCCCATGCTAAAGCACAACAAGTTTTCTCCAAGAGTGAATATCGGGTTTCACAATCGGTAAATCTCTTACTTAGATAGTAGATAGCATGTTCCTTTCGACCAGTTTCGTCATGTTGTCCCACACACATCCCATTGACTTTTCAAGAACAGTTAAGTACATAAAGAGTGGTCTCCCCTGAACAGGTGGAATTAGAATAGGGGGCTCTTGCAGGTATTGTCCGACCCTCTCAAAAGCCATTTGGCAATCAGAATTCCATTCAACTGCTTGATCTTTTCGAAGCAATTTGAAGATAGGCTCACATGTGGCCGTCATATGTGAGATAAACCTTGAGATATAATTCAAACGTCCCAGGAAGCCTCTAACCTCTCGCTCGGTGCATGGAGCAGGCATCTCTTGTATAGCTCGGACTTTGTCAGGGTCCACCTCGATTCCTCGTTGGCTAACAATGAAACCAAGCAACTTTCCGGATCGGACACCGAAGGTGCATTTAGCAGGATTCAGTCGTAGTCGAAATTTCCGAAGACGCTCAAACAGCTTCTGCAAGTGGTCTATATGATCCTCTTCACTTTGAGATTTTGCAATCATATCATCCACATAGACCTCAATTTCCTTATGCATCATATCATGGAAAAGAGTGACCATTGCTCTTTGGTAAGTTGCCCCAGCATTTTTGAGACCGAATGGCATTACCTTGTAGCAAAATGTTCCCCAAGGGTGATGAATGTGGTCTTTTCCATGTCCTCTGGATCCATCTTGATTTGATTATAACCCGAGAATCCGTCCATAAAGGAGAAGACTGCGAACCTAGCAGTGTTGTCTACCAGCGTGTCAATATGTGGCAGGGGGAAATCGTCCTTTGGACTAGCTTTGTTTAAATCCCTATAATCAACGCACATCCTGACCTTGCCATCCTTTTGGGTACTGGCACAATGTTGGCTACCCATTGAGGGTACTTTGCAACTGCTAGAAAACCGGCATCAAATTGACGTTTCACCTCGTCACAAATCTTTAGAGCCATGTCGGGTCTTGCTCTTCGGAGCTTCTGCTTCACTGGCGGACAATCTGGCTGTAGTGGTATCTTGTGGACAACAATGTCAGTATCTAAACCTGGCATATCCTGATATGACCAAGCAAATACATCTACATATTCATGTAGCAACTTGATCAATCTTTCCTTGATGCTTGCCTCAAGCGTAGTCCCGACTTTGACCTCTTTCTTGTCTTCCTCGGTGCCAAGGTTGATTGTTTCCACTGGTTCTTGATGTGGCTGAAGGGCCTTTGACTCGTGCTCGAGCATCCTTTCCAGTTCTTCAGGGAAATCACAATCTTCCTCACTCTCCTCTTCCGCTTGGTAAATGGGGAGTTCAAAATTATAGGAAGTAGCGGGGTCATCGAATTCAACCGGTTTATTGATTATTCTGCATGTTTTTTAATGATGTTTTTTAGATAAATGGAAATAACATGCAAAAGAAAGTAAAAAAATATTTTTGTAGTTTTTGAAAGGATTGCCATTTTAAGAAAAACAACAGATAAATGAACGACAAGAATTTGAACAAAATGCACTTTATTTGTCATAATGATTTTTTTTGAAATTCAAAAGGGGCCCTACAAATGATCCATTAGCCTTGGGCAGAGCTAAGGATTTTCAAAAACACACAAAGGAAAACAACAATTACTTTGACACAGGAAAAACTTCCGGAATCTCAACCGCTTCCCAGTTTGTTAGGGCTGCTTCACACCGGTATATCAGATTCGATGCTTCCTCATCTTCAGTGTCATCTTCCACTGCACCAACTTGTTCTCCATGGATAAATCCTTTGCTCAGGAAAACTTCTTGAATGCTCCGCACACGGTCCTTTGCAGGGACCAGGGCTCCTCCATTAGCAGAAGGCTTGTACCCCAAACCAAAACGGTCATTCTTCTCGTTGACGTTGATAACCTGCCCCCAACCTGCAGGGCCTCCACTTTCAACTGCTGATTTTGCACTCTTCAAAGAAGCGAATGACAAACTAGCTTTCTCAACAGGATCCTTAACCTCTTCAAGTGTAGCATTGGATATTTCAAGGGCTTGAAAAGAAGTTTCTAAGGCATCCTCATCAGCCTCAATATAACGGAAAGAGGAGAGTTGACTGATGATGAAGTCCTCTTCACCTGAGACAATAACGAGTTTGTTATCGACAACGAACTTCATCTTTTGATGCAGAGTAGAAGTTACTGCCCCAGCAGCATGTATCCATGGACGTCCCAACAGGCAGTTATAAGCTGGATTTATGTCCATGACTTGGAAATTAATGGGGAATACATGCGGTCCAATCTGTATCGGTAATTCTACCTCCCCCACTACTGTCCTCCGTGAACCATCAAATGCTTTCACCACAAGCGCACTAGGTTTCAACTCCGAACCTTGGTAAGACAGTTTAGAAAGTTCCCTCTTTGGTAGAACATTGAGGGATGATCCAGTGTCAACTAAAACTCTGGCCAGAGCATCTTCTTGGCACTTTATGGATACATGCAAGGCGCGGTTGTGATTCTTCCCCTCTTTGGGCAGCTCTTCATTACTGAAGCTTAGAGTGTTGCAGGCTGTGATATTGGCGACCACTCCATCGAATTGGCCGACCGTTATATCCTGGGTAACATGAGCCTGAGCAAGCACTTTTATTAGAGCCTCCAGAAAGTATTATCTTGTAGAGTTAGATCAACAAAGTCTTTTGTTTGAATTTCCAAATGACAGGAATCCACCTCCACACAATTTTTCAGAATCTATATTTCTTCCCATTGTATCCCTAGAGCACGATTCATTGTTATTTTTAGCTTCCTCGAGCTCAGTACTGACAAGTGGCTTACTATTTCCTCAACACCTTCCTTCCTGCAGGGTAGAATTTTTGCTATCTCCTGGACATGCTGTCAGTCCTTGCAAACGTTGCATCATGTCTATAAGCATCAATGTTCCACAGGAATGCTTTACTTTATGAACTCTAGAAGGGAATGTCTGAAAGTGAGGGAAGGCGATAAGAGACAATCTACATCTATTTTCTCCAGTAGAGTGAAAATATTTTTCGAGCAAATCAGTTTCAGCAAGAGTGAGTTTGTCTTTCGATGCAGAAATTTGAAGATGTCTTGTCTCACATTATTTTGACGAGGAATGAATTTCTCAATAGACAGTTCAACATATTGAACTTCAGGTTTAAAAATGTGGGGAATCATCCTTGGACTGGGATGAAAGACAAAGCTATTTATGCCCCATTTCGCATGTGTTTACTTATAGTCTTGCCCTTTGCTTTTTTTTCAAGTAGCCTTATTTACTTCACTCATCTCTGTAATTTACACTGATTTTTGCTGCAGTTCCAACAACAAGTTTTACTAACTCAGTTTCTATCAATCTTCCAGAAAAAAACTTGGCTCGAGGCTCGGTGTATTCTACTTGATACCGTTTGACATTTGTGATGGTGAGTCGAATATGAATCCCTGAAAGATATCATCATAAAGCACAACGGATACCTTTTCAACAGTTTGTACCTTGGTAGCCGAGAAACTCCGTGGTCCACACCAGTCCCTCTTGAAGCACCAGCCCTTCTCCTTGCGGTTATCCCCAAGGTTGGTGTTTCAAATTTTTTTGCATTTTGAGTCAAAGAAGCAGCTTCTTGTGGTTGACAGGTGCATTGGCCTTTTTACAGGTTTCTTCTGGTTATCTTTCAAAGAGCTGGACCGACCAATGGGTTCCCTCGTTGTTCCGCTATGAATCCGACAATACGACTTCACTGCTGGGATGTGCTTCAGACAAGACCATTTCATCATTGCCATGTGTTTCTGATATCACTACCTCAGTCATGTGTCGTGCTTCAGTAACAAATAATCTCATCAATATGCTGCGTTTCAGATACAGCTCTGTTCTGATTGTTCGTGCTGCTAGCGAAATTCTTCATTGGCTGGGAAATGTTGAGGGATTTATATGGTATTAACATGAGGTAGGTTACAGTGGAATGTTGTAGGCTGATTGGCTTCTTGGTGATTGTTTCATTATCCATTTTCTTTTTAAATTATCATGCATGCAGGATTTAGAAATTGAATGTGATTCTGTTAAGGATTGTTGCAGGTGAACAAACGGCGATTGCTTTGGATTATTACAAAGTTGTGTTAAATCATTATGCACTATGCCTTGTGAAGCAGCTCATGCTTTCATGACATCGGGATCCACCGAGACAACAGCTACCAAAGAAGAATTAAAGCTGCTGCCGTATATAAAGCACTGCGCCACAAAATTGCATTTGACATATACATTTTCTATCTTCTCTGGAGCAATGTACTCGCCTTGTGCCAACTTAAAGATAATCCTCTTCCTATCAATGATTTTGAGACGACCGCCAGCTATCCATGTTCCAATATCTCCGGTATGCAGCCATCCCTCTTCGTCAGTGACTTCTCTCGTCTGAACTTCATCTTTGTAATATCCTTGAAAAAAAAATGGGACCCCTGATGCAAATTTCACCACAGGGGTTCGGCTGATCATCAGATGTATAGTTCACTTCCGGAACATCTATAAGTTTTATCTCACAGCATGGACTTGGGGAGCCAAACGATTATCCGCGGTTACGGTGAGTTTTTCGATGCTGTCATGTTCTTTCCAATTTTCTGTTGTGGCCTTTGTAACCAAAATATGGATTGCTGTGATATTGCAGGGTCACAGTTGTGCTCGCTATAATGACAATGCCGACATTCACTTACGGTAATTCAAGTGATTCCATTTGGCTTGCTGCTGTTATGCTAACGTTTTTGTTTACGCTTGTTGCAATTTGCCGTTTGGATGCAGGGTGCAGCTGGTGTTGTCGTTTTGGTATTTGAGTTCACATCATTGCCGTTTGGCTTGCTGCTACCTGCGTTTTGCCACAACTTTTGCATTTTGGACTGGTTTTGGAAGCCCGTTTCCACTTTTTGTCCTATCTGTAATAGATAGGTGTAATGTATTACATGGATTAATTGGTTTTGAAATGCTCCAGTAATACTTCTAGCATTTTGGACAATTTGGGGCTTGGTGCATTAGTTGCCTTGCTTTCAAAATATCTTCATTTTTACTCATATATTTTGCAAAAAACCCTTGCTTCAATTTTCTTTCAAGCATCTCATACGCTGGTCTTATTCCATGACTTGAAAGAAGTTTGTGGATGTAATAAAGAGTAATGAGAACTCCAAAATACCATTCAACATCTATGTAGTTGTTATGTGAAGGATCTTGCATTTGTACAGCAGTAGCACCGCCATCTTTATAAATTTTGCTTACATTCTCAATAAAACAACATGCATCAAACTGATAGGAGATTCTATCATACAAGACAAAAGCGAGAGTTGTCTTTCCGATTCCAGCCATCCCCCAAATACCTACAACTCGGAAATCATCATCCTTTGAGCTTAATTTCAAAAGACTTTCTAATGCTTCTACTCGAGGTTGTATCCCAATAAGGTCATCAGTATATGCTGTTACTCTGAATTCTGAGATGAAGAACTACTTATGACATCACTATAATTAATTGTTGAATATTTTAATGTTGAGAAATGCAATTTGGAACATGATTTTGTAATTTATGAAATGTACTTATGGATATAAAATGGATTTTTTAGAAATAACCCAAGACTAATTTAAATATCAATTTAAATAATAATAAAAAATCAGTATAAAACCCAATTAAAATCAAATTAACCCAATAATTTGTTAAGATTACTTTTGACATCAATTCTAACATCTATTTGAAAATTAAAATCAATTAGAGTTTTGAATCATTAGTAAAGGTAACAATTAAAATTAAATTGAAATTTGGCTTTAAACTTGATTTGAAATATTACAAAAGTCAAGTGATTAAAATCCATTTTATACCGATGAATGTATGCAAAAATTGAAAAAATTCAGGATCAAAATCGGGGTATGACAGTTGCCCCTATTTAAGTATCTTCTACTAGAGAATATGAAGGAGGACGTTCTTCATATGATCAAAGTGGGAGATGGTTAAATACTAAAAAAAAACCCGGATTTTGATCCTGAATCCCTATGACATGGGGTGATATGATATGATATGACATGGCATGATATGCATGGATGCAGGATTTTTTTGTAATTTTCATCTGCTAGGGATATGATGGACCCTTGACAGGAGATGCTACTGGGCAGACCAAACTGTGGGGAATACTGATGGTCCACAGGGAGACAAACAAATGGTAAGAAACAACTTGCTGGGGAAAACTGTCCTGCTGGAGAATCAGACACACACTGGGGAGTATTCAAAGTGAGATTTGATAAACGACACTTAGAATACAACCGAATGAAGAAAAAGATGCTATGACAGGTTCAGACACCACAAAACAGGTTCAAATATGACCTGACAATGCTGGGGAATAATCAAGGAGAAAACTCTTCAGAACAGGTTCATGTATGACCTGACACCGGAATAAGGGTTCAACAACAGGTTCATACATGACCTGAATGGTATTGAACAAATAGAGAAAAAACTTCAGTATAGGTTCAAGTATGACCTGACACCGGAATAAAAAGGTTCAATGACAGGTTCATACATGACCTGAATAGGATTGAACAAAGAATCTTCAGAGTAGGTTCAAGTATGACCGGACCCCGGAACAAAAAGGTTCAATGACAGGTTCATACATGACCTGAATAGGATTGAACAAAGAATCTTCAGAGTAGGTTCAAGCATGACCGGACCCCGGAATAAAAAGGTTCAATGACAGGTTCATACATGACCTGAATAGGATTGAACAAAGAATCTTCAGAGTAGGTTCAAGCATGACCGGACCCCGGAATAAAAAGGTTCAATGACAGGTTCGTACATGACCTGAATAGGATTGAACAAAGAATCTTCAGAGTAGGTTCAAGCATGACCGGACCCCGGAATAAAAAGGTTCAATGACAGGTTCGTACATGACCTGAATAGGATTGAACAAAGAATCTTCAGAGTAGGTTCAAGCATGACCGGACCCCGGAATAAAAAGGTTCAATGACAGGTTCATACATGACCTGAATAGGATTGAACAAAGAATCTTCAGAGTAGGTTCAAGCATGACCGGACCCCGGAATAAAAAGGTTCAATGACAGGTTCATACATGACCTGAATAGGATTGAACAAAGAATCTTCAGAGTAGGTTCAAGCATGACCGGACCCCGGAATAAAAAGGTTCAATGACAGGTTCGTACATGACCTGAATAGGATTGAACAAAGAATCTTCAGAGTAGGTTCAAGCATGACCGGACCCCGGAATAAAAAGGTTCAATGACAGGTTCGTACATGACCTGAATAGGATTGAACAAAGAATCTTCAGAGTAGGTTCAAGGATGACCTGACCCCGGAATAACAACAATTGGACTCTGACCGTAAGCAATGGACTACAACCAGCTTTTAACGGATTTTGCCAACAACAATTGGACTTGAAAATGACTGCGAAAACCGGATGTTGGTTTAAGGGCAACAAATACAAACTGGAATTAGAGGTCAAAGGATCTAGGATCGACAACAAGACCTGGGTCAATGGAAAATGAGCACGAAGTACATTTCGGCTATGCATGATTTGAATTTCCTTTTATGCATGATATATGAATGATCATGATTTTGAGGATGCTGACACTTGGCAGACTGGGTGTTTGTAGGGACAGAGATTCTGATTCCTCAACACCAATAACTCATACTCGTACAATCAACAGGCGCATCCATAGGAGCAACTATCATGAGTGACAGTTATAAATAACCAAAGGTCCATCCTCCTAGAGGATTCACAAGTTGTATTCCATGGGGACTTTTGTTGGTGATCCTGGAGCATTTATGCAAACTTTGAGCCTTTCGGGGAAACAAATGATTTTCCCTCGATTTTCACATGTATCAAAGTAAATTTGTTCTAAGTTTCAAATTCTTTTTCAAGTTTCAAAATTTCATTATTAACAAATAAATGACATTTTGCATAACAAAGAAAGTATAGATGAACACAAATTAACAATGATTGGGAAAACTGGTATTTTATTCAAGAATGGTAGCACACCAATGGCGTAGCTCCATAGAGTGTTACAAAATTTTTTTTTGAAAATGGCAATAAGGAAAGGTTTACATTGAATTCAGTGACCACTAACATCCTTAATAGGTATGATTCCCCCAAAAACCTTGCTTCTAAGGGGAGTGACTGGATTAATCTTCCACCTCAAATTCTTCGGTGTAAATTAGTAACAACTGATGCAGTTTATGCCTTGTGCCCCTAACTTTTGCCTGGATCGCCCTTTCGGGTTTTCAATCCACCGGGACGCTCTTTTTTGCCTAAGTCGCCTTTTCAGGTTTTCAACTTAGCGAGCTACCAATTTTTATTCATCCCTAACTTTTGCCTGGACCGCCCTTTCGGGTTTTCAGTCCACCGGGATACCCTTTTTTGCCTAAATCGCCCTTTCAGGTTTTCGATTTAGCGGGTTTTTGTTAGGCATAGTATTTTTTAACTGCATCAGAGTTCACGGGGTGTGAGAGTTCTTCACCATCCATAGTTGTGAGAATCAAGGCTCCTCCGGAGAAAACTTTCTTTACAACATATGGGCCTTCATAATTGGGAGTCCACTTCCCACGTGAGTCTTTGTGTATTGGCAGGATCTTCTTAAGCACGAGGTCTCCTTCTCTGAATTCCCGAACACGTACTTTCTTGTCAAAAGCCCTTTTAAGCCGTTTCTGGTATAATTGTCCATGGCACAAAGAAGTCAATCGCTTCTCATCTATGAGGTTCAACTGATCAAATCTATTTTGAATCCACTCAGCCTCTTCTAGCTTGGTCTCCATCAAGATTCTCATTGAAGGTATCTCTACTTCAATTGGGAGAACTGCTTCCATCCCATATACCAAAGAGAATGGGGTTGCCCCTGTTGAAGTGCGGACGGAAGTCCGGTATCCATGCAGTGCGAAAGGTAGCATTTCGTGCCAATCCTTATAGGTTTTCACCATTTTCTGCAGGATCTTCTTGATGTTTTTGTTAGCGGCTTCAACAGCGCCATTCATCTTTGGACGATATGGTGAAGAGTTATGGTGCTCAATCTTGAAACTCTCGCATAATTCTTTCATGGTCTTATTGTTCAGATTCGTCCCATTATCTGTGATGATCCGGCTTGGAATTCCATAACGGCAAATGATCTCTTTCTTGAGAAACCGTGCAACCACTTGTTTTGTCACATTAGCATAAGAGGCGGCTTCTACCCATTTGGTAAAGTAATCAATGGCGACCAGGATGAAGCGGTGACCATTGGAAGCTTTAGGCTCGATGGCGCCAATCATGTCGATGCCCCACATTGAGAAGGGCCAAGGCGACGTCAAAACATTGAGTAGGGTTGGAGGCACGTGTACCTTGTCGGCATAGATTTGGCATTTATGACATTTTCTAGCATAATTGAAGCAGTCGGATTCCATGGTCAACCAGTAATAACCAGCTCTCAAAATCTTCTTGGCCATGGCATGCCCATTGGCATGAGTTCCAAAGGATCCTTCATGAATCTCCTTGATCAACATGTCCGCTTCACGTTCATCCACGCATCTGAGCAGAATCATGTCGTGATTTCTCTTGTACAACACACCATTGCTTAAGAAGAATTTGGATGCTAACTTCCTCAATGTTTTCTTGTCAAGGGTTGTGGCATCTGTTGGATATTCTTGATTTTGCAAAAAGCATTTGATGTCGTGAAACCAGGGTTTACCATCGGCTTCCTCTTCAACTGACTGGCAGTAGGCAGGCTCAACTTTCCGCTCGATTTGAATGAGAGGTGCTTCATTATGGAATCTGACTTGGTACATTGAAGCCAACATAGCCAAAGCATCGGCAATTTGATTCTCAGTTCTCGGGATATGACGGAAAGTGATCTCGTCAAAGTATTTTATCAATTCCATGACATGGGCACGATATGGGATCAACTTGGTATCACGGGTTTCCCATTCGCCCTTGACTTGGTATATCACCAAGGCTGAATCTCCACATACTTCAAGGATTTTGATTCGGAGATCAATTGCTGCTTCAATGCCTAGGATGCACGCCTCATATTCTGCTATATTGTTCGTGCAATCAAAACACAACCTTGCCGTGAAAGGAGTATATCCACCATTTGGATTTAACAGGACAGCTCCTACGCCATGCCCCATGTAGTTGGAGGAACCATCAAACATGAGCTTCCACCGAGACCCGGGTTCAGGTCCTTCATCAGGTCCTGGGATTTCACAGTCTTTCACTACCATGATGTCTTCATCCGGGAAGTCAAACTTCAACGACTGGTAATCTTCAACGGGCTGGTTTGCCAAGTAATCAGACAACACACTTCCTTTGATGGCTTTCTGAGACACATATTGGATGTCATACTCAGATAGTAACATCTGCCAACGGGCGAGTCTTCCAGTCAAAGCAGGCTTTTCAAAGATGTACTTTATTGGATCCATTTTGGAGATCAACAAAGTAGTGTGGCAAATCATGTATTGTCTTAGACGACGAGCGGCCCATGCTAAAGCACAACAAGTTTTCTCCAAGAGTGAATATCGGGTTTCACAATCGGTAAATCTCTTACTTAGATAGTAGATAGCATGTTCCTTTCGACCAGTTTCGTCATGTTGTCCCAACACACATCCCATTGACTTTTCAAGAACAGTTAAGTACATAAAGAGTGGTCTCCCCTGAACAGGTGGAATTAGAATAGGGGGCTCTTGCAGGTATTGTCCGACCCTCTCAAAAGCCATTTGGCAATCAGAATTCCATTCAACTGCTTGATCTTTTCGAAGCAATTTGAAGATAGGCTCACATGTGGCCGTCATATGTGAGATAAACCTTGAGATATAATTCAAACGTCCCAGGAAGCCTCTAACCTCTCGCTCGGTGCATGGAGCAGGCATCTCTTGTATAGCTCGGACTTTGTCAGGGTCCACCTCGATTCCTCGTTGGCTAACAATGAAACCAAGCAACTTTCCGGATCGGACACCGAAGGTGCATTTAGCAGGATTCAGTCGTAGTCGAAATTTCCGAAGACGCTCAAACAGCTTCTGCAAGTGGTCTATATGATCCTCTTCACTTTGAGATTTTGCAATCATATCATCCACATAGACCTCAATTTCCTTATGCATCATATCATGGAAAAGAGTGACCATTGCTCTTTGGTAAGTTGCCCCAGCATTTTTGAGACCGAATGGCATTACCTTGTAGCAAAATGTTCCCCAAGGGGTGATGAATGTGGTCTTTTCCATGTCCTCTGGATCCATCTTGATTTGATTATAACCCGAGAATCCGTCCATAAAGGAGAAGACTGCGAACCTAGCAGTGTTGTCTACCAGCGTGTCAATATGTGGCAGGGGGAAATCGTCCTTTGGACTAGCTTTGTTTAAATCCCTATAATCAACGCACATCCTGACCTTGCCATCCTTTTTGGGTACTGGCACAATGTTGGCTACCCATTGAGGGTACTTTGCAACTGCTAGAAAACCGGCATCAAATTGACGTTTCACCTCGTCACAAATCTTTAGAGCCATGTCGGGTCTTGCTCTTCGGAGCTTCTGCTTCACTGGCGGACAATCTGGCTGTAGTGGTATCTTGTGGACAACAATGTCAGTATCTAAACCTGGCATATCCTGATATGACCAAGCAAATACATCTACATATTCATGTAGCAACTTGATCAATCTTTCCTTGATGCTTGCCTCAAGCGTAGTCCCGACTTTGACCTCTTTCTTGTCTTCCTCGGTGCCAAGGTTGATTGTTTCCACTGGTTCTTGATGTGGCTGAAGGGCCTTTGACTCGTGCTCGAGCATCCTTTCCAGTTCTTCAGGGAAATCACAATCTTCCTCACTCTCCTCTTCCGCTTGGTAAATGGGGAGTTCAAAATTATAGGAAGTAGCGGGGTCATCGAATTCAACCGGTTTATTGATTATTCTGCATGTTTTTTAATGATGTTTTTTAGATAAATGGAAATAACATGCAAAAGAAAGTAAAAAAATATTTTTGTAGTTTTTGAAAGGATTGCCATTTTAAGAAAAACAACAGATAAATGAACGACAAGAATTTGAACAAAATGCACTTTATTTGTCATAATGATTTTTTTTGAAATTCAAAAGGGGCCCTACAAATGATCCATTAGCCTTGGGCAGAGCTAAGGATTTTCAAAAACACACAAAGGAAAACAACAATTACTTTGACACAGGAAAAACTTCCGGAATCTCAACCGCTTCCCAGTTTGTTAGGGCTGCTTCACACCGGTATATCAGATTCGATGCTTCCTCATCTTCAGTGTCATCTTCCACTGCACCAACTTGTTCTCCATGGATAAATCCTTTGCTCAGGAAAACTTCTTGAATGCTCCGCACACGGTCCTTTGCAGGGACCAGGGCTCCTCCATTAGCAGAAGGCTTGTACCCCAAACCAAAACGGTCATTCTTCTCGTTGACGTTGATAACCTGCCCCCAACCTGCAGGGCCTCCACTTTCAACTGCTGATTTTGCACTCTTCAAAGAAGCGAATGACAAACTAGCTTTCTCAACAGGATCCTTAACCTCTTCAAGTGTAGCATTGGATATTTCAAGGGCTTGAAAAGAAGTTTCTAAGGCATCCTCATCAGCCTCAATATAACGGAAAGAGGAGAGTTGACTGATGATGAAGTCCTCTTCACCTGAGACAATAACGAGTTTGTTATCGACAACGAACTTCATCTTTTGATGCAGAGTAGAAGTTACTGCCCCAGCAGCATGTATCCATGGACGTCCCAACAGGCAGTTATAAGCTGGATTTATGTCCATGACTTGGAAATTAATGGGGAATACATGCGGTCCAATCTGTATCGGTAATTCTACCTCCCCCACTACTGTCCTCCGTGAACCATCAAATGCTTTCACCACAAGCGCACTAGGTTTCAACTCCGAACCTTGGTAAGACAGTTTAGAAAGTGCCCTCTTTGGTAGAACATTGAGGGATGATCCAGTGTCAACTAAAACTCTGGCCAGAGCATCTTCTTGGCACTTTATGGATACATGCAAGGCGCGGTTGTGATTCTTCCCCTCTTTGGGCAGCTCTTCATTACTGAAGCTTAGAGTGTTGCAGGCTGTGATATTGGCGACCACTCCATCGAATTGGCCGACCGTTATATCCTGGGTAACATGAGCCTGAGCAAGCACTTTTAGTAGAGCCTCCCTATGAGCTTCGGAATTCAGAAGCAAGGACAAGATAGATATTTTTGATGGCGTTTGATGCAATTGATCAACTATCTTGTAATCAGATTTCTTTATTATCCTTAAGAACTCACTTGCTTCATCTGTTTGTACAGCCGGCTGTGCCCCTCCACGTTCTGGGGTAGGATTTACATTTGTAGTTCCCCTTGCTGGCTCTTGAGGGTTCACATCAAAATTGGGAGTATAAATCCGACCACTACGGGTCATTCTGCTTGTTCCTGCTATATTGGTGATGTCGGTGTCAACATTCTCCACACCTTTCTTACTTTCAGTGGCCTCAGGTTTTCCATCTACCACTCCATCTACCATTGTTATGCCGTACTTCCACGGTACTGCCTTGGTACTTTCAAAAGGAAATGGGGTAGGCATGCAAACCACTACAGGTGATGGGTGAACAACATCTCTCCTGTGATAAGTTACTTCAAATGGTTCTGGTATGTTAAAAACAGGTTCAATGACCGAAATCTCCTCATTCGTTGTCGGACCACAAATTTGCAAAATGCCTTGATTCATCAAATTCTGAATGTCATTTCGTACCACTTTACATCCTTTCGGCTGAATGGCACATTCCTCACAACTATCGTGACAAGTATCAATCAATCTAGCCCTCACCAATCCTGCATGAAGCGCTAGCAGCGGAGTTTTAACATCTTCCACATTCTTGATTACACACACATCAGAAGCATCTTCAACGGCATTGACATCACCATGTGCTGGCAAAGGGTTGTTCTTGACATTGGGTCCGACGTCTCGAAACGACAGAATCTTCTTTTCAACCAGGTCTCGCACAATATGCTTTAAAGCATAACATCCTTCTAAATCATGTCCAGGGGCACCCCCATGGAAAGGACAATGAGCATCTGGATTGTACCACGGAGGTAAAGGATTTGGTGGAGGACCCAAAGATCTGGGCGTCACTAAACCTTTTTGTAGCAATGATGGGTACAATTCAGTGTATGTCATAGGGATTGAAGCAAACGAAACTCTATTTCTTGGCACCCTATTTTGATTTGGAGGATTTTGTGGTCGAGGAGCCTGTGCCCTTGGCTGTTGATAAGCAGGTGGCGCGGGCGCTTGCTGATATATCGGCGCTTGTTGAGCAGGAACAGGTTGATAAACTGAAGCTTGTGGTTGGTTAAAATTTGGCGTGACAGCTGCCACATAAGGTTGTTGGACATATTGTACTGGATAAGCTGGTTGTTGTTGAGAAAATTGGTGTTGTTTCTTCCATGAATGACTTCTTCTTTGGCTGGTCGACACTGCATTCGTATCCCCCTCCTTCTTTCTTTGAAATCCTCCAGGAAACTTTTTGGCATTACCACCAGATGTTTCAGAGGTAGTCGTCATCTTTCCATTCTTTAATCCAAGTTCGACCTTTATGCCTACAGCGACCAGGTCAGAGAAACTTGCAGATACGCTACTTACCATTCTTTCATAGAACACAGGTTTAACTGTATCCATGAACCAATCCGCTAATTCCTTCTCAGCCAGAGGTGGTTCGACTTGCGAGGCCACTTCCCTCCATCTTTGCGCGTATTCCTTAAAAGACTCCTTGTCTTTCTGGGACATACTGAGTAGTTGTCTCCTATCCGGGGCCATATCCATGTTATACTTGTAGTGTTGGATGAAGGCATCAGATAAGTCCTGGAAACACCGAATCCTACTCTGATCCAGGCTTAGGTACCACTTGGAGGGAGCACCCCTCAGGCTATCCTGGAAGCAATGTATCATGAGCTTGTCATCCTCTACATGCGCAGCCATTTTTCGATAGTACATAATGAGGTGACTCTTAGGACACGAGTGGCCCTCATACTTATCGAAATCTGGGGTCCTGAACTTTGCTGGGATCACAAGACCGGACACCAGGCACATCTCCTTAGCTGTAGCACCAAAAACTTGGTCACCTTCCATAGCCCTCAATCTCTTCTCAAGCAGCTGGTAGTTCTCCTTCATCCCTCTTAGGTCCTCCTGCCTTTCCTCATCTTCATCTGAAAAGTCTGGGGCGTGTTGTTGGTCCTCAAAGTAGGGTTGCACGTGTGCACGAACGAGAGGAGGTGCGAACGTGTGAACCACCGGATGGTTTTCATTGATGGTCGGTAAAGGAGCTGTCTGCTGAGCAGATGGTGCAAAACCAGGGGCACCTTCAACTGCAGGAGTGAAACCAGGAGGTAAACCATAGGTGGGCCAGGTTGTTGGTACCGCCCGCGCAGGTTGGGGTTCAATCGTTGGACCTGCGATTTCAGAAACAACCGTGGTTTGGGTGTCTAGCTTTGCCCTGATGACCTGTAATATCTCCATGACCTGCCCCATGTTTCCACGCAGGTCTTCGAGCTCTGAGCTCACTCGCTCCAATTCATGCTCTTGATCTGCCATCCTTTGACGAGCTCGGGCACGAGTATTGTATTGGTGTTGAAAATTCAGCGTGAAACTGGAGGAAGAAAGGACAGAATGAGACTCTGTTTTGAAAAATGCATGAATGCATGTATGGATGCATTTTGTTTGCAAAACTCTTGGTTAGTTTCAATCATTCATTTCAAAATGTCACAACACTTGTTTGCAAATATTTAAAATAATAAGGCAATGAAACACAATAAAACGAATCTCAAAAGCGATTTTTCATTAATCTCATATTCAAGTTCAAATACAAACAACGTGCTCATGGTTTATGGGCTTTCCGAACCGTAGCAAGGTCGGTAGTTAACCCTTCTAACATTGCCTTACAAAACTTAATGAAATTATAGACTTGATGCGGTGTGTTCTCTGGACACATGCACCAATCAGCTTCTTGCAGCTTCTCAGGTAGCTCACGCATGATGGAACTCGCAAATCCGGACAACTTCAAAAATTTGCCCTTCCACTCAGTGTAGAGCCCTTGGAGATCTTGGATAATGCGCACATCTTCAGCCTTAGTCGCCTCTATGTCCCTATAGAGGTTCCTCCAATATCTGCATTCATTCAGCAACACCATATAGGCAGCATCCTGATCCCCACCTTCAAGTGCTTGGATTCTAGCATCGGCTCGATCCAAATGATGCTTCAACCGTGTGCACACTCTCTCTGACTCTTCGGTCTTCAGCTTCTCACGTTCTAGAGCATCCTTGTACTTCTGAATTGTATTCTCCAATTCACGAGTACGAATCTCAGAAATCAACCGTGCTTCCCTTTTCATCTCAAGGGTCAGCTCCAAAGTCTTGTTGAGCTTTTGAATCCGGAGTAAAGCTCTATCCAACTCCTCTTCCTTTGATTTGAACACAGACTTAGTGCTAAAGAGTGCTTGTCCAAACTTTTCTCTCCTGGCTTCAGACTCTCTAGCTCTTTTGTTGGAGACTTCAAGCTCTTTGTCCTTCTTTTGTTGATCGTCTTTCAAGTTCCCATTCTCCACCGAGACTCGGCCAAGCCTGATTCTCAAATCAGCATTTTCCAATTCCAACTCCTTGATACGATTGTTGAGCTTCTCCACATCTTCAGGTAATATGGGCTCTGGCTCAGGAATCACTGGATAGATAGAAGGATCAAATGGATACGGGAGTTTAATTATCTGAACCCTCTCTCTAACCCAACAAATGTAAGGCTCTTGGGCAATGACATTTCTCCTACCCAACTCCTTACCTTTTCTGATAACTGCCTGCCAAGACCTCTTGATCTTTTTCACCATGGGATGATCCATTTCAACACCATGTAGGATGAAAGGCTCTAGAGCTTCAACTTTTGGAGGGCCATTCATAGGATACCCATGCTGCCTCAGAGATAACATGGGGTTATAGTTAATGCAACCCTTGGTTCCTATTAACGACACATTAGGGAAGTCTCCAATGCTGACAATCACATTCTCGGTTTCCCAATCTCGGATATACCACTTAACGTGACTGGAGGTGAGGGAAGCCAACTTCTGGAAAGGCTTAAGTTCTTTGGAGACAAAAGGACCTTCTTCAGGCATGTGGGATCTGAACCAAGCATGTAACAACTGTGCACAACACAAGATGATTCCTCCCTTCCTCTCATGAAGATCATGGAGAGTGTAGTAGAGATCTGCCAAGAGGAACGGTACAGGGTTACCAGAGAAGAAAATTCTCACCGCCAGGTGGTCCACAAAATGGTCAATATTTGGGAAGAGGACTATCCCATATACCAACACGGCTAACACAGCATAAAAGGCTTCCCAATTCCCTTCTTTTTCCATCTTCTTGGCCTGATCTTCCAAGAACTTCCTAGAGAAACCACTGAAAGGTCCTTTCACATCCCAATTATCCACTACTTCGGAAACTTTCAGACCCAACGCTGAAGCTATTCTCTCGGGAGGGATATCTTCATCGAGCTTAGGAAATGGGTTATGGTCCTTCAAGTTCCGGCCTATGATCCTCTCAACTTCCTCCAAGGTAGGAGCCAACTGGAAGTCAGAAAATGTGAAACAACGGAGAGGTGGATCATAGAACTGAGCGATAGTCACTGCGGTCATCATGTCCATCTTCTCATTTAGGATGTCAAGAATTCTTCCATAGTTTTGTACGAAGCTGTTGAGTTTGAGGGGTGTTACTTTAGCACTCAACTTCTGTAGGCTGGTAAGGTCCACGTTCTTGTATTTGAACTGAAAAGTAACCCTTCTCTCAGGATTCATCTTGCTAACAAGTCTTGGATTCCTGAAATAATGCGAAACAACTAAGAGTTTTGCTTTTTATGCATATGCAATGAATGAATGGATGCAATGCCTTTTTTTATTTTTTTATTTTTTTTGGATAGGTTCAACGGTTCGAGGTATGGATAAATTTGATTGCTTTCCAAAACGGGGTTCTCACCGGGTATGATCTAGGGCTTTGTTACAAAGGATCCCCAGAGTCATTGATTCACAAGACTGTTTGACGCTTACGGGAAATACTTCCCGGTCGTCAACTCCATCAAGGGAATCTATTCTGGGTGAGGTTCTCGTACCGACTCTTACGAAGCATACACCTCGCGAGTCCGTACTACGTAACCATCGACTGGGTTCTAGACAGGGTACTCAGAGTCCTGGATTCAAAAGACTGTTTGACGCTTACGGAAAATACTTTCCGGTCATCAACTCCATCTAGGGAATCTATTCTGAGCGAGGTTCTCGTATCGATTCTTACGAAGCATACACCTCGGGAATCCATACTACGCAACCATCATTTCTAGTTGGCCAAAGGTTTAATGTTCTAAAAGGTCCTTAGAGTCATGGACCCCTTTGAAACATCGGCGCTTACGAGGTATACACCTCGGGCGACAATATTTGCAAAAGGATCTACTCTAAGTGAGGTTCTCGTACCGACTCTTACGAAGTATACACCTCGGGAGTCCGTACTACTCAACCATCGTCCTATCTTATGTTTTTTCACTCTAGACTCGGGTGTAGAGTCTTTCCCACATGGTTTGCAATCAAATACCCAAGTACCAACAATCACAATAGAACCAATATACAACAGATATCAATATAACAATAAAGATATTAAAAGCAATAAATAAGGAAAAGCCACACAATTAAACAAACAAAGGCACACAAACGTCCTAACTAGGCTTGACTCACTTAGGGAATGGTATCCCCAGCAGAGTCGCCATCTGTCGCACCTCGAAAAAATGGGGATACGACTTCAAAGCGAAGCGCGATCGCACGCTCGCAATGATGGACTGAACAGAGTCGCCACCGAACTTTATTTATTCCTAAAAAGGAAAGGGGAAATATCGATAAAACCCAAGACAAATAAAAGGATAAGATATGGTCATCGCAACCAATATCAGGGTTCGGGAGTCGATTACGCAAGGGGAAGGTATTAGCACCCCTCACGTCCGTTGTACTCAACGGGAACCATTAGGTCAATTGTGTGCGTTAGTGTTAGTTTGAAATGTTAGGCTTTTCAAATTATTAGGTAGGAAAGAAAGAATAGAAGAGAGAAGAAATGTTTTTGGATTTTGACGAAGGACTAAACCTAAGCTTTTTATTAGTGGGCCTGACAAGATTTACGAATCCTGCTCCTACGTATCTCAAAAGAGAAATCAAGGCTTACGTAGTTCTGGGTAGAAAAATGTTTGTTTGTTGGTCGATTTTAGCAAAAGCTATACTGTATTAATCGACGAAAACATTGTTTTACCCAAAACAGAAGAGGAGTGGACGCATACCACACATCGAACGGATTTATAAATCTACATTCGGAAAAGCGTCATTTATCTCTACTCAACAATCGTGGCTGAAACATTGTTTGCATCTCTTAGGACAATATATCTTTCGTTTATGAAAAAGACTTTTGATTAATCGCACGGCGGCGAGAAAAGAGTTTGATTGGTTGGATGTATTTTGAGTGATGGCGAGAACTTGGATGAGCGAGATATACATCTCGAATCCTAGCCTCAGGAGTGCATGGTATACACCATGTTCCATTTCCATCTTATTTGCAAAGATGTTTAATAAAGATTAGGTATTTTAGAATTTGATTGAGAAAGGGTTTGACGAAACCGCATTAACGATTTTAGATGATGGCGAGAGTTAAGATTGGCGAGGCATACGTCTCGAATCTTAACCTCAGGAGTGCATGGTATACACCATGTTCCATTTCCACCTTTGAAAAAGTGTTTAAGTAAGAATTAGTTATTTTGGTTTTTATTGAGAAAGGGTTTGACGAAACCATATTGGCAATTTTAGACGATGGCGAGAGTTAAGATTGGCGAGGCATACGTCTCGAATCTTAACCTCAGGAGTGCGCGGTATACACCACGTTCCATTTCCATCTTTATTGAAAAGGTCTTGAATATGAATTAATGCTTTTGAGTTTTTATTATGAAAAAGGCTTGACGTTGGATCAAGCATTTGATGAAGTTTTGAAGTGGGATGGAAATAGGAGGGAGAAATGAATTGGTTCGTTTATTGAGAAAGTACTCGACGTTGAATCGAGTCATATTTTTGTATTTTTGAAATTTGTTGGTTTTAATCTTGTGTTAGTATCTAATTAAACAACCAAACAATAAAAGAAATAAAAATCACAAAATTATTACACATTGGGGGAGTGGGGTACATTTGTCAAATGGGGGTTACACAATCATGAAATAAATAAAATCGGACCCAAATAAATAATGCATGAGTGTAAGTGCAAGAGAACCGGCTCATTGTAAGAAAGCTCAAGAGTAAGCTATGTGAGGTTGGCGGCGATGCTTAAAAAAGCAATCGACTTACAAGGGTTTGAAAAAGGGGCTCGATATTAAATCGAGAAAATATGATTTTTTTTGTTTTTTAAAAATGGTTTTGCATGTATGATGCAATTAAAAGAAAAAAAACAAATCATATTATTAAACAATAAATAAAAAAAGAAATATAAATAATAAAGCATAAAAAAAAAATTAAAAGAATGAAAAACTACACCTAGGAGTATCGAACCCACTACACTAAAGACCTAAACACCACTCCTCCCCACCAGGCCACTTAACAACTAATTGATATTTTAGTACTAATTTAAATATATAAACTAAGGTAAAGAATAAAAATAGAAAAAACTAATAATAAAAAAGCTAGTGGACTACCCTAATTAAACCTAACAAAATAAAAAAACTAATTAATTAGTATTTTACTCTAAGCCTAAATCTAATTTAAAAATTCTAACTATATCCTACAAGATCTAAACTAATATTATTTTAAAAATCTAAACTAAAATTATTTTAAAAAATCTAAACTAAAATGATTTTAAAAAAATCTAAACTAACATTATTTTAAAAAATCTAAACTAAAATTATTTTTTAAAAAAGGTCTAAACTAAAATGATTTTAAAAAAATCTAAACTAACATTATTTAAAAAAAAAAAGTCTAAACTAAAATGATTTTTAAATTTCTAATCTAAATAAATATCCTATCTAAAATAAATTAGGGAAAGAAAATTAAAAAAGAAAAGAAAAAAAAACAGACTTCGTCTTCTAGCTCTCGAATCCTCTCCTCCCAATCTCACTCCCTCTGCATCGCTAACCTCACTCTCTCTGTATCGCTCTCCATCTTCTCAATCTCGTTGAAACTCTCTCAACCAAAAGCTCAACTAGCCTAACCCTTCTCCTCTCCGTCTCACTTCGTTCACTCTCTGCGTCTCAATGTCTCTCTCGCTCGCATGCATATTTTTCGTCTCACTCTCTCACGAAGTTTCTCGCGCTCACATCGCTTGCCATCGAACGGATTCAAACTCAATCAGTCATAGATGAAATAAAAAGAGGGAGCTCACCTTTGGCGATATCTCAACGGTTCAGGTAACGGTTCCTCTTCTCTCTTCGCCTCTGATTGATTAGGGTTTCTTTTCAATTTTCGCCGTTAGCTTTTTTTCAATTTTTTTGTTGTCCCTTCTACTGATCTCTGCTTTTCTATTTATTCTTGCACATTAGGGTTTCGAAAGATGCTCAAAGGTCCAATGGAGAATGGTTCAGGATTGCTTTTGCTGCTCAGAAACAAGTGGTCTTTTTAATGCTTATAATCCGGAAAGGTAATCTGAGTTCTTGCTTTTTCTGATCGCTTTTTGTCCCAATTCCAATTTGGGGAATTTCTGGAACTTACTGGCTTGGTAATTATTGTTACTGCAGGTTAATGGCTTGGAACGGGAAAATGGCATTAGCTCCTTCATTTGACAAATCCCTCTTAGCATCTGGAGTCTCGGGACTTATCTCATCATCATCAGCTGTTTCCTCTTGACACTTGCTCGTTTCACAGAAAGTATTATCTTGTAGAGTTAGATCAACAAAGTCTTTTGTTTGAATTTCCAAATGACAGGAATCCACCTCCACACAATTTTTCAGAATCTATATTTCTTCCCATTGTATCCCTAGAGCACGATTCATTGTTATTTTTAGCTTCCTCGAGCTCAGTACTGACAAGTGGCTTACTATTTCCTCAACACCTTCCTTCCTGCAGGGTAGAATTTTTGCTATCTCCTGGACATGCTGCCAGTCCTTGCAAACGTTGCATCATGTCTATAAGCATCAATGTTCCACAGGAATGCTTTACTTTATGAACTCTAGAAGGGAATGTCTGAAAGTGAGGGAAGGCGATAAGAGACAATCTACATCTATTTTCTCCAGTAGAGTGAAAATATTTTTCGAGCAAATCAGTTTCAGCAAGAGTGAGTTTGTCTTTCGATGCAGAAATTTGAAGATGTCTTGTCTCACATTATTTTGACGAGGAATGAATTTCTCAATAGACAGTTCAACATATTGAACTTCAGGTTTAAAAATGTGGGGAATCATCCTTGGACTGGGATGAAAGACAAAGCTATTTATGCCCCATTTCGCATGTGTTTACTTATAGTCTTGCCCTTTGCTTTTTTTTCAAGTAGCCTTATTTACTTCACTCATCTCTGTAATTTACACTGATTTTTGCTGCAGTTCCAACAACAAGTTTTACTAACTCAGTTTCTATCAATCTTCCAGAAAAAAACTTGGCTCGAGGCTCGGTGTATTCTACTTGATACCGTTTGACATTTGTGATGGTGAGTCGAATATGAATCCCTGAAAGATATCATCACAAAGCACAACGGATACCTTTTCAACAGTTTGTACCTTGGTAGCCGAGAAACTCCGTGGTCCACACCAGTCCCTCTTGAAGCACCAGCCCTTCTCCTTGCGGTTATCCCCCAAGGTTGGTGTTTCAAATTTTTTTGCATTTTGAGTCAAAGAAGCAGCTTCTTGTGGTTGACAGGTGCATTGGCCTTTTTACAGGTTTCTTCTGGTTATCTTTCAAAGAGCTGGACCGACCAATGGGTTCCCTCGTTGTTCCGCTATGAATCCGACAATACGACTTCACTGCTGGGATGTGCTTCAGACAAGACCATTTCATCATTGCCATGTGTTTCTGATATCACTACCTCAGTCATGTGTCGTGCTTCAGTAACAAATAATCTCATCAATATGCTGCGTTTCAGATACAGCTCTGTTCTGATTGTTCGTGCTGCTAGCGAAATTCTTCATTGGCTGGGAAATGTTGAGGGATTTATATGGTATTAACATGAGGTAGGTTACAGTGGAATGTTGTAGGCTGATTGGCTTCTTGGTGATTGTTTCATTATCCATTTTCTTTTTAAATTATCATGCATGCAGGATTTAGAAATTGAATGTGATTCTGTTAAGGATTGTTGCAGGTGAACAAACGGCGATTGCTTTGGATTATTACAAAGTTGTGTTAAATCATTATGCACTATGCCTTGTGAAGCAGCTCATGCTTTCATGATATCGGGATCCACCGAGACAACAGCTACCAAAGAAGAATTAAAGCTGCTGCCGTATATAAATCACTGCGCCACAAAATTGCATTTGACATATACATTTTCTATCTTCTCTGGAGCAATGTACTCGCCTTGTGCCAACTTAAAGATAATCCTCTTCCTATCAATGATTTTGAGACGACCGCCAGCTATCCATGTTCCAATATCTCCGGTATGCAGCCATCCCTCTTCGTCAGTGACTTCTCTCGTCTGAACTTCATCTTTGTAATATCCTTGAAAAAAAAAATGGGACCCCTGATGCAAATTTCACCACAGGGGTTCGGCTGATCATCAGATGTATAGTTCACTTCCGGAACATCTATAAGTTTTATCTCACAGCATGGACTTGGGGAGCCAAACGATTATCCGCGGTTACGGTGAGTTTTTCGATGCTGTCATGTTCTTTCCAATTTTCTGTTGTGGCCTTTGTAACCAAAATATGGATTGCTGTGATATTGCAGGGTCACAGTTGTGCTCGCTATAATGACAATGCCGACATTCACTTACGGTAATTCAAGTGATTCCATTTGGCTTGCTGCTGTTATGCTAACGTTTTTGTTTACGCTTGTTGCAATTTGCCGTTTGGATGCAGGGTGCAGCTGGTGTTGTCGTTTTGGTATTTGAGTTCACATCATTGCCGTTTGGCTTGCTGCTACCTGCGTTTTGCCACAACTTTTGCATTTTGGACTGGTTTTGGAAGCCCGTTTCCACTCTTTGTCCTATCTGTAATAGATAGGTGTAATGTATTACATGGATTAATTGGTTTTGAAATGCTCCAGTAATACTTCTAGCATTTTGGACAATTTGGGGCTTGGTGCATTAGTTGCCTTGCTTTCAAAATATCTTCATTTTTACTCATATATTTTGCAAAAAACCCTTGCTTCAATTTTCTTTCAAGCATCTCATACGCTGGTCTTATTCCATGACTTGAAAGAAGTTTGTGGATGTAATAAAGAGTAATGAGAACTCCAAAATACCATTCAACATCTATGTAGTTGTTATGTGAAGGATCTTGCATTTGTACAGCAGTAGCACCGCCATCTTTATAAATTTTGCTTACATTCTCAATAAAACAACATGCATCAAACTGATAGGAGATTCTATCATACAAGACAAAAGCGAGAGTTGTCTTTCCGATTCCAGCCATCCCCCAAATACCTACAACTCGGAAATCATCATCCTTTGAGCTTAATTTCAAAAGACTTTCTAATGCTTCTACTCGAGGTTGTATCCCAATAAGGTCATCAGTATATGCTGTTACTCTGAATTCTGAGATGAAGAACTACTTATGACATCACTATAATTAATTGTTGAATATTTTAATGTTGAGAAATGCAATTTGGAACATGATTTTGTAATTTATGAAATGTACTTATGGATATAAAATGGATTTTTTAGAAATAACCCAAGACTAATTTAAATATCAATTTAAATAATAATAAAAAATCAGTATAAAACCCAATTAAAATCAAATTAACCCAATAATTTGTTAAGATTACTTTTGACATCAATTCTAACATCTATTTGAAAATTAAAATCAATTAGAGTTTTGAATCATTAGTAAAGGTAACAATTAAAATTAAATTGAAATTTGGCTTTAAACTTGATTTGAAATATTACAAAAGTCAAGTGATTAAAATCCATTTTATACCGATGAATGTATGCAAAAATTGAAAAAATTCAGGATCAAAATCGGGGTATGACAATAACCATCCTTGAATCAATTCTTGGTTGTGCTCTTTGTTCATGAGGGTCTTAAACCCTAGATGTGATCAATAAATCAAGAAGATCATGCCCTACCTACAAAAGAGTTAGATGGATACAAAGACATATTTTTGGTATTTTGGTTAGTAAAATGATAATATACAAGTATGATATAATCACAAAGTGCTTGGTGATCTCTCCCAAAACAAGCCCAATGAAAAGGGGTAAGGAGGATGCCAAGGTATGATCCCAATGCTTATGCTTATGCTTATGATGGAATTGCATGAGGGATCTTATGGTCAAAATTGGGGTCTTACGGGTAGCAGTGATGTGTTGCTAGATACCGTTCACTGTTTATTATGTTAAATACGTGATTTAATATAATTGTCAATGCCGCGAAAAACCTACAGGGTCACACACAAAAGGACGGATTAATGAGAGATAGAGTAACTATGGAATACCGTAATGTACGGTGCACTTAAGTGATTTGTAGAACATCGTAAGGTATGGTGTACTTAAGTAGAATACGAAATATGGTAAGGCACCACGCACTTAAGTGATTTTGGCATATTATAAGATATGGGCCACATACACTTGAGTGGGATTTTTTTTAGCTTGCAGCCCACACAAGTGGTTCTATAAATAGAACCCTTGTGTAGAAGCATTTGTGCAGTTGCAATTTCGTTTCTCTCTCTCTCACTCAAAGCCTTCATTCATAGCAGCTAGCACTGAGATTGAAGGAATTCGTTCGTGTGGACTGAGTAGAGGCATTGTCATCGTTCAACATTCGTGATAGCTCCGTAGATCTGCATCAAAGGTTACAATCTCCATAAAAGATAACGATTCTATCACTGATCATGCCCATTCGTAAGGATCACTAAAGGAGAAATTTTAAATTTCGCTGCGTTATGGATCGCTCTTCTCCTTCAGTCACATGCCAAAGGCAAATACAATCTTTTTCCTCTATCTTTTAGAGACAACTGTTGTCGTAAACCCATTTCCACCATATCTAAAAGGGACTTATATTATCTTTAGTCTTTCCTGAAATGTTTAAAAGTGTTCCTATCAAACTATCACGCATATTTTTCTCCACATGTATCACATCAAGACAATGTCTTACATCGAATCTAGACCAATATGAAAGATCAAAGAACACCAATCTCTTTTTCCAAATATTTATCTCAATGAGACCGTCTTTTTTCTTTATAAAGACAACATTAAGGTGTTCTTGTTGTTGATAAACGTCATTTCCAGGTAAAGGTTTAAGAGCACTTTCAAACTCATGCTCTCCGTTAAAAGCCTTTTGCAATCTACAATAAGGATAATTGTGTTTTAGAAATATTCAATGCCCAAGGTAAATAATCTTTTTTCCAAACTTAAGCTGGTTAAAACAGGTATCAGATTCACATATAGGACACACTTTATGTCCTTTGACACTATATCCAGGAAAATTACCATATACAGGAAATTTGTTGATTGTGCAAAATAACATTGCACACATCTTAAGCTTCACCATAATATGCATCATCAACGTCAACACCTTTATCGAACAAAAATTTTAAATCCTCAATTAATGCACTTAGATAAAAATCTATGTCGTTTCTAGGTTATCTTGGTCCATAAATCATCATACTTAACATCATATACTTGCGCTTCATGCATAATCAAGGAGATATGTTATAAATCCTGAGAATAATAGGCCATGGAGAATGGTTAGTGCTCACGTTACCAAAGGGGTTCATTCCATCCGTGGAAAGCCCAAGCCTAAGGTTTCTTGGCTCAAGGCCAAAATCCGAAAACAATGAATCAATTTTCTTTCATTGCAAATAGTCAACTCCACTGTGAATGTTTCCATCATAATTTCTTTCATTTGCATGTCATCTAATATTCTTTGTGTCATTCGCATTACAAAAAAGTCTCTTTAACCTCGAAATTATTGGCAAGTACCATAACACTTTAGTAGGATGACGCTTCTTACTAACACCGTCATTGTCATCGTCATTGTTGTTCTTCAACTTGTAGCGTGAGTCACCATATTCTATACATTGATCCAAATTTTCCTACTCTTTCTTGTATAATATTCTACCATTAGGACATGCATGTATTTTGACATACTCCAAACCCATTGGACACAATATCTTCTTGGTCTCGCAATAATGATCCGACAAATTGTTATCTTCTATTTGTTTCAAAAAATCAAGCAAATCTATGAAACTTTTATTCAATAGCCCACTTTTTCCCTTTAGATTAAAGAATTTTAAAACCACAGACAATCATGTAAAATTGGTGCACCCCTTATATAAATGCGTATCTTTGTCGATACATAAAGTATCATAAATACGAGCTTTCATATAAGGAGATTCTCCAATATCACGAATCATATATTCTAGTCGATCATCCATATCATCATCTTCTTCATCCCATTGTGACGTCACATTTTGATTATTATCCATTTCTCCATACCACGTCCATGTTGTATAATTTTGACATTTTCCATCACAACATAGGTGATGTAATATTTCTTTCTTTGACCGTTTTCTGATATTCCCACAAATAACATAAGGAAAATAAAAGATATCATTATTGTCAAGAACATTTTTTTGGCAAATTCAAGGAATTTAAGAACTCCTTTCTCATACACCACACCTAATCTACCGGATTTCATCCAACCATGATCCATAATAAATTCTGAAATTTATATCAAAAGAATAATGTGAATGACAACCTAATGTTACACACGTAATATCCTAATATGATTATATGCATATGACAATGTCTCAATAAAACATGAACATGGCAACACAAAAACATAAACATATTCAAAAGCATTACAATGTCTGAATAAAACATAAACATATCCAACACCAAAACCTAAAGCATATTCACAAAATTTGAATAAAACATGAACAATATACATGACAATGTCATTACACAGAACATCCTAGCGACAAACAAATACATTCAGAAGCGCCAGAGAGAGATAATGGTAAATAACCCTTACAAAGAACATAAACATTTTCAAAAGCATCACACAGAGAGAATGCTAACATACCGTAATTCGAAGAGGATGACGATTTCCTTTCCATAAATGATATTTTTTTCCAGAAATGAATGAAGATGGTGAAGGTTTCACTATCGACGTTATCTCGTTCACTTGGGAACCCTTATGTGTTACAAACGAAATGAAGTACCTGTCATATTCTAATTTTGTGGGAGAGAATTTCACAACGGTTGCAAGCTTCAACCGTAGTGAAATATAGAACATATAACCACATTTGAACGAAACAACCGTAGTTGTTATACTTTCAATTTTTAAATAACAATAAATATGAATGGAGACACGCTTATTTTTATTGAAAAAAAGGAAAAATGTTTAAGATAGCATATAAGATAATTATGATGCCTTCAGTTACTAGTGATCAATATCCCATGTAAACTATTCCTGCAACGTTCAAGTCTGCTTTGTAAGCCTCTTTAGATATCTTGATCGAGAGACGGTTACCTATGAGGTAAAATTTGACAAAATTAGAAGTTGACATGCCACACACATTTTGAAGAGCTTGTGTAAATAACTTCTTTATATGCTTGGGGTTGGGATGAAGTTAAACGAGTCATTCAAGGAAGAAGAGTTGACCATGGAAGATCTCCAATCCAGTGACCGACATCGGAGAAGCCCATGCCGATTAAATTTTCTTTTAACCCCAAACATAGCATCTAAAAAAACAAATTTTTGTCCGAATCCAATATCTCCCTCCTCATAATATATTTTGACGATCCAAACGATAAAAGTGTAACACTATAAACCTTTGAATAATAAATCTCCAAAATAAAACAATGATGATGGGTATGTATTTTTTTATGAATTGTGTTATACCTTCGATTTTGATCTTAGTTGGATTATACTCTTTTCAAAATTTCTCGGGAATGATTGTAAAATAATTATGTAGCACTAAATAATGCATGTGAATGTTTAAATTATGAGAAATAATTGAATATAGATCTAACCAATCACCTAACTAACACCATATTTAAGCAAACTAACAAGTACACATGACCCCTTAACCATGTACATAATTTAAATCATCATATATTGTTTTTCTTTTAACATAATCATTATGTCTAGCTAGGTGAAGAATGTCGATTCATTTGCATTTGAATTCTCTATTTCATTCAAAAATATGGTACTAATATAAATTGAAGTGACATATTAATTAGATAGATCCCTCTTACTTTTGCCACAAGAAGAACAGTGGTTGAGAGAGTTACATTTGACCAATGATGTACTCTCAATCTTCCCTAGAGTTCCAATTAGATGAAACCTTTCATACACAACAAGTATAAGAAACATACAATGAAAGAGATTTGCAGCTATAATAACCACAATAATTAAAAAATTGTTAAGCAATTTTAACTTGCACAAGAAGGAGTTAAAATGAAATTGGATGTCTTTGACACCACTCTAAAGTAGTTCTAACTACTATTACAGTTCAATGACAACAATGTTGAGTTCATCTTATATTTCAATATTACATTATATTTTATTCACCTAATCATGCAACTATTTATAGACCAACATTTTTTCAACATAGCATCAACAAACATTCAAACTCAAAGTCTCAAAAAGTTTCAATATCAAAATGGGTGTTTCCATTTTTTCATCACTTAAAATCAAAGTGATATTTTTATCATTGATTAGTATTTGTTTATTTGAAGTTGCACTTGCTAGCACAACCAGACACTATCATTTTGATGTACTCCCTCAAAAACACTCTCTACCATTAATTTTCTATTAATTTCCTTTTATGTTTTGATTTTACTTTTGTCATATATTAATTATTGCAGATAAGGCATCAAAATGTGACAAGATTGTGTCACAAAAAAAGCATGGTGACCGTGAATGGCAAGTTTCCGGGGCCTCGCATTGTCGCAAGAGAAGGCGACCGTCTTGTTATAACAGTTGTTAACCATGTTCAAAACAACATCTCCATTCATTGGTAAACAACATTACACCATAGATGATTAAGTAATTTTACACAAATAATGAAAAATAAAGTTTGGTATTATTGAAATAGGCATGGAATTAGACAGCTTCAATCAGGATGGGCTGATGGGCCAGCATATGTGACACAATGTCCTATCCAAACAGGTCAAAGATATGTTTACAATTACACAATCAAAGGCCAAAGAGGAACACTCTTTTGGCATGCTCATATATCTTGGCTAAGATCAACACTCTATGGTCCTCTCATTATTCTTCCCAAGAAAAATGTTCAATATCCTTTTGCAAAACCTCACAAGGAAGTTCCAATCATATTTGGTAATGAAATGAAATTACTTAATGAACTGTATATAAATATCTTAATTTATATATGCTAATTAAAAATTAATTATGGTTTAACTTAAGGGGAATGGTTTAATGGAGATACTGAAGCAATCATTGCACAAGCCCTTCAAACTGGTGGAGGACCAAATGTTTCTGATGCATACACCATTAACGGACTTCCCGGACCACTTATAATTGTTCGGCTAAAGGTAAGAAATACTTACGCGTTAACTGCTTATTCGTCGGTTTAACCAAACATGCTAGCTAATATCAGATGTAATTCTCTGCAGATACATTTAAGTTGAAGGTGAAACCTGGAAAGACTTACCTTCTACGGTTCATCAACGCTGCACTAAATGATGAACTATTCTTCAGCATTGCAAATCACACTCTCACTGTTGTTGAAGCAGATGCAGTATATGTAAAACCATTTGAAACCGACACGATCCTTATTGCACCTGGCCAAACCACAAATGTTCTTCTCAAAACAAAACCATATTTTCCAAATGCAACATTCTTAATGCTTGCAAGACCTTATGCAACCGGCTTAGGAACTTTTGATAATTCCACCGTAGCTGGAATCGTCGAATATGAAACAACAATTATCACTCAAAGTTCAAATTCTTCGCTAAAAAATCTCCCACTTTTCAAACCTGTTCTTCCACAACTTAATGACACTTCTTTTGCAACTAATTTCTCCAACAAACTTCATAGCTTAGCAAATTCTCAGTTTCCAGCTAATGTTCCACAGAAAGTCGATAAGCACTTCTTCTTCACGGTAGGCGTAGGTACTAATCCTTGTAACACAAACCAAACATGTCAAGGTCCCAATGGAACAATGTTTGCAGCATCAGTGAACAATGTTTCTTACACAATGCCAACCACTGCACTTCTTCAAGCTCATTACTTTGGACAATCTAATGGAGTTTACACTCCTGATTTCCCAACTACACCTTTGAATCCATTTAACTATACCGGAACGCCACCGAATAACACTATGGTTGGGAATGGAACAAAGGTTGTGGTTCTTCCTTTTAACACAAGTGTGGAGCTTGTGTTGCAAGATACTAGTATTCTTGGTGTGGAAAGTCACCCTCTACATTTGCACGGATTTAACTTCTTTGTTGTCGGACAAGGATTCGGTAACTATGATTCGAATAAAGATCCACAAAATTTTAATCTTGTTGATCCTGTTGAAAGGAATACAGTTGGTGTTCCATCTGGTGGTTGGGTTGCTATCAGATTCCTAGCAGATAATCCAGGTTAGATCATAATGTATTCATACAATTTAATACTTCGCATCAACAAAAAATCCGAGTTCGATCTTTTATTGAAATAATCATTGATCAGACTTTACTTACTTTTAAGCCGAACATAAGAAACTCGAGGGTTACTATAAAAAAATCTTTTGCATTATTTTCATAAATGGTGATATATAAAGAATCATTGAATAATTTGATTTGTGTGTATAGGGGCATGGTTTATGCATTGTCACTTGGAAGTCCATACAAGTTGGGGTCTTAAGATGGCATGGATTGTTTTGGATGGAAAGCTTCCAAATCAGAAGGTGCTTCCACCTCCAGCTGATCTTCCCAAGTGTTAACTTCAATTCTATTTGTTTATATTTGTTTCAACATTTTTTTTCCTTTTTGTAATCCATGATTGAGAGGTTGTTTTTCATTGGTTGCTTTCTTTTTAAATTGAGAGTTGAGGCTACTTAACTTTAGGTAGAGGGTGAACCTTTTTCTTTCTTTTTTGGATGGAAAATTTATTTAAACATGATGGATTCTTGACATTGAGATTGTAATTCATTGATTTGTGTGAGTATTCTTTGTTGAAATTTATTAGTACTGTAAAACTTTTATTTAACCAGCAAATGAGTAATTGATTAAGGCACAAGGTAAAATAAAATGGAGCAAACAAACAAGATCTAGCATTACATAAACAAATCCAAACTCATTCAGAAAATTTTGAATATTTGGACAATCACTGAATCACTCAATTGAGGAAACTTCTCATACTGAAAAGTAAATTTTGTACATATGAAAAGTCAAAAAAAAGTACCTATGAGTGAAATAAATATATAAGACGTCTTTTCGTCCCTTTAAATTGAACAGTTTTTGTTTTTAACTCCTAAGTTTTTTTAAAATAATCCTTGAATGATAAATTTTATTTGTGTTAATCTTTAAAATTAAAATATATAAGGAAAATTTATAGGTTTTCTGCGGATTTTTCTTCGAATATTTTTGGGAATTTAAAATCTATCGATTTTTTATGGACTAAATCAAAAATGATTTTAACATTCAAGAACTATTTAAAAAAAAAAATTTAAGATTAAAAACAAAAATACATCAACTTATGAGTACGAAAACCTATCGAAGACAATATATAATTATGTACAGTCACATTAAGTGATTAAAATTAATCACAATTAACTAACTAATAGTCTAATAGAAATAAAAAACTGCTAACTATATTATAATGTTGCTAGTACCCCTCAAATTGGGGTACTGATCTCACATAAATGTAACTTGGACAGTAGAGCACATAAAAGAGGAGAATAAAGGGGTTTTGTAATAACCTTATTAGTTGATCGCTTGAAGGAAAATGTAACTAACGTATCAATTTTGATCGAAGCTTTTCTCTTGTGACATGGCAGTGCAATTCAATGTGTTTGTTATATGAAAATCTTCAAACAAGTAATTGAGTTGAGCCATTAGAGTTCACAAGTTAAAGACTTTAAACCCTGTATTCAGCCTCTGTTGATGACATGGAGATTGTTTAATGTTTCTTTGACTTTCAAGAAATGAGTAGTCTTATATCGTTAAGTATTGAGTCACCGAGCATAGTCAAATTCAGGAATCCATCATGATCAAATTCGGTAAATCCATGTTATTTGTGAGGACTAGAATTGGAGAAAAAAATTATTTTGTAGGAAAGACTTTCAGATATCTAAAAATTTCTATAGTAGTTTGACAATATGAAACAAAAGGATTAGAGACATATTGACTAAGGAGTTGAGAAGAGAAAGAGATGGAATGTCTAGTGTTTGTTAAATATAAAAGTCTTCCAATGATACTTTTAAGGGAATAGGCATCACTCAAAGGAATACCAGTTGTGAATGATAACTTTGTGTTAGGATCAAATGGAGTAAATGATGGTTTTGCAGCTACAAAACCAATATCCTTAAGAAGTAATAGATCTCTGGTGGGACAAAGAGCATCAATCTGTTCCCACAATGAAGTTAATTTGGTGGAGAACATGGAGACATCCAAAGAGCCTTGATGTAGTTGGGTGAGTTCATCATGGAGGTCATAGATCTTGAAGATATTGTCATGAGAGAATCGATTTTCGAGATTCTTCCAAACCGCATGAACATTATCGAACAAAAGAATCGAATGAATGATGTTTTCCGATAAAGAACATTGAAGCCAAGAGAGGATCATATTGTTATAGCGGAGCCAGGGATCTGAGAGAATGTGACCGGTGGTGGGGTTGGGAGAAAGTGTCATCGAAAAATTTCAATTTGTTTTAGAGATGAGAGCAACTTTCATTGCTCGAGACTAAGCACTGTCATTATTGTTATCTAGAAGAGGAGTGACGAGAACAAGTGGGGGATTTTCATTTGGATGAATATAATAGGGGTTCGAAGGGTTGGTTG